>NW_012267231.1:10546903-10571990 GCF_000151885.1 Dipodomys ordii | reverse complement strand
CAATTACATGGGCAAGATAATGAGTACATTTCTTATCAAGCATTGCAGCCTCCTCCTTTGTTTACCCTTCACATCCCTTTCCAGCCTCCCCCCCCCAGGGTACATATTTTTTATTGCTAAGTACGTGTCTTGTTCAGACTTCCTCAGTTCTTTATATTAATTTTCAAAGCAGAATCTCACAAATTTAATGCCATAATCATGACAATTGTTTCTCTTTTTTACAAGTTTTTTTTGGTGGGTGAGTTTTTTTATTGTTTGTTGTTGTTGTTGTTATTTGTTTGTTCTTTTTTGGTACACTGCATTTGCTGGCAAGCACCATGCCACCAAGCTACATCCCAGGCCCAATTATGCTTCTTGGCATAGACACTGATGTGGTTATTTGAGTATTTTTTTCCTTTGGTATTTTTAATAATGATTTATATTTTTTTCTGATGGTTCTGAGACTTGTACTCAGGGCTTGGTTGCTTTCCCTGAGCTTTTTTGCTCAGTTAATCCCTTACCACTTAAGCCACAGCTTCACTTCTGGCTTTTTGGTGGTTAATTGGAGATAAGAATCTCATGAATGGGCTGGGAAGTTGGCTCAGTGGTAGAGCGCTTGCCTTGCATGCCTGAGGCCCTGGATTCATATAAGCAAACAGAAAAAAGCCGGAAGTGGCGCTATGGCTCAAGTGGTAGAGTGCTAGCCTTGAGCTGAAGAGCTGAGGGACAGCGCCCAGGCCCAGAGTTCAGGCCCCACGACCGGACCCCACCCCCACCCCCCAAAAAAGAATCTCATGAACTTTACTTCCCAGGCTGGGCTTCAAACCAAGATTCTCAGCTTCCTGAGTAGCTACTATCACAGGCAAGAACCATCAGTGACCTACTACACTGTACTTCTTTTCAGTGATTTGGATTTACTTTTGCAACATTAAAAAAGGTTTATAATAAATTATATTTAGTACTCCACTGTAATGTATGTAATTGTCTAAGGTTTTTGGCACCTGTATTCCAACCTTTTTGCTTCATTCCCTTTCCAAGTTCTGACAGCTCTCCTCATAATTTCTTTTTTGTTATGCTGCATTAGGAAATAGCATGGATCACAAGCACAAAAGAACATGGCAAGAAAATAGGCCTGAACTTTGGATTCCAGATACATCCTAGTGAGCTTTATAGACATCACAATGAAAACCTTCCTTTGTCTCCCTTTTCTTAAAGACAATGATCTGTCAGTTACAAGGACTGAAGTCATCATGCTTCTGAATTCGTGAGTGAAAAAGAATAAAGGGGATTTTGTCAGTGAATGTTCTGTGAATATGCTTCAAAATTCTGAAACGTCTTCCAAAATGTTCCAATTTTTCCACATATACAACCCCAAGAAAACTTCAAGGACATGAGTATAAGACACTAAATCTGGGATTAAATGTTCTTTATAATACTGATCAAGGAAAAACATTTTAAAAAAACTGATCAATAGTCTGAGTAATATTAACAAAACTTGAGATGTACAAGACGTTATGTTGAAAAGCAAACTTTACTACTTTGGGAGGGGGATGGGAAGGCAAGGATGGTAAGCTACTCAGGAGGCTGAGATCTAAGAATCACGGTTCAAAGCCAGCCCTGGCAGGAAAGTCCATGAGATTCTTTATCTCCAATTAACCCCCAGAAAACTGGAAGTGGTGCTGTAGCTCAAGTGGTAGAGTGCTTGCCTTGAGCTGAAGAGCTGAGGGACAGCTCCCAGGCCTAGAGTCAAGCCCTACAACCAACAAAAAACATAAAAACCAAAACTAAAGTTAGAGGAGAGGTGAAATGTAAATCTTACTTTGTTACAGCTAAAAGATCCATGACACTCATATTTTAGTATTTATGAGCAGGGTCATTCATTTAGATATGGTGTATAGTTGTAAGTTCATAGTTGATGTTAAAACAGACATCAAACTTGTGGGTAGGGGTGAAGAGAAAAACTAGGAGGGAGTAAGGACTGGGGTAACATTGTCTAAAAAGAAAGGTATTCATTACTTGACTTATGAAACTGTAACTCTCTATACACCACCTTTATAATAACAATTAAAAATTAAACATTCATTGTTGGTGGGAGTGTAAACTTGTTCAACTACTTTGGAAATCAGTATGAAGGTTCCTCAAAAGACTCTACATAGAGCTCCCCGATGACCCAGCAATACCACTTTTGAACACTTAACCAAATGATCACATACAAGACCATATTAAAGCTACCTGCACAACTATGTTTATTGCAGCATTATTTACCATAGCTAAGATATGGAACCAACTCAGATGCCCCTCAGTAGATGAATGGATCAAGAAAATATGACATATATATATAGAATGGAATTCTATGCTTCCATCAGAAAGAATGACCCTGCCCCATTTGTTAGGAAATGTTAAGACTTGGAAAAAAATATGTTAAGTGAAGTAAGCTAGGGCCAAAGAAACATAGGTCCCATGGTTTAATTAGTATATATCTGGGATAAGCAGAAAAGGTCAAAGCTATGTACATATGACCAGATAAGATGATGTTAAGTGAAATGAACCTCAAAGACACCATTGGGTTTTTTCTTTTTTGCTATTGTTTCTAACGTATTTATAATGTAATGTGATTTTTTCTGTTTCTTTGTAAGTTCCTCCCCTATGGCATAACCCCTGTTTTTACTGTATTTGATGTCAGTGCCCTGCATCTTATATACACACTTCTCTAGCTTGGGGAGGGGAAGGGAAAAAAACAAAATGCTTAAATAGGGATACAGTTTGACCCATTGTAACAATGAGATGTACAAGACACTTTGTTGAAAAAAAATGAACTTTACAAGTTAGGCGGGAAGAGGGTAGAGGGTGGGAGGGGGGGAGTGTAGTTGTGGAGGTGGGAGGGAAAGGAAGGTAGGGGAAAAACAAAGGAGGAGGTAACAATGCTTGTACTCATAACCTTACTTATGTAACTGTAACCCCTCTGTACAGTATTTTTACAATAAAAAACATATTAAAAAATAAAAATTAAGGGCTGGGAAGGTAGCTCAGCGGTAGAGTGCATGCCTTGCAAGCATGAGGCCCTGGGTTCGATTCCCCAGTACCACATAAACAGAAAAAGCCGGAAGTGGCGCTGTGGCTCCAGTGGTAGAGCGCTAGCCTTGAGCTGAAGAGCTGAGGGACAGCGCCCAGACCCAGAGTTCAGGCCCCATGACTGGCAAAAAATAAAAAAATATTAAAAAAATAAATAAAAAAATAAAAATTAAAATTAAAAAGCCCTCCTTTTTTAGTATACTGTTTTCAGTTATTTATTTTTTCTTTCTGTTTATTTTCCCCCTTTGGCTTATCCCCTGTTCTCACTGTTTTTTATTTTAGTACCCTTTGCCTTGTATGTAAGTTTATCTGATTTGCGGATGGGAAAGGGAATCACAGAAGTGGTGAGACAAAGGACAAAGGGTGAACCAATGCAACAGCAATACTCACAAGACACTGTGTTGGAAAAGAAACTTCACAACATGGGGGGAGGGGAGTTGGGGGAAAGGAGTTGGGGGCAGGGGAGGATAAGCAGGAGAAAATGAGGGAGGGAGTAACAATGTTCCACAAGAATTGGACTAATTTCCTTACTTATGTAACTGTAAACCCTCTGTACATCACCTTTACAATAAAACACAAAAAATTAAAAATAAAAGATATCATATTACCCACACTGCTAAAAAGTTTCTGGTACCAGATTGCTATGGTAACTTTAGGTATTATCCTGGGTAAAACAAGGTATGTAGATATTTACTTGGTCAAACACCAAACTGAATAATGGCATGCCATTATTTTTATGTAATTAACAAGTCATGAGATTTAAATAAAGCAGATTATTGCACACATGTCTGAAGGCCCCAGGAAATCACTTGAAAGAGGAAGACCAAAGTCTCTAAAGAAGATAGAAGTCTTTCACCAGACTGCCTTTGGTCTGGAACTGAAACTACAAGATATTCCCTGGGTTTCCACCAGGCACTGTTCATGACAGACTGGCAAGCTTCCAAAGGCCTAAAAGTCAAGATGGTCTGATGTATATACACCCTGCTCTATTTCAGAGATAGGATAATCTAGGGATAATGAGGTCTGAGAAAGTTATCCAGCCACTCAGAAACAGACTAGGTATTTAGAAACACAATCTTCTTTGCTTTTAAATGCTTACTTTCTGAGAGACAAAAGAGTGCTAATCTCCAGGATTAGCATATGTTTTCAGGCAGGATGCATTTTTTCCTATAAGGAATGCCCAAAGAAACTTCTTATGCATGGCACCTAAGGAAACAGAGGGAACAGGGACCTTACAGAATGAGTTGAAAGTTGAAGCTACTTGCATATAGAAATTATTTGTAAATTGTATATCTTACAATGAGTTAATATCCAGGACAAATATAAATGTTTTCTATAATACAAAACTATCACAAAATAACTTGCCTGAGGGTTTCGGTGCAAGCCTATAGTGCCAGTTAAGAATTAAGACAAGACAAGCTTAAGAATCAGAGCAGACTGGGAAAAATTATCCAGAATACTACTCCTAGCAAAAAAAGAAAATATTTTAAAATGGGTTCCAGTGGCTCATGCCTTTAATCCTACCAGGAGGCTCAGATCTGAGGATCATGGTTTGAAGCCAGTGAAAGAAGCTCAGTGACGGTGCACAGGCCCTGAGTTCAAACCACATCGCCAGCAAAAATAAATAATTTTTTTAAAGAGAAAGTAGGGCTGGGCTTTGCAGCTCACATCTGTAATCCTGTAATCCTACCTACCAAAGAAACAGAGATTGGAGGATCATGGTTCAAAGTCAGCCCAGTCAGGAAAGTTTAAGATTCTTTACCCACCAAAAAGCTGGAAGTGGAATTATGGCTCAATTCCAGTGGTCAAGAGCTAGTTTTGAACAGAAAACCTGAAAGGAAAGGGTACACACACACACACACACACACACACACACACACAAATTTGCTGGGGACATGGCTTGCCTTGGCTTGCCTAATATTCTCAAAATCCTGGATCTAAGACTACAAATGGAGAAAATGTACATGAGAAGATTACTGACAGCATTAATTATAAGAAAAACAAAGATGGACTCTGAGGGTTCACACTTGTAATCCTAGCTACTCAGGAGGCTAAGATCAAAGGTTCTAGGTCAAAGCCAACCCAGGCAGGAAAGTCCATGATGAAACTCTAGTCTCCAACTATCCACCAGAAAACTGGAAGTAGTGCTATGCTCAAATTTGTAATACTCATCTCCAAGCTAGAAGTGGATATGTGGCTCAAGTGGTAAAGCTTTGAACAAATAGCTTAGGATCAGTGCCAACGCCCAAAGTTCAAACCTGAAGACAGGCAAAAAATAAAAATAAATAAAAATAATAAAAACATGACCAGACATGGTGGGTCAAACTACATGAGGCTAAGAAAATATTAAAAGACTCAATGAATGCCTAGGTATATATGTAGTGGCATGTGACTCTCACTTCCAGCAACAAAGATGCAAGCCCAGGCTTGTCCTGGCCTAAAGAAAGACCCTACCTTGAAAATAACTAGCAAGTGCAAGGCTCATAGTTCAATCGCTAGTACCACCAAAAAGAAAATGGGGGCTAGAAAGGTAGCTCAGTGGTAGAGTGCTTATCTAGCATGCACGAAGCCCTAAGTTTGATTCCTTAGTACCACATAAGCAGATTAAGCTGGAAGTGGTGCTGTGGCTCAAGTGGTAGAATGCTAGGGTTGAGTTGAAGAGCTGAGGGATAAAACCCAGGCCCAGAGTTCAAGCCCCATGACCAACAAAAAAAAATGGGGAAATAATCAAATCACTAATGAGATTCCATTTGGATGCTTCTGAGGAACTTGTCTCAGACAGAGGCCCCTTGAGGCAAAATATATGCCTCATATTCATACAGTTAACTAGATTTCAAATAAGCCCACATATTCAACAATAACTCTACCAAAATGAAACCTCTAAGATAAAAGAGATCTTGTCTATCCTGTGATACTGTACAACATCCAAACCACCGAGTACCTGCCCCAAAGTAACTATTCAAAAGTAGTCTATGGCAGGTGCTGGTGGATCATGCTTGTAGTCCTAGCTACTCAGGAGGCTAAGATCTGAGCATCATGGTTCAAAGTCAGCTTGGGCAGGAAAGTCTGTGAAACTTATCTCCTATAAAAGACCGGAACTGGAACTTTAGCTCAACTGGTGGAGTACTAGCTTTTCATTTAAGGGATAGCACCCTGAGTTCAAACTCCAGGATAGGCACCAAAAGAAAAACAGTAGTCTAATTGTTTTTTTGTTGTTGTTCATTGGGTCCAGTCGTGGGCCTGAACTCTGAGCCGGGTGCTGTCCCTCAGCTCTTCAGCTCAAGGCTAGCACTTTGCCACTTGAGCCACAGCGCCACTTCTGGCTTTTTTTTCTGCTTATGTGGTGCTGAGGAATCGAACCCAGGGCCTCATGCATGCAAGGCAAGCGCTCTACCACTGAGCCACCTTCCCAGCCCAAGTAGTCTAATTGTTAAACCAACATATTTTTTCTTTTTATGTAGCCAGAATAACATGTTTTACGTCTCCTTCCTTCCTTCTTTCTTTCTTTCTTTCTTTTTTTCTTTCTTTTCTTTCTTTCTTGTCAGTCATGAGGCTTGAAGTCTGGGCCTGGGCACTGTCCCTCAGCTCTTCAGCTCAAGGCTAGTGCTCTACCACTTGAGCCACAGTACCACTTTCAACTTTTTGTTTATGTGATGCTGAGGAATCGAACCCATGGCCTCATGCATGTGAGGCAAGCATTCTACCACTGAGCCACCTTCCCCCTCTTTACTTTTTGTTTTTGAGATAGGAGTCTTGCTCTGTAGCCCATTTTGGTCTAAAACTTGTGTTCACCCTGCTTCAGCCTCTTAAGTCCTGGAATAACAGGTGTATACCTATTAATACTACAGACTAAATATTTAAAGCAAGAGGTCACAAATATTCAACTTCATCACTGTTTTGAAAAAATTCTATAGATAATATTTAAACAAATGGGCACCGCTTTATTCCATTACATTTTATTTAGGAACACACCACTAAATCTTATGTTAGTGTCATGAAATACTGCTCATAAAAATTATTAGCTCACAAGCCATCCACACAGTCTGGACTTGGCTACTGGCTCTACACATCTAATCCTCTAGTACAAATGCATACACACTGAGTCACTTCCTAATTTTTGCTCTATGATCCCATTCTTCCCACTGATCAAATTGGCTTGCACACTTCCCCACATCTTACATGAGAGCAATCTTTCAATTCCTGCCATATGTCCCCCATTCTATGGTGTCTGTTTACTTATTATACTATTGCTCAGGTCTTAGTTGCCATAACAAAATACCTTCAGGATTCCAGTTGTAAAGAAAAAGAGCCTGATATAGCTCCCAGTTTTCCAGATGAAAGTGCAGCCAGAATGGTTCAAACTCTGCCAAGTTTGCCAAAATAGATGAGAGATTCCCAGAAAGTCAATGAGTAGATCCAGGCTCAAGATCTGGTAATAACCATCTTATAAGAACTAACCTGAACCTTGAAACATTTCTTATTCCTTTTGGAATTGTATCTCCAATTAACCTGAGATCTCCCCCTGGATTCGACTTGTCAACACTGGACTTTCATCACCTCCTAAAATTAGACCCTTTGTGTCCCTTTGTTCCAAGGAGATCACTGTTGGGGTGAAACTGAAAATGAACTCTTTGGGGTGACTGAAAGGTTGATAAATTGGACAATTTTATCTCTCGATGTTTGTCAGATTTACTACGTGCAGTTTAGACAAAGCATAATCAAAAGTGTCCCTAAAACTCTTATTTACAATTAACTACACACACAAAAAAGCTGGAAGTGGAGCTATAGTACCAGTGATAGAGTGCTGGCATTGAGCCCAAAGCTCAAGGACAATGCTCAGGCCCTGACTGTAAGCACCAGGAAAATAAATAAATAATAACAAATCAAAATCTATTAAAAAAACCTCTGGGCTGGGAAGGTGGCTCAGTGGTAGAGTGCTTGCCTTGCATGCCTGAGGCCCTGGGTTCAATTCCTCAGCACCATATAAGCAGAGAAGGCCGGAAATGGTGCTGTGAATCAAGTGGTAGAGCGCTAGCCTTGAACTGAAGAGCTGAGAGACAGTGCCCAAGCCCATGACTGACAAAAAAACAACTCAACTTCAAATAAAAGAGCCAGGTGCAGGTGGCTTATGCCTATAATCCTAGCTACTCCGGGGACTAAGATCTGAGGATCAAGGTTCAAAGCCAGCCCGAGAAGGAAAGCCCTTGAGATTCATATCTCCAAGTAAGGACAGAATTGAGAGTGGAACTCTGACTCAAAGTGGTAGAATGCTAGTGTCATGAACTTTTTTACCTAGGCTGGCTTTGAACCCCTATCTTCATACCTCAGCCTCTTGGGTAGCTAGGAATATAAACTTAAGCCACCAAGGCCCTCCCCAGGAGACTCTTATTTCCAATGAATCACCAAAAAGCCAGAAGTGGAGCTGTGGCTGAAGTCCCAGAATAGCTATCCTTGAGTGAAAAAGCTAAAGGACAGTGCCCAGGTCCTGAGTACGAACTTACACACAGACACACAGAGATACATACAGACACACAGACACACACACAAATTCAAATCTTTGATGTATTTAAATTTAATTTAAATTTAAATTTATTGACAGTTACTAATTCTGTTTAGCAGAAATTGGGAGAGAGAGGGAGAGCAAGAGGAAAAGAAACTGATGAATAAAATGATAGGTCAAAATGGTAGAATTTGTGAAACTAGTGGGCACTGGTTAAGTGAGGGTTTTTTAATAACATTCAAGTAAGTCTTGTAACAGCAAGATTGTTTTCAAATGTATATAAATAAATCAGCACAGATATACTCATTTGTTTAAAATAAAAGTTATAAAACATGCATAGAGATTTATAAAATATACATAAAATTCCTCCAGATTTATCATGAAACCACAAGTACAACTGAATCTGATCAGCACTGGAAACTTATCAGAATGTATTCACAATGGAACCTACTTTAGCTATTTAAGATTAAGTATGCCTATTCTATAAGATCTACTAAAATAAAAAGCTACAATATCTATACTATTTCAGAATCTAATCTTTTCTCATAAATCTCAATAATGAACATCAATAAATTCATAAGGCACCATTATTGTCACATATATTACAATCTCATCTCCTCCAAACCCTGCTTATAATTTTTATACTAATAAGCACTGTCATATCAAAATATAATGCACAGAGAATGAGATGAATTATGCAGTTTAAAAAATGTCATGAGGGGCTGGGAATATGGCCTAGTGGTAGGGTGTTTGCTTAGCATGCATGAAGTCCCGGGTTCGATCTTCAGTACCATAAACACAAAAAAAGCCAGAAGTGGCGCTATGGCTCAAGTGGTAGATTGCTAGCCTTGAGCTAAAGAGCTCATAGACAGTGCCCAGACCCAGAGTTCAAGCCCCACAACCTGCCAAAAAAAATGTCATGAAAAGCTGGGTACCAGTAGCTTACGCCTGTAATCCTAGCTACTCAGGCAGCTGAGATCTGAGGATCTGGGTTTCAAGCCAGTCTGGCCTGGAAAGACGTTGAGATTCTTATCTATAATTAATCACAAAAAACTGAAAGAGCTCAGGCTCAACTGGTAGAGCACTAGCTTTGAACCAAATAAGCTCAGGGACAGCACCCAGGCCCTGGGTTCAAGCCCCAGAACCCGCACTAACTTTCGTTGTTGTTGTTGGTCATGGGGCTTGAACTCTGGGTCTGGGCGCTGTCCCTGAGCTCTTCAGCTCAAGTCTAGCATTCTACCACTTGAGCTACAGCACCACTTCCAGTTTTCTGGTGGTTCATTGGAGATAAAGAGTCTCACAGTGGTTCCTGCCTGGGCTGGCTTTGAACTGCAATCCTCAGATCTCAGCCTCCTGAGTAGCCAGGATTATAGGCGTGATCCACTGGCACCTGGCCCAAAGTTTTTTTAAATGTCATGAAGAAGTAAACAAAGATCCCAAGAGTTCAACATGAGGAGCTGAGTATGTACATGAAAATGTGTAAGAAAATGCAGCAATCCTAATTTTGACAATTAATGAATTGAAAAGAAGCATCAAGGTCGGAAGCTGGTGAATCTCATCTATAATACTAGCGATTCTGCAGGATGAGATCTAAGAATCCTGTACAAACCCACCCAGGATGGAAAAATCCAAGAGATTGTCTTAAATTTACCAACAAAATGTTGGAAATTGAGGCATCGCTCAAGTTTTAGAGTGTCAGCTCTCGGTGAAAATGCTGATTAAGAGACTAGGGCCAGGCTGGGAAGGTGGCTCAGTGATAGAGTGCTTGCCTTGCATGCATGAGGCTCTGGGTTTGATTGCTTAACACCACATAAGCAGAAAAGTCTGGAAGTGGCACTATGGCTCAAGTGGTAGAGCACTAGCCTTGAAGAGCTGAGGGACAGTGCCCAGGCCCATAGTTCAGGCCCCACGACCAGACCTCCTCCCCCCAAAAATGTTGAATACTTTAGTATGATTTGCTCCTAAATGAACAATACAATAGGAAAGAACATGGCCATATAATGTATCTACAAAATAAAAAAGGCAAGTACAGAAAAATTACAGTTTCTACACATTCTAAAGATCATCAATTGTAGGAAATAATGAATATATTCATACCCATTTTTATTAGATTCAGGTGAAGAGTACTCTCTTTGTCATTTCTGGTGACAATAATGCTAAGTTAACACCTTACAACTAGAGATAAAGTTTAGTGGTAATGTTTTTGTGCACAGGGTTCTAGGTTTAATCATCAGCACCACAAAAATAATTTTCACTAAGTCATATTAAAGAAGAAAATGAGTACAAGCATGCAATTTTTCTTTCAGTCTTTTTCAGAGATTGAAAATGATCATTGTGCTAATCACATTTTAGAAACAAATACCAATTCTCAAGATAGAGCTTAGTAGTAGACAGCTTGTCTAGCATGCCCCAGGTCTTGGTTTTGATGTCTAACATTGAGAAAGTGACTAACAAGAGAGTAAAGCTGGGTTTGTGAAGAGGGAGAGCTAGCAAGAGGAAGGAGGGAAAACAGAGAGAGTAATAGAAGGGTGCACTATAGGGAAATCCTAAGCCAAGACATGGGGTGAATCCATGCGATATGCTTGATCTTAAATGATACTGGTTAGCTCTTATTAAGACTTTAACATGGGGGGAGGGTCACGAGGGAGGGAAAGCGGGAGAAAATGAGGGAGGGGGTAATACTGTTCAAAAAGAAATGTACTCGTTACCTGACTTACATGATTGTAACCCCTCTGTACATTACCTTTATAATAAAATTTAAATTAAAATAAAAAGGGCTGTAACATAGGAAAAACATTTTCTTCCTATACAACCAAATTGTATATGTTTTGGTATGTTACAAGTTAGAACATGGACATGAAACCGGTGGAAAACGTCCTACCAATAGCAATCCATGGGAAATCAGCTTCAGTTTCCTTCCTCAATATGCGGCCTTCTCATCAGCCTCTGCTTCCTTCTCTTGCTTGCTAGCTCTTATATTGTTTCCTGTGACCTTGTAGAGATGTGTGAAAGGCTCTGTAAGGAAAACAAAAGGAGAATCACTCAAAGCAAAATGGCTATGACTTTTTATATCATTTGGTATATACTTATGAATAGAAAATACTCCTGAACTTATCAAGAAATTCAGTCAGTTATAATCATGCCATCTTTGGGACAGTTTGGAAATATACTAAGATTTCAAAAAATATCATCTAACTTTTAAAATCTCTCCTATAGAAACTTATATTCTTATATTAGTTTAGTTTTATTTCTAAACATGGGTACTTGAACCAGTTTTGTTTTCAATTTTTTTTTTTTTGTCGGTCATAGGGCCTGAACTCTGGGTCTGGCCATTGCCCTCAGCTCTTCAGCTCAAGGCTAGTATTCTACCACTTGAGTCACAGCGCTACTTACAGCTTTTTCTGCTTATGTGGTGCTGAGGAATCGAACCCAGGGCCTCATGCATGGAAGGCAATCATTCTACCACTGAGTACCTTTCCAGCTCCTCAAAAATAATTTTTAAAACTGGAATTTAAGTATCAAAGGAGTAATAGTAAATTGAAATTATTTTGTCAATTATGTAAGAATACAAAATTTAAAAGAATCTAAAGACAACCCTGAGATACCACCTTACCCCAGTCAGAATGTCCCACATCCACAAGTCAGCCAATGACAAATGCTGGAGGGCATGGGGAGAAAGAGGAACCCTATAACACTGCTGGTGGGAATGTACACTTACACAACCACTTTGGGAAACAGTCTGGAGGGTCCTCAGAAAGCTAAATATTGATCTCCCTTATGACCCAGTCATTCCACATCTAGGCATCTATCCTGAAAAACAGGAACCAATATACAAGGACACATGCACCTCCATGTTTATTGCAGCACTGTTCACAATAGCTAGGATGTGGAAACAACCCAGATGTCCCACCACAGATGAATGGATCCAAAAATTGTGGTATCTATACACAATGGAATATTATGCAGCCATTAGATATGACAAAATAATGACATTGCAGGGAAATGGATGGACCACTAAGAGGAGGCCTAGTTGCAGTGATTGGTCTGATGTATATATTGGGGACAGATAAGCTGGACTGTACTCTGTGTTGTGTAGATGTAATCAGAATGGACTTTGCTTTTTGTTTTTTGTTGGTCGTGGGGCCTGAACTCTGGGCCTAGGTGCTGTTCCTCAGCTCTTCGGCTCAAAGCTAGTGCTCTACACTGAGCCACAGTGCCACTTCCGGTTTTTTCTGCTTATGTGGTGCTGAGGAATCGAACCCAGGGCCTCATGCATGCAAGGCAAGCGCTCTACCACTGAGACACCTTCCCAGGCCCTGGATTTTGATTTTTGACCTTCCCTTCCTGAATTTCTCAATCAGGCAAAAACATCTGCTTCTAGGACTTAGAATCTACTGTATAGCACTGTTCCCAGGAAAAAGTGGAGTGAAGGAAAGTAGCCTGGCAGAGGTGGTCAACAGATGTTCCAGAAAGTTCCTAGACTCTCTTGGTTTCAGGTGGGCACTACAAAGCTTCTGGTTTGCAATGTACCTAGCTTCCTTTTGGAACAGTTCAGAAATTGGGACTTGACACTACAATCAATATTCAATAAAGATTATCTGTGTACCTGTGTTTACTGCAGTCCTGTTCATAATAAGCAAACTCTTGATTCAGCTTAGTTATCCAATGACTGATACATGTAGACAAATGGAATAAATAAACTCATACAACACATCACGGACTACTACTCATGCATAAAATATAAAACTATATCATTTGCAGGAAAGTAGACAGGGCTAGAAATCATTAAGTAAAATAAGACAAGCCAAGAATCTTGTGTTTTCATTTATTGAGTAGAATCTAGACTCAAAATGATGATGACAATGATGATGGTGACAATGACAATGATGATGACTGGTCATAAATGTCAAAGGCAGACAATCTACAGTGAATGGGGTATCTGAGGAAAACCCTAAAATAGTAAAAAGGGAAAGGATCCTGATCAGTGAAAAGATCTGAGCATATCACAGGTAAAGACAGCACAAAGAAAGCCATAAAAATATTGTCTGAAAAAGCAGAGAAGAAAGAGGGAATGAACTTGTACAAGGTATACAGTTAACATTTATGAATTCACTTATTAATGTATGTTAATTCAAAAATAAAAATAAAGTCATTGGGTGGGTCCTGGTGTTGTATGCCTGTGATCCTAGCTACCAGGAGGCTGAGATCTTGGCATCATGATTCAGAAAAAGCCCAGGCAGAAAAGTTCTAAAACCAAGCCAAGAAGTCAGGCTAGAGGCATGGCTGAAGTGGTAGAGCTCTAAGCAGAAGCAAGCAAGTCAAGTAAAGGTAAGCTGATTTGGGGGTTCCTCAGTCTAGTGAAATGGAACACTTGTAGTTTACAGCTCTGGATAGTTTTCAGGACAAAGGGAGGAAGTTAAGGAATTATTTCTAAATGGACCCTAGTTTTTATACTCTTGTTACTTATCCTACAGACACTTAGAGCAAATAAAACCAGCAAAAGAAAGCCAGTAATGGAATGGTGGCGAGAGAAAAAGTTGAGTTGGAGCAAAAGGAAAAAAAAACAAATTGCTGTCATGCCTAAAAGGACATTAGGTTCTTAGAATGATAGTACTGTATAGTGAATGGGTTGTTTATACAAGACAAAATTTACTCCTAAAAACTAAAAACTAAATTTGAGACAGATGCTGCTGGCTCAATCCTGTCATTCTAGCTACACAGGAGGTTGGAAAGCAGCCTGTACAAACAATTTTGAATCTCTCTCTCTCTCTCTCTTTTTTGCCAGTACTGGGGCTTGAGCTCAGGGCTGAGGCACTGTCCCTGAGCTGGTTTCTCCAGACTGGCACTCTATCATTTGAGGCACAGCTCCACTTCCAGCTTTTTATGGTTAATTGGAGATAAGAGCGTCTCTGACTTTTCTTGCCTAGGTCTGCTTTGAACCTTGATCCTTAGATATCAACCTCCTATGCAGCTAGGATCATAGGCATGAGCTACCTGCACTCTGCTTAAAGTTGAGATTTAAATTTGAGACTCTTATCTCCAATTAACCAGCAAAAAGCTAGGAGTGGAGTGGATTAAATAAAACCCAGGGGCTGGGAAAGTGGCTTAGTGGTAGAGTGCTTGCCTTGCATGTCTGAGGCTCTGGGTTTAATTCCTCAGTACTACATAAGCAGAAAAGTCCAGAGTGGCACTGTGGCTCAAGTGGTAGAACACTAGCCTTGAGTTGAAGAGCTGAGGAACAGCACCCAGGCCCAGAGTTCAGGCTCCACAACCGACAAAAACAAAAAACAAAACAAAAATCCCATTCCATTATTTAATTTAAATAAAATTCTTTAAATTTGTTTAGACAAATAAATTTATTTCAACACATTATTTAAATGATTTCAATATTTAAATTATTTAAATACAATTGATTAAAATTATTTGATGTATTTGAATGAATATAAGATATTAACCCTGGCAGGGCGCTGGTGGCTCATGCCTGTAATCCTAGCTACTCAGGAGACTGAGATCTGAGGATCTCGGTTCAAAGCCAGCTCAGGCAGGAGAGACCGTGAGACTCCTATCTCCAATAAACCACTAGAAAACCAGAAGTGGCGCTGTAGCTCAAGTGGTAGAGCGCTCGCCTTGAGCTGAAGAGCTGAGGGACAGCGCCCAGGCCCAGAGTTCAAGTCCCATGACCGACAAAAAAAAAAAAGATATTAACCCTGAAAATTTTAAAACACATTGAAAACTTAAAGATCTAAATAGAAAAATACGCCATGCTCTTAGATCAAAAGATTTAATGTTGTGGCTGAGAAGGTGGCTCAATGAATGAGTGCTTGCCTTGCATGCTCAAGGCCCTGGGTTCAATTCCTCAGTACCACATAAGCAAAAAGAAAAAAGCCAGAAGTGGCGCTGTGGCTCAAGTGGTACAGCGCTAGCCTTGAGCTGAAGAGCTCAGGGACAGCACCCAGGCCCAGAGTTCAGGCCCCACGACCAGACCACCCCCGCAAAAAAAAAGATTTAATGTTATAAACATGACAATACTATTTAAACTGATCTAGATATTTAATGACAGCCATATCATAATTCCAACCAAATTTGTTTCTTCAATAATTGACAATCTAACTCTAAAATGAACAAGGAAATAAAATAAAAACAGAATGGAAAAAGACTCTTGAAAAACAGGAATAAAGCTGAGGCACTCAGCTTATACTTCTTGACTTCATAACCACTAAAAAATATTAATCAAGATATTCTAAATTGTACCAGATGCTAGTGGCTCTCACCTATACTCTTAGCTACTCAGGAGGCTGGGAAAGGCCATGGAGAGAGGAAGGGTGGGAAAACAGAGTCACAATATTCATTGTACATGTGTGAATATAGAACCAGGTAACTTGAGGGGATGGGTGGGTTGGGACAGATGGAAGGGGTGACATTCATCAAGATACACTGTACTCATAAATTTTTATGTTGGATTGAAACCTTTTGTACAACTTCCTAATTTAAAAAGTTAAAAAGAAAGATTGTAGCTGGGTGCCAGTGGCTCACACCTGTAATCCTAGCTACGCAGGAGGCTGAGATCTGAGGATCATGGTTCAAAGCCAGCCCCAGCAGGAAAGTCCATGAGACTCTTATCTCCAATAAACCACTAAAAACTGGAAGTGGCTCTATGGCTCAAGCGGTAGAGTGCTCACCTTGAGCTGAAGAGTTCAGGGACAGTGCCCAAGCCCAGATTCAAGCCCCATGACTGACAAAGAAAGAAAGAAAGAAAGATTATGGCACTGATTTAAGTATGGATATATAGGTCAGTGAACAAATGAGTGTCCAAAACATGACTCAAATCTACGGTCAAGATTTCCAAAGTTAACAAAGCAAAAACCATCTACAGAAAAAGTGGATATAAAAATAAATAATGGGACAATTTATTAATAATTTTTCTTGTCCCTCATACCATATAAATAATGGTCTCAAAACAGGGTATAGATATAAGAACTAAAAACTTCATTAAAACACTTAAAAGAGAACACAGATATAAATCTTCCAGATCTTATTCAAGAAACAATGGTTTCTATGATACAAAACCAATACCATAAGTAATGGAAAAAATCAATAGAATTGACACATTTCATGGTTTAAAATACACTAGTAAAAGCTGAAAAGCAAACCCTAAGACTCTCTTCAAACAACCAAGTGCCTATCCCCACCAGCTCCACCTGACCATCCCCACTATTATTTAACAAGTCCTTGGGACACGCCCAGCTGCCTGTAGTCTGATCACTGCAGTATCCCCACTGCTCCTCCTCCTGTCAGAAATCCCCTCCAGATTAGTCACTGTACCCCTCAGACCCACTGTCACCCTATGGGGTTGCCCTGAACTGTAGCTCAGCCTTCACTACCACAATTTCCATGTCACTACCTCACTACCTCCCCCAACCCCCCACTGCAAGGTAGACACCTAATGAATCCAGGCCTATAATCATAGCCACTCAAGAAGCTGCAATCAGAGAATCTCAGCTCAAAGCCAGCATAAGCAGGAAAGTCCATGAGACTCGTATCTCCAATTAACCAGCAAAAAAACCCCACTTGTGGCTCAAGTGGTAGAGCTCTAGCTCTGAGCAAAAATGCAAAAGGACAGTGCCTGGGCTCTGAGTTCAAGTTCAACCCCTGGTATCAGTATTAAAAAAGAAAAGAAAAAGATACCTAATGTAGTATCTCCCTTACATATCCAGCACCCACACCACCCACATTGTACAGGTGCCCTCAAATTGCACCAGAGTCCTCCCCTTTCCTCCTCACATAGCAGCTGACAAAAGGCAGGAACTGCCTTAGATCTGAAGAACAAATACCCATCTTCAAAAGCACTTGAATGGTCAGGGGGTGTGGGAAGATGGTGTACAATGGTACTGCGACCGCACAGGGTGGAACTGGCTGGATCCTAAGTCTCTAGATGTTTCTCCTGGGACAGCTCCTTTGGCCCAAAGGATTCCAACTTTATATATAAATGATGCAAAAATGAACATTACCCAGACCTAAGAGCTACTGGCAGGGCCCTTCTTGCTTGACGCATTGTCTCAGTGACAGAGCTTCACAGGAGGCGCTGGCATCTTTGCCACCTTCCATCCCTGTGGTGTCCTCAATGCAGACTGAATTGAATGCAATTCTCCTCCAGATCAAGCTCCCCAGCAGCCCCTCCCCTGCGGCAAGCGTCTCTCTTCCACACTGCAGGGGAGCCAGGCTCCTCTTAGAAGCCAATGCCCTGGGGGTGGGGCTTTGAACCATGACCTTCAGGTCTGAGACTCCTGAGCAGCAAGGATTACAGGTGTGAGCCACTGGTGCCCTGCCACTGTCAAATTTTATATGTAGTACATCAAAGCTTTTGGGTCAGGTGCCTGGATCATGCCTGAAATTCTAGCTGAGAAGACAGATCTGAGGATCATTGTTCAAAGTCAGCTTTGGCAGTGGAGCTGTGGCTCAAGTGGCAGAGCACTAGCATTGAGCAAGAGACTTCAGACACAGCACTGTGGCCCTGAATTCAAGCCCCAGGACCAGCATATAAAAAGAAAACAAACAAAAAAGGCATTGTTAGGGAAAGATAAAGTAATCAAATCTATACTAGTCCAACAAGTCAGACACATGAAATCCTGTCCAGAAGAAAATATGCATAATTACACAGAGATACCATATTGTTCAAATCTCTCACAATATTTTCCCATTTTTTTCATTTAAAGTTTTGAGAGGAGGGGTGTTAAGGGAAGATAGTTCACTCTAATATTAAAATGGATTTTTCCTCTTTGATATAGAAAGCAAAGAACATTCAATTAAGAAAACTGCCTATTCCTTCTTAAACAATAGCAATTTAGATTCCCACCTAAGATACAAAAGTAAGAACTTTTGTCTCTTCACTGCATGCATTTATATTTTTACCAGTACCCAATGAAAGGCAGAGCACTTCCAAATACAAGATTTTTGGCTTCATATATTTCTATATCTAGACTAAGACTGTGTATTATAAGGGGAATTGTCTAAGCTCAAGAAAAATTCATTAAATTTCCATAAGTATGAAAATTACAGATAGGTGTATTGAAAATAGAGAACCAACTGCACAATGAAGGAACAAAAACCCAGATGTGGCAGAACATGTCTGCAATTCCAGCACTCCTCAGGCTGAGGTAGAAGGATCACAAGTTTGAGGCTAGCCTGGGTACTTTTTTTTTTTTTTTTACTACTTAGGACTGACAAGAGGTGCCTGAAGCAGCAAAGCAGATTCTAGGGTGGCCACACGCTTGATGGTGGAGGACCTGTACCATACCAATCTATTGAAGAAGCAAGCTAAAGCAGGGACAGAGTCACTCCATACAGGTGGAGGCTATAGGAATCCCTGGCCTTCCCCTCAGCCTTCTGCACTGAGTGAAAGAGGCTGCTGCCAAGCAAACCACAAGCAGATTATGCCAACCCTTCTCCCTTTGGAAGGCCAAAAAGTAGCTACTGTGGCAGCCATATTAGTGGGCCTGAGGCTACATGGCCTCACAAAGCTGCCTCCCAGGAGGCTCCCTGCTGAGCCTGCTTATTCTGTATTCTTCCTTATTGAAGCAGTTTGGGAGGGAGATGGGGAGTCATCCATTCCCATCCAGTTCTTGCACTTTGGAGAAAACCTAGATGAAGATGTGGACTGAGAAGATATGCACAGGCATGCTCCTGCCCCTTCTGCATTGGGAGGAGGGTGTGACCATTCTGCATCCTGCTGCACCTCCGCTGACTACCACAGCTGCACCAGTGGCCACCTTACAGACATAGCTCTGCCATGCTGCATTCCTGCCTTGCTTCTTAACACCAGACAAAGCAGGGAAAGCCAAAGGACAGGCCATGGCAGCTTCAGCTTCCACAACTGTCAAGGGATAGCTAAAACCAAGTTTTTCAGTCCATTCCTTTGTGTTTATAAAAGAGTCACAAAAGTTACTGACTGTAGACAAGAGTAAAATACACAAGAAAGTAGAGCCAAACATTTTTACCATCAACACTAGTAGAGGGATGGTGCAGAATTTTTTGTTGTAGTTGAGACATCAAAACTTTTAATCTGGAACTACCACAAAAGATCACAGAAAATGTGATCTGTACCTCTGTCCCCTCCCTTGACCCCCTGATGGTCCTACTTGCTTTAGACATTTAAATGGCCCCCCAAACCACCTTAGGTCCTCTGCAATGTACCCTCCCATTATCCATTCATTGTGTACCAAGAGCCACCCTCTCTCATTCATGACAGAAACACCTGCAAACCACACCAGTCAATCCAATCTCCACTTCGCCTCCAGCCTTGCTGCCATCCCTGAAATATTTTCTGTGAAGCACTGATCATGCATCCATTCATAATCATAATGCCACACCCCTCCACCAGTACCATCTCGACACCTAATGTACCCGCCCTCGTGGCCAGCAAGTACTTCCTGTGCGGCATCGCCTATCTTCAGACCCACTGCATTGCAGCCAGTGCCCTCCTCCCTCATTCCCCAGCAGCAATCCTGCAGTAACTGCCTAGATCTGAAGGACAAGTACACACCCACAGAAAACCCCTGAGATTTGACGGCTCTTACAGCAGGATTACCAAGCACACTGCTGCCTGGACAAAATATTATAGGATGGATGAATCCCGGGCCTCAGAAAAGTGTCTGATCTTGTTCTGGGGGTGGAGGGGGAGGGGAGAAGAAGGAAATTAAGACCTAAAAGGTCTTCAGGTTTGATAACAGTACCTCAAGTCCTGTGAAGCTGGATAATGACAAAGGAAAGAAGGTACTTACAGGACTAATGTCCTCACCTCGCTGATGGATCCTCAGGCTGCCTGTGCACAGAGGATTCCCGAAGGCCACACCTCTCAGCTCAGGACTGGCCGCCTGCAGACTCTCCCCTGTGTACGCATGCGCCCCAGCCCATCCCTCCATTGGCGCATGTGCAACTCTTTTGTCAGATTGCAGGGGGCTCTGCAGTCTTTGGGGTGGAATTGGCTGGGGGATGGAGATCGCTGGAATTCACACGTTCATAACCATAGAACTAGCCCATTAAAAATGAAATTTCCAAGCAGAAGAAATCAAGAAAACAATGCTGAAGACTAAATGAGGGACTAGCAACCTAGTTCAGTTTTACACCCGTCTGACATACACAAAGCCCTGGGATGAATCCTTAGACACACACACACACACACACACACACACACACACACACACACACCACACACACACACACAGGAATTTTATGTAAGAGGGTATATTTGACATTTATTTTACAAACATGCATTGTATTTACAACATATTAGGTATTTCTCTGTTATTTATTGCCTGTATTGGGGCTTAAGTCCTCCAGATAAGCAGGCGTTTTACCTCCAATACCTTTTGTTAGGTAAATACCAACCATGTGTGTGAATGATGTATGCATTTGTTTGTGGAACTAGGGAGTAAGCCAAGGGGTGTGAATCTGTTAGGCAAGCACTCTACCACTGAGATTTACTCCTAGCCCTTTTAAATTTTATCTTGAAATGATATTGCAAAGTAGCACAACAGGTTTCAAAGTTGATTCTGCTAGGATTAAAGAGGTATGCTAACAAGCATTCACTTCTATTGCCACCCCGATTACAGATTATATCACTGAGGCCCAGAGAGGTAAAGAATCATCCTGAGACTGGGCACATGGTAGAACATTCATGGAATCCTAATAGGAGGAAGAGATTAGTTGGATTCAAATTAAAATCCAGCTGAGACACAAATAATAGCAGGACATGGTGGGGTGTGAGTATCATCCTAGCTACATGAGAAATGGACAGACTGACCCTGTTGGAACAATAACAAAGGGAAAGGGCTGGAGGCATTACTCAAGTGGTGGGGCATCTGCCTGGCAAGCTCAAGGCTATAAATTAAATCCCTACTATCACAACATCTTAAAGGAACTATACTAAAAGAAGTCAAAGACAAAGTCAGGTTCAGCTTTTTGATTCTCCTTCAATGGCTCTTAACTACTACCTTAGTGAAGGAGTCCAGGGACTATTACCTGAAAGTATGGAGGCCTGGTATACTGGGTATTTTTCAAGGCACTTATTAACTATAAAGGAAATATTTTAAAGGAACTTGGCAGAAAATGCTGAACAAGGATAAAATCTTATTTCTCCTTGTCAGCTTAAGCTGCAGACCGACTATAGGAAACAATGATCCATGATCAATTTTCATTTTCATTAACAAATTTTATTTTCTAATTGCATTTCTAATCCATTAATGAATTGCATATACATTAATCTACCCATAAAAAACACACATGGATATTGCAAATAAGGAAAAGGTCAGATAATGTGATGTCAGGAAAATGAACCCTTAGATATATATTTTAATGTTTTTTTCTTTCATGCATGTGTTTCTAACGCATTTATAAGATTATGTCTTTGTTGCTTTGTATGTCCCTCCCCCACAGTATAACCCCTGCTTTCACTATATTTGATGTCAGTATAACTTGTGGAGGAGATGGGGAAAAACCAGTTGTTTAAGGATACAGGTGGACCTGTTGCAACAATGAGAAGTACAAGTTGTCATGTCCAAAACGAGCTTTACAATGTCGGTGCGGGGAGGGGGGGGAGGGGGGGAAGGAGAAGGATTGGGATTGGGGGGAAAGGGGGGAGGCTGGGAAGGGATGTGAAGGGTAAACAAAGGAGGAGGCTGCAATGCTTGGTAAGAAATGTACGCATTATCCTGCCCATGTAATTGTAACCCCTCTGTACAGTATGTTCACAAATAAAATAAAATAAAATAAATAAAAAAAGAAAGCCCACGGATTGGGAGAAGATCTTCACTAGCTATACAACACACAAGTGTCTCATATCTAAAATATACTTAGCACTCAAAAAATTAAATCCCCCAACAATAAATCCTCAAAGAAACAACTGCCTGATTAATAAGTGGGCTAAAGACTTAAAGAGAGACTTCTCTGAAGAGGAAATAAGAATGGCCAATAGACACATGAAGAAATGTTCACCCTCTTCAGCCATAAAAGAAATGCAAATCAAAACAACATTGAGATTCTACCTCACCCCAGTTAAAATGGCTATAATCAAAAAATCTAATAACAGCAGATGTTGGAGGGGATGTGGCAAAAGGGAATCCTACTGCATTGTTGGTGGGAGTGTAAACTTGTTTAACCACTTTGGAAAGCAGTATGGAGGTTCCTCAGAAGACTCCACATAGAACTCCCCTATGACCCAGCAATCCCACTTTTGGGCATTTACCCAAATGATCATAAACAAGGACATACTAAAGCTACCAGCACAGCTACGCTTATTGCAGCATTATTTATCATAGCTAAGATATAGAACCAACACAGATGCCCCTCAGTAGATGAATGGATCAAGAAAATGTGATGTTTTATATATATATATATATATATATTTATTTATATATATATATGTATATATATCACATACACACACAATGGAATTCTATGCTTCCATCAGAAAGAATGGCATCACCCCATTTGTTAGGAAATGGAAAAACTTGGAAGAAATTATATTAAGTGAAGCAAACCAGGCCCAAAGAAACAAAGGTCCCATGGTTATCCTTATTTGCAATAACTAGTATATGTCTAGGACAAGCAGAAAAGATCAAGAGCTATGTACATATGACCATATGAGATGATGCTAAGCAAAATGAAAATGAGGACACAAGAGGTTTTAGCTTTCTTGCTGTTGTTTTTAATGTACTTATAATGTACCGTGTGATTTTTTTTTGGTTTCTTTTGTATGTTCTTTCCCCATGGCATAACCTTGTTTCACTATATTTGATTCCAGGGCCCTGCATCTTGTATAAAAATTATTCTAACTTGGGGAGGGGAGGGAAATAACAAAATGCTGAAATAAGGATACAGGCTGACACATTGTAAGAATGAGATGTATAAGACACTATGTTGAAAACAAACTTTACAACTTCAATGGTGGGGGGGAGGGAGAAGTGGGGAGGGAAGGGACAATAGGGGAAAAACAAAGGAGGGAGTAACAATGCTGGATAGGAAATGTACTCATTGTCTTACTCATGTAACTGTAACCCCTTTGTACAGTATCTTTAAAATAAATAAATAAATATATATATATATATATATATTATAAAAAAAAGAACCAGAAAGTGAATTAGATTACCACTATACCCTGAAGATTCATGTGGGTTACAACTTATGAAGGCTCTACCACTGCACATATAATCTGTTTTGATAAAAATCAATGTTATATAATTCAAAAACAAGATAGTTCATCTACTGAAGACCAAGAGCAAGCTCTCTCTCCTGCAACTGCTACAAACTGAGACTCCATTCTGGTCTTAGCAGGGTACTTTGGGTTTTTTGTTTTTTCAATATTCTTTTTTATTGTTATTATAAAGTTGATATTACAATTATACAGTTCAGGTAAAGAGTACATTTTTTGTACAATGTCACCTCTTCTCTCACATTTTCCTAATGAAAAAGTGAGGGCAGAGATGGTGAGTGCTAGAGCAATGGTGATTGATTGACATACATTGTTGAAGTGTAGAAAGAGAACAATGAAATCCTCCCACTGTATAATTAATGTAAGCTATTTTAAGACGTACATTTAGATAGAGTAGGGAAGATATGCACAAAAAGTTTAGCAAGGTACTTTGGAACTAAATCTTTGTCCATATTTCAAGAGCACTAGCCTTGAGTAAAATTCTCAGGTAGCTGGGGGGGTCATGCCTGTAATCTTAGTTACTCAGGAGGCTGAGATTTGAGAATCACAATTCAAAGCCAGCCTGGGCAGGAAAGCCCTGAGACTCTTATCTCCAATAAACCACCGGAAAACCAGAAGTGGCCCTTTGGCTCAAGTGGTAGAGTGCTTGCCTTGAGCTGAAGAACTGAGGGACAGTGACCAGGCCCAGAGTTCTAGCTCCACGACCGACCAAAAAAAATTCTTAATGCTGGTCTTGGGGCTTCAATACATGATATGAGTGCTATACCTGAGCATTTTTTTGGTTGGTCATGGAGCTTGAACTATGGGCCTGGTCACTGTCCCTTAGCTGTTCACCTCAAAACGAGTGCTCTACCACTTGAGCCATAGCACATACTTCTGGCTTTCTCTGTGTATGTGGTACACAGGAATCGACCCCAGGACCTCATGCATGTGAGGCAAGCACTCTACCACTGAGCCACCTTCCCAGCACTCAAGAAAAAAAAATTTTAAAGATTCTTTTTTTGCAATCTTCCCAGTCTATCACATCTTTCTAGATGAGGCCTTTTTGCCTTGTTTAGCCTGCTCCTTTCAGGGCTCTTGTTTTTCTTTTGGGGTCCAGTCATGGGGCCTGAACTCTGGGTGCTGTCCCTCAGCTCTTCAGCTCAAGGCTAGCACCCTAGCACTTGAGCCACAGCGCTACTTCTGGATTTTTTCTTTTTGCTTATGTAGTGATGAGGAATTGAACCCAGGGCCTCAGGCACGCAAGGCAAGTGCTCTACCACTGAGCCACCTTCCCAGCCCCGATTTATTTATATACTCTTAATTAAACCACATACTCTTTTTTTTGGGGG
>NW_012267231.1:10540249-10546853 GCF_000151885.1 Dipodomys ordii | reverse complement strand
AAAGGAGGAGGCTGCAATGCTTGGTAAGAAATGTACGCATTATCCTGCCCATGTAATTGTAACCCCTCTGTACAGTATGTTCACAAATAAAATTAAATTAAATTAAAAAAACACACATGGACATACTTTTTTTTTGAGGATTGTACTCAAGGCTGGGTGCTGGTGGCTCACAGCTATAATCTTAGCTATTCAATAGTCTGAGATCTGAGGACATTGGTCCAAAGCTTGCCAGGGCATGAAAATCAGTGAGACTCTTATCTATAATTAATCACCAAAAAAGCCAGTGGCTGTTTTCAGCCAGTGGCTCAAGTGATAGAGGGCTAGCCTTGAGCACAAAGAAGCTCAGGGACAGTGCTAAGCTAAGTTCAAGTCCCAGAGCAGGCACCCCCCCACACACACACACAGATATTGTATTCAAAAACTGCTTTGTTAAATGGCAACCCCTTTGTGCAAGTATTTAAAAATTAAAAACAAACTTAAGATGGAATATTCCACAGACAGCAAAAACAGTGGAAGAACTCTTAATTTTCAGTACATGCTGCCTTAATGCCAGAAGCATACAGATTCTTTCTTGTATTCTCTACAATCTAGGCTTGTCCCTAAAGGGCAACGTTTGAATGGAAGAATGAAAAGAACTAGCCTGTGTAGCTGTGCATCCATCATTTTTAGCATTGGCCATTTTGCCTAGCAAATGAAAAGCAACAAGCAGGACCTGAAAGAGGTCATGACAGAACAGATCCAGGTTAAATGTAAGGTTATTTGACAGGTCCCAAGGTGCTAGCTTCCCTTGGGTGTTGGGCAGTTCTCTGTGGATGAAGCTGTTAAAATACAGGATGAACCAACTTCCCTTGCTTGTTGCCTGTATTACAACCTCCCACTAAGCCATAGGGTTCTGTATCAAAGTTGCTTCCAGTTACTTACCTGGAATACAAGGCAGACTCCCATTTAATAAAAGGAAGGTTCTGTCTTCCTGCACATCAACACAATGCTGGGTATTCTCCAGGAACACTGTTTCAGAGGAACTCTTCAAAGGACCTGCATTTTTCAGGCTAAATGGATACAGCTGAATCCCCAAAGCCCAAGTGAGCCTTGTGGGATTCTGCTCACTCGCTCAATGTCAATATTCTTCTCTTTCTTTTCTATTTGCTGGTCACAGGGCTTGGGTTCAGGGCCTGGGTACTGTCCTTGAGCTTCTTTTTGCTCAGCCAATTTGAGTCACAGCACCACGTCCGGTTTTCTGACATTAACTGGAGGTAAGAGTTTCACAGAGTTTCCTCCCCAGGATGGTTTTGAAAGGCAATCTTCTAATCTCAGCCCCTTGAGTAGCTGTGAGCCCCCTGTGCCCAGCTGGTACTATTCATAATTGTGGCTGCGGCTGAAGCCTTGATGAAGCTAAATGCATGTTAATGGCACAGCCTGTGGATCACATACAGAACTGTTGCTGGATCAATAGAATATCGTGGCTGTCCTTCAAACTATACAAGTTTTAACTTTGGGGAATATCTGCCAGGTAAATCATGGAAGTGCCCAGGATCCATCAGTTAGTTGCTCTGTGATAGTAGGGGAAACTTGGAACACCCCAAGTGAAGACCCTTCATTTTGCTTTGTTTTGCATCACCGGCAATTAAATGAGGCTAAATGAGCTATAGCCCATGAATTTTCAATCTTTGCCTATTTGAAAGAGGATCTCACCTGAGTAACTAGTAGAAGAAACATCTTCTACTATAGCTGACTAGGACACAGACACCAGCATTAGACACCTCAAGGATCTCCAAGCAAAGCTCTTCAGGCTCTTGAGTTCTGAAGGCAATCAAGGCCAGGGACTCTTTAAAGAACAAACAGATTATTACTGTGGATTCTGATTCAGTAGATGGTGGTTTGAGTTCTACTTCAATCTCTAGTTCAATCTCCACCTGCTCCCCAGTATTTCTAGAAGTCTGATAATGTAAATCCCTTATTTTCATATTTATACTGGGATTCTGTTCTCATCTCTCCTCAGATTTGGTACAGTTCAGTGTTTTTGACTACCTAAAGTTACCCACTAGAAATGTAAATTCATGGGCCCCAATATATATCTTTGGAATCATAATCCTTAATTATGATTAACCATCACTTCCAGGTAACAATATTGTACAATCAAGTAGATCAATTACCTTTACCTGAGATATATAACGGAGTCAATGAGCCACTAAAGAAAACAAACTATTAATTAAAAACACAGGGAAATGATGGTATTCTGCCATTAAATTATAAACAAAATCAGAACTCATTTGAGGAACATGAAAAATAAGGTTCTGAATAACAAAAGATTTAAAGCATCTATAATAAACAGAGCAAGTAATAAGCTAAACAGAGTGTGGTGCAATTGTGCTAGAAGTTTTCAGATTCTCTAGTTCAATCAGGCCAAAGGAAAAATTAGAGGCATACAGGAATGGATGGTCAGCTTTTATTCAAAACTGTGTCTTCTTTTTATGCCAGTCCAAAAGGGTTGAATTCTGGGCCTGGGCACCATCCCTGAACTTCTTTTGCTCAAGGCTAGTACTCTACCACTTGAGCCACAGCACCATTTTTGGCTTTTTCTGACTAGTTTACTGGCAATAAGAGTCTCATGGGTTTTTCTGCCTGGGTTAGCTTTGAATTGTGAACCTTAGATCTCAGCCTCCCATTTAGCTAAGACTACAGGTGTGAGCCACCAGCACCTAACTGATTTATCTTTTTCAGTGTGTTAAATTCTTACTCATTTCCCCCTATAAAAACAATTAATGTGATGTCAGAACAGTATGTGTGCACGTGTACATAAATATACATACTACTTTTGTACTATTACATGCATGTGTATATACTAATACAGAAGCATAGTGTGTGTACATACACAGAATGCATATATATGTGTATACATGTATATGCATCTGCAGAACTGTGGTACTAGACCATTTAGTAACATGCATTACTCTTATGCTCTCCCTCTCTTAAAATTACCTTATCCCAATATTCTTCTCTACAGTTTCATGCACTCCTTTTTGTGATGTTAGAATTTGAACCCAGACCCTTGCTTATACTAGGTAGTCCATTGGGGAATAACTTTGGGGGACAAGAAAGTTCTCTACTGGCAAAAAGGGAATGTGGTAAATACATGAAGGGTGATAAAGAGTATCTGGTTTTCTAAAATAAACTCAGCCTTCTATTTTGTTCTTTCGTTTTCATTTTTGTTCTTGGTACTGGTGATTGAATGCTGGGACTTTTGTACAGTTAAGTACATACCTATGATTGAGCTATAACTCCAACCCAGAGTCAGGTTTATAGATCTTCTTTAAAGACCATTATTCTTTATTTTGTAAAATCCAATTTTAGCAAAAACTGTGCTGTCAGTTTAGCAAAGAAGCCTTCTTTCCATCATTGATAGTAACATCCAAAATATATAAGTAATTTCTTCATTTTTCACCAATTGCCTTATGCTGTCTCACCATGGTGTCCTGTGTTTAGTTTTTTGTGTCCATCCTGGGGCTTGGTTCTTTCCCTGGGCTTTTTTGGCCAAGGCTAGTGCTCTACCACTTCAGCCACAGCTCCACTTCTGGCTTTTGGGCAGTTAATTGGAGATAAGAGTCTCAGGGGGCATACTCCAGTCATTCCTGGTAATATGGGGGAGTACAAGAAGGAAGGTTGCAGCCCAGCCTGGCCCAGGCATAGATCAAGACCTCATCTCCAAAATAACCATGATAAAAACGTACTGAGGATGTGACTCAAGTGACAGACAACTGGCCTGCAAGTATGAGTCCCTGGGTTGAATCCCTAGTACTTGCAAGAGAGAAAACAAACAGATATAGATAGATGGATAGGTAGGTAGGTAGGTAGGTAGGTAGATAGATAGATAGATAGATAGATAGATAGATAGATAGATAGATAGAGGGACAAATAGAGGGACAGATAGAGGGACAGATAGAAGGACAGATAAAACTAAGACTAGAGGGCCTGAAGGCAGACATTGCCACACAAATCCAATTGCTCCTAGGCTTATAGATAAAGCCATAAAACACGTAATCAGAACATAATTTCATCTGCAATAGAAAGGATTCAATTAGGATAATAACAGATGCACTTTTGTGTATGCTAATAGGAGAGCTTTAACTCAGGGTCTCACACTCCTGCTTGGCCTTTTCTACCACTTGAGCTACACTTCACTTCCAGGTTTTTCCTTGTTAGTTGGAGATAACAGTTTCACAAACTTTTCTTTCAGAGCTAGCTTCAAACCTCAATCCTCAGATCTCAATCTATTGAGTAGCTAGGATTAGAGGTGTGAGCCACTAGTGCCCATCTTAACCAACATCTAACAACCTTTGGAGAAAATGACCGTGATTTGGACAGAATTCTTTTTTTTCTCTAGGGTGCTGCTACCTGAAATGCAAAAATTGGATGAAATTGGTAGGCTAGTTCTCTACCACTTAGACCCACAATTGTATTTTGGCTTTGTGTGGTTAACTGGAGGTAAAAGTCTCACCTATCTCCTTTCTTGTGCTGGCTTTGAACAGTGATTCTCAGATCTCAGCCTCATAAGTAGCTATGATTACAGGCTTGGTCCACCAGGACTAGGTTCAATAAGCAGTTTAAAATAAATACATAGGTTTCAGGTATAAGAATCCAAAACAAAATGAGTTTAGAAACCAGGAACTGAAAATGGATTATAAGTCAATTTGCATAGAAAAATTATTCAGCTAGGAAATATTTCTCTCAAATTCTCTGAGTTGTAAGCAAAGACTTTAATATCACAGTGTTTATCGAGCAGCACACATAAATACTAAGACAACTGCTGAAGAATGGAAAACTATTATTGCTGCTTTCCCCTTTGTTTTTGTCAATAGAGGATTCTTACCGATTGTACTTTTCTGTACAAGTGTGAGCACATTTAAGTATGAAATTTATTTCTCTCAGGGGCTGGGAAGGTGGCTCAGTGATAGAGTGCTTGCCTCGCATGCATGAGGACCTGAGTTTGATTCCTCAGCACCACATAAGCAGAAAAAGCTGGAAGTGGCGCTGTGTCTCAATGATACAGCAATAGCCTTGAGCTGAAGAGCTGAGAGACAGCACCCAGGCCCAGAGTTCAGGCCCCACAACCCACCAAAAAAAAAAAAAAAGAAAGAAATGTATTTCTCTCAAAGTCCTCAAATTTACAATTGGCAGGCTCAGTTTGAATTTTTGATCTATATTTCTGAATCACATAGCCTGTCCTCAGAAGTCTAGCCATGTTCTGAGGCCAGAGAGGACTAAATGGCTGGATAGAATGAGTAAGGAGCAAGGCAGGAATGATCACTACCAGGGGGCTCTACTCTCTTCCTCTGATCTCTCCCAGAAGCTGCTTCCAGAACAATTCTTTTCCTTTTCTTTAACTTTTTTTTCTTTAACTGGGATTTGAGCTTGATATATGATGTTTGCTTTTGTTCATTACCTAGCATTCTAGCATTTGAATCTGGCCTCCAATACCTGGAAAATATTTTTTATACCTTGCAAGATGTAAAGTAGGCCTACACTTCAACGTATTTTTTTCACAGATAGAGTTTAAGTGTATGTGAGAGACAGAAGGATATATTCTGTAACTTATGTAATTGTTGAGCATTTGTGAATTGTGTATTTTGAAGCTACTAACCCGTTACTGACTTCAGAACATGTAATATTCCTCATACCCAATTCTAAAAATTCAGATACTTGAGATTTTTCCTCCAATCCACAATAGTTTTATGTTGTCTCACCAAATAACATTTCACTTCAAAATGAATCTAAATTTGACTGTCACCTGTCATTCCCATGGCTTTCTCCATATCTCTTGCTCAAATATGGAAATATCTGCCAGAGGCACTGCCTATAATTCAGGCTTCCAGTTGGACCCATCCATCCACACAGCATGCTCTGGGCTCCTGTCCAAGGCAAGAATACACCACAGGACAATATGTCTTTTAGAGCCTATAATCTATCTCAGAGGTTACCATGATGTTTCCATAACACTCTTGGTGGTTAGGAAGAGAACACAAGAAGAGTTCCTTGCTTACACGAGTGTTTGTAACTATGTATGTCAATGCTGTCTCCTCAGCAGCTGGAGCTAGAAATGGTATTCAGACAGACACTGGCATGAGAGGAGGGGAACATTCATCCTCTAGGGTCAGAGAACATCACTTCCCAGCTTTCTTTTCAAGGATCTTTGTTCATCTCTTTCATCCAGATCCTCTTGATCAAGTCTGCTGACTTTCAGGTTGCTAATACTAAAGGGTTCTTGTTGCTGCTCTTTTGACTTGACCATGGAGCACACTTGCTCCCATTACCCTCTTCCTACCACACAATGCATGCTCCCAATCTATCACATCTCTCTAGATGAGGCCTTTTTGGCTTGTTTAGACTGCTCCTTTCATGGCTCTTCTTTTTTAAATTCACATGAAAGAAGTCTTCTTCCATTTTTGAACTAATCATTCACTCCTAGTCAACTTAGTTTGTGTGCTCACTTAAAACTGTAGCATATCTAAGCCGGGCGCTGGTGGCTCACGCCTGTAATCCTAGCTACTTAGGAGGCTGAGATCTGAGGATCTCGGTTCAAAGCCAGCCCAGGCAGGAAAGACCATGA
>NW_012267231.1:10527330-10536229 GCF_000151885.1 Dipodomys ordii | reverse complement strand
CACATACTCTTTTTTTTTGGGGGGGTCCGGTCATGGGGCCTGAACTCTGGGCCTGGGCACTGTCCCTCAGCTCTTCAGCTGAAGGCTAGTGCTCTACCACTTGAGCCACAGCGCCACTTCCGACTTTTTTTTGTTTTTGCTTATGTGGTGCTGAGGAATTGAACCCAGGGCCTCATGCATGCAAGGCAAGCGCTTTAACCACTGAGCCACCTTCCCAGCCCCTAAACCACATACTCTTATGCATTGTGAACCTGAGCTCAGCCAGATTCAAGGCAGAGAGGCAGGGCCTGCTGGATTAGGGATAAAAAGGGAGCAACCTGCCTGCTATCGGCATGGATGCTAGATTTAGGACTGATGGCCTACTCAATGCACAAGTCAACTTTGCCTTTGTAAGTTTTTTCCACTTGGGGCTTTTATTCCTACAAGCAACCCCAACATCCCAAGTCAGGAAAACAGGGTGTTTAAGGGCACCAGCACCTATCAATACCCTAGGGCACACATATTAGAAGAAAGACCAGAAAATAATTGAGGTGGCAAGGGGACCATGTCATACAAAATGACTCATCAAGGATCATTCAAATGGTAAGAAAGCAGGGCTCTGTCTGCTTTTAACTGAAACCGTGCCTATAGCCAGTTATGACAGAAGATGATGAGACTGGACAAGGTCGGCAGTTAAGTGTGAACAAATGTGTGCATGGTGATGAGGGAGAGGGCACTTTAGCAGCCATTGAGTCCTCTGGGGAGGCCTTGTGTGAGGAAGGGGCTCAGCAAGAAGGGAACTGGGGAGGGAAGCCTACGTCTTTAAGATGGGGCCAACTGAACATGGAATCCTGGTAGCCAGGCAACAACATTCCAGATCAACAGCAGCCAGCTCACTTGGCTAGCAAACTTGAAGAAGGAGGATGTTCTCCTGCTGTCTGCCAAGATCCCGGGACTCAGGTCTCAGGAGATCCCACAGTGGTCGCTGGGTCAGGGCTCACCCCCGACTCTGGCGCCTCAGGGAATTCTTCCAAAGGCACACAAATGGCACAAATGCTGCGCCACAGCAAATGAACTCTGCCCAGGTAATTTATCTCACTGTCATCCCAGCCAACCCTAGAGCCCTCCTCAATTCCCAGGTGTCCTGTTCAAGTAATTCTGTGCACTTTTCACTTCGCTTGATCACACTGAGTCCATTTTTCAAGGGTCCTACCATCTCACCTCTCAATTACCTCCTCTGATCCCATCTCAGGAGGAAAAGGAGCCAGTCCCAGCCCAGGACGTGCCCCATACAGTGAGCACCCTGGAGCCAGGCATGCTGGAGAAGATGGTAAACCTCCTGGTTCCTCAACACCAGAAGGAGGATCCCTTCTTCGTGCCAGCCTTCCTGTTTACTTATAGGAAGTTCACCACCACAGGGCAAGTGTTGGACCTTCTGCTTAACAGGTGAGTGCCCCATCCAAACCAAAGTCATGTCACCACCCTCCCGGCTAGAGCTAGAAAACACTACCCAGTTTGCTTCAAGTTGATCTTCTCATCCAAAAATGGGATGAGACCAGGCAGTGCCTTCCCAAGCTTGTTCCTTTGAAGTGGGCTGCCCAGGACTATGGTCTCCTTGGTCCTTAAACACAGGACACTCACAAAAGAATCCTGTATTTGAAGCCCTCTGATACATTTCCCATACTTTAGGAAGGCTCCCAAAACAATCTAGGCCCCTAGAGAACTAGAGCCAGAGAATGGGCTAAAGCATAGGGGGGGACTGAGAGCCCTATGTCCACTGAGCCATCAGGGAAGGATCACTGCACCAACATATGAGGCATGCACTTTGGAGGGGCACATTCCAATCCCCTTCATGTAAAATTGAGGAAACTGTGCAGATGAATCTCCCCATTCTCATCCTAGACTTAGCCAGTCCACATAGACAACCTGGGATGTCAGAAAAAGAGGACACTGAAAACATGACTTCCTCCTCTCTTCCCACAGATATTCACATTTCCATCAGAACTGTGAAGAGGATGAAGAAGTAAAGAAGTGAGTGGAATTTGGGACAAAGAGAAGGGCTCTCTTTGAAGAGTGAGATAAATGTTAGGGCTTGGGATACAAGGTAGCAAACTCTGGTTAGTACATCACTTGTGATGGGGACTGAGGCTTCATCTAAAGGCATGGGAAAGAAATAAGTGAAATATCCTGGTCTACTTGGGACTAGAGGGGGCCTCTAGTGAGTACCACAGAGCAACAGTAGAGATCCTTCTCCTCACATGGGACTCCTCCCACTTCCCAACATGCAAGTCTGTCTGTGAGGTGGGCAGTGTCTGCATGGGAGCTCTCCCAGCAAGGGCCTGTGCAAGAGCTCAGGAAGAGACTGCAGCTCTCACTCTGCTTTCTATCCAACTGCACACAGAACCCTGAGTTCCATGCTTGCCATGTGGCTGGACAAGTACCCTGAGGATTTCTGCCAGTCCAAGGACCTGGCCAACCTGAATAAGCTGATGGCCTACGTGCTGCTCCATATGCCCTCCTCAGACCTGGCAGTCTGTGGACACCTTCTCCTCACCCAACTGAAGGAGCAGGAGAACAAGGAGGCAGACAAAAAGACAGAGGAGTCCTTAGGTAGGTTCCTAAGAACATGTGAGTAGGGATGGAAACCGGTCCCTTGTGGCATAAGAATCCCAGGGTTGTGATTGGCCAGTAACCATTAGTATAACCCAGTCAGGGAAGGTGTCCTGTGATGGGTATTCTGTGGTAAACAGCCTCTACTCTCTGTATGGAGACTCTCATGCACAGCCACTCATTATCCACACCTACACTCTCCTTGAAGATTCAGTCCCACCTCAACTTCTAGAGCTCCCTCCATTAACAGTGCATCTATTTCCAGCCTTAGATTTAGGATTGCACACAGCACCTGCTCCTGAGATCAAGGCAGAGGATCCATCCATGATGGCAGCAGATGTGGTAGTGGAATCAGTGGCTTCACCAGCTTCAGAAGAAGATGTGGAGCCTCCGCAGGACTGTGTTCCCCACATCATGGAAGTGCAGTATGTGTCCTCTGTGTAAGGAGCACAACACCTGCTGCCTCCTATGGGCCTCCAGCTGGTTCTGGTCACCCACCTGAAATACAGAGCATCCAGTTATAAGGTAGGAGGTAACATTCCTGTCATTGGCAGAGGATATTCACCTGGAATGTGCCTAAACTCTGTCAAATCAAGCTATTTATACTTGGGAAAAGTACAAAAATATCCACAATGCATCTCTGGCCAAGTATGTTTTCTTTGGAGGTTGAGCCACTGCTGGACCTCCCACTGTCCACCTGACAGCAGCTTCCCTCCCATTCTTTCCTTCCCCAGGGGAAATGTTTCATTTTTTCTGTGTATTTTGTCAGTGTTGGTACAGTATTTTAATATTTGAATTTAATAAAATGTCCCGGTTTTTTCTTTCTAAGATGTGCAATTTTGGAGTACTAAATCTATTCTCCATTTCCTACAACAACATATTGTCTAAATAGACCCTGAATCACCTAATACAGCATATGGGTCCCAAGTAGAACAAAACAGCAAAGTAGTAGGAGATGTGTGAGAGAAACTGCTGAATTTACAGGGGACAGTTAATGCTGAGACCCTGTCAAGGAATCCAGCATTAGAGAGATGCTGCCAGGTGCTTGGATTGGGCTCCTGTTGTTTAGCGACATAAGAAGTATCATAGCACAAGCCATAGGGCCTAGAATAGTGTCAAGGTTGAGCCTGGGTCTCTTCATCTATCAATTGGGACAACTTCCCCCTCTCCAGGAAGCAAACAAATGTAATGACATGTGAAGCCCTGCCAGCAGTGATTGTCTGCATGTACACAAATAAGTCTACATACAACCAACCTGTTTGCACTGTACAAATACATAATTTAAATTTTCAAGGAAAATAATTATATTTATAGTAAAAATAAAAATTAAAAATTCATACGTTTAAATTTTGCTTTAAATGTTTAGTAGCATTTTATCCTAAGATGTTCATAGCCATGAAGACATTCATGAGGATTTCTAATGTGCCCCTTCATGTTGAGGTGAACTATGAATGAGTCAGTGGGATTTCTACATGTGCATTTGTGAGAATGGCCTGGAAGTTCTTTTAGTGTCCTTCATTGTTCATCACTAGTAAATTAACTCTGACTCCTGTTATCCTGGACACATGACATGGTATCTACTCCATGAGGAAGAATCAATGTGGACTGGACTTTTCCTGATATGAGATTAATTTGGATGAGGACATTATTTGATCTGTGCAGTCAATGTACTCCTGTGACAAACATTTGAAAACATGTTAATTTGATTTTAGGTAGAAGACTGTTAGATATATGAACCTAAAGAAATAGTCATTTGCTGGGCGCCGGTGGCTCATGCCTGTAATCCTAGCTACTCAGAAGGTTAAGATCTGAGGATCTTGGTTCACAGCCAGACTGGTCAGGAAAGTCTGTGAGACTCTTTTTTTTTGGGGGGGGGGTCCGGTTGTGGGGCCTGAACTCTGGGCCTGGGTGCTGTCCCTCAGCTCTTCAGCTCAAAGCTAGCACTCTACCACTTGAGCCACAGTTCCACTTCCAGTTTTTTTTTCTGCTTGTGTGGTGTTAAGGAATTGAACCCAGGACCTCATGCATGCAAGGCAAGCGCTCTCCCACTGAGCCACCTTCCCAGCCTGTTTGTGAGACTCTCATCTCCAATAAACCACTAGAAAACTAGAAGTGGTGCTGTGGCTCAAGCGGTAGAGTGCTCACCTTGAGCTGAAGAGCTGAGGGACAGCGCCCAGGCCCAGAGTTCAAGCCCCACAACTGACAAAAAAAAAGAAATATTCATATAATTAGATAAATTTGGGTGAAACTGTCAACTACACATGGCCCATTTATAAGCAAATTAAAACACTCATCTATCTGAGGACCTGGCTCAAGCTGTAAACTGAGTGGTAAAACAAAAAATAAATGGTGCCAGGTGTTGGTGGCTCCTGTTTATAACCATAGATACTTAGGAGGCTGAGATCAGAGGATCTCAAGTCAAAGTCATCCTTGGCAGTAAAGTCTGAGATTCACATTTCCAATCTGAAGAAAGAAAAAGCTGGCAGTGGAGCTGTGGGCTCTAATTGTAGAGCTCTAGACTTCAGCAAAATAAGTTCAGGAATAGCACCCTAGCCATGACTTGAAACCTCAGAACATGCACACCCACCAAAAACAGGACAAAATATAAAAATAAAAGAGATTTTTTTTTTGTCGGTTGAGGGGCTTGAACTCTGTGCCTGAGTGCTGTCCCTTAGCTCTTCAGCTCAAGGCTAGAGCTCTACCACTTGAGACAGTACCACTTCCAGTTTTCTGGTGGTTTATTGGAGATAAGAATTTCACGGACTTGGGCTAGGAAGGTGGCTCAGTGGTAGAGCACTTACCTTGCATGCATGAGGCCCTGGGTTCGATTCCTCAGCACCATATAAGCAAAAAGAAAAAAGCCGGAAGTGGCACTGTGGCTCAAGTGGTAGCGTGCTAGCTTTGAGCTGAAGAGCTGAGGGACAGCGCCCAGGCCCAGAGTTCAGGCCCCACGACCAGACCCCCACCAAAAAATAGAAAAAAAAAGAATTTCACGGACTTTCCTGCCCAGGCTGGCTTTGAACCGCAATCCTCAGATCTCAGCCTCCTGAGTAGCTAGGATTACAGGTGTGAGCCACCAGCACCCAGCTTAAAGTGAGATTTTTATTAGCAATACACTTAGTGTTTAATAATAAATAGTTCTCTCTGGAACATTCAATGCTGTTAGAGAAGGTTCAGATGGAAAGTGGTCAGTGAAGGTTTAGTAGAGTCATTGAATATATATTTCACAATACAGATATTAGTTATATGTAGCAATGCAGTATCATAGGAAGAAAATGTCCAAATACACAGCTCATGTGGGTTTTTGTTTTTCCTGTGGTGGTGCCAGGGCTTAAACGCAGGGCTTCAGATCTTGCTTTCTGATTAAGGCTGTTGTTCTACCACATGAGCCAGATCTCAAGTTCTCGCTTTTGGTGGGAAATACGTGACTCCCTAGGATTGTTCTGCCTTAGCTGTCTTCAAATCTTTATACTCAACCTCCTGTATTTTTAGGGTTATGCGCGTGAGCCATCTGTGTCTAGGTTTGTTTGTTTGTTTATTTTTAACAAGGTTTCACTATGTAGCTGAGACTGGCCTGGTTCTCCCTATACAACTAAAACTGATGAGAATCACAGTCTCCCTGCCTCTACACACGTATGAGAATTGCGTATGTGTCCTGGGGCTTAAACTCAGGACCCGTATGATATCCTCCTGCACTTCTTTTTGCTCAAGGCTAGCTCTCTGACCACTTTAGCCACTCAGCAATTCTGGTGTTTTCTGAGCATTCTGGTGGAGATAGTATCATGTCCTTTCATGCCTCAGATCTCACACTCCAAAGTAGTTAGGATTAAAGGGATGAGCCCCCAGTGCCTGGAAAGAATTTTTTTTTTTGGTGGATCATGGGTCTTGAATTTAGAACCTGGGAGCTGTCCCCTATCTTTTTTGTTCAATGATGATATTCTACCACTTTGAGGCACAGTGCTACTTCATGTTGGAGATAAGAGTCTCAAAGACTTTCCTGTCCAGGCTGACTTTTAAGCATGATCCTCAGATCTCATCCTCCTCAGTAATTACTATTACAGGCATGAGCCATCAGCACGTTGCAGTAATTGTATTTATTAGATGAAAAATGCTCTCTGTTCTAAGTCACTGAATGTTTACAGAAGAGAGTATTAGTGGTTATTTGGTGGTAAAAGCCTCATTGAGGTTTTTGCCAGGATGGATCTGAACTGCAATCCCCAGATCTCAGCATTGTAGTACCTAGGATTATAGTTGTGAACTACTTACTGCCATTGGCTTCTGGGTCTGTTTTTGAGAAGTTCATTCTGGAGTAAGAGAATATGAGAAAACAAAATAACCTAAATACACACTTGCAAATTAAGAGAAAGATAGCCAGGTGCTAGTGATTCATGACTGTGATCTTCACTATTCAGAAAGTATAGACAGGAGGATGGTGGTTCAAAGCTAGCCCAAGAAAGAAAGTCCTTGAGACTCTTATCTCTAATCAAGGTGGTAGAGGAACACCTATGGGCCAAGAAAGGTCAAGGACAGCACCAAGACCTTGAGTTCAAATCCCAGGACCAGCACAGCATAAACCTTATAAAAAGGATAATGTATTCAGTATACTCTTCCTGACAACAAACCCATGGTCACTCATATAATCCCTGTACCTCAGTGAAGCTCTTCCTCCCAAATCTCCACATTGCCCCTCCAGATCTAGCTAGACAACTAATGAACTTACCTCAGCTCCAATCCTGCCAACCTTCCCCACAATGTGGCAGAACTGCAGCAAACCAAACATTGTCCTGCAACCCCCATCATGGCATCTCCCTATCCTCCCAGCCCCACACTGGTCACAAGAGAATCATCTGTGCCATCCTGACAGGAAACATGGCAGAGAAAGGTACCAAAAGGCCAAGGCCACACAGGGGAGGGAAATTGACATGATGCCCACAAGTGCCCACATCATACATGCAAATGCATGTTTTCCTGAGAGGCCTCCCTTCCCCATGGCTGCCCTTCCTCCTCGCTTCCCCATGACAGGACCTCAACACGGCCTTTGATCCCCTCCGGACCCCAACTCTCCTCAGCACTGTAAAGGCGGTCCCCAAGTTTTTTAAATTTCCAATTAAGCATGGGCACCAATGGCCCAGGCCTCCTCTCAAAATCTAATGCCCTAGGGCTAAGAAACACTAAAACTCGGGGCTGGGAAGGTGGCTCAGTGGTAGAGCGCTTGCCTTGCATGCCTGAGGCCCTGGGTTCCATTCCTCAGCACCACATTAGCAAAAAGAAAAAAGCCAGAAGTGGTGCTGTGGCTCAAGTGGTAGAGTGCTAGCCTGAGCTGAAGAGCTGAGGGACAGTGCCCAGGCCCAGAGTTCAGGCCCCACGACCGACAAAAAAAAAAAAACTGTAGCATATCTAAGTACACAGTTTATTTTTTATACCATAACTCATGCAAAAGGGCAGAGTTCTGTTAGGTAAATTAATGTTAATTAGTGGAAGCAACATTCATCTCTGTATTAAGAACAAGAAAGTGATTAAAACAGAACTAAAGAAGTGGAAAAACCTCCCATGCTCCTGGATTAGGAGGATTAACATTGTGAAAATGGCAATACTGACAAAGGCTAGCTACAAATTCAATGCAATACCTATCAATATCCCAACCTCATTCTTCAATGAAACAAGAAGCAATCCAAAAATTCATATGGAACAATGAAAGACCCCAAGTAGCACAAACAATCCTTAGCAGAAAGAACAGAGCTGGATGAATATCAATGCCAAATTTTAAACTCTACTACAAAGCCACAGTAATCAAAACAGCTTGGTACTGGCACAAGAACAGACCTGAGGACCAATTAAATAGACTGGAAGATCCAGAAATGAACCCACAGATCTATAGCCACTTAATCTTTGATAAGGGAGCTAAAAAAATAGATTAGAGGCCTGGGAAGGTGGCTGAGTGCTAGAGTGCTTGCCTCACATGCATGAGGCCCTGGATTCTATTTCACAACTACACATAAACAGAAAAAGCCAGAAATGGCACTGTGGCTCAAGTGGTAGAATGTTAGCCTTGAGCTGAAGAGCTGAGGGACAGTGCTCAGGCCCAGAGTTCAAGTCCCATGACTGACAAAAAAAAATAGAATGGAAGAAAGACAGCCTCTTCAGTAAATGGTTCTGACAATATTGGTTAAACACCTGTAAAAAACTAAAGCTAGATCCTTATATCACCCTGAAACAGAATCAACTCTAAATGGATCAAAGACCTCGGAGTCAAAGCAGACACTCTGAAACATTACAGGATGGAATAGGAGAAACCCTAGGTCTCCTTGGC
>NW_012267231.1:10463238-10512135 GCF_000151885.1 Dipodomys ordii | reverse complement strand
AAAAAAAAGAAACAGTAAAACTCAGAACCCAGATTCCTGAATAACAAGGATTACAGGCTTGAGCCTCCTGTAGCCATCTAACCCCTTTTTTATACACAGTGTGGTGAATTTTGAATTTGTAGATAGTCACAATTATATAATATATATGTATATATGTACACATATATTTTTCTCACTATAATCAATATTACATCACTGCTTTCTCCAATAATGTGTTTTATAGTAATGTTTGTATAACAATGCATTTGAGACTAAAAAATGTTATGATGCTATCATAGTTTTAAGTAATCATATTTAATTGCATATAAAAATAGTCATCCTTGCCTTGGGGATCCTCACTCTTACCTTTCCCAGCTACACACTGACACAGGACTTCTGTCCACAGGCTTCCTGGTCTGTTCTTCTGGAAAGGTGCAACTCTTCCTTCCATGCTCCCTGCAGAGTTTCTATAGCAGCACACCCTGGCATGTGGGGACAAATCAAGTGGCAGCATGAGAACAGAGCCCAGGCACGTGGGAGCCCATGTCTGTCCTCTGCATGAGCAAGGTGGTCCTCCCCAACCTCTTTGTCATGTCCTTCACTCTCAGAGCTTGTGCTATGTGGGCAGCAAAACCTGCATTGGACACACTCCTGAGCAAGGATGGTCCTGGGTATCTGCATGCATGTCTGGGTACATGATATATGAGTGTGTGTATGAGAGAGACAGAGAAGGTGAGGGTATGAGGGCTTAGGGCTGCCTGGCTGGAGCCAGTGTGTCCCTAGTTTCCTAGGCCTCCACTGTAACCACCACCCTCGCCTCACACATTTGCACACCAAGGACCATTATACCATACCATCCTTGGCCTCTTCAGTTTCCTGAACAGGAACCAACACGGGGGAGAGATCCTGACAGACTCACCTGTCTCCTAAAGGGATCCTGGGTGGACTGAGTCTTCCTATTACCGGCCACCACAACTTGGATGCCCCCAACCTGCCTACTGTGCCAATGTACCCTCCTTCTGAAGGAGCTCCCTTCTCCATGGGGTCACAGAGAGAGCAAGCTTCCTAGGCCAAAGGGACATCTTGTGCCCTGTGTGTAGGAGATGGGGGATTCTAGGCCACACAGGAAACCTGGAGGCTCATTGAAATCTAGCTCATTTGAAATCTAGTTCATTGGTTCTCAATCTACAATTTATAAGAGTATGAATCAAAACCACTCAGCAGGCTATGAAACCTTCACGGTCATTCACAGAAATGAGTGAAATGGAGACTGTATTTCTTCCAAGGTCCTCCAATTTGGCTATTCTGCAGTCAACCAGGGCCCTTAGACACAGAGGCTGTAGGGATGAAGAAGTCACAGGCAGTCATGAGACCTTTTTGGGAAGGCTCATTCCAGCCTGTCAATTAGCTGAAATGATTCCATGCAGCTGTTCTCTTTCTGAACTAAAGGTCTGTTATTCAACTCTAAATCTGTTTTGGTGACTTAAGAGCATGTGTCCAAGTAGGAACAAAATCTCAGCCAAATGGCAGACTAGGAAAACTGGCAATGTCTTTGCAGTGTGCTTTCCACCTGTTATCAGTAACAGAAGAGAAGGAACACTTGTAGGATGTGAGCTTCAGCAGTGGGACCAGGGAGACTGGTGAAGAGAAGTCCTCTTCTCTATGAGGCCTTAACAACTTGATCAGAAGGCCTAGATAGATAGATAGCTGATTAATAGAAAGATAGACAGGTACATGGATAGCTACGTTTAAGACTAGAGTTCCTGAAAGCAGACATTGCCACACAAACCCAATTGCTCCTGACCTTATAATGCAATTCAGAATATAACCAAAATATAGTTTTTTCTTCAATACAAAAAAATCAATTAGGATCCATTATCACAGTGCATTTTTCTGTGTATGTAATAGTAGGACTTGAATTCAGGGCCTTGTATTGTTGTTGGTTTTTTCACTCAAGGTTGTTGTTCTGCCCCTTGAGCCACACTTTTACTTTTAGCCTTTACCTTGTTAAATGCAGAGCAGAGATTCATGCACTGTTCTGCCTGAGTTAGATTCAAACCTCAATCCTCAGATCTCAACCCTCTGAGTAGCTAGAATTACAGGCATGAGGCCCCAGTCCCCAGCCCACAGATACAAAATCCAATAACCACCTGACATTGTTTGGTGAAAATGTCATTTGATTGCACAGAACTTTTCCCTCCCCCTCTCACTGGATTGCTGTTACCTGGAAATACATACATCCTGTGCCTAATTCAATAGATATTGACAGGGCAGGGGGCAAGACATAGTGAAGTTGGATAAAACTTGGATGAAAGTGGAAGGCTAGCACTCTAGCACTTGAGCCATAGTTTCACTTGTCTTTTTTGTTCAATCTGGGAGCTTGAATTGCGGGCCTGAGCATAGTCCCTGATTTTCTTATTGCTCAAGGATAGCATTCTATCACTTGTACAACAGCACCATTTCTGTTCTTTTCTTTTTCTGAGCAGTTTATTGGATATGAGTCTCACATACTTTTCTGCCCTTGCTGGCTTCTAACTACAATCCTCAGATCTCACCCTGATGAGTAGCTATAATTACAGGCATGAGCCAATGTGGACGGACCCCACTTCTGGTTTTCTGTGGTTACTTGAAGATAAGACTCTCACCAACTTTCTTGCCTAGGCTGGCTTTGAATCCCAATCCTCAGATCTCAAAATTATGTGTAGCTAGAATTACTAGTTTGCTCCACCAGTGCCTGGGTCAATAAGTATTTATGAAATGAAAATGAGTTTAGAAACCATGGAGCGAAAAATATATTACAAGAAAATGTACATAGAAAAAGTATCAATTTCATATGTGTTGTTAAGGCTACTTGTTAGTTCACAGCCACTAGTATCAGTTAACAATGTAGTAAATACCAAGAAATTCAGAAACGTGCTATAAGCAATGTGTTTAAAAGCACTTCTGGTCAAAAAGTAAGAGAGACTCCTATCCACAGTTCATCAGAAAGAAAAAAAAAACAGATTGGAAAGGAGGTATTCCTCAAATTGTAGAGCATCATCTTGGATCAAAAAAGCTAATGGAGCACTAGGTCCTTCTGCACAGAGACATCTCCCTACTCTTGGCTAAGTTTCTTCCCAGTATCTATTACCTAGGTAACTTGCAGGCCTGGAAGCAGTCACCTTCCCCTCCTGCTAGGTCACATCCAGGGCCACCTCTGGTCACATGCCTCCCATCTGAGGAGGGTCCCAGACCCTGAAGTCATGTCCTGATCCAGTGTGGCCACACCTTTCCCTCACCTGGCCACATCTCTTCCTGTTCCTGGCCTAGATAAGTCCTGGCCCAAGGGTGGGTCGCCCCTTTCCTTTTCAGCCATGTCTCTCCACCATGCATGGTGGGGACAGCAGTTCGGTAAATAAACTTCTTCTCCTGACTGAAGAGAGCCGGGTGTTCTCTTCATCGGCTACCTAATGAAACCTACCTACTTACTATACCTTACAGTCCTGAGTTCAAGCCCCAGGGCAGACAAGAATAAATAAATAAGTCCGAGAGGTGAACGTTGTTTTGAGCAAACTCGTTTACATTCCTATCGCCACAGAGCTTTTAGAAAAAAACAGCAATTCTGAAGTAATTTTCCTGCCCAGCATATGCCGTTTGGGAAATTCTTTACTCCCAACACAAGCATTCCTTCACCCTTTTGCGCGCGGCTTCCTCGAAGCTCAGGGGCCGGGCCCAGGGAGTTCGGCAGCGCTGAGCTGCGCCCCGGAATTGCGTCATCATTCCGCGCGACGGCATCTGGCCTCCTAGAGACCCGAAAGTAAAAGGACATCCCGTCTACGGAAGCTTGCAGGGGACTCAACTGCTAAGGTCCGCGCCGCTCGCAGAAGCTGCGGTAGACGTTGCGCCACTTTCGCTTTTGTTTTCAATGATGGCGGCCGAGTGACGTTCTGTGCGTTTTAACGCTGTAGTGTCTGAAACAAATTTATACGTACCCTATACAATACGGATCTAGAAAGGTACAGCTGAGTTTATTTTTTCTTGTTTCCTTGTATCTGGCTTTCTGGATTGCTTTAACGTGTATTTTCTATGTTTATTCAAAACTACATGAAGCCGGGCACCAGTGGCACACGTCTGTAATCCTACCTACTCACGCAGCGCACATCTGAGAACAGAGGTTCAAAGCCAGCCCGGGAAGGAAAATCTGTGAGACTCATATCATTAATTACCAAAAAGCCTGAATGACACTGTGGCTAGCGCTGTAGAGTGGTAGCCTTGAGCGCAAAAGCTCAGGGACAGCGCCCAGGCCCTGAGTCAAACTGCAGGACCAGCACCAAAAGAAGAAAAAGAAGCAGCAGCCAGAAATTAGTGTCGTTAATCCTGTTGTTACGTAAGTCATCCAGCAACCAACTTATGTTCATGTTTTCAAATAATGCACTTGTGATTAATATTCTTGTCAAAGTGTATGTTTTTTTGTTTTATTTTTTTTTATTTTACATCTTTGTGCTGGTCCTTCGAGTTGAACTCATGGTCTGAGCTTTTTTGCTTAATTCTGGAGCTCTACCAATAGAGCCACAGCTCCACTCCTTGCTTTTTGGTGGTTAATTAGAGGTTAAGTCGCAGGGCTTTGCTGCCTATGCTAGCCTTGAGCTGCCATCCTCAGAAATTAGCCTCCTGAGTAGCTAAGATTACAGTTATGGGCCATCAGTGCCCTTCTCAGGTAATTTTTCTAAAATAAATTTCACATTACTCCTTTGGTTATCATTTTTTTAAACATTATTTCCACTATGTAATGCTGTTTTTATTTTGAGATATTTTTCTCCTTTAGTTCTTTTTCACTTATTTGTCTTTACTGTATTACTCTGGCAGAAGCAGTTTTTCTAACATTAGAATGTTCATGAACATTCTCTTTCTGTCTTCTTAAAAGACTGAACATAAATGTCTCCAGGATATTTGGAGAGTGGTTATTTGCATTTATAAAAAAGGACTGTTAGCCAGGTGCCGGTGGTTCACGCCTGGAATCCTAGCTACTCAGGAGATCTGAGGATGGTGGTTCAAAGCCAGCCTGGGCAGGAAACTCCGTGAGACCCTTATCTGCAATAAACCACTAGAAAACTGGAAGTGGTAGGCGCTAGCCTTGAAGGGTGCAGGGACAGCGACTAAGCCCAGAGTTCAAGCCCTAGGACCAACCAAAAAACCAAGAGAAAGAGGCTGGAAATGTGGCTTAGTGGTAGAGTGCATGCCTAGTATGCATGAAGCCATGGATTTGATTTCTCAGTACCATGTAAACAGAAGGCCGGAAGTGGTGCTGTGGCTCAAGTGGTAGAGTGCTAGTCTTGAGCACAGAGAGACTCAGGGACAGTGATCAGGCCCCTGAGTGTAAGCCCCAGGTTGAAAGAGGGGGGTGGAGGGAGTGAGTAAGGAAGAGGGGAGAGAGAAAGATGATCTCAACCACAACCCACTGAATTCACAGTAATTCATGTGTTTTTTATTCTTGGCCCTCTTAGCTTCCATGGCCTCTAATGCTTTGTGGCCTTATCTAAATTTACCTGCAGGTGAAGGTTTATTCGACAGTTTTTTATATGTGGTCTTCTACATTGTAGTCAAGAATTAACACAGTGTGGCTTAGCAAATCATTGTAAATGATATAGTCTAGCTTGAGCAAACACTTGGATCCATCTCCAGTATTCAGAAAAAAATGAAGTATGTCCTGAAATGGTCCTTTTGTACCAGAACATCTAATGAATGGTCTAGAACTTGTCATGATTTGGCTGGTGGGAGGGGTTTTTTAAAATTTCTGGAAGATGTTTAGATCTAAGGATATCCGTAATATTCTGCTCACCCAAAGCTATTCTCATAGGTTCCTCTAAATATAGGATCATACCTGATAATGCCTCTATTCAACTGAAAATGCACATTCAGCTTTCTGAAGTCTTGAGACCCAGCAATGTTGAAGAAGCTTGACTTTCCACAGGTGAGAAATAATCTATCTTATTACCAGATAGAAGCAGTCTCCAGGAAGAACTTTATACATATATAAAATATGTGGTTTCATATGTAGCAGTTGGAATTCTGTACCTAAAATCTCAGTTGTCCTTAATTTTCAATATTGTTTTATCTTTTCACTAAATTATAGATGTCCAATATTATTGCTGTTTTGTGTAAATTCTGTCATTTTTATTCCAAGATAAAGTCTATCCTGATGTGTATATATATATATATATATATATGTTGCATACCATGTATAGTAGATATGTGTGTATATAAATACCCACACATATATTTACCTGGATGTATGTAACAATATATTTTTCCACGCCAAGTAGGTCATTTCTTTTTTGTGTGTATTTTGGCAGTATTGGGGTTTGATCTCAGTGCCTTGCACATGCTAGGCAGATAGATGTTCTACCACTTGACAGATGTCTTCATACAGATAGGCCTTTTCTTTTGCTTGATGTATCTAGTTTGTAGCTTTCACAACCTCTGCTTCTAGACACAACTGATTTTCTCTGCACCTATATCTTTAGGTTCACATGTCCCAAGAGCCTTTTTTTGCCAGTCCTGGGGCTTGAACTTAAGGCTGGGGTACTGCCCCTGAGCTTCTTCTTTTTTTAGTTTTTTTTTTTTGGTTAGTTGTAGGGCCTTAACTCTGGGCCTGGCACTGTCCCTCAGCTCTTCAGCTCAAGGCTAGCACTCTAGCACTTGAGCCATAGTTTCACTTCCGGCTTTTTCTGCTTATGTGGTGCTGAGGAATTGAACCCAGAGCCTCATGCATGCAATGCAAGCACTCTACCACTGAACCACCTTCCCAACCCCTCTGAGCTTCTTTTGCTCAAGGATAGCACTTTACCACTTGAGCTATGGCACCATTTCTGGATTTTGTTTATGTGGTACTGAGGAATCAAACCCAGAGCTTCATGCATGCGAAGCAAGCACTCTTCTACTATGCCACATTCCTAGCACCCCCTCACCCCTCCAACCAGGGGCTGTAAGTTTTTATCATAAGCTATTCATCCTGACAACTACTTGGAAATTATAACCTTTAATATTGTGTGCAACATGGGCTGGGAAGGTGGCTCAGTGCTAGAGCGCTTGCCTTGCATGCATGAGACCCTGGGTTCGATTCCTCAGCACCACATAACCAAAAAAGAATAAAGCCAGAAGTGGCACTGTGGCTCAAGTCATAGAGCGCTAGCCTTGAGCTGAAGAGCTGAGGGACAGTGCCCAGGCCCAGAGTTCAGGCCCCACGACCAGAACAAAAAAAATATTGTGTGCAACATGTACCATCTGTTCTGCTATCAGGTTTAGTTCAAGCCCTACCACTGACAAAAAAAGATGTTAAGTATTACTTCTTCAAAAGTGTGTGGTAATTTATATAATCATTTCTGACTGCTAAAGAAAAGTCTCCTGTGCAAAAATTACAGATATGGTAAGACGGACCTGGCTCTGTCTCCTTAATGCTAAGACAATGGCTGCCCCAAGGCCTGAGTGAGGATGGTGAGATTGGACAAGGTGTGAGGTTAGGTATGTCTAGATATGCACCTGGTGGTGTGGGAGTGGAGATTTCAGCAGCCAATGCGTCCTTTGGAAAAGTCTTGTGTGAGGAAGGGGCACAGGTAAGGTGAACTGGGGAAGAGACCTTACTTCCTCAACAATAAGGCAAAGGGAATGTGGTATCTAATAGCCAGACAACAGCATCCCACAGTCAGCTCCAGCCAGCTCCTTGATTAGCAGTGTGGGAGAGAAAAGGTGTTCTTTTGCTGTATTGCAAGGTCACGAGACTCAGGTCTCAGGAAAGCACTGTATGGGTGCCTCATTGGAGCCTAGGTAGGCTGGCTCAGTGTTCACTCCTGAATCTGGTGCCTTGGGCCATTTTCTAACAGAGCAAAAGGACATCAAAGGCAGCTCAGGACAGAAAACCTATCTGATCCCTTTCCTGGATCACCCTACAACCTGCTTGGTATGTGCAATTAAGTGGGAATATTGAGATAATGCTTTCTGTGTAGTTTTCAATTCACTCCACCACAATGGATCAGTTTGAGGTGTGCTACCATTTCCATGTTTGAACAATGGTTCCCACATCAGGATGAAGATGGGTCAGCTCCAGCCCTGGATGAAACCCCTAGGATAAGGACCTTGGAGCCAGGCATGCTGGAAAAGGTAGTGAAGAACCTGGTACCTGCCCACCAGAAGGGAGATCCCTTCTATGTCCCTGCTTTCCTGTACACTTACAGAAACTTCACAACAACAGGGCAAGTGCTGGACCTGCTGTTTAAAAGGTTAGTTCTACCAGGTGCTGCTGGTTCACACCTGTAATCATAACTACTCAGGAGACTGAGACTGACAATCATGGCTTGAAGCAGAAAAGTCTGAATGTATCTCCAATAAACTACTGAGAAAAAGGCTGTAAGTAGCATTGTGGCTCAATTGGTAGAGTGAGAGCTTTGAGCAAATGAGCTGAGGAACAGGGCTCAGGCCCTGAGTTCAAGCCCCAGGACTGATGCAAAATAAATAAAGGTTAGTCCCCAAGTCCAGGGGATTACTGGATCTCCTGGCTGAGTCTAAGGAAGACTTGACAACTCTCTGAGCCTGCTTGGTTCAGTGGAGATTCTCAGTGAAATGTAGGATGAGTCTCAGACGTGCCTTCTCAGGTTTCTCCCTTATGAGTGTCTCAGGTGTAGGCTCTTCCCCTTCTCCATGAATAGCCTCTCTGTCTGAGACCTTACTTTTTCAAGGCTCGAGAGCATCTAACACTTGAGCCACACTTCCACTTCTGGTTTTAATAGTTTATTTGTCTGGAAGGACTGGCTTCAAAGCTTGATTTTCAGATCTCAGCCATCTGAGTAGTTAGGATTACAGGTGTGAGACAGTGGTACTTGGCTTCAGGACTCATTTAGGTAAAGCCCTATGCAACCATATTTGCCATTAGTAAACAATATTTCAGAACCAATCTGGGTTGCCCCTGATGTTCTGTGGCTAGAGAAAGGGCTAGCAGGTTGCACTAAGGCCCCACTGTCTCCTACACCATCAGGAATGATTATATTGTGCTCACTCATTGTACAAACCTATGAAGCATTTATCTTGGGCAAACACATTGCGAATGTCTTAGTATAAAACTGAGGGAGCAGTAAAGTCAAATCTTTCTACCCTCCACATGGGTTTTTGTCAGCTTCATAGGTGTCCCCATAGTTTAAAAAAAAGAAAGAAAGGAAAAAATGTAGTCCAGATATCAGAGATGACTTCCTCCTTTACTCCCATAGATATGGATTTTTCCACCCAAACTGTGAAGAGGATGAACAAGTAAAGAAGTGAGTGGACTTTGGGACAAAGGGAAGGGCTCTCCTTCAAGATGGAGATATTGAGGTCTTGGGATTGAGGTGTGGCTGACAATGTCTGCTTTGCATACTAGCATGATTTCCATGAGGGTGGGGCCTGGGGCTTCAGAGAAGGTAGAGGAAACAGCTGTGGGTGGGGTCTGGTTTCCTGGGTAACAGAAGAGCTGTAGGTAGAAAGCCAGCTCCTGTGGGGAGACAACCATGCCCATCTTTCTCTGAGAATTATATTCTAGCCAGCTCTAATTCTGTTCCCTACCCCATCTCCGACAGCACCATTTGTTCTTTCTTTGCCATGTGGCTGGACAAGTACCCTGAGGATTTCTGCCAGTCCAAGAACCTGGCCAACCTCAATCAGCTGATGGCCTATGTGCTGCTCCACATGCCCTGCTCAGACCTGGCAAGCCATGTACAACATCTTCAAACCCAGCTGATGGAATCAGAGGCCAATGAAGCAGGGACAAAGTGTGAGGAATTCTTGGGCCAGGAGGGAAACTGTGCTCCTCTGAGATGAGATCTATGACCTGATGATTGGCCAGGCACTGAAGATGTCCTGATTTTTAGACAGCAATGGGAATTCTACAACAGGCAGTTAACTATGTGTATGGCATCTATTAGATACAAGCACTCATTCTAAAGACCTTAGCTCCTCATGCAAGTTGAATCCCACTTCACTTTCCAGTACTCACTCCCTTAGTTGTATATCTGTTTCCATTCTTAGATTTGGGGCTGCACACTGCAGCTGCTCCTGAGCTCAAGGCAATGGACCCACCAGTGACATCAGCACCTCTGGTACTAGAATCAACACTGCCTGCTCTAGCTAGAGGCCTGGGGCCTCCACAGCACACTGGGCCATATGTGAAGGTAGAGCACTTTGTGTCAGCAGTAGAACAATCAGAACTTCTTGTATGTCCTGTGGACCTCTAGCCTGTTGTGGCCACTGCACTGGACATCCACTAACCTTCAGATATCGAGGTAGCACTTCTTTCATTGCCTGCAGATATCCACATGGATCTGCCCACCATCTCAATTCAACCTACCTCACCTGGTAGAGGAGAAGTTAGCTTAGGCTAGTCTGCTCAAACTGTTTCGAGTCCATATCAGGCACAGCCTTTACTTCTGGAAGAGTCACTAGCACCATCTGGGAGCTGAAACCATCCCCAATCCAAGTCAGGAAGAATGTCTTTTTGATGTAGAGGTAGAGCAACTTGTGGACCCATTCATTATGATTACGTCCTGAAGTTTACCTAACAGAAGCTCTAGGACTACAGCCATCATTCCCCTCCCCTTGAGGAAATACCACCTTTATATTTTCTTTTCAATATAAACTGTTGGTTTTTAATATAATCTCACTGCTTTTCATTTTAAGTTGTGCAATTCTGGAGTACTATATACAGTGTTCATTTCTACCTTCAATCTGAAGTTTCAGGCTCAGGTATGAGTCCTGAGTGGAAGAAAACAGAGTGAACTGGAGCAGTAAGAGGGAAGAAGTTGCATTTACAGGTAACAGGTGAATGCCTACAGAGTGGAAATGAATCTAGTTATGTGTGGATGCTGCCGTGTGCTGAACTGGAGGACTCCTGATATTAGGGACATAAGCTCTGTTGTGCTACAGACCAAATATCCTAGAAAGGCATTCATTCTTGAGTCTCAAGCTCCTCATCTAGGAATTAAGACAACTTCTCTTTACCATGTTTGCAAAGTAAATGTAATATGATAGATGGATCTCCTTGTTAACAGTGAGATCAAGTCTGCATTGCACACATACTTAAAGGGAAACTTAAATAAGAAGAGGTAAAGGTTTTAATAGCATAGTAATATGTCTAAGATGTTCATAACCATGGTGTTTTATGAAGATTGACTGGGTCTCCACAATGATTGAAAATAGAAATGACCAAGCTGAGACAAGTAGATGTTCAACAACTGTGTTTGTGAGAACGGCTTGCAAGTCAACTTATTATCATTGATAATCACCACCAAATGTTTTCTAGAATCTGTCATCCTGGACAAAAGAGTGCTGTCTATTAAGTAAGGGAGAGTTGGTGTGGGCTGGACTTTTTCTGGGCCATAAGTCAACTTGACTGCTCTGTAATAAAGTCCCTTCATAGGATTATAACCTTGCTAGCATTAAAAATATTTTACAGATTATTCAGGATTTTTTTTGCCAGTACTGGGTCTTGTGTGCTGACCTTCAGCTCCTTTTGCTCAAAGTTAGCATTCTATCACTTGAGCTACAGCTCTATTTCTGCCTATTTCTGTGATTAATTGGAAATAAGTGTCTCACAGACTTTCCTACCCAGGCTCAGATACCACAATCCTCAGATCTCAGCCTGCTGAGTAGCTAGGATTACTGGAACCTGGCTTATTCATGATTTTAAGCATGTTATATCATCTGATATGTTTGTGTGTATGATTTACATTTACATTTTTGAAAGGATAAATTTAATTGGTTTTTGTAACAGATGACATTAGGATAAATTCTCCACCTCTTGGATTGAATAAGAACTGTAGTTTGCCTCCTCATGTTATGACTGGAATATTCGCCATGCTTGTGTGGTATGTGGATGTGTGTAAATACAATTGACTTAGGACTAGATAACACATATGTAAGGGCCAAACTTTGGAATGCCCCAAAGTGTTGAGATAAGCTTTCCAGGTGTATGTCTTCTTGAGGACTTTTGCATTGACCTGTTAAAAAATTGTTCTCATAGATTTGATTTTTATGATGCCTTAAATTATTGTTTCAAATACCTGCTGACACTGTCATAATATTAAGTAAGATATGAGACTTGCCAAGTGTCTAGGGCTTGGCTGTTTTACCTTTAAGAATGAGATCACTTGTCTTACTAAAATCAGCCTGAGGACAGGTAGTTGTCTCTTTTTTCTTCCAGTCTTCGAGGTAAAAGCACAGGGTTGACTTTGTCTTATATGTCAAGTTGCACAAAGATGGCATCATTTTGGGAACAAGAGTCTTCACTGCTCTGATTGTTCCTTCACTTTGACCTTTGGCTTCCCAGCTTCTAACTTCCAACTTGTGAGAAATAAATTTCTATTATTTATCAATAACCCAGTTTGTGACACATTGATATGAAACATTATCACACTAATATAAATGAGAAGTGTTTTATTTCTCTGTCTTACATTTGTAAATGTATATTTTTATTGAAAAATCACCAATGAGAATATATGAGCAGAGAATTGAATCCTAACAACATTATGTGAACTTGGAATGAAGCATTTCTTGCATGAATCAATGAGATAAATTGTATGGTCATTTCTTTTATGTGTTATAGTCTTGTGGTTTGAACTCAAAGTGTGGATACTTTCTATGAACTGTTTTTCTCAAGTCAAGCACTCAACCATTTGAGCCACAACTCCACTTCTAGCTTTTGGGTTATTAATTGGAAATGAGTCTCATGGACTTTCCTACCTGGGCTGACTTTGAACCATGATCCTCATATCTTAGCCTCCTGAATAGCTAGGATTACAGGTATGAGCTACCACCAGGAAGCTCTGTGACATTCTTATCTTTTATTAAGCAGAAAAAGCCTGAAGTGGAGCTGAGTCCCAGAGGTAGGTAGATTGTTAAAAATGTGTATCTAGACTTGAGAAAAAAAAGCATGTTATTGATTAGAATACTTTGTAAACTTGTGTGTGAATGTCATAAAATTCCACCTCTGTAACTGATGTACATTAATAAAAATACTTATCACAATGAAAGTTCCAATCAAAGATGGTTGTGAAAATCACAGTATGTTTGAAGAACTAATACTTCATACATTCTTTATAAAGTTTTAAAAGGCAACAGAAAAGTTAACACTACTTTTGTCTACCCTGATATACAATTAAGTAAAGATATCATATAGAAGGAAACTTAGTCTGTAATGCACTTTGAATAACAGAAGAGAAGTCCATAAAAGTCCCATCAAACCAAATACAGGAATGTCATAATACTATGAACAATAAATTCATCATAGGAATACATGTTTCCTAAAACATAAGCAGTGAACATACTCTCAAGGGCAAAACCACGTGATCATCTCAAAAACACAGGAAAGCATTTCATATATGGACAAGTCAATGTTTGTAGAATAAACCAGAAAATATTAAGCCCAGAATGGAACTGTATATAAATAAAGGGAATATATCTGGCAATAAACATTATCATGAGAAATTAAAAATTCTCATCAAGGTAAGAAGCAACAATCTAGTCTTGTCATTTCTATGCAACAGTGTACTGCAGTAAAGCATAATAAACCAGAAAACACAAAAGGCATGAAAAATGGAATACAAATCATTGTCTCCATTGGCAAGTGTGTATAGAAAATGGTAGAAAATACTAACAAATCCAACAAAACACTATTAGAACTAAAAATGAATTGAGCTAAGCTGCATTATACAAGAGCAGTGCTATCAGTATTAGTTGTCTCTTTAAAAGGCTCCTATTTTGAAAGCTTATATTCCAACAAGGATTTTCAGAATTGTGGCTTGGGGAAATGATTGGCTCAGGATGGCTCTAACTTCATCTATGGTCCTTAACCCTTGATCAATGAAAGCTTTATAAAATGGTGGATTTCTTGGTAAATGGTAGAAAGTAGGTGGTGGTCTAGTGTTGGGGAAAAGTCAACTTCAAAGTTCTTTTCTCCTTTCATTGTTCCCTTTTCTTTTCTCTTACTTCACAATCTCTTTATCCATTCATCTCTCCTAATCCCCAATTCCAACATGCCTAGTTTCTTATTGTCTCTTTAGATAGATAGATAGATGATAGATAGATAGATAAATTCTTATTATCGCCAGATAGATAAATTTATAGTTGTATACATACATAGATACATAGATTATATGGATAAATAATAATGAAATAATACAAACATATATGTAAAGTGTGTGTGTGTGTGTGTGTGTGTGTGTGTGTGGAGAGAGAGAGAAGATGACTTGGTTGATTTGTTCAAACACATCTTCTATATCACCATGGTCTAGGAATAAGGATCCATCCAGATATCAAATGATAATTTTCAACCACAGGACCAGCACCAAAAAAAAAAGAGTAAAATATGGTCAGGTGCTGGTGGCTCATGCCTGTAATCCTAGCTGCTCAAAAGGTAGAGATCTGAGAATGCTATCCAGAACAGAAAAGTCCCTGAAAATCTCATCTCAGTTTACCACTTAAAAACAGGAAATGGAGCAATGGCTCAAGTAGTAGAGTGCCAGCCTTCAGCAAAAAAAAAATCTCAGGCCATGAGTTAAAACACAAAGATCAGCACAAAAATAATAAAAACAAGTATAAAAATTTATACAGTTTTACAAGTATATTAATTTCAACTGCATTAGTACATTTCAAAACACAAACACTAGTTGGGTGCTTGACATTTGTAATGCTGTGTGTGTGTGTATGTTTGCCAGTCCTAGGGTTTGAACTGTGAGCCTAGATGCTGTCCTTGAGATCTTTTTTTTTTGGGGGGGGGGTCCCATCATGGGGCCTGAACTCTGGGCCTGGGTGCTGTCCCTCAGCTCTTCAGCTCAAGGCTAGTGCTCTACCACTTGAGCCACAGTGCCACTTCTGGCATTTTTCTTTTTGCCTATGTGATGCTGAGGAATCGAACCCAGGGCCTCATGCATGCAAGGCAAGTGCTCTACCACTGAGCCAGCTTCCCAGCCCCCTTAAGATCTTTTTACAGAAGCCTAGCACTCTACCACCACTTGAGCCACAGCATCACTTCTGGCTTTTTCTGTAATTCATTGGAGGTTTGATTCTAAGACTTTCCTGCCTGGCCTGGCCTCCAACTGTGATACTCAAATCCCTGACCTCCTGGGGAGGAGTGAGGGATGTGGGGGAGGGAAGAGGGGGGTGACAATGCTCGAACTCGATGCCTTACGTGACTGTAGCCCCTATGTACAGCATCTTTACAATAAAATTAAAACAACAACAACAACTCTGCCTCCTGAGTAGACAAGATTACAGGGTGAGCCAGGGGCACTAGCTAAACTAAACTGTACCTTTCTAAATCCGTATCATGTAGGGTACATGTAATGTTTCAGACACTAAAGAGTTAATGCTAAATGCAAGGGAAAAAAAAAGCACACCTGTCACTAGGCCATGACCACTGAAAACAAAAGCGAAATGGACACTGTCTACGCCGGTTCAGGCCAGCAGCGTGGACCTCAGCAATTTAGGCCCCTGCTGGCCACCGTACACAGGATGAGGATTCCGTCATTGGTAGCTTGGGAAGACTGAAGGTGCGCCGATTGATGACGTAAGTCTGGGGCGCGGCTCGGAGCCGCAGAACTTCCTCAGACCGGCCGCTGAGCTTTGGGTGGTGAGCTTTTGGCGATGGAATTCTTGTGTGGTATTAAATAACTTCCCCCAAAGCATATGCTGGCGGGAAATGTACTTCAAAAGTTGTTTTATTCTATCGCCACCCCCCCATGATCGGAATTTAAAGGAGTTATCTCATCTTTACTTTCACCTATCGTTTGTTTCTTTTTTCTTCTTCTTTCCGGCCCTGGGGCTTGAACTTAGGGCTTGGGTGCTGTCCCCGAGCTTTGTGTTCAAAGCTAGTGTTCAGTTACTTTAGTCACAGCTGCATTTGTGGACTTTTGTGGTCGGAGATGAGAGTCTCAGGGCCTTTCCTTTCTGGGCTGACTTCCAACCATCATCCTAAGAAATCAGCTTCCTAGGTAGCCAGCATTGCCTGGAACCCTATCTATTTGAAGAAGTATTTAGGGGGGGGGCTCATACTTGTAGTCCAATTTCAGAGGCTGAGATTGGAGGATCTCATTTCAAAGCCAGCCTGAATAGGAATGTTTGTGAAACTTTCATCTTCAGATAGCCACAAAGGACTGAAAGGAGGCTGTGCCTTAAGTGGTAGGACACAAGCATTTAGCACGAAAGCTCAGGGACAGTGTCCTGGCTCTGAGTTTAAGCCCCAGAACCGGCACTCAAAAAGTTTTTTTTTTTTAATTTTTTTTTTACTAAAAGGAATTTGATCACTAATGGGGAAATACGAAGTCTGTATTCAAAGGAAGTTTGTCTATAACTGTATTGGGATTTAAATGTAAATTTATCAATGTGACCTTCATAAACTTGTGTGTGAGCACGCACACACACACACACACACACACACAGATGAGCAGATGTGTGTGCTAGTTCTGTGACTTGAACTCAGGTACTAGGGACTGTCCCTTAGAGCTGATGCTCTACCATTTGAGCAAGCTCTCCACTCCCAGGTTTTTTTGTTTTTGTCGGTTGTGGGGCCTGATCTCTGGGCCTGGTGCCATCCCTCAGTTCTTCAGCTCAAGGCTAATGCTTTACCACTTGAGCCACAGTGCCATTTCTGACGTTTCTGCTTATGTGGTGCTGAGGAATCGAACCCAGGGCCTCATGCATGCAAGGCAAGCACTCTACCACTGAGCTATCTTTCCAGTCCCCACTCCCAGGTTTTGCTGATTAATTGGAGATAGAAATTTCCTAGACTTTTCTGCGCCTTTAAACCACAGGTCTCACAGCTCTTCTTATTAGCAATGACTACAGGTGTGTGTAACTGCTTTCTGGCTATGAACTGGCTCTTCAAGCTTGATACTACACTGTTAACTAATGCCAGTGACGGAACCAACAAATTAAGCAGCCTTAATAACATATAAAATTGAATGGTGATTTTAAAAAATTAAAAAAAAACATTTTAAGAATTGAAGCCACAAGCTGGGTGCCAGTGGCTCACGATTATAATCCTACCTACTCAGGAGGCTGAGATCTGAGAATCACGGTTCAAAGCCAGCCTGGCAGAAAAGTCCATGAGCCTCTTATCTCCAGTAAACCACTAGAAAACTGGAAGTGTCGCTGTGGCTCAAGTGGTACAGCACTCACCTTTAGCTGAAGGTCACAGGGATTCCACCCAAGCCAAGAGTTCAAGCTCTATGACCAAAAAAAAAAAAAAAAGGAAGAAAAAGAATTGAAGCCACTACATTATTCGATTTAATTTTATTGTAAAGATGCTATACAGAGGGCTTAGTTACATGAGTAAGGTAATGAGTACATTTCTTGTCCAACATTGATACCCCCTCCTTTTGTTTTTCTCCTAATATCCCTTCCTTCCCCTACCTCCCCCACTCTACGCCCCACCCCCAAGTTGTAAAGTTCCTTTCCAACCTAGTGTCTTGTATCATTGTTGCAATGGGTCACTGCTTTAACATAAGCTTAGGAATTTTTCTACAAATCCATCCCCCAACCAAGAGGGATATACACCCAGTTGCACATATGTATCATCTCAGTGACAAAAGGGAGCAATATACTGGTGATCCAGACAGGAAGTAAGACACTATATAAAAATAACTAATGGAAGCCAAGTGCAGTTGGCTTATGGGGATAATCCTAGATATTCAGGAGATCAAGATCTGAGGATCATGGGTCAAAGCCAGCCCAAGCAGTAAAGTCCATGAGACTTTTATCTCTAATTAACCAGCAAAAAGCCAAAAGGGGAGCTGTGGCTGAAGTGGTAGAGCTCAAACCTTGAACAAAAAAGGTCAGCAAAAACTCTCAGGACCTGAGTTCATGCCCAACGATAAGCATGAAAAAAAAAGTGCTGTAAGCCTGGCTCTTACCTGTAATCCTAGCTACTCAGGAGGCTGAGATCTCAGGATCATGGTTCAAGGCCACCCCTGGAAGGAAAGTCCTTGAGTCTCTGATCTCCAATAAACCTCTAGAAAACCAGAAGTGGTGCTGTGGCTCAAGCGTTAGAGCACTCGCCTTGAGCTGAAGAGCTCAAGTACAGCACCTAAGCCCAGAGTTCAAGCCCCATGACCGACCAAAAAAAAAGTGATGTAAATGTGGCTGAACAGGAGACTACTTGCCTAGGAAGCACAAGGCTCTGCATGCAGTACCAAAATTTATCACTATTTTTGTAAAACCACACTAAAAAGGAATTAAACACTATAATGATATGCCACAAAACATGATGCTTAGCTGGGCGCTGGTGGCTCACGCCTGTAATCCTAGCTACTCAGGAGGCTGAGATCTGAGAATCGCGGTTCAAAACCAGCCCGGGCAGGAACGACCGTGAGACTCCTATCTCCAATAAACCACTAGAAAACCAGAAGTGGTGCTGTGGCTCAAGTGGTAGAGCACTCGCCTTGAGCTGAAGAGCTGAGGGACAGCGCCCAGGCCCAGAGTTCAAGCCCCACGACCGACAAAAAAACAAAAAAAAAAAACCATGATGCTTTAAGATGTGTGGCCCTGTGTAAAAAATGTAAAATACACAGGGATCTGGCTTCCTACAGAGACTTTTCTAAGGAAAATTGTTAACATGTACTTACAAATTTACATTTTAAAAATCTAATGTGGAAAGATCTGGTGAGTTGCATTTATAATCTTCACAATTGGACTGCAAGAGTAGAGCTCTGGCTTTACAACATCTGTAGCAAGGGCAGATTTATAAGATCAAATGGATCGCCAAAATGCTGCTGTTGTTCAAGATTACTATAATGGCTGTGCACTGGAGGCTCAAGCCTGTAATCCTAGCTAGTCATGAGGCTGAAATCTGAGGATCAGTTTGAAGTCAGCCCAAGGAAGAAAGTCCCTGAGACTCTTAACTCCAATTAACCATCAAAAAGAACCAGAAGTGGCACTGTGGCTCAAATTGGTAGACTGCTAGCCTTGAGCAAAGATCTCAGGGACTGCACCCACCCAGGCCCTGAGTTCAAGCCCCACAACCACCACCAAAAAAAAATGTCATGGACTTTTCTGCCCAATGTGGCTTTGGACCATGATCCTCAGATCTCAGCTTCCTGACTAGTTAAGATTACAGGCATTACCCAACAGTGACTGGCCAAGGATTTTTTATTTTTATTTGGCTGGTTCTGAAATCTATGATTTTTTTTCTTTTTGGTTGGTTGTGGGGCTTGAACTCTGGGCCTGGGTGCTGTCCCTCAACTCTTCAGCTCAAGGCTAGCACTCTACCACTTGAGCTACAGCACCACTTCTGGCTTTTTCTGTTTATGTAGTTGTTGAGGAATTGAATCCAAGGTCTCATGCATCAAGGCAAGCACTCTACCACTGAGCCCCCTTCCCAGCCCCTGAAATGTATGATTTTTTAAATCATACATGATTTTTTAAATCACCTTTAGCTGAAGGTCACAGGGATTCCACCCAAGCCAAGAGTTCAAGCTCTATGACCAAAAAAAGAAAAAAAGGAAGAAAAACAATTGAAGCCACTACATTATTCGATTTAATTTTATTGTAAAGATGCTATACAGAGGGCTTAGTTACATGAATAAGGTAATGAGTACATTTCTTGTCCAACATTGATCCCCCTCCTTTTGTTTTTCTCCTAATATCCACAAATTGTGAGTGCCATCATGGTTTTTTTTTTTTTTTTTTTTTTGTCGGTCGTGGGGCTTGAACTCTGGGCCTGGGCGCTGTCCCTCAGCTCTTCAGCTAAGGCGAGCGCTCTACCACTTGAGCCACAGCGCCACTTCCGGTTTTCTAGTGGTTTATTGGAGATAGGAGTCTCACGGTCGTTCCTGCCCGGGCTGGCTTTGAACCGCGATTCTCAGATCTCAGCCTCCTGAGTAGCTAGGATTACAGGCGTGAGCCACCAGCGCCCGGCTAAGCATCATGTTTTGTGGCATATTGTGAGTGCCATCTAACATTTTTACCCTAAGTATATGGTTACATAAAACTTTACTGTAAAACACATTATTGGGGAAAGTGGTGATAGAATATTGATAATTAGATAAATATAGACTTCCATGTATCTAGACACAATGATTATAAATGGATATATATTTATGTGAATCTATGAAATGTATCTAATGAAATTTACTCCACCCATTCAAAAAAGGGCCATCAACTGGCTACTTGAGGCTCAGGCCTGTAATTCTAGGTAGTCAGGAATCTGGGGTCTGAGTTTCAGCAGGTCTAACCCCAGACCTTTGGATTCTGACAGCCCTGGGACCCCTACAGAGGAGCAAATACACACATGCGCAGCAGCAGGCGGGCAGTTGGTGCGCATGCTCGGTGGGAAATCCTGAAACTCCAGGACCACCAGCGGGACATCAAGGAGAGATGGGTCCGGAGCGGAGCGAAGGCCGCGCTGAGGCCCCGTCACGGGGAAGCCATGCGGAGGAGCAGCCGTGGGGAAGGGAGGCCTCCCGGGAACCCCCGCACGTCGCTGTGTGCCGCGGGAGCCTGGGGCGTCCTTTCGGGGGCTCAGGCCTGGCTGTCGGCCCTTGCGGCCTAAGCGGCCTCCTGGCGCCGCCGTGTTTCCCATCAGTCCGGCAGGTGATCCTCCCGCGCCTGGCGTGGAGCTGTGATGACGCGGTTCTGCCGGTGAGAGGAAAGTCGGCGGAGTTTGTCTGAGGTGAGTTCCTGAGGTGTCTAGCTGGGTCTGGAGGGGCAGCATGGTGGGCATGGGAGCCTTGTTAGGGAGAGAACCTGCGGGGGGGGGGGGCAGGAAGTCCCGCCCCATGCCGACACACCCACACCAGGCCACTGGGCCCAGTGTCAAAGGAAGCTTGGGGGGCGGGCCACCGGATATAGGGAGGAGGGGCTTCCAGGGAGGAGAGATGCCACAAGAGACACCAGGCAATAGAAGCTTCTCACAGAGCAGAGCAGTTCCCGGGCTCTCCTCGGGATTAAAGAGTACTCGGGCCACCCTGAGGGGAATCCCGGGCTCAAGGAGAGGCCCACAGACTGGTGCATAGGCCGATGGAGAAGTGGAGAGGCTGGAGAAGAGCTGAGATGCCCCCAGATAGGTGGAAAGACCTGCAGAGATCAAATAGACCCCTGGAGAGACCTGTGGGGAGGAGGAAAAAGGAAAAAAAAACCCAGCTCCCCCCCTTTTAAAAAAAAATGACGGTCATGAGTCTTGAATGCTGAACCTGGGGGCTGCCCCTCAGTTCTTCAGCTCTAGGCTAGCATTCTACTACTTGAGCCACAGCACCACTTCTGACTTTTTCTGCTTATGTGGTGCTGAGGAATCGAACGGAGGGCCTCATGCATGCAAGGCAAGCGCTCTACCACTGAGCCACCTTCCCAGCTCCTGTCCCTTACCTTTTGCTCACAGCTGCTGCTCTGCCATTTAGAACAGAGCTCGGGTTATGAATTTTTGTCGGATTTTTGAAGCACAAAAGCTCATGGGACATCACCCAGGCTCTGGAGTTGAAGCTGCAGAACTGGAAAAAAAAATCCCTGGCTATTTAACTTCGTGTGTGTGTGCATGCACGTGCGTGCATATGTGCGTTCACATTTGTGGATGCTCGTTGGTACTGGGTATGGGCTGTATTCCTTAGCTTTATTTGCTTAATTTTGTTCTTCATTCCTCAGATTTCAGTCTCAAGGATTTTCCTGCCTACGTTATCTTTGAACCATGAACCTCATGTCTTCACATTCTGAATAGAGAAGACTACGTGTATGAATCACCACCACAGCTAACCTCACTATTTATAAGTATGGATTTAGAATGTTTTGTTTTCTTATATTCCCTTACACATCTTAGAATGAACTTCTCAAATACAAACCCAGAAGCTGAGGACAATGGATCACGACTGTAATCCTAGCTACTAGAATGCTGAGATGGGGGAATCACTGTCCAGAGCCATCCCTGATAAGAAAGTCCATGAGACTCTTTCCACTAATTAAACACCAAAAAGGCAGAAATGGGCTTGTGGCTGAAAGTAGTAAAGAAATAGCCTTCAGTACAAAAGCTCAGGGACAGCACCCAGGCCCTGAGTTCAAGCCTCAGGATTGGAAAAAAAAAGTACTGGCTATGGCTATATAAGTGTGTGTGTGTGTGTGTTGGTTCTGGGCCTTAGCTGTATTTGCTCAATTTTGAACTTCAATCCTCAGCTCTCAGACTTTTTTGTTGTTGGTTGTGGGGCTTGAAGTCAGAGCCTGGGTGCTATCTCTGAACACTTTGAGCCACAGAGTCACTTCCCATTTTTGAGTGGTTAATTGGATATGAGAGTTTCACAGGGATTTTCTGCCTGGGCTGGCTTCAAACCACAGTCATCAGATCTCAGCCTTCTCAATAGCTAGGACTACATGTGTGAGCTACCTGTTCCCAGCTCTCAAATTCTCAGTAGGGCTGAGAGGACTGACCTGGCATTATTGATATGTTAGGTGGAAAAAAGAGTTACTGATACAACATTAACTGGGAAAAAAATCCAGGTCAGAATTTTGACCAGCATGATTATGAATATTGTTATTTTTTCAATGGAAAGGGGTACTTTTCCACTTACATGGGTCTACTTGCCTTTGTTCAAAGGCCTTTTTGCATTTCCAACATACATGTCTTTTTCTCATTTCTCTTTTTGTCTCATCTCACAATTCCTAAGAATTGTGTTATTGAAACATATAAACTTTAGTGCTTGTCCTAGTGTTTCAACTCAGGGCCTGTGTGCTGTCTTTAAATATTTGTGCACAAGACTAGATCTCTTCTGCTTGAGTAACGCTCCACTGATAAATTGGAGATAAGGGTTTTACAGAGTTTTCTGCCAGAGCTGGCTTTGAACCATGATCCTCAGCTGTCAGCCTCTTGAGCAACTAGGATTACAGGCTGAAGCACCAGGGCCTGGATGTCTTACTTGTATAGTTTTCATTAAAAAAACAAAAATCAACTATTTCACTTGTGTTCACAACTTGTGTGTGTGTGTGTGTGTGTGTGTGTGTGTGTGTGTGTGTATGAGTGCATGGTTCTTCCTTCAGGGCACTTGAATAGCATTTGGAAAGCCCTGAGATCTGTGCTGTACAGGGGATTGAATTCAGGGCTTTTCATATGCTATCAAAGTGCCCTGAAACAACCACCATGCTCTCATTGAGTAGCTGACTGTGGGTCCAGTGTAAGAGTAGGGGAGAAGGTGGATGATGGCTAGCAGCAGAAGAAGAAATTGTTCTGGTATGCACTAGTTAGAAGAACATGTGTAGTCATCATGCTGATTTTGCTTTTATTTTTGTCACCAATGAATGATGTTTTGTATTGTTTCTTCTTTTTCAGCTTTGTTTTGCCTTTTGAAACAGATATTTGTATCTATAGTTTCTGTGATAGCATAAGCCATGTCCTCAGATGAATGAGTTTTTTCCTTTGCTTATGTATGGACCATGTGTAGTTGGCATTTTTCATCCAAACTGTAGCTATATTCATCTAATTATCTGAATAACCATTTCTTTAGGTTTATATATCTCAAGGTCCTCCAGCTGAAAAGAGAATTGATGCAATTTCAAGTAATTGTCACAGGAGTACATTGAATGCACCAATCCAAATTTACAAGGCATTCAAATTAAAAGCTTCTATAGAAAAATTCTGGCCCACATTGATTCTTCACAGAGTAGATAGCATGTCATATGCCCAGGGATAACAGGAGCTAGAGTGAATTTAGTGGTGATGATCAATGAAGGACAACAGATGAATTTCCATACCATTGTCACAAACATACGTGTAGAAAGCCTACTGCTTCATTCATAGTACACCACAACCCAAAGGGGAGCCTTCAAAAATCCTCATATATATCTCTATGGCTATGGTCATCTTAGGAAAATGCCACTAAATATTTATCTCACCACATAGCAGGATCCTTCCATTGCCTGATTCCTTTCAAACATTCTTTTTTTTTTAGGTGTGGTCGTGGGGCCTGAACTCTCGGCCTGGGTGCTGTCCCACAGCTCTTCAGCTCAAGGCTAGCGCTCTACCACTTGAGCCACAGCACCACTTCTGGCTTTTTTCTTTTTGCTTATGTGGTGCTGAGGAATCGAACCCAGGGCCTCAGGCATGCAAGGCAAGCGCTCTACCACTGAGCCACCTTCCCAGCCCCATCAAACATTCTTGATATACACTGTCACCTGTTCATCTGCAGGTTCTCATATCCTCCAGTTCACTGTGTTTGGGTCTACTAGGGACCCCGTGCTCTACTAGGATATTTAGAGTGTACTTAAGACAATATTTTGTAGGAAATGAAGAGTAGATTTAGTACTCCAAAATTGGAAAATTTGAAAGAAAAAAACAGGGATATTTTATTAAAAATCAAATATTAAAATAATGTACAAACACAGACATACTAAATGGAAAAGTAAAACGTCTTTCCCTTGGGGAAGGAAAGAATGGGAGGGAAGCTGCTGTCAGGTGGACAGTGGGAGGTCCAGCAGTAGCTCAACCTCCATAGAAAAATACTTGGTCAACGATGCATTGTGCATATTTTCCTGTCCTTCCCATTATATATGGGTTGATTTGAGAGAGTTTAGGCAGCTCCAGGTGAGTATCACCTAGCAATGACAGGAATATTATCTCTGCCTCTATAACTGGGTATTTTGTATTTCAGGTGGGTGACCAGAACCAGCTGGAGGCCCACAGGAGGCAGAAGGTGTTGTGCTCCTTACACAGAGGACACATACTACACTACCACGATGCGAGGAACACAGTCTTGTGGAGGCCCCAGATCTTCTGCAGCTGGTGAAGCCACAGATTCCACTACCACATCTGCTGCCATCATGGATGGATCCTCTGCCTTGATCTCAGGAGCAGGTGCTGTGTGCAATCCCAAATCTAAGGCTGGAAATAGATGCACTGTTAATGGAGGGAGCTCTAGAAGTTGAGGTGGGACTGAATCTTCAAGGAGAGTTTAGTTGATAATGAGTACCTATGCCTGGGAGTCTACATACAGAGTAGAGGCTGTCTGACACAGAACACCCACCACAGGACATCTTCCATGATTGAGTTTTACCTAGGGGTTACTGGCCAATCACCAGCCTGGGATTCTCATCCCAGGCGGGACCGGTTTTCATCTTTTTTTTTTTTTGTCAGTCATGGGGCTTAAACTCTGGGCCGGGGCACTGTCCCTGAGCTCTTCAGATCAAGGCTAGTGCTCTACCTCTTGAGCCACAGCGCCACTTCTGGTTTTCTAGTGGTTTATTGGAGATCAGAGTGTCACGGACTTTTCTGCCCAGGATGGCTTTGAACCGTGATCCTCAGATCTCAGCTTCCTGAGTAGCTAGGATTACAGGCGTGAGACACCAGCGCCCAGCCAGTTTTCATCTTTATTCAAATATTCTCCTACCTGAGGACTCCTCTGTCTTTTTGTTTGTTTCCTTGTTCTCCTGCTCCTTTAGCTGAGTGAGGAGGAGGTGTCCACGGACTGCCAGGTCTGAGGAGGGCATGTGGAGCAGCACGTAGGCCATCAGCTTATTCAGGTTGGCCAGGTCCTTGGACTGGCAGAAATCCTCAGGGTTCTTGTCCAGCCACATGGCAAGCATGGAACACAGGGTTCTGTGTGCAGTTGGATAGAAAGCAGAGAGAGAGCTGCTGTCTCCTGCCTGAGCTCCTTCACAGCCCCTTGCTGGGAGAGCTCCCATGCAGACACTGCCCACCTCATAGACAGACTTGCATGTTGGGAAGAGGGAGGAGACTCATGTGAACAGAAGAGTCTCTAAAGTTGCTCTGTAGCACTCACTATAGGCCCTGCTCGGATTGGATAGTATAAGATTGCTTCTCCATGGGTCTTGGAGCCCACATCTCCCTCTCATCCCTAGCAGACCAGGATATTTCACTCATAGCTTTTCCATGAGTGGCGTTTCCTACCTTGTGTCCCAAGCCCTAACATTTATCTCACTCTTCAAAGAGAGCCCTTCTCTTTGTCCCAAATTCCACTCACTTCTTTACTTCTTCATCCTCCTCACAGTTAAGATGGAAATGTGACTATCTGTGGGAAGAGAGGAGGAAGTCATGTTTTCAGTGTCCTCTATTTCTGACCTCCCAGGTTGTCTATGTGGACTGGCTAAGTCCAGGATGAGAATGGGGAGATTCATCTGCACAGTTTCCTCAATTTTACATGAAGGGGTTTGGAATATGCCTCTCCAAATTGCATGCCTCATATGTTGGTGCAGTGATCCTTCTCTGATGGCTCAGTGGACATAGGGCTTTCAGTCCACCCCTATTCTTTAGCCCATTCTCTGGCTCCAGTTCTCTAGGGGCCTTGTAGATTGTTTTGGGAACCTTGCTAACTTATGGAAAATGTATCAGAGAGCTTCAAATACAGGATTCCTTCTTGAGTGTCCTGTGTTTAAGGAAGTAATGTGTTCCCTCCAAGGAGCCTATGGTCCTGGGCAGCCCTCTTCAAAGGAACAAGCTTGGGAAGGCACTGCCTCGTCTCATCCCACTTTTGGATGAGAAGATCAACTTGAAGCAAACTGGGTAGTGTTTTCTAGCTCTAGCCGGGAGGGTGGTGACATGACTTTGGTTTGGATGGAGCACTCACCTGTTAAACAGAAGGTCCAACACTTGCCCTGTGGTGGTGAACCTCCTATAAGTAAACAGGAAGGCTGGCACGAAGAAGGGCTCCTCCTTCTGGTGTTGAGGAACCAGGAGGTTTACCATCTTCTCCAGCATGCCTGGCTCCAGGGTGCTCACTGTATGGGGCACGTCCTGGGCTGGGACTGGCTCCTTTTCCTCCTGAGGTGGGATCAGAGGAGGTAATTGAGAGGTGAGATGGTAGGACCCTTGAAAAATGGACTCAGTGTGATCAAGTGAAGTGAAAAGTGCACAGAATTACAATGAACAGGACACCTGGGAATTGAGGAGGGCTCTAGGGTTGGCTGGGATGACAGTGAGATAAATTACCTGGGCAGAGTTCATTTGCTGTGGCGCAGCATTTGTGCCATTTGTGTGCCTTTGGAAGAATTCCCTGAGGCGCCAGAGTTGGGGGTGAGCCCTGACCCAGCGACCACTGCGGGATCTCCTGAGACCTGAGTCCCGGGATCTTGGCAGACAGCAGGAGAACATCCTCCTTCTTCAAGATTGCTAGCCAAGTGAGCTGGCTGCTGTTGATCTGGAATGTTGTTGCCTGGCTACCAGGATTCCATGTTCAGTTGGCCCCATCTTAAAGACGTAGGCTTCCCTCCCCAATACCCCTTCTACCTGAGCCCCTTGCTCATATAAGGCCTGTCCAGAGGACTCAATGGATGCTAAAATGTACCCTCCCTCATCACCATGTGCGCATATGGTCACAGTTCACCACCCATCTTGTCCAATCTCACTATCCTTTGTCAGAACTGGTTGTAGGTAGGTTTTCAGTTAAAAGGAGACAGAGCCCTGCTTTCTTAACATTTGGATGATCCTTGATAAGTCATGGTTCTCTTGCGACCCCAATTGTTTTCTAGTATTTATTTATTTATTTATTTTCTGGTATTTATTTTATTTGGTATGCCCTAGGGTCTTAATAGGTATAATTATGACCTCTGAGGTGAGAGACAGTCCATTGAGGTATAGTTAAAGATAACAAATTTATTTTCATTACACCAGAAAGGGGGCCTGTTTCTACCTTGTCCTGGGCTAGATACACTGAACCAAGTGCAGGCTCGGCCACCCAACCTCCAAACCTCCAATAGGCTGCCCTGACCTGGTGTGCAAACCGCTAGTTAGTCCATTTGCAGACCACCAAATGGAAAGGTTTTTTTTTTCCTTCCCTTCCTCCCTCTCTGTAAGCCTCTGTACTCTACAGTCCTGCCTGCTCTGCTCCTCTAGTAGGAGCCTGTCCACTAGCCTCTGTAGAGGAAGGTCCCAAATGTCCCCCCAAGGAAGGCCCAAATGGCCTTTTGAGGAGGCCCCCAAATGACCTCCAGAGGAGGTCCCAAATGGCCTCTCAAGGCTTGCCCTCCCTTCCTCAGGCCTGCCCTGATCTACTCCAACAGGCTTTCCCCTCCTGCTGTCTTTGTCTCCCTCTCCCTCTACTTCTTTGTTGTTCTCTCCTTCCTCTCTTTAGGACTCCCCTCAGGACTCCCGGTCTTTCCCCTATTCCCCCCAGGACTTGGAACAGGAAGCCTAAATATAGGCTGTGCCTCTCCCCCTTTGCAGGAATGGCATGCCCCTTCTGTGGCTGGTCCTGTGGGGCAGTAATGTCAGCTGGGTCTGAGGGGTGTTGAGGCTCACCTCTTTATGCCCTGCCACCTCCAGCATGCCAGGCCATTGGGCTGATTATCAGGGCCACAGTTATTTCATTCCCCACTGGTTTTCTTTTCTTTTTTTTCTTTTTTCTTTTTGGTCAGTTGTGGAGCCTGAACTATGGGTCTGGGCGCTGTCCCTCAGCTCTTCAGCTTGAAGCGAGCACTCTACCAATTGAGCCACAGTGCCACTTCCAGCTTTTCTGCTTATGTGGTGCTGAGGAATTGAACACAGGGCCTCATGCATGCAAGGCAAGCACTCTACCACTGAGCCACCTTTCCAGACTCCCACTGGTTTTCATGTTCAATCAAATAACTGATTTTTGTGTTCTTTTGGACAAAATCCTAATCTCTCCCTTCCTCTCCCCAGTGGACAGGCTTAAAATGCAAATTTAACAGATAAGGAGGAAACCATATAAACACACAAGTTAACACTAATTAACACTTGGTAAATCTTACCCTTAAGGGGTCCTCTGAGTGTCTCTGAACAGTCCATCTTGCAGTCATGTCTGGATACTGTTCCACTGCCTGTTTCACTTGTTTGATGGATCCAATGCTGTTTTCCTGCAACTTTAATAGTTGACCATGTATGGTCTTTGCCACTTGGGTTCCAATTCAGGAGCATGATATCTTTTTCCCCACACCAGCTGTCCAGGCAAGAAAGAGTGGGTGGAGTTTTTCTCAGGAGGCCGGTGGGCCTGTGCTACCAAAGGATAGGCACATAAAAGTTCATGTTGCAAAGCCTGCAGGGCCTGTACAAGATTGTGGTTAGACATTTCTGTTAGGATAGCTTCCCCAAGTTTAGTAACCAGAGGGGCTGGTCTACCATAAATTATTTGAAGGGAGTAAATCCTCTGACATAAGGGGTGCAACTTGCTTGAAGGAGAGCAAAGGAGAGGAGACTTACCCAATCATGGCCATTCTCTGTAATTAATGTAGTTAAAGCTTCCTTTAAGGTCCTAGGCATTCTTTCTACCTGCCCTGAACACTGAGGTCTATAAATACAACTTAACTTCCAATTTATTCCTAGGGCCTTAGCTAATGATTGAGTAGCTTGGGCTGTGAAGGCCGGGCTATTATTGGACCCCACTGATAAGGGAAAGCCAAATGGAGGAATTATTTCATGGAGTAATTTTTAACTGTTACCTGAGCTGTTTTGGTTTTTGTTGGGAATGCCTCAGCCCAGCTTGAAAAAGTGTCCACTTGTACTAACAGATACCGATAGCCATACTTTCCATACTTTCCGTGAAGTCCACTTCCCAAAATTCACCAGGTGAGGTTCCTCGCATATGTACCCGCTCCACATGTTCCAGCTTTCTAGCATTTACATGTTGGCAACTTTTTTTTTTTTTTTTTTTTTTGTCGGTCGTGGGGCTTGAACTCTGGGCCTGGGTGCTGTCCCTCAGCTCTTCAGCTCAAGGCGAGCGCTCTACCACTTGAGCTACAGTGCCACTTCCGGTTTTCTGGTGGTTTATTGGAGATAGGAGTCTCACGGTCTTTCCTGCCCGGGCTGGCTTTGAACCGCGATCCTCAGATCTCAGCCTCCTGAGTAGCTAGGATTACAGGCGTGAGCCACCATCGCCCGGCTCATGTTGGCAACTTTCTACATACATTACATAGGCTTGGTCAGGCTGAGGCCCCATTGGTTTTCAAGGCAGTTTGGCAGTAGTCCAGGGCAATTTACCAGGGTAACAAATAACCAGATATCAACAGACAGAAGGCTTGAGCCAGTAACCATTTTTTACAAGTGGAGTCTCCACATTTACATACTTGTTACCAGTGTTTTTGTTTCTTCCTTTAATCTTAACTACTAGTAGCTCTATAGGTCCCGCTGGTTTTAGGGTGGCCTCCCGAGCTACCTGATCAGCTCTTGTTTCCCAGATCCTCAGGGGTCTCGAGTCTCTGTTAACTCCTGTTTAGTACTCTGAACCTCAGGCTGGAGCTTGGAGACTTCTTCTCTTGTATCCTCCTCCTTTTCTCGCAAGCTCACTTTCATGATCACAATCTCCTTCTCAAAGTCCTCCTTAACCTGCAAGTGTTCTGTCAGGGTTACAGAAGAATTCCTTTGACTCTCCCAACTGCTGCTGCTCCTCACAGCACCTTTCAGTGGTACTGTTGAGAGGGTTTTTTTGCACCTCCACCTTTTCCATTGGGACATGCTGCTTCTGCATTACATTTATGGTGAGGATCTTGGCCTTTTCCTCTAGTATCTTTTCTTTCTCATTTATCACCTCAGTGTATTTTTATGACCAGTCTTTCAACTGTTTAGCTCTTCTGTTTTTCTGCCTAATGCTCTTTCAATTTCCTGGGCATTCCCCGTGAGAGAATGTATGTCCTTTAACTCTTTCTGAAGAGTAACAATCGCTTTCCTGAGCCTGCTGTTTTCCTGTCCACTTTTCTTGGCCTCTTCTTCTCTGACGCAGCACTTATGTGTATGTTCTGCTAATTGCTCTTTCAGTTCTTTCTTTGTTGCTCTGAATTTCTGCTCACACTCTTCAAGGCTTATAACCGGCATGTCCTTCAGCCTAATACATTCTTGTATCATGTCCAGCTCCTTTTTCTGGGCTTTGTTTTCTGTGTGCAGCGTCAGTATCTCCTCTTGACCTTGCTTATAATCAGCAAGGATGGTAGCATTGGCGTCTTGTGCCTCGTTCAGCCTCTGACCTGTGGTCCCCATCTTTGCCTCATGATCACCCAGGCTTATGTACTTGGATTTCATTTGATTCTGAGTGTTTTCCAGGTTCATTTTGAGGATTTTGTTCTCATCCTAATTTATGTCTTCAAATCTTTTCTTCACATCCGATAACTCTCTCTTAGTTTTCTCCAGTTTGCTGTTCATTGCACTCTTTGTGGGTTTTGACTGGTACATGCTGGAGAGTCAGAGTATTTTTCAAGCTACCACATTTTTTTTTGGGTCCGGTCGTGGGGCCTGAACTCTGGGCCTGGGCGCTGTCCCTCAGCTCTTCAGCTCAAGGCTAGCGCTCTACCACTTGATCCATAGCGCCACTTCCGGCTTTTGTTCTTTTTGCTTATGTGGTGCTGAGGAATCGAACCCAGGGCCTCAGGCATGCAAGGCAAGCACTCTACCACTGAGCCACCTTCCCAGCCCGACACCACATTTTTTTTTGTTGAACACAGTTTCCAGGTGGCTAACATGCTTACTTAACCTGTCATTTTCCATCTTTCTCCTCCTTGGACATTCCTTTTTCCAATATCCCTTTTGCTTATAATAAGCACACTGGTCTAATCCTAGAGGTTTCCTATTGCCATTTGCAAATGAATTATACTCCCTTTGCCTAGGGTTTTATCCCTGTACTGGTGCTGCTACCCAAACTCGAACCTCCTTCTTAGACTGTTTATTTTCCATGGTATCTCTGTTATCAAACACCCACTAGGCGACCACTACCAACTTAGATAACACTTTTCCCTCAAAATCTACTAACTTATGAAGCTTTCTTCTAATATCTGGGGCTGACTGGGTAATAAAGGCCATAATTAGGGCTCTTGGATTCTCTGGGGCCTCAGGATCTATAGGTGTATAGGTCCTATAGGCCTCCAAAAAAAAGCAGCAGGGAACTCACTGGGGAGCTGTACAGTCTTGCTTACCTTAGATAAATTAGTTGCTTTCCTAGCTGCTTCTCATATCCCTGCTAACAGGGACTTTTATAGTTGTAGTCCCAGCTTGGGCAAATTAGGAGAAAGACTTGCTCCAAACAGACTGGCTCATCAGTTGGGGAACGATCTGTTCCAAGGACCGCCTTCAAGGCACTGTGCCGGATTCGCTCCCTTTCCTCTCAGGTGAAAAGCACCTGTAAAAGTTACTGACAATCATCCCAGGTGGGCTGGTGTGTGAAAAATGCTGTCTCTAAGAAGGATATGAGCCCCTGGGGTTTTTCAGAAAAGGATGGATTTTGCTGTTTCCAGTCACTAGAAAGGGGGCTTGCCCGCTGTCTCCCCCATGTACCTATTTGAAGGGTAATAAGAGGACTGTATCACCTTGTACCACCTCCGGTTGGTACAAGGAACCACTTCTGGTATGGGGGGGACTTAACATTGGAGATGCTGATGGCACAGAATAGGAGGGAGAGCACACCATTGGGTCTTCCTCTGGGGGATCCTGTAACACCAGGAGAGATGATTACTCAGTTACAGTTTCACTTACAAAAACTTTAGAACACTGTTCTCCCATCCTGGAAAAAAGGAGTATGCAGAGGTGTATACAGGACACAGATAGAATTAATAAAAACAAATAGCCACAGACTGCCCGTGGAGCAGTTATATCACTCTCGATGCCCCGCCCTCTCTGGTGGCCTGGTGTGTGGAGGTGAGGCTCACCTCTTGATGCCCCACCCATTCCAGATGGCTGGGCCTCAGGGCCACACTGATTATGAGGCCCTACTGATTATTGAGGCCCCCACTGGTTATTACAATAACAAGAAAATTTTATTTACACTAGGATGGGGCCTGAGACTACCTTGTCCTTGGCTGGATACCCAGAACCAAGAGCAGCCTCCACCACCAAATCCCAAGCCTCCAACTGCAGCTCCGGCCTTTATTATTTGGTCTGCAAATCACCAACCCCAGACCTCCAAAGCTCCAAAGGGCAAGGCCTTTTCCTTTTCTTTCCTTCTCCTTCTCTACAGGCCTCTCCACTCTCTGCAGGCCTGTCCTTTCTGGGTCTTTCCCCTTTAGCTTCCCTTCTTCTGTTGCTTGGAACAGACAGCCTATATATAAGCTGTGCCCCTCTTCTACTCCAATGGATCTCCTGCCTAGCAGTTTCCAAGTGCCATTCATGCCCCTTCCCCAAGCTGCCTCGTGTCCTATCACTTCTTGATATGTGGGACTTGACGCCCCACCCCCTCCGGTGGCCTGGTCTGGAGAGCAGTGAGGTTTACTTCTTGATGCCCTGGCCCGTCCAGCAGGCCAGGCCACAGAGCCATGCTTATTTACAGTGTCTATACCCTTAAACACCCATTTTCCTGACTTGGGATGTTGGGATTGCTTGTCAGAATAAGGACACCAACTATAAAGGATCTCAGCATGGCAACATTGACTTGTGCAGAGGGGTTGGCTATCAGCTAAAAATCTGGCAAGCATGCAATGATCAGGCAGGTTGTTCCCTTTTTATCACTAACCCAATAGGCCCTGCCTCTGCCCTGAACCTGGCTGAATTCAGCTTCTATAATCTTTAAAAGAATGTGGTTTTATTATGTCCTCCAGAGAGCAATTTAATCCATTGAGGCTTGGTTAAAGGTGACAAAAAAATTATTTACACTAGAAAAGGGGCCTGCAACTACCTTGTCTTGGGCTAGCTACCCAGGAAGAAGAGCACCACCAAACCTTCAAGCCTCCAATGGGCAGCCTCAACCTTTATTAGTTGGTCTGTAAACCTCCAAATCCCAGACTTCCAAAGCTCCAAGCCTGCAAAAGGAAGAGCTTTTCCTTTTCCTTCCTTCCTCCTCTGCAAGCCTCTTTGCCGGCCTCTCCAACGGTCTGCCCTGCTCTACTCCAATAGATGTCTCCCCTCCAGCTCCCCACCATCTCTCTTATTCTACCCCCCTCCCACCCCTTGGAACAGGCAGCCTATATATAGCTCTTTGCTTTCTTCTGGGGGAAGCAACATATATTCTTCTCCAAGGAGACAAGTTACCAGCAGACTAACTGGGAACCTTCCTCTAATGATGATTTCACATCATCTTGAAAAGAGATTTTGGCTTTTAATTTTTCAATAAGTCTCATCCCTGGAGTGGATAAGGACAGTCTGGAATGATGAGAAAGGAGTGGGTAATCGTTCCTTTTTCCATATCAGTTATTCTAGAGGCCATGGATAGGATTCAGTCTTTCCAATGGTCCCTTGGACATTTAGTCTTTGCTCCATTGTTTGGAAAGACGGTCTCAATTCCTGGAAATTTACAGATTTGTGACGATACTGAAGAACAGTTTCATGGAATGCATATCTTGACAATAGTACCTACTTCTGTGCAATTTGTTTTCCCCACAATGTATCCACAAGTCCAAAACTCACATCACTAACCAAGAAGATTCACTTCAGGACTGGGAATATGGCTTAGTGGTAGAGTGCTTGCCTAGCATGCATGAAGCCCGTGGGTTCGATTCCTCATTACCAATAAGAAAAAAAGCTGGAAGTAGCACTGTGGCTTAAGTGGTAGAATGCTAGCCTTGAGCAAAAGAAGCTCAAGGACAGTGCCCAGCCCCTGAGTTCAAGCCCTAGGAATGGCAAAAATAAAAAAGAAGATTCATTTAATTCCCTTAATTCTTCTCTTGGTGTCATCTAATTTTAACTCAGCTGACACTAGCTTTTTCACCAAATCATTCAGGCAGGTGTCTGGCTTCTGAGATCTTTTTCAGTTTTTTTTTTTTGGTCGGTCGAGGGCTTGAACTCTGGGCCTGAGTGCTGTCCCTCAGTTCTTCAGCTCAATGCTAGCATTCTACCACTTGAGCTACAGCACCACTTCCCTTTTTCAGTTTTTGTAAGGAAAATTTTTTTCTAAACAGTTCATCTTCTGTGTCTTTCAGTCTCTTTTCCCTGGCCTGTTCTTTCTCTTGAGATTTTCTTAAGTGTTCTTTGACTACTGTAATCTTGTTGTTATGACGAAGTACAAGGTGAGCAATTTCATTTTCATCTTCAAACTTACTCCAGGCTCTCTGCTGTTTGTACTGATGCATTTTCAATGCCTTATTTTCATTTAGCAGCTCAGCTAATTTGATCTGGAGATCACATACTTCATTCTGCAACTCATTGACTTTTAGCAGTCTTGCAGAGAGAAGCCAAAGTGATGCTGTTTGCCACATATATTTATTTCTTGATCAGTATCTGAAGTTTCTGTTCTTTCTCCTCCTTGGACAGTCCTTTTTCCAATGTCTGTTTTGCTTGCAGTAAGCACACTGGTCTAGTCCTAGAGGTTCCCTATTGCCATTTGCAAATGAGGGTTTCTTGATCTCTGTCCAAGTGCTGCTACTAAAACTCCATTTGCCTTTTTTAACTTTTTCTTCCAGGGTATCTCTGTTATCAAACATGTACTGGGCGGCCACTACCAACTCAGATAACACCATTCCCCTCAAACATTCTAAGTTTTGAAGCTTTCTTCTAATATTGGGGCCAACTGGATAATGAAGGCCATACTAAGGGCTCTTTTATTTTCTGGGGCCTCAGGTTCTATAGGTATATAGGTGCTATAGGCCTCCAAGAGATGTTCTAGAAGAGCAGTGAGGACTCACAGGGGAACTACACAGTCTCACTCACCTTAGATAAATTAGTTGGCTTCCTAGGCACTGTCTATATACCTGCTCACAGAGTCTGGCAATAATTGCTAAGTGCCTTCTTACCTTGATCACTGTTGGAGTCCCAGCTTGGGTGAGTCAAGGAGGACAGGTATCAGTTGTTAATCTTCAGGTACTCACTATCTGGATTACCTATTTTGTGGAATAACACATAACATAGACATATGGTGGTGATTCTATATTACTTTACTGGAGTTATGGACTGATTTAGGCACTTACATTTATCTAAATGTGAAGAACAGGAAAACTTGAAAATGTGCCAGAAACATACTTTGAGTTAGAAAAAGAAGTATTATGGAAATGGCACAGAGAAAATTCAAAATTAGAATAACATTCAGTTCAGGTCCTTGGTATTGTGATAACATCCTCAGAGAGCACCAACAGTGTGGCTAGTGATCTATTTATTAGGGTTGGTAAAGACTTTGCAAAAAGAAAAAGGAATGGCTCATGGATTTTTGTTTCTGTTTTGTTGTTGTTGTTGTTTTTTTTTTGGGTCCGGTCGTGGGCCTGAACTCTGGGCCTGGGTGCTGTCCCTCAGCTCTTCAGTTCAAGGCTAGCGCTCTACCACTTGAGCCACAGTGCCACTTCAAGCTTTTATTTTTCTGCTTATGTGGTGCTGAGAAATCGATCCCAGGGCCTCATGCATGCAAAGCAAGCACTCTACCACTGAGCCACCTTCCCAGCCCCTGTTGTTGTTTTTTGTATCATTCCTGGGGATTCAGATCATAGTCTCGACAAAGCCCTGAGTATTTTTGCTCAAGGCTACTATGCTATTACTTGAGTCACATTACTTGTGGATTTTTGGGTTCTTATTGTAGTATAGAGTTTCATGGTCTTCCCTGTCTGGCTTTTCTTCAAACATCCCTCCTCACATCTCAGCCTGCTAAGTAACGAGGATTACATGTGTGGGCCACCAGTGCTTAGCATAGGAATGTTTTTAGTTAACAGTTTTATTTTCACAGGATGTATATGAAGAACTCAGGACTTCCTTATACCTGAAGTAGTTTCCCTTATTCTCTTATTAGAGTAGTCTGATAGATTTGTCAGTAGTAATGAACAAATTCTAACGTTACCTTTAATGTCCATACTTTGTTTGGATTAGCTCTGTTTTTCTTGCTATCCACTGCCTAGGGAATTTAGGGTACTGCCTCCCTTTGTCTTCTGTTCGTTTAGGTGTGAGAATTTCTCACAATTCCATGGATATTATGACATTGAGATACCTCATGTAAGCTGGGCACCGGTGGCTCATGCCTGTAATCCTAGCTAGTCAGGAGGCTGAGATCTGAGGATCATAGTCTAAAGCCAGCTGGCTTTGGAAAGTCCATGAGACTCTTATCTCCAATTAGCCACCAGACAACTAGAAGTGTTGCTGTGGCTCAAGTGGCAGAACGCTAGCCTTGAGCTAAAGAGCTGAGGGACAGTGCCCAGGCCAAGAGTTCAAGCTCCATGCCTGACAAAAAAAATAAAAAACCAAGAAAGAAAGAAATACCTAATGTGAGGAGATTTCCTGATGGTTTATCCCTGGTTATCTGGAGTTGTAGTTTGGGGAAAGACATACTACAGAGTAAGTAGGCTAGGCTTATAATGTAGCCAAGCCTTGGTTAATATGATGTTTTTCCTTTATCTCTGATGTTTACTTTGATCAGCAGTATTAAGTATATGTGACTAGATTTCCCCATGTCAAAATTTCTATTGCTTACCTTTCCATTGTACTTTAAAAAAATAAGTCACTCTGCGTGTCACAGGTTTAAGAAATGGTTTCAGAGTGGGCTATGTGGGTATGCATGTATCTCAGCGGTAGAACAAAATGCTTTGCATGTGCCAGACATATATATATATATATATATATACATATATAGATATATACATACACATACACATATGTGTGTATGTATGCATACATATGTGTTTATGTATATTACACACATACATACACACTCATGTCTGTGATTATATTCACCCCTTTAGTTACACTTTATTTACACTCATAATTTTGTCATGGGTACCAAACTTGAATTGTGTGTTAAATATTTTCCTTGATAGTATATATTCCATTTTCTTTCTTTCTTTCCTTCTTTCTTTCCTTCTTTTTTTCTTTCTTTCTTTCTTTCTTTTTGCCAGTCATGGGGCCTGGGTACTGTGCCTCAGCTCTTCAGCTCAAGGCTAGTGTTCTACCACTTGAGCCACAGCACCACTTCCAGCTTTTTCTGCTTATGTGGAGCTGAGGAATCGAACCCAGGGCCTCATGCATGCGAGGCAAGCACTCTACCATTGAGCCACTTTCCGAGCCCTCCATTTCTTTCTTTTTTTTGCCTTTGTTTACACTCATTATTTTGTCATGGGTACCAAACTTGAATTGTGTGCTAAATATTTTCACTGGTAATATATACTCCATTTTCTTTTTTGCCAGTCCTAGTTGAACTCAGGGCCTGGGCACTGTCCCTGATCTTGTTTTGCTCAAGGCTAGCATTCTACCACTTGAGCCACAGTGCCACTCCCAGCTTTTTTTGTCTATGTGTTATGAGGAATCAAACCCAGGGCTTCATACTTGCTAGGCAAGCACTCTACCACTAAGCCACATTCCCAGTCCTATTCTCCATGTTCCTATGTTACTGGGCTAGGGTTGATAGCATCTTCTTGAGGAGTTTAATTTTTTTATATTTGTAATGGTCATTCATTTGTAATTTTGCTTCTGGTTTTGTCATTGGACCAAGTGAAGTGGTCTCATAGAAAGAACTGTTAGGATGATTGGATTGTGGTCACCTTTAAGATTCCTGATGTCATTTAATCCTTATTGTGATAATATTAAGGAAAGGTTGAAATATAAAGTAAAGACTAAGCAATGTAAGTTGTAGACACTCAGCAGGTGACTAGGATTTGGGTTGTTAAATTCTACCTTACAAATGAGTTTACTTGTTTTAATCAAAGTAGAAAACTCCTAGTTGTCTCTTTCATTTTTCAATCTTTAAGATGAAAGCACAGAGATGATTGAATGCTACATGTGAAATTGCAATAAGCTCTCATCATTTAAGAAACAAGACTTCAACTGTTATTATTGTTCCTGTTCTTAAAGCCTTTCTCTTTTCCAGCTTCCAACTTGTGAGTAATGAATTTCTATTATTTATCAATAACCCAGTTTGTTATACTTTGCAATAAATGCATAAACACTAATAGAGATGAAGTGTTTATTTCTGCTTATTTTAGAAATATATGTTGTGTGTTTTATTTTAAAAATTACCGGTGAAAACATCTACACAAAGAATTAAATTCCACTCTCATGGGAACTTCAAAGGAGTTAGTGCTTCAGTGAGTCAATATGATAAATATGTGGCAATTTCTTGTTTTTACATTGGTCCTTGGGCTTAAATACGGAGTATAAGCCCTGTCTGAGTTTTTTTTCCCTCAATGTTAGCACTCTGCCACAATGTTACTTTTGTATAGATAATGAGTCTTTGTCTAGGGGCCTGGAAGTCTTTCTTGGCTTTCTGCTCAAGATAAGTGCTCTACTTCTTGATCCATGCCACTACTACAAATAAATTTCAGATTCTCCAGTTTTCTCACATTGAGAATTTGAAGAGGGCTGGAATCATCCAAACAATGGAATCTTCAACCTTTTAAAAATTGGTTTGTTACAAGGTGTAGTATTTTGTACCTGTAACACTTACAGTTGGGAGATAGTGGCAAAGGTACTAAGCTTGATCAAAGTGTAGACCACATAATAAATTCCAAGTCACAGTGGGTAACATTGGGAGATGCTGTCTGCACATGTTTGTTCTATCTATCTATGCATTATAATCAAGTAGTTGAGTCCTCATAGAGAAGAGGACTCCTCTCCACCTCCTTTTATCTTCCGTTTCTGCTGAAGCTCACACTTCACAAGTGTTCCTTTTCTTCTGATACTGGTGACAGGTGGAAACCACACTGCACAGACACTGCCTGTGTTTCTACTCGGACATTTGCTAGGATTTTGTTCCTTCTTGGAAACATGCTCTTAGGTCACCAAAACACAGTTGTAGAGCCATATAACAGGTCTGTAGTTTAGAAAGAAAACAGATGCATGAAGTCATTTCAGCTGATTGACAGGGCAGAATGAGCCTTCCCCAAGGGTCTCCTGTCTGCATGTGAGCTCTTATCCCTATCAGCACACACTTTCCAAGGCTACTGTCTCAAGGGGCCATGCTTGACTACAGAATGCCCATGTTGGACCTTGGAAAAAATACAAATTCTCCACCTCATTCAGTCCTGTGAATGACCACAAAGGTTTCATAACCTTCTGAGTGATTTTGATGCATACCCTATATGTTTTTTAAAATAGCTTGAGAAACAATGAGCTAGATTCCTCCCAAATTTCCAGTGCTACCAAAGCTAATCTCAAAAATTGTGGGTGGTTGATGCTTTATGGCTATGTTCTGAATTGGCTGAGATTAAGGTGTTTTCACCTCCCTGGGAAACTTACGCAGGTGTTATCTCTTTTCAAGGAGGCAAGAATTTCAAGAGTATGTGTCTTTTAGTAGAAGAGTTTATCTTTGTTAGGGTATTTACCTAAGATGGTGTAAGGTCCATCAGGAGTACAAAATAAAACAAAGCAAAATGAAATAAAATGGTGTGTCCTCAGCTATCTTATATTGGCTCCTACCTAAAAATATCAATCTGATAGGCTAGGGACATTTCATGATTTTTTTTAAAGGTGGAGATACATGTTCCAGAAGTGGAATAACTAAAGAAAGCCTAGATATTTAAGTTACTAAAGGCTGTTCTCACATGTATATCTTACCACATATGTCCAGATCCATGCAAATGAACAGCTAAGTCAAAAGTTCCTAAGGCTCCAGATGCAGCAAGGTTCCTAAGGATTGGCTTTAAGCAGATGAGCCTGATTATCTCCTAGGCTCAATCAGTGTATTGATGTGCATGCAGGTGTATATATTTATTGCCAGGAAACCAGTGAATTTCCAGGAGTTTTTCCAGGAAGTGTCCATGTAGAGAAGCTGTGAAATCCATTTGATCAGTTTTGAGTATTTCTTCTATTCAGGAAGAGCTTTGTTTTCCAGGTAAGAGAGTGGAGTGGTCCTAAGGCCTGAGGTAAGCTGTAATTCACACAACAAATAGTCAATTCTTCCATGTCATCCTGTGCTTAAAGAGAGAGGAGCTGAAATTTCCAAGGGAAGGCAGCAGTGCAGGGCTTGGTAAATGTCTTCACATTTGTCTTGAGCCTATGATGGCATAACTGAGGTTTAGGACCTGCTTCTTGCTTTACACTCATAGATGGCCAATGCTAAGAAGAAGGAGGGAATAATCAGTCTTAACTCTCTGTGGAATGTTTGGCTCCTAACATTGTTGTCCTGTAAGCTGGACACCCACAGCTCACAACTGTAATCCTAGTCACTCAGGAGGCTGATATCTGATACTCACCGTTGAAAGCCACAGCAGACTGGAAAGTCTGTGAGACTCTTTATCTCCAGTTAACAGCAAAATGTAAGAAATGAGATGTATCTCAAGTGCAAGTGTGTTAGCTTTGAGGAAAAAAAAACTCAGGAAGAGCCTCCTAGGCCGAGTTTAGGCTCCAGGACTAGTATAAAAAAAGAACAAAACACTTGTCCTTTGGAGAAGAATTTGAGATAGTTGTGAATTAAATGTACCAGATTATATATTCTTTTTAGTATAAGTCAACATCTGTTAATTACCTATTCTCTATCCACTGTTCTTTCTTCCCATGTAATGCTTGGTTTTAGAGATGACAAAATATAATGGTAATGATTAAGGGAGTTAAGTATGTAGAAATATCCTTACACTTCTATTATTCAGGAATAAAATTTCAGGAATAATTATATTCCTGACTTTGCAACTGGTTAGAAATCATATGTGACTAATCAGATAAGATCTGAGGATCACAGACTAAAGTCAGTGCGTACAGGAATATCTGGGTTTATTTTCTCCAATTCATCACCAAAATCCAGAAGTGGAGCTGTTGATCAAGTGCTAGAGCACTAGCCTTGAGCAAAGAAAGCTAAAAGTCAATGTCTAGGTTCTGAGTTCAAGAACCAGTACCCATACTCAAACAAAAAAATCATAGTTAATATTTTCAACTATCTACTAGCAATGCAATTTTTCTTTTTGTTAGTTGTGGGGCTTAACTCAAGCCTAAGCACTGTCCCTGAGCTCTTTTGCTCAAGGCTAGCACTCTACAACTTTTTTTTTTGGGTTGGTCATGGGGCCTGAACTCTGGGCCTATGTGCTGTGCCTCAGCATTTCGGCTCAAGGTGAGCACTCTACCACTTGAGCCATAGCACCACTTCCAGCTTTTTCTGCTTATGTGGTGCTGAAGAATCGAACCCAGGGCCTCATGCTTGCGAGGTAAGCACTATATCACTGAGCCACCTTCCCAGCCCCTCTACAACTTTTTTTTTTTTTGTCGGTCGTGGGGCTTGAACTCTGGGCCTGGGCACTGTCCCTCAGCTCTTCAACTCAAGGCGAGCGCTCTACCACTTGAGCTACAGCACCACTTCCGGTTTTCTGGTGGTTTATTGGAGATAGGAGTCTCATGGTCTCTCCTGCCCGGGCTGGCTTTGAACCGCGATCCTCAGATCTCAGCCTCCTGAGTAGCTAGGATTACAGGCGTGAACCACCAACGCCCGGCTCCCTCTACAACTTTTAAGCCACAGCACCATTTACTGTTTCCTGGTAATGAGAGATAAGAATCTCACAGAGTTTCCTGGCTGGGCTGGCTTTGAATCCTGATCCTCAGATGCCACCCTTCTAAGTATCTAGTATTAGTGGTGGAAGTCACCATTTCCCAGCCCTTCAGTCTTTTTGGGGGAAGGAGGTTGCTGCTCCTGAGGCTTGAACTCAGGGCCTGGGGGCAATCCCTGAGCTTTTGTGATCAGGGATTGTACTCTAGCACTCTACTTACTTGAGCCACAACTACAGTTTTGGCTTTTGTTTGGTGGTTGGTTGGAGATAAGAGTCTCGTTGACTTCCTTCCCAGACTGAATTTGAACCGCCATCCCATGTCTCAGCTTCCTGAGTAGCCTAGATTACAGGTGCGAGGCACCTGTACCAGGATTACCTTTGCTCTTTTTTTTGCCAGTCCTGGGACTTGAACTCAGGGCCTGGGCACTGTACCTGAGCTGAGCTTCTTTTTGCTCAAGGCAAGCACTCTACCACTTGAGCCATAGCACCACTTCCTTGCCTTTTTCTGTTCATGTGGTACCCAGGGCTTCATGAATGCTAGGCAAGCACTCTACCACTAAGCCACATTCCTAGCCCACCCTTTGCTCTTTGTTTAAAACTTGTTCTGTAGCCAGGAGCTAGTGGCTCACGCTTGTAATCCTAGCTACTCAGGAGGCTGAGGCTGAGATCTGAGGATCGCGGTTCAAAGCCAGCCCGGGCAGGAGAGACCATGAGACTCCTATCTCCAATAAACCACCAGAAAACCAGAAGTGGCGCTGTAGCTCAAGTGGTAGAGTGCTCGCCTTGAGCTGAAGAACTGAGGGACAGTGCCCAGGCCCAGAGTTCAAGCCCCACGACAGACAAAAACAAAAAACAAAAACTTGTTCTGAATGTCAAACCAAGCACCTTGCACTTGCTAGGCAAGACTGTCATTATTTTTTTAAGCAAATAAGCAGCTAAATGCATGTATATAGCTTGTGTTGACCTGGGTGGATTTGTGTTCATTTCTGCATTCAAAGTTGTAAGCAATGATCCAGAAAACTGGGACACACAGTCACGTTAAAGAAAGAAGTGTTTAATGTCAGCTAGAGGCTGACAGGTTCTCATACAATAGAGAGTAGCAAACTGCTCTTGCAGTCTTAGAGGTAGATACAATGTCAGCAGTCTGAGAGCAGAAGAAGAGGCTAGGCAGGAAATCTTTGTAGTCACAGATGGGACACTGAAAATATCCAACAGCCAGGGCAGGACATTCTATAGCTGTCCTGAGCAGCCAGGGAAAACATCATCCATCACAGACAGAATACATTCTATATCTAGCATGTAACAAAACCAATATATCTTATAGCTGTCATGTAGCCAGAGGAAACATCTTGGAGCAGAGACAATACATTCTATAGTTGGCACCTTACGATCAGCACTAGAACCAGTGTGAGACCAAGACTAGTATCCGGACTCTGTTGCTGATGCAGCCAGGGCGGGTGGGAATAGACAACTATGGCCTAACCTGGCTTGCGAAGGACCTAGGGCGAGGGCTGACAACCCAAAGTGGGGGTGAATACGCTTACAAAAGGTATCTGAAGAGGAGAGAGAGTCCTCCTGCTATCCACTTCCAGGAGATGATTACACATCAAGTACAGATATTTGTAAACCTGCATGAATGTGTCTGTGTGTGAACGTGTCTGTGTGTCATTCTTTTGAAAGGAACTCCTTGTACGGCCATTGGTGAAGCTAGGAAAGATGGAATGACAACTATTTTCTTTATCTTCTTGTCCTGAGCCCAATCTTCTTTATATCACTTCCACTTAATCATGGAGTATAGCTTTTTGTGCCTAAATTTCTAGCTTAAGATTATAAGATATCACCAAACTCACCACAGGCTTCTCAGGCCATATAGTTAATTGGCAGCCAAGTGTAAGCATTTGTTCTCTGCTAAAGCCCAATTTCAGTACAAATGTCATTTGTTCAAAGAGTATAATAGCTATTTCCAGAGGATGGACAGGGATCTGCTCTAATATAGTAAGGGCCAGATCTATGATGGGTTTGCTAGAGATGCTCAGCAGCATTGCTATTTTCCACTGACATTTCAAGCTCTATTGAATATGCTGGATCATGTAGTCTAAGAGGCAGAAAACTTGACAGGACATCTTGTACCCATTACAGTCTTCTCTAGTTCCCAGTTCCACAAAATAATAGTATTTTTCACCATATGAATGCAGAATGTGATCTGATATTTTGATTCCTGGGTTCAAATTATTCTTTACTGACTTTGCCCAATGAAATTAGAGGCCTATGTCCTACTTGGTTTGAGAAATGTTTGTTAATAACATATACTAGTTTTTCCAGATTGTTCATCTAATAGTTACTTGTTTTTGTTTTTGTTTGGGTCCGGTTGTGGGGCCTGAACTCTGGGCCTGGGTGCTGTCCCTCAGCTCCTCAGCTCAAGGCCAACGCTCTACCACTTGAGCCACAGTGCCACTTCCGGCTTTTTTCTTTATGTGGTGCTGAGGAATCGAACCCAGGGCCTCAGGCATGCAAGGCAAGCGCTCTACCACTGAGCCACCTTCCCAGCCCCTCTAATAGTTATTTGAATTAGAATATCTAGTGATTATGTTTGTGTATCTCATTGTCATGTTGCCATTTTAACTTATGAAATAGTCATTAATTCTAATGAGGTCAGTGCACTGACTTCAGAAGAAAGGACAAAAAAGTAATTAACACTTGTTTCACTAGAGCTGGTCACTGGTAGCTGGTGTATGTAACCCTAGCTACTCAGAAGACTAAAATCTAAGTATTACAATTATAAGCCAGCCCAGACAAGAGTTGGAGAGTTTTTTCTCTCAGCACAAAAGAGCTGGAAGTGAAGCTGTGGCTCAGTTGGCAGGGGGTTAGACTTGAGCATTAGTATCAGAGGGACCATCACCTAGAGACTGACTTCTAGCTCCAATTTTAGTAAACACAGAACCAAGGTTTGTCCCACATGAGTCTCATTTATCCCAATATTCTTTGTTGGCTAAGGATCTTAGAAAGCACCGGAGGAATACAGTGAGAATGTCTTGATATTGTTTTAAGTAGTTGTCTCATCTGCATTTGGAGGCTTCTTTGTCTGGAAGGTAAAGATCGAGGGAAAGTCTCAGCTCCATATGAAAGGCAGATATTGTCATTTTTATTGATTTACATTAATTTTTCTCAGTCTTGGGGCTTGAACTCTTGTTCTGACCAATGTTCCTGAGCTCTTTTGCCCAAGGCTAGGGCTCTACCACTTTGATCCATTGTACCATTTCTGGTTTTCTCCTGGTTCACTGGAGATAAGAGCCTCGGAGTCCAACCTGATAATTACCATTTGGAGGGAGCCTGGGTCTGTGAGTTAACTTAGATCTGCATGAAGGTTAATATTAAGTTGAATAACAACTACTCGTGTCTCTATGCAGGCCCAGTGTCTGCAGAAAATAAAAACCAAGCCTGTGCATTTGGTGCGCACGCGCAGGATACACGCAGCTTAGCTGAGCTGCGCGGAACCTGTGCCGGAAGCAGCGGTGTCCAGACATGGCGGATTTCCGGTTATGATCAGCGGCAGGGATGCCATGGAGAGGGGAAGGTTAGCTGGGCCGGGGCCTTGACCTCAGCCTGCAGATCCGTGGCTGTTGCTCCTGAGGTGCCCATGGCCGTGGGGTCTCGGGGCCGAGGTCTGTGTTCCGGAGACCCCGATGGGCCTCGCGGGGGGCTCGGGAGGCCGCCCCGCTGCCCGCCCCTCCATCCAGGCGTGTTGGCGGAGGCCGCCGGGCCTGGGTCGGAGCGGACGCTGGGCGAGGCGGGGCCGCGGCCGCGCAGGCGCTGCTGGTTGCCGCGGTGCGGGGCGCGGGGTCTCGTGAGGACCTGCGGGGGACGCAGCGCGGGGCTGCCTGGCTCCGGGGCCTGGCTGCGGGAAGGTGGGGCGGCCGAGCACAAGGGGAAAGACAGTTGGGGTGGCCAGGGGTCGGGGTTATGGCACGGAGCGGGCGGATTTGGCTGCGGTGGCGTCTGCCTGCAGGGAGGACGCGGGGCGGGATTCATGTTGACCTGGGCATGTGCGTCTCAGGCTACTGAAGCCTACATCATGTAGGTCTTGTGTAAACCTCAACCAGGTGTTTTCCCCTCCTTGTTGTTAAGTTTTTTGTGGAATAGTTCTTTCTTGTTGGCATATTTGAAATGACTGTATTGGCATTTGGATATTTTTAATTTAACTTTTGTGTTCACACATACTGTGTTCCACTATGTAAAAGGACCATAAGGATTGCAAATGTATTTTCCTAAAATAGTGGTGATGGTTACCATTCCATTTTAGAAGCTTTTAGGAATGGTACTTTATCATTTTGAAACACAGAGACCACTTCAGGAACTTGTATGTCTTTCTTGTGCAGGAACAAGGCTAGTCTTCCCTATGTTACTCCAGTTTATATTGTGTGCTGCTGAAGCGAGCCCCATTCCACTAATTTCTGGTGAGGTACTGTAGTATGTTGCTTTATAAACATGCTTGTGTGTGAATTATGTTTGTATATGTGTCCTTTTATGTGCCAGTGCTGGGGCATGAACTCTTGGCCTGGGTACTATCCCTGAGCTTCTTTTGCTCAAGATTAGCACTCTACCACTTGAGCCAGGGTACCTCTTCCAGCTTTTTCTGTGTATGTGGTACTGAGGAACTGAGCCCAGGGCGTTATGCACTCTGCCACTGAGCCACATACCCAGCGCCCCCCTCTGTCTCTGTCTGTTTCTGTCTCTGTCTCTCTTTTTGTCAGTTGTGGGGGCTGAACTCTGGGGCTGGGCGCTGTCCCTCAGTTCTTCAGCTCAAAGATAGAGGTCTGCCACTCAAGCCACAGCACCACTTTTGGCTTTTTTCTGCTAATGTGGTTCTGAGGAATCTAAGGACCTCATGCATGGAAGGCAAGCACTCGACAACTGAGCCACCTTCGCAGCCCCATCTCTCTTTTTTTTAAACAATTTTATTATCAAGGTTTTGTATGGGGAGCTATAATTTGATAAGTCAGTGGTTAGTTTTCCCTTTAGTTTGTCCCTCCAAACCATGCCTGTCTTTGTCAATTATGTATAAATAAAAACAAAGTGTGTGGGCCCTGGTGTTTCATGCTTGTCATGCTGGCTACTCAGGACAAGATGATGTTAGGATCTACCAAGTTGACTCAATTGGAGACAATGGAGAGAGACAAGAAAAACAAGGTCAGCATTCTAGGTGTTAAGTCTTGTGCTGTGATATGTCGTGTGTGCCGAAACATCAGGGACCCAATCTTAGCATATACCTGCATCTCTTTTCTGTTTGGTCATTCACTGACTGCTGTGAGTCCATCAGCTTCTATCTTGCATACTAGAGTTCATTTGTTCTACTTGGGACTTAGATATTCTACATGTGCCCTACTAGGAGATTGTCAGTACTTAGACATTATGTTGGGGTATGAAATGGACAAGTGATTTAATACTCCAAACATGTACCTCTTAGAAAAAACAGTGACATTTTATTAAAATCAACAATCAAAATAATGACCAACAGTGAAAAAAATATAACAACTAAAACATATTTCCCTTGACAAAGGGAAGAAAGGGAAGAAAGCTGCTGTCAGGTGGACAATGGAAAGTCCACTAGTGGCTAATGCGCCACAGAAAACTCAGCCAGAGAAGCCCTGTGGATACTTTGCTATCCATCCCAAGTACAACATAGGTTGATTGGACAGAGTTTAGGCAGCACAAGGTGAATATCCACTGCCAATGACAGGAATGTTACCTCCTACCTTTATAACTGAGTGTTTTGTATTTTAGGAGGGTGAGCAGAACCAGCTGGAAACCCACAGGAGGCAGAAGATGTTGTGCTTCTTACACAGAAGACACGTACTGCACTACCACGAGGTGTGGAACACAGTCCTGTGGAGGCCCTCCAACTGGTGAAGCCCCGGATTCCAGTACCACATCTGCTGCCATCATGAATGGATCCTCTGCCTTGATCTCAGGTGCAGGTGCTGTGTGCAGCCCCAAATCTAAGGATGGAAATGTATGCACTGTTAATGGAGGGAGCTCTAGAAGAATCCCCATCACAGGACATCTTCCAGACTGGGTTTCACTAGGGTAACCTGGCCAATCACCATCCTGGGATTCTCATCCCATTGGACACCAGTGTCCATCCCTACTCCCATGTTCTCAGTTATCTACCTGAAGACTCCTCTGTCTTTTTGTCTGCCCCCTTGTTCTCCTGCTCCTTCAGTTGGGTGAGGAGGAGGTGTCCATGGCCTGCTAGCTCTGAGGAGGGCATGTGGATCAGCACGTAGGCCATCAGCTTACTCAGGTTGGCCAGGTCCTTGGACTGGCAGAAATCCTCAGGGTACTTGTCCAGCCACATGGCAAGCATGGAACACAGGGTTCTGTGTGCAGTTGGATAGAAAGCAGAGTGAGAGCTGCTGTCTCCTTCCTGAGCTCTTGCACAGGCCCTTGCTGGGAGAGCTCCCATGCAGACACTGCCCACCTCACAGACAGACTTGCATGTTGGGAAGTGGGAGGAGTCCCACGTGAGGAGAAGGATCTCTACAGTTGCCCTGAGGCCCTGCTAGGATTGGATTGTATAGCATTGGTTCTCCATGGGTCTTGGAGCCCACATTTCCCCGCTCATCCCTAGTAGACCAGGATGTTTCACTCATTTCTTTCCCATGCCTTTAGATGAAGCCTCAGTCTTGATCACAAGTGAGG
>NW_012267231.1:10399000-10461793 GCF_000151885.1 Dipodomys ordii | reverse complement strand
AGCTGGCTGCTGTTGATCTGGAATGTTGTTGCCTGGCTACCAGGATTCCATGTTCAGTTGGACCCATCTTAAAGACGTAGGCTTCCCTCCCCAGTCCCCTTCTTGCTGAGCCCCTTCCTCATACAAGGCCTCCTCAGAGGACTCAATGGCTGCTGAATTGCCCCCTCCCCTCATCACCATGCACACATTTGTTCACACTTAACTGCCGACCTGCTTACCATTGAAGTGATCCTAAGTCATTTTGTGTGTCATGGTCCCCTTGTCACCCTAGTTGTGCGTTGGTCAATGTTTTTGCGAAATTTTATTTTGATCAAATGATGACATAATTTCACAAATTTCACAATATTGTGGTTTAGTGGTGCTAAGTTAAAGTCACAAACACATTCTAACCTTTATATGGGGTAAATTTTCTGTCCTGGTCTATAAAGTTTCTATGAGCTTTGACAATTCAGTTATTTTTTCCACAAGGGGTGATATGTACATTCCTTTCCGTTCGCATTCCCTGCTGTTCACTCTTTCCCACTCATTGCCTGCCTCCCATGGCTGCCATTGAGTTGCTTCGTTCATTTTGATCAATGTCCAGGGCAGCTGATGTGTTCCACTGTTGTATGGTTTTCCTTGATTACCTCTACTTCTATGTCCTTCTCCTAGTTTCCCTTCTATGTGCACATATATACCATATATGTGATCAGCAGCATGGGGTTATTTAGTAGTGATACCACCAGATGAGTCTAGGTCCTTTGTTCCTCAAGTCTTATTAACTTTGTTGTATCACCTTACTTTTTATATTTAATATCCACTTATCAGGGAAACCATGTAGTGTTTGTCTTTTTGCTCTTGGCTTACCTCACTCAACATGATTTATTCTAGTTCCATCCATTTACCTGGCAATGCCATGATTTTGTTCTTTCCAATGTCTTGTCCAATGTGCTTTCCATTGTGTGTAGATACCCCAATTTTTGGATCCATTCATCTGTGGTGAGGCATCTGGGCTGTTTCCATATCCTGGCTAGTGTGAACAGTGCTGCAGTAAACATGGATGTTCATGTGTCCTTGTATCCTGGTTCCTGTTGTTCAGGATAGATGCCTAGGAGTGGTATGGCTGGGTCATAGGGAACGTCAATCTTTAGCTTTCTGAGGACCCTCCAGAGTGCTTTCCAAAGTGGTTGTATACGTATACATTCCCACCAGCAGTGTAATAGGGTTCCTCTTTCTCCCCATGCCCTCCAGCATTGGTCGTTAGCTGACTTCAGGATTTGGGTCATTCTAACTGGGGTAAGGTGGTATCTCCGGTTTGTCTTTATTTGCATTTCCTTTACAACTGGTGGTGACCATTTCCTCATGTGTTTCTTTGCCATTTTTATCTCTTCTTCTGAGAAGTCTGTCTTTTGTTCCCTTGCCCATTTAGTAACTGGTTGTGGGTTGGTTTGGGGAGGGATTAGTTTCTTGTGTTCCCTGTGTATCCTGGATATTACCCCCTTGTCTAATATATTGCTGGTAAGCATTTTTTCCCAGTTATTTGGTTGTCTTGCTAGCTTGTTTGCTATGTTTCTATCTGTGCAGAAACTTTTTATTTTAAGGTAATCCCATTTGTCGAGTCTTTCTCCAGTTTGTTGTGTGTCTTAGTCCTTCTTCCATGTGTATGCCCCAGGGTAATAATCGGTGTCTGTACCCTTAAACACCCATTTTGCTGACTAGGGATGTTGGGATTGTTTGTAGGAAGAAGGACCCCATCTGAAAAGGAACTCTGCAAGGCAAAGTTGACTTGTGCAGATGTGTTGTCTCTCAGCCCCACATCTGGCAAGCATGCTGATGGCAGGCAGGTTGCTCCCTTTGGATCCTTTGTGGGCAGCAGGCCATGCCTCTCTGCCCTGAACCTGGCTAAGCTCAGGTTCTCAATGTGGAAGAGGATGTGGTTGAATTAGAAGGAATATTCCTAAATTTCATGGAGATTGTTGCATCTTGTCTGCATTAAAAATCTCAGAAAGGAAAAGTATATAACTAAAATGCAATCAACCTGGCCAGATCAGAAACTTTTTAGAAAAACCATTCTTACCAGATAGGAAGGAAACAAATTACTTGTATATAAAACATGGTTTTTTCTCATTGTGAAGCTCATTGGCTGGTGTCAACTGTAGCCAATATGAAAACTTCAGGAGAGGAGACTCAACTGAAATGATGGAAAATGAACAATACTCCCAGGTCAGACTTTTAGAAGATACAAACCTATCTTTGAACTTTTGTCCAAATGAATCGATACCAAGTGACAGATGATGTTATATGTACATCGACATGATCATATATTTATTTTAGTATCACATAATTGAGGTTACCCCGCAGCACATACATAATGTATATTTCAAATATGATAAACACAACACTTGTCAACTTTAATGTAGCATATGAAAATACATTGTATGCTGTGTAAAGACTTCTAGATGAAGAAACATTGTTTCTTGCTGACGGTTGACCTTCAGTTTCCTTTAGGATTTTTTTAAGTGTATTGTCACTGGGGCTTGCACTGTGGCCTGGACGCTGTCTGTCCCTGATCTGTTTTTCTCGAGGCAATTGGTCTTCCACGTGAATCACAGAGATCCACTTCTGACTCTGTACTAGTTAATCACAGATAAAAGTCTCCAGGAAGTAACTGGCAGGGCTGGCTTTGATTGGCCATTTTTAGGTCTCACTCTCCTGAATCGCTAGGAGTATAGGCATGAGTCACTGACACCCAGCTCATGTAGTTTTTTGACATACTGTCTTCTAGTACACATCACTAAAGACATCAACATGGAATTTTCTAGGAAGATAAAGTTCCCAGTCTTGTGACATAATCAAATGAATGACTTTCATTAGAGTTTGGTGAAGTTTTATTTTTAAGATGAAACAGTTCTTTTCAGCAGTCATGGGGAAAACAGATTGACTGCAAGGGTACATGTAAGAGTTGTGAATCCTCTGTCATCTTTACCATACAGTAGGCTACCTGTCTTGCTCAGGCATTACGAATCAGGCATCAGTTCTTAGTCTTCAGGCATTTAGAATCTGGATTTCCTAATCTGTGGACTAACACATAGCATAGAGCTGGTGGTGATTCCTCAGGATTTTGCTAGAATTATGGCTTGATTTAGGCACTGACATTCATCTTAATTTGAAGAACAGGACAACTTGAAAATGCATTAGAAACATCCATGGAAGTAGAGAAAGACATTATTATGGAAAGGGCAGAGAGAAACTGTACAATGAGAATAACATTCATTGCAGTTCCTTGGTATTGTGGTGACCTCAGAGAGCACTCACAGTGTGGCTAGTGATTCATTTATTGGCTTGGTAGAAGCTTTGAAAGAAGAAAGTGGAATCTTTTTTTTTTTCTTGCTACCATCAGAGAAATTCAGTTGACGGCCTGTGTGCTGTCCCTACGTATTTTTGCTCAAGGCTAGTGATGGCCTACTTGATCTACAACTCTACTTCTGGCCTTTTGGTTCTTAATTGGAATAAAGCATCTCACAGTCTTTGCTGCCTGACATGCCTTCACACTTTGATGCTCAGGTCTCAGCCTCCTGAGTAGCTAGAGTTACATGCATGTGTCTCAGATGCTAGCATAGGAATCTTTGGTTAACAGTTTTTTCATAGGATATATGTGGAAATCGACAGATTTTCCTTTAGATGAAGTGTTTCCTTTAGTTCCTTTAGTATTCCTTATTGTTACAGAGTTCTAGATTTGTTGGTAGTAATGAACAAATTATAATATTATCTTTAATGTTCACACTTTATTTGGAGTACCATCTTTTACTTACCACCCACTGTGTAGGGTACTTAGGGAACCATTTCCCTTTTTCTTTTACTGTGAGATTTTCTCAGACTTCCCTAGATTTTATGACATTGAAATCCCTATTGTGAGGTTTTATGATGAACTGGAAGTATATTCTGGGGGACAGAAATACCACAGAGTCTGTTGGGTTTACCTATATCATAGCCAAGCCTTCTTTGCTCTTAAGTTTATGTCATATGTCTGGTAATGTTTACTTTCACCAGGAGGTATGTTCTGGAGGACAGCGATATCACAGAGTAAGTAGGGTTTATCTATAACATAGCCAAGCCTTTGTTGCTATGAAATTTTTCTTACATGTGTGGTGATGTTTACTTTCGTCAGGAGTATGAAGTCTGTGTGACCAGATTTGTCTATGGAAAATTCCCATTGTTTACCTTTCCATGGTCCCTTTAAAAACTAGGTCACATGCTTACTAAGTGGTGTGGGAGTGGGCTATGCATGTATGTCAGTGGTAGAGCCAATACTTAGCATGTGCTTATTTGCTTTTTTGTAAGTAGTGAGGCTTGATCTCAGCATCTTGTCCTCTTTCATGGCTTTTCTGCTCAAGGCTGGTGCTCTCCTACTGTAGCCATGCCACCACTACAAATAAATACTGAATTTTTTCAGTTTTGTCATATTGAGAATGTGAAGATGACTGGAGTCATTCTAACAATGGAGTCTTATGTTTTGTTGGTTTGTTTTTGTTTGGCCATTCGTGGGTCTTGAAGTCAGGGCCTGGGCACTGTCCCTGAGTCTCTCTGGCTGAAGGCTAGCACTCCACCGCTTGAGGTACAGTGACACGTGCAGCCTTTTCTGTTCATATGGTACTAAGGAATTAAACCCAGGGCTTTGTGAATGTTAGGCAAGCACTCGATCCCTAAGTCATTTTCCCAGTCTTCCTCTTGAACTTTTTCAAAGTATGTTTGTTCAAGGCATGGCATTTTGCACCTCTAACACTAGCAATTGAGAGAAAGAAATAGAAAAGGTTCAAGTTTGATCCCATGGTGGAGTACATAGTAAATTCCGAGGCATAGTGGCAACATAATGAGTCCCAGGCTCTTAGCATATGTACATCCATATATCTCTCTCCACCCTTCTCTCTGTCAATCTTTGTATCTTGTCTCTCTGTCTGCCTCCCTGCCTGTCTGTCTCTCTGTCTGTGTAATCTATACATTCTGCTCAAGTCCTTATGTCTTAAAAGGGAAGCTGGCTTCTCGCCACATCTCTTCCTCCTCCCTGGTGAGAGCTGAAAACTACCCTGTACATGGTCACTTTTCCTACTGGGACATTTGGCAGGGATTTTGTTCCTATTTGGAAATATGCTCTTAGGTCACCAAAACAGATTTTGAATCAACTAGCATACCTTTAGTTTAGAAAGAGAACAGCTCTATGAAGTCATTTGAGGCAGTTAATAAGCTGGAATGAGCCTTCCAAAAAGTCTCCTGTCTGCATGTGAGCTCTTTGTCTCTTATCAGCACATACTTTCCTAGGTCTCTGTCTCTAGGGGCCATGCTTGACTTCAGAATGGCCACATTGGAGGACCTTGGAAGAAACACATATTCCCCACCTCACTCACAGTGAAGGTTTCATAGCCCTCTGAGAGTTTTTGATGCATACCCTGAGCTGTACACAGTGAGATGGAGCCGTAAGAGTGAGATGGAGCCGTAAGAGTGTACAGGAGATAGCCAAAGCAAATTCAGGAATCTGTTTTGTTCGTTTTATTCATTCATTCATTCATTCATTCACCTATTCATTCATGTTGCCAGTCTTGAACTTCACATCAGGGCTTGGGCAGAATTTCCTAGACTTTTGCTTTGCCAGGTGAGCCACAGCTCCACTTCCTGCCTTTTTTGGGGGATGAATTGGAGATATAGGTTATGGACTTCCCAGGACAGGCTGGCTTTTGAACCACGGTCCTGAGAATTCAACCTTATGAGTATCTATGTTTACCGCTATGCAGTGTGGGTTTTTTTTTGTTTTTTTAAATATGTATACACTCACAAAGATACATACATTTACCAATTCTGGAAGTTGTTCATGTCTTTGGTTCTTTTCCTAAGTCCCTTTGTGCCCAAGGCAAGCACTGTAGCACTTGAACTAATAGTCCACTTCACCATTTTTCTGTGTCCTGTACGGAAGCCTCTCAAGTACTTGTTTACCTGGGTGTCTTTGAACCCCATCCTCACATCTCAGCCACCTGAGTAGCTAGGATTTCAGACATGAGACACTTGAGCCTAGTAGGACTAGTTTTATGAAGCTTCAGAACTACTCATTTGCAGGTAAAAATACTCTGTATGGCTGCATAAGTGATCCTTAGGTTAGATATCATAGAAAGCAGTTTGCACACCCAGTTCCTGGGGCCAAAAGGAAAAAGTGCGCACGTGCACTAAGAGACATGCTGTGGCGCCTGCGCAGATGGCAGTGCAATGTCCCCTAAGTGCTGCAGCCTCGGATTTGCAGGTTGTCTGGTTTGGAGCTGGGACCACAACGCACTGCAGCCGGCAAGACCTTGAGCTCAGCCTGCAGATCCGTGGCTGCTGTTCCTAAAGTGCCCATGGCAGGAGGACTTACCATACTGGTGTTCTGGAGATCCCGATGGGCCTTGCGGGGGGGAGAGGGATTTCGGGAAGCCACTGCCACTCCCGGGAGGCCTGAACATGGAGGTGCCAAGCAGTTCTTTCTTATTGGTTGGCATATCTTTAGAAAGCAGTATTTTGCATAGGGCTATTTTTAATTTAATTTTCGTGTTCACACATGCCGTGTTCCACTGTTAATGGGTCACAACGATCGCAAATGTGTTTTCCTGAAATAGTGTTGATGGTTATGATTTCCTTTTACAAGATTTTTTGTTTTGTTTTGTTTTTTGGTCGGTCGTGGGGCTTCAAAGCTGGGCTTGGGTGCAGTCCCTCAGCTCTTCAGCTTAAGGCTAGTACTCTACTCCTTGAGCCAGGGCTCTACTTCTGATTTTCTGGTGGTTTATTGGAGATAGACTTAGGGTCTTTCCTACCCTGGCTGACTATGAATCAACAAGGTTAGCACTCAACTACTTGAGCCACAGCACCGCTTCCTGCTTTTTCTTTGTATGTGATATTGAGGAATTGAACGCAGGGCTTCATGAATGTGAGCCAAACACTCTACCACTAAACCACATGCCCAGCCCCATACAAATCTTTTTTTGTGTGTGTGTGTCCGGTCTTGTGGCCTGAACTCTGGGCCTGGGCGCTGTCCCTCAGCTCTTCAGCTCAAGGCTAGCGCTCTACCACTGGAGCAATAGCGCCACTTCCGGCTTTTTTCTTTTTGCTTATGTGGTGCTGAGGAATGGAACCCAGGGCCTCAGGCATGCAAGGCAAGCACTTTGCCACTGAGCCACCTTCCCAGCCCCATACAAATCTTTTTTAAAAAGTATTTTGTAATCAAGGTTTGCTATGGGGAGTATAATTTGATAAGTCAGTGGTTACTGACTACAGTTTACTTTTTGAAAATGTCACCTCTTCCTTTAGTTTTCCCCTTTAGTTTGCCCATCCAAACTATGCCTGTCTTAGCAAATTGTGTGAGTATAAAAATCAAAGTGTCTGTGCCCTGGTGGCTCACACTTGTCCTCCTGGCTCTTCAGGAGGCTAAGATCTTAGGATCTATCAAGTTTTCCCAAATGATAAATGAAGAGAGACAAGAAAACAGGGTCAGCATTCTTGGTCCTATGTCTTGTGCTGTAAGACATCGTGTGTGCCCAAACATCGGGGCCCCATCTCGGCGTATAGCTGCATCTCTCTTCTGCTGGGTTCCTTGCTATACTCTGGTCATTCACTGACCACTGTGAGTCCAGCAGCTTCTGCCTCACATCCTGCAGTTCACATGTTCTTCTTGGGACCCATGTGACCTATCAGGAGAGTCCCAGTGTACTTACACCTTATGTTAGGGTATGAAATGGACAATCGATTTAGCACTCCAAAAGTGCACCTCTTAGAAAGAAAAAACAGTGATATTTTATTAAAATCAACAATGAAAATAATGACCAACAATGAAAAAGATACAAAAACTAAAACACGTTTCCCTTGATAAAGGGAAGGAAGCTGTTCTGAGGTGGACAAAAGAAAGTCTACCAGTGACTAAAGGGCCACAGGAATCTCAGCCAGAGAGGCCCCATGGATACTATGCTATCCTTCCCAAGTACAGATAGGGGTTTTGACAGAGTTTAGGTTGTGCCAGGTGAACATCCACTGCCAATGACAGGAATGTTACCTCCTGCTTTTATAACTGGGTGTTTTGTATTTCAGGGGAGTGACCAGAACCAGCTGGAAGCCCACAGGAGGCAGCAGGTGTTGTGCTTCTTACACAGAAGACACGTACTGCACTACCACGATGTGGGGCACGGAGTCCTGTGGAGGCACCAGATCTTCTTCTGGGGTTGGTGAAGCTGTTGATTCCAGTACCACATCTGCTGCCATCATGGATGAATCCTCTGCCTTGATCTCAGGAGCAGGTGCTGTGTGCAGCCCCAAATCTAAGGATGGAAATGTATGCACTGTTAATGGAGGGAGCTCTAGAAGAATCCCCGTCACAGGACATCTTCCAGACTGGGTTTCACTAGGGTAACCTGGCCAATCACCATCCTGGGATTCTCATCCCATTGGACACCAGTGTCCATCCCTACTCCCATGTTCTCAGTTATCTACCTGAAGACTCCTCTGTCTTTTTGTCTGCCCCCTTGTTCTCCTGCTCCTTCAGTTGGGTGAGGAGGAGGTGTCCACGGCCTGCTAGCTCTGAGGAGGGCATGTGGAGCAGCACGTAGGCCATCAGCTTACTCAGGTTGGCCAGGTCCTTGGACTGGCAGAAATCCTCAGGGTACTTGTCCAGCCACATGGCAAGCATGGAACACAGGGTTCTGTGTGCAGTTGGATAGAAAGCAGAGTGAGAGCTGCTGTCTCCTTCCTGAGCTCTTGCACAGGCCCTTGCTGGGAGAGCTCCCATGCAGACACTGCCCACCTCACAGACAGACTTGCATGTTGGGAAGTGGGAGGAGTCCCACGTGAGGAGAAGGATCTCTACAGTTGCCCTGAGGCCCTGCTAGGATTGGATTGTATAGCATTGGTTCTCCATGGGTCTTGGAGCCCACATTTCCCCGCTCATCCCTAGTAGACCAGGATGTTTCACTCATTTCTTTCCCATGCCTTTAGATGAAGCCTCAGTCTTGATCACAAGTGAGGAGCTAAGTGGCATTTCCTACCTTGTAGCCCAAGCCCTAACATTTATCCCTTCTGCTTGTCCCAGATTCCACTCACTTCTTTACTTCTTCATCCTCTTCACAGTTCTGATGGAAATGTGAATGTCTGTGGGAAGAGAGGAGGAAGTCATGGTTTCAGTGTCCTCTATTTCTGACCTCCCTGGTGGTCTATTTAGACTGGTAAGTCCAGGTGGATGATGGGGACATTTACTGCACAGTTTCTGGAATTTTTTTTTATTTTTTTTTGTCAGTCATGGCGCTTGATCTCTGGCCTTGGGCGCTGTCCCTGAGCTCTTCAGCTCAAGGCCAGTGCTGTACCAGTTGAAGTATAGCGCCACTTCCGGTTTTCTAGTGGTTTATTGGAGATAGGAGGCTCAAGGTCTTTCCTGCCCTGGCTAGCTTTGATCAGCGATCCTCAGGTCTCAGCCCACCGAGTACCTAGGATTACAGGCGTGAGCCACCAGTGCCTGGCCCCGTTCCTGGAATTTTAAAATGTAGGGGCTTGGAATGTGCCTCTCCAAAGTACAGGGTTCATATGTTTGTGCAGTGATTCATTCCTGATGGCTTTCTTGGAATTGTTTTGGGAGCCTTGTTAACTTAGGCGAAACATTTCAGAGGGCTTCAAATACAGGTTTCCATAGTGTGAGACCTTCATTTAAGGAAGTAAAATGATCGCTCCAAAGAGCCCCTGATGGTGAGCATCCCACACTTGAGTGGAACAAGCTTGGGAAGGTGCTGCCTGGTCTCAGCCCACTTTTGGTTGTGAAGATCAGTTTGAAGCAAAGAGAGTACAGAAGTTTCTAGCTCTAGCCGGGAGGGTGGCGACATGACTTTGGTTTGGATGGGGCATTCACCTGTTGAACAGAAGGTCCAACACTTGCCCTGTGGTGGTGAACCTCCTATAAGAAAGCAGGAAGGCTGGCACGAAGAAGGGCTCCTCCTTCTGGTGTTGAGGAACCAGGAGGTTTACCATCTTCTCCAGCATGTCTGGCTCCAGGGTGCTCAGTGTATGGGGCACGTCCTGGGCTGGGACTGGCTCCTTTTCCTCCTGAGGTGGGATCAGAGGAGGTAATTGAGAGGTGAGATGGTAGGACCCTTGAAAAATGGACTCAGTGTGATCAAGTGAAGTGAAAAGTGCACAGAATTACAGTGAACAGGACCCCTGGGAATTGAGGAGGGCTCTAGGGTTGGCTGGGATGACAGTGAGATAAATTACCTGGGCAGAGTTCATTTGCTGTGGCGCAGCATTTGTGCCATTTGTGTGCCTTTGGAAGAATTCCCTGAGGCGCCAGAGTTGGGGGTGAGCCCTGACCCAGCGACCACTGTGGGATCTCCTGAGACCTGAGTCCCGGGATCTTGGCAGACAGCAGGAGAACATCCTCCTTCTTCAAGTTTGCTAGCCAAGTGAGCTGGCTGCTGTTGATCTGGAATGTTGTTGCCTGGCTACCAGGATTCCATGTTCAGTTGGCCCCATCTTAAAGACGTAGGCTTCCCTCCCCAGTTCCCTTCTTGCTGAGCCCCTTCCTCATACGAGGCCTCCTCAGAGGACTCAATGGCTGCTGAATTGCCCCCTCCCCTCATCACCATGCACACATTTGTTCACACTTAACTGCCGACCTTGTCCAGTCTCATCATCCTCTGTGAGAACTTGCTATAGGCAGGGTTTCAGTTAGAAGGAGACAGGGTTTCAGTTAAAAGCAGACAGAGCCCTGCTTGCTTACCATTGAAGTGATCCTAAGTCATTTTGTGTGTCGTGGTCCCTTTGTCACCTCAGTTGTGCATTGGTCCTTGTTCCATGTTTCTGCCCCAGGATATTATTAGGTGTCTGTTCCCTTAAACACCCATTTCTCCTGACTTGAGATGTTTGGGTTAAATGTAGGAATGAGGACCCCAACTGGAATGGAACTCAGCATGGCAATGTTGATTTGTGTCGATGGCTGTGCCCTCCACCCCAAGTTTGGCAAGCATGCAAAGAGCAGGCAAGCTGCTCCCTTTAAATCTCTAACACAGCAGCCCCTGCCTTTTTGCCCTGAACCTGGCTGAGCTCAGGTTTTCAGTGTGGAAGAGGATGTGTTTGAATTAAGAGGATATTCCTCAATTTCCAGGATATTGTTGTAGACTGTCTGCATTAAAAATCCCAGGAAGAAGTTTACACTCCTACTAACAATGCAGTAAGGTTCTCTTCTGTCCACATCCCCTCCAGCATCTTTTGTGATGAGCATTCTTGATTATCGCCATTCTAACTGTGGTAAGGTTGTATTTCAATGTGGTTTTGCTTTGTATTTCTTTTGTGGCTAGGGAGGTTGAACATTTCTTTATTTTTCTATTGGCCGTCCTACTTTCCTCTTCAAGAAATTTCTATTTTATGTCTTTATCTCACTTATTTATTGGACAGTTGTTTCTTTGAGGATTTGTGGTTTGGGGATGTGATTTTTTGAGTTCCGGGTATATTTTAGATATGAGACTCTTGTCTGTTGTATGGCTAGTGAAGATCTTCTCCCAGCAAGATCTATTGATCTTCCTAGCTATGTCCTTTGCCATGCAGAAGCTCTGCAATTTCATGCCATCCCATTTGCCCAACCTTTCTTTGATTTGTTGTGTTTATGGGTCTGTTATAAGAAAATTTCAGCCTGTGCCAAAGAGTCCTAGAGTTTCTCCTATTCCATCCTTTAATGTTTTCAGAGTGCCTGCTTTGACTCTGAGGTCTTTTGTCCATTTGGTGTTGATTGTGGTACAGGGTGATCTATAAGGATCTAGCTGTAGTTTTCTACAAGTGATTGACTAATTTTGCCAGCACCATTTACAGTAGAGGCTGTCTTTCTTCCATTCTATTTTTTTAGCTCCTCTATTGAAGATTAGATGGCTGTAGGTCTGTGGGTTCATTCCTGGGTTTTCAGTTCTATTCCATTGGTCCTGAGGTCTGTTCTTATGCCAGTACCAAGCTGTTTTGATTAGTACAGGTTTGTAGTAGAGTTTGAAATTTGGTATTGATATTCTTGCAGCACTGTTCTTTCTGGTAAGTATCATTTTTTGCTATTCAGGGTCTTTTATTATCCCATATGAATTTTTGAATTGCCACTTCTATTTCCTTGAAGAATGAGGTTGGAATATTGATAGGTATCGCATTGAATTTGTAGATAGCCTTGGTAAGTATTGCCATTTTCACAATGTTGATCCTTCCAATCAGGAGCATGGGAGGGTTTTCCACTTGCTAAGTTCTGTTTTGAGGTTTCCTCAAAAGACTCCACATAGAGCTCCGCTATGACCCAGCAATCCCACTTTTGGGCATTTACCCAAATGAACACAAACAAGACCCTACTAAAGCTACCAGAACAACTGTGTTTATTGCAGCATTGTTCACCATAGCTACGGTGTGGAACCAACCTAGTTGCCCCTCATTAGATGAATAGATCAAGAAAATGTGGTATATATACACAATGGAATTCTATGCTTCCATCAGAAAGAATGACATTTCCCCATTTGTTAGGGAATGGAGAGACTTGGAAAAAATTATATTAGGTGAAGTAAGCCAGGCCCAAGTAAACATAGGTCCCATGATTTCCCTTATTTGCAATAACTAGTATATGTCTGAGACAAGCAGAAATGGTCAGATAAGTTGATGTTAGGCAAAATGAACCCCAAGGTAAGGATATAAATTTTTTGTTTCTTATTATTGTCTCTAACATATACATAAGATGATTTCTTTGTTGCTTTGTATGTCCCTCCCCCACGGTATAACCCCTGTTCACTGTATTTGATGATGGTATGATTTGTGGTGGGGAAGGACAGAAACAAATCCTTTAAATAGGGATACAGGTGGACCCATTGTAACAATGAGATGTACAAGACGTTATGTGGAAAAACGAACTTTCCCACTTTGGCCAGGGGTAGGAGTGGGGTGTGTGTGTGGGGGGAATGGGGGAGATGGGAAGGGATGGGAAACGGAAACAAAGTCGGAGGCAATAATGCTTGATAAGAAATGTTCTCATTACCTTTCCCATGGAATTGTAACCCCTCTGTATGTTATTTTCACAATAAAAAATTAGGGAAAAAAAGAACCAGGAAAGAAAAGAATGTAACTAAAATGCAGTCAAGAAGGGCCAAGCCACCTGTCCAGATGAGAAACTTTTAAGAAAGACAATTCTATGATGATAGGAAGGAAGCAAATTACTTGTATAGAAAAGTTCATTTTCTCTCAGTATGAAGCTCATTGGCTGGTCTGAACTGTAGCCAATTTAAAACTTAAGGGACAAAAACCTAAGGAAATGATGGAAAACAAGACTTGCAAGTTAGAGTTTTAGAAAAATAGAAACCTATTTCTTTACATGTGTCCAAATGAATGCATACCAAGTTAAAATTCACCTTGTACCTACATCTACATGATCACATGATTTATTTGAGGATTGCACAATTGAGGTTACCACTTAACACATACATAATATATATATGTCAAATGTGAAATACAGCTTTTTTTTGAACTTTATTTTAGCATATGAAAATACATTGTATGCAGTGTACAGAATCCTAGGGGAAAAATACTGTTTCTTAATTTATTTTATTTTTTATTGTGAAAATAGTGTATATAGGGGTTACAATTACATGGGCAAGATAATGAGTACATTTCTTATCAAGCATTGTAGCTGCCTCCTTTGTTTCCCCTTCCCATCCCTTCCCAGCCTCCCTCACCCACCCAATTCTCCCACCCCCCCCAAGCACTGTTTCTTTATGTGTTATGTTGGCACTGGGACTTGGTACTTGTATTGTGTCTTGTCCCTGTTTTTTTTTTTTTTTTGGTCAGTAGCGTGGTCTGAACTCTGGGCTTGGGCGCTGTCCCTCAGCTCTTCAGCTCAAGGCAAACGCTCTACCACTTGAGCCACAATGCCACTTCTGGTTTTCTAGTGGTTTATTGGAGATAGAAGTCTCATGATTTCCTGCCCGGGCTGGCTTTGAACCACGATCCTCAGATCTCAGCCTCCTGAGTAGTTAGGACTACAGGTGTGAGCCACCGGTGCCCAACTTGGTTTGCTTTTCTTGAGGTGATTTCTCTTCCACTTGAGTCACAGATCTACTTCTGACTTTCTACTATTTCACTAGAGATAAATGTCTTCAGGAATTAACTGGCTGGGGGGGGGACCTTTGAACCACAAATTATAGGTCTCACTGTCTGGAGTAGCTAGTAGTATAGGCATGGGTCATTGACACCCAGCGTATTTAGTTTTTTTGATATACTGTCTTGACATAGTGTTTCCTAGTGCACATCACTAAAGACATTAACATGTCACATGCTTCTCAAGTTGTGTGAGAGTGAGCTGTACATTTATCTCAGTGATTCAGCAAATACCTACCATGTGCTTCCTTGTTTCAGTGTAGTTAGGGGCTTGATCTCAGCACCTTGTCATCTTTCATGGCTTTTTGGCTCAAGGCTGGTGCTCTCCTACTTGAGCCACACCACCTTCTACAAATACTGGTTTCTTCAGTTTTGTCACATTGGCAATAAGAACACGGCTGGAGCCATTCTAACAATGGAGTTTTATTTTTGTTTTTTTGGACTTTTTCTGAGTCATTTTCTGATTTGTCTCAAGTACTTGTTTGCTGGTTCGCTTTGAACCCCATCTTCACATCTCAGCCACCCTGAGCAGCTAGGATTACAGACCTGAGCCACCTGGGCCAGGTAGGACTGTTTTTATGAAGCTACAGAAACACTCATTTGCAGGTAAAAATACACTGTAGGTCTGCCTAATAAATACCTACAGGAATCAGTTTGCACACCCAGTTCCGGGGCAAAAACTGAAACAGTGCGCCTGCGCATTAAGAGATGTTGTGTGGCGCCTGCGCACATGGCAGTGCGATGTCCACGCCTCAGCCGGAAAGCCCGGGACTGGACAAGGTGGGCCGTGACGGGGTCTCTCAGTCTGCGGATCCGTGGCTGTTGCTCCTGCGGTGCCATGGCGGGAGGACTTCCGTACGGGCGTGGCCGTGGGGTCTGGGGGCCGAGGTCTGTGTTCCGGAGACCCCGATGGGCCTCGCGGGGGCTCGGGAGGCCGCCCCGCTGCCCGCCCCGCCATCCAGGCGTGTTGGCGGAGGCCGCCGGGCCTGGGTCGGAGCGGACGCTGGGCGAGGCGGGGCCGCGGCCGCGCAGGCGCTGCTGGTTGCCGCGGTGCGGGGCGCGGGGTCCCGTGAGGACCTGCGGGGGACGCAGCGCGGGGCTGCCTGGCTCCGGGGCCTGGCTGCGGGAAGGTGGGGCGGCCGGGCTCAAGGGGAAAGACAGAGCTGGGGTGGCCAGGGGCCGGTGTGCGGTTACCGCACGGAGCGGGCGGATTTGGCTGCGGTGGGTCTGCTTTTTGGGAGGCGGCCGGGGTTCATGTTGACCTGGGCGTGGGGCTCTCGGGGCTGCAGAGCGGGCTTCGGGTTATCTAAGGTGGTGTTAGGGCGGTGTGGGGGGTCAGGTGGGGCCCTGGGGGCCGTTGGGTGTCGGAAGGCCCGTGGTGTGCGGCGGCAAATGGGGGAAGCACGGATGGGGTGGGCGGAGGCGCGGTTTAGGCTCCTAGCTGCTGTTCTGCCACTTGGACAGAGCTCTGCTTGTGGCCTTTGGTTGGTTTATTGGAGATATGTATCCTCAGGACTCCACCGTCTGAGTACCGCAGACCACAGGCCCGCGTCACCGGCATCCCGGCTAACCTTTATTTGCAAGTATAGATTCAGGATGTTTTGTTTTCTTATATTCCCTCACAGATTTTGGAATGAACTTCTCAAATGCAGACCCAGAAGCCAAGAACAGTAGCTCATGACTAATCCTAGCTACTAGAATGCTGAGATCTGGGGATCACAGTCCAAAGCCATCCCTGGCAAGAAAGAAAGTCCGTAAGATTCTTAGCACCAGTGAACCACCAAGAGGCAGAAATAGAATTGTGGCTAAAACAGGGACAGCATGCAGGCCTTGAGTTCAGGCTCCAGGATTATAGAAAAAAATTGGAACGAGATTATTCTGTATATTTTTTTTTTCAATTGAACAGATTGGTTTTCCATTTACCAGGTCTACTTGCCTTTTGTTAATTCCTAGTGATTGTGATATATATACATACATATACATATATATCTATATATATAGATAGATAAATAGATAGATAGATAGATATGTACAAAAACATTTTTAGTGGTGGTCCTGGTGTTTGAACTGAGGGCCTATGTGTTGTCCTTAAACATTTGTGCCTTAAGAGTTGCTCTTTCATTTGAGTGACAGCTCTACTTCTAGCTTTTTGTTGATAAATTGGAGATAAGAGTTGTACAGACTTAGCTGCCAGGACTGGAGGCCAGGGGGCTCAGATATGCCTCCTGAGTATCGAGGATTACAGGCACCTCATTGTTAAGAAAAAAAATCACAAGCCGGAAGTGGTGCTATGGCTCAAGTGGTAGAGCGCTAGCCTTGAGCTGAAGAGCTGAGGGACAGCGCCTAGGCCCAGAGTTCATGCCCACGACCGGACCTCCCCCCCAAAAAAAAAGAAAAAAAATCACAAAAATATTTCACTTGTTAATTTTTTGTTAAGGAAAAGAAAATTTCACTTATGTTTCACAACTTGTATCTGCACATATATAGTCACACATCCGTGTGTTTGTGTATGTGTATGTGTGTATGATCTGGCTGTATGGGGGACTCAGGGCTTTCCATATTCTATCCAGGTGCTCTAAGAGAAGAACCATGCATTCATTCAGCAGTTAACTCCAAGTGAGGTTTGGAGGCAGGGAAGAAGGTGGATGGTGGCTAAGCAGCAGCAGAAGAAATTGTTCTGGTCTGCTCTGCTTGGAAAAATGTGTAGTCATCATGTTGATTTGGCTTTTGTTTTGTCACCAAAGAGAGATGTTTTACATTGTCCCTTCTTTTTCAGCTTTGTTCTGCTTTTTCAAACAGAAATTTGTACCTATAGTTTTAATGATGTTCCTTATAAAATACAGATTTAGGCATTATTCCTAGTTTTCAATTTTTTTGGGCGGGGGTCTTTGTTTCTGCCTTTATTAAGAGTTCATTAGCTTTTATACAAAACCAAATCGAACCAGGCTTCAGTAGCTCCCTCCTGTAATTCTAGATACTTTGGAGGCTGAGATCTGAAGTTCATGGTTCAAACCCAGTCTGAGCAGTAAAGTCTGTCAGACTGTTATCTCCAGTAATCATCAGAAAATTCTGGAAATGGAGCTGTGGCTCAAGTGATACAATCCCAGCCTTGAGCCAAAAATCCCTGATTTCAAGCCCCAAGACTGGCACTGTAAAAAAAAAAAAAGGTAAATCTTCTTTTGAGTAACTGTAAATAATCTTATCCCGTCTCCTCATTCTGGATCTAGAAATTGAGCTATTTTACATTCATCAGCTCCATGTAATATGCCTTTGTAAGCAACAAAAAGCAGTTTGGTATGGCTTCTAGTTTTTTTGTTTTTTTTTTGGCTGATCCTAGGGCTTGAACTCAGGGCCTGGGTGCTGTCCCTGAGCTCCTTTTTTTGATCAAGGCTAGATCTTAATACTTGAGCCACAGCTCCCTTCTAGGTTTTTCTGTGATTAATTGGAGATAAGAATCTCAGTGACTTCCTTGCCCTGACTGGCTTCCAAACTTGATCCTCAGATCTCAGCCTCCTCAGGAGCAAAGAATACAGGGGTGAGCCACCGATGCCCAGCTTCTAGGTTCATACACAAATATAAATAAGTTTTAAATAGTCTCCTATTTTCTCTGTGATTCTCAACTTGCTGTTACAAAGGAATTTAGAGTGCAAATCCCATCCCCATTTTTTGTGCTGGACTTGGGGCTTGAACTCAGGTCCTAGGTACTGTCTTTGAGCGTTTTTTTAACAATTTATTATTATCTTTAAATAGTTGTACAAAGAAGTTCCCACTGTATAAAACAGTATATGAATACAAGGTGTCTCACAACATTGTCACCCATCGCTCCTAACCCATCCCTTCTCTCACTTTTCTTTTTTCTTTTTAAATTGAGATTGTGATTACATAAATTTTACAGTATTGTGGAATATTGATACTTAGTCAAAAATCACAAATGCATTTTAACCTTCACAAGGCAAATTGTCATTATCATGGTCTATCAAGTTTGTAAATATTATGAGCTTTGAGAGTACAATTATTTCTTCCACATCAGGTGATGTTTACATCTCTTTCCTTTTGCTTAGTGTAAGCTGTTCCCTCTTTCCTTCTCATTCCTCCCTTCACATTATTGTCTTTGTTTTTGAGCTTTTTGCTTAAGGCCAGATCTCTACCACTTGACTACAGCTCCACTTCTTTGGTAGTTAATTGGATATAAAAGGCTCACAAGGCTTTCCTGTCTGGGCTGGCGTTGAATCTTGATCTTCAGATTCCAGTCTCCTGAGTATCTAAAGTTAAGTCAAAATCCCTTGAGCCTGCCTGCTACTTCAGCAGAATTGTCTGCACAGTTTTAGTGTCCTTGTCTTACTTAAATAAAAATAGTATACATCTCTTCTTATTCATCCTTACCCTTAACATACAGGACACTGTTTACCATATTCTCTGATAGAGATTCTTTTTGAACATCTGTGTGTGTGGTGTTTTCCTTATATTACTATTTTTCTTTTGCTGAGGTTTGAACTCAGAGCCTCCTGCTTTATCAGTTTACTTGAATATATGCAGCCGTGTTTTTTTCTGGTTATTTTTGAGGTTATGTCTCCTTTTTTTCTCAGGCTATCTTCAAAGCTTGGTCTTTCTATATTCTAGCCTCCTGAGTGGCTTGTATTATATAAGTGAGGAACTGGATCCCATCTGACCAGAATGAAATTTCAGAATAGGAAAAGTTGAAGTAAAAGTTAAACAAACTTAATACTTTGTTCTATAATTTCACTGACTTGGGACACAGAGAATTTTCATTTTAAACAAAAAAAATCTGGAAGGGCATTGGTGGGTCATGTCTGTAATCCTAGCTACTGAGGAGGTTGAGATCTGAAGATCATGGTTCAGAGACAGCCAGGGCAGGAAAGCCTATGAGACTCTTATCTCTAATTATACACCAGAAAACTGGAGGCAGAACTGTGGGTCAATGTTTCAGGGTGCTATCCTTGAGCATAAAACCTCAGCGGTAGCTCCCAGGCCCATGGACAACCAGCAGAAGAAAAACAATTCTTGCCAGGAGCTGGGGTTTCATGCCTATAATCTTAGCTACTCAGAAGGATAAGACATGAGGATTCAGGTCCCAGCCATCTTGGGCATAAAACAATGTGGGTCTCTTAGCACCAACAAACTACTCAGAAAAGCCAGAATTGGTGCTATGGCTCAAGTGGTAGAGCACTAGCCTTGAGCAGAAAGAAGTAGTAACATCACAACTTCGAATAAAAAAAAGTGAAATTTTATTAAACCAACAATTAAAATAACAATGCTCAAAAGAACCAGAAAAGGTAAAACAGATTATTTTTCCCCAGGAAAGGGAAGAAGGGGAAAGGGGCTGCTGTCAGGTGGACAGTTGGAGGTCCATCAGTGACCCAACCTCCATAGAAAACAGCTATGTGCAAGAGATGCACTGTGGGTACTTTCCTGTCCTTGGCAAATACAGCTGGGTTGATTTGACAGAGTTTAGGCAGCTCAGGTGAACATCCACTGTCAATGACAGGAATGTTACCTCTGCCATTATAACTGTGTGTTTGTATTTCAGGTGGGTGACCGGAACCAGCTGGAGGCCCACAAGAGGCAGCAGGTGTTGTGCTTCTTACACAGAACACACGTACTGCACTACCATGATGTGGGGCACGGAGTTCTGTGGAGGCACCAGATCTTCTTTAGCTTGTAATGCCACGGATTCCACTACCACATCTGCTGCCATCATGGATGAATCCTCTGCCTTGATCTCAGGAGCAGGTGCTGTGTGCAGTCCCATATCTAAGGATGCAGATAGATGGAGTTGAAGTTGAGGTGGGACTGAAACTTCCAGGAAAGTCTAGTTGTTGATAATGAGTGCCTATGCCTGAGAAATTCCATACAGAGAGTAGAGGCTGTCTGACATAGAATAGCCACCACAGGACACCTTCCCTGACTAGATTTTATTAATGTTACTGGCCAATCACCAGCCTGGGATTCTCATCCCATGGGGGCCAGTGTTCTCAAGTACCTACTTTAGGAATCCTCTGTCTTTTTGTCTATCCCCTTGGTCTCCTGCTTCTCCAGCTGGGTGAGGAGGAGGTGCATACAGACTGCCAGGTCTGAGGAGGGCATGTGGAGCAGCATGTAAGACATCAGCTTATTCAGGCTGGCCAGGTTTTTGGTCTGGCAGAAATCCTCAGGGTACCTGTCCAGCCACATGGCCAGCTTGGAACTCAGGGTGCTATGTGCAGCTACCATAGAAAATTCCATTTTCTGAACACATAAGGTTTTTAATGTTCCACCAGCAAAGACACTTGCAGCCAGAGAAGAATTACCCCTTCACCACACAGTGCATACCCCACCATGCCAACATGAAGAAAGTAGAGGAAGTAGAGAGGATAAAAGAGGGATATACTAGAGTATCTCTCCAGCTAGGGAAGTTGCCTCACTTTTAAGGGAGTTAAAGATGGATGACAAGAAGGTTCCAGAAGGCTGAATAAATAACAGAAGCATTTTTATTCTTTTTTTAAAATCTGGTATTTGTGTTTGGTTATCTAAACTTTTCTGTGACCACCAGGTTCTCAATTGGCTGGAATAGGATTTGGCACAAGGAGTTGTGGAAAAAGTGTGAGTAGATTTCAAACTAAGGGCAGCATAATCCAGGATACTGTGATCGCATCTATGGAAATCTGGCATTCACGGTCATTCTTCTGCAGGCTCACAGATGCCCAGACACAAACAAAAAGAATGCCAGAGGGAGCCAAGAGATGAGCCACCACCAACACTCCTCACATCCCCCTAGGGGATGCCCTTTCTTCTACCCTAAGTGAGAGCAGCAGTCCTTAGAAGTTGTAGAACCTTCAAAATGGCTCGGTGCGGTGGAGCATCTTTCTGTTCACCCTCCTGGCTCGGTTGTATATATAAAATACCAGAGATGAAGGATTCCATTTGCTACTTCTAGCCCACATGTTGCCCCTCCCTTGAGTGCATGGTGGCTATTCATTTTCTCGTTCTTATAGAGAGAGAGGAATGTGACTCCTGCTAATTAATCTTAATGTGCCCAAATGAAACCTTATTCCCTTTTATTGGAATTTGGGTGTAGGAATGAAGGTTCATGCAGATATGCTGAGATTTTTCAGTGAGGGATACAAAATAAGTTAAAGATTGACTAGAAGTGAATGATTACAAGGGAATAAAGCTTCATGATGACGTATGATGTTTTTTCTTAAAAACTATGAACCAGGTTCTAGTGGTTCCTGCCTGTATTCCTAGCTATTCAGGAGGCTGTGATCTGAGTAACTTGGTTTGAAGCCAGCTCAAGAAGAAAAGTTCATAAGACACTTACCTGTAATTAAGCACCACAAAAGCTGAAAGTGAAGCTGTGGCTCAGAGTATTAGCCTAGAGCAAAAGCAGCTCAGGGACATCACCCAGGCTCTGAGTTCAAGTATCAGGATCAATATAAAAAAAACAAAATGTTTGTTCCACTTGAATCAAATTTTGTCCAACATTCTTTGTTGATTAAGGATCTTAGAAAGAAAAAGAACAGGAGGTATATACAGTCAGAGTGCCCTGGTTTTACTTTTAAGTTGTTGATTTATATCCTTGTGGAGCCTTCTGTGTCTGGAATGTGCTTAAGTCTTTCAAGTGATCAAATGAGGCCCTCAGACATGTGCAATAATAAGTGAAATTAAATCTCATGATTTAATAGTTAATTCCATCTAAAAATTACTGGCATAGCAATTTTGTGTTTGGGTTTCACCAGATATCTGTGTACAATGCCCTAGAGAGACTGATACTTAAAAAGTTTTCATAGCAACCAAATATCATATCTTTAGGTGTTTGGGCCATAAGGTGTTTGTTGCTTATGATATTAAAATCATAGATAGTACATAAACATGATCTTGTGTATGGCTACAAAACTGTCATAAGTTTTACATGTTAAAAATAAGCTTTACAGTTCAGTTCTTATACTGTTTCACCTTTTTTGTGTATCCATCCTAGGGCTTGAACTCTGCCTGGGTACTGTCCCTGAGCTTTTTTGCTCAGTGTTAGTGCTCTACCACTTGAGCCACAGCTCCATTTCCAGCTGGTTAATTGCAAATGAATCTCATGGACTTTTCTGTGCTGTCTTCAAACTGTAATCCTATCTCAACCACACTGGTGGCTAGGTTTTACATACATGAGTTACCAGTGTCCGGCTTCACTTTTCTTTTCTTCTTTTTTTTGTCGGTTGTTGGGTTGAACTCAGGGCCTGGGCACTGTCTCTGAACTCTTTGTTCAAGGCTAGTGCTCTACCACTTTGAACCACAGCTCCACTTCTGGTTTTCTGGTGGTTAATTGGAGATAGAGTCTCAAGGAGTTTCCTGCCCAGGCTAGCTTTGAACCATGATCCTCAGATCTCAGCCCCTTGAGTAGCTAGTATTATAGGCATGCTCTACTACTGCCCAACAGCTACAATTCTTAATAGTTTAAAATAAAATGTGCCCTTCTGCCTACTCAGGGCTAGGTTCACACCCTTGCTCTTCTAGCGAGAGTGGACTTCCTGTTGAGCATTCCACTCACATCAGCTACCGGTGGCATTGCCACTACCCACAAACACAAATAACCCTTACAGCCGCCTTTTCATGGTACCTCAGATTCCCCATCACTCACTCTATGACCACAGCCACTGGGCATTAACCTTGTACTGCCTCTTCACAATCACTTCAGATAACCCTAGTAGCCTGATAGTCCCAGTTAAATCCCATCTACCTGCTCAGCCTCAGCCTTGCTGCCGCACATAAATATTCCCTGTTCCTCCCCTCAGACACCACCACTACCATCACTATGTCATATCCAGCAGGTCCAGCTAGACAACTGATGGACTTACTTCAGGTCAGACCCCTAGGCAGACATCCCCCACCACCAACGCAAGCTACACATCTGCCCCTGGATGAGGTCATGGTGGTCCCCCCTCCTCTCCACATGGCTCCAGCTTTGCACAGTAACTGCCTCAGATCTGAAGGACAGGTAAATACAGTTCAGCCAGGACCACATGTTCTCACTTCCTAGATCCAGTATCCATCCCAAATTGGATTTTTTTGTGGGTTGTGGGGCTTGAACTCTGGGCCTGGGTGCTGTCCCTCCGCTTTTTTTTTGGTCAGTCGTGGAGCTTGAACGCAGGGCCTGGGTACTGTCCCTCAACTCTTCAGCTCAAGTCTAGCACTCTACCACTTGAGCCACAGTGCCACTTCCGGTTTTCTGAGTTGTTTATTGCAGATAAGAGTTTCACGGACTTTTCTGCCCGAGCTGGCTTTGAACCGTGATCCTCAGATCTCAGCCTCTCCTGAGTAGCTAAGATTACAGGTGAGAGCCACCAGCACCTGGCTAAATTGGATTTTTTATGAAGATGGTTCAGGAGATTGAATTCAGAGCCTAGCTGCTATGCTTTAGTTTAGTTTTTTTTTTTTTTTGCTTAATAGCCATGCTAACAGCTGTGGACCTTATAATCCCACTCAGATTCAATTTTGGAATTGATTACCTCTGTAATTAGTAGTATGAGCACTGGGATTTTTAATCAGAAAATTTCAGTTAAGTATCCTTTTCCTTCTTTCATGTAAGTTCTTTTAGCTTTATAGGGCACATTTATTGTTTAACTCTATCCCTGTCCTCATACTGGCCGTGTATGGTGTGTGTGTGTGTTTGTGTTCTCATCCTGAGGTGGGCCTTACCCCTTTTTAAAATTCAAAACCTAGTGGTCCACCACCTGAGCCACAGCTCCACTTTCAGCTTTATTGGTGCTTACTTGGAGATAACAGTCTCATGACTTCCCTGCCCAGGGTGGATTTGAACCATGATGCTCAAATCTCAGCAACCTTGGTAGTTAGAATTATAGACATGAAACACTAGTGCCCAGCTTCCAAGTTGGAATTTATTTTTTTGTCGGTCGTGGGGCTTGAACTCTGGGTTTGGGCGCTGTCCCTGCGTTCTTCAGCTCAAGGCGAGGGCTCTACCACTTGAGCTACAGCACCACTTCCAGTTTTCGAGTGGTTTATTGGAGATAAGAGTCTCGCAGTCTTTCCTGCCCGGGCTGGCTTTGAACAGTGATCCTCAGATCCCAGCCTCCTGAGTAGCTAGGATTACAGGCATGAGCCACCAGTGCCCAGCTAAGTTGGGATTTTTGAAGAACTAAAGTGTTTTACAGGCTTTGAAGCCTTCTCTCTGCTCCTCACAGGACTTGAAGTTTACAGGCTGGGGAAGTGGTTTCTGGTTTGAGCAGCCTTTCCTTGTGCCTTCATGACCTCCTGCAGGGGAAACCAACAAACTTCCTCTCAGTGTTCAACATGAGGATGGTTCAAAGCCAGACTGGGCAGAAAAGTCTGCAAGGCTTTATTTCTAATTAACTAGAAAAATGAAAAAAGCTAGACAGGAAGTGTGGCTTAAGTGGTTGACATCCCTGGGGGGAAAAGCTGAGTAAGAGGATGAGGCCTGAGTTCAAGATTTCTCCCAATAGTTCACATTTCTCCCAATAGTTTCCCTTTTTCTACTTTCAAAAATTTTGGACTGTTGGAAAAAATTCTTCAATCCTACAACCTAATGACAATGCTTTTGTTTGTGTGTATGTGCTGGTCCTGGGGCTTGAACACATGTCCTGGTCATGGCCCCTGAGCTTCTTTAGCTCAGGGTAGTGCTTTAACTGCTTGAGCCACAGTTCTGCTTTGGACTTTTTAAATTTATTTTGGTGCTGGTTCTAGGACTTGAACTCAGGTCTGGGCACTGTCCTTGAGCTTCTTTGTCTCAAAGCTAGCATTCTGCCACTTCAGCCACAGCCCTACTTCTAGCCTTTTCTGAGTAGTTTGTGGGAGATGAGTCTCAGCCTTTTCTGTCTAGGCTGGCTTTGAACCATAGACCTTAGACTCAGCCTCCTTAGTAGTTAGGATTATAGGCATGAGCCACCAGTGCTCAGATTATTTTCAGCTTTTTTAGTAGTTTATTAGAGTTGAGTCTCACAGTGACATAGAGCTTTGGCTCATGAGGTAGAGTGCTAGCCCTCAGCAAAAACTAACTCCAGGATATCACCCAGGTGGTATTAAGTTCAAGCCCCAGGAGCAGAACACACAAAAAATGAGTTTCACAGATTTTCCTGCCTGAGCTGTCATTGAACTGCCATACTCAGATCTCAGCTTCCTGAGTAGCTAGGATTATAGGTATGATCCATTATTGCCAGGCTTGAAAGTGCTCTTTTTAATACAGAAGGTAAGTAACATTCAGTTAGACAAACTTCCCATTTCTTCTAAAATACCAGCAACTTAGGTAAAGATTTTAAATGAAACCTTCCTTGAGTCCTATAAATTTGTACTTAACTTTTTTTAAGTACCCAATGATGAGCAGAGGATAAAGCATCAGTTTCAAACATACTAATAGCCAGGCATCTGTATTTTGTGCCTATAATCCTTACTCAGACTGAAATCTGAGGATGACTGTTCCAAGCCAACCCAAGTAGGAAAGTCCAAGAGAGTCTTATGTATAATTAACCAGCAGAATACCAGAAGAAGAGCTGTGGGTCAAGTGGAACAGCACTAGTCTTGAACAAAAAAAGCTTAAAGGCATCTCACAGGCCCTGAGTTCAAGGCCTAGGACTGGCACATACACACACAGAATCTAAGCTTGATGATATTGTCAGCAGCAACACAAATCTCAAGTGTCAGAAAATCATGCATTTTCTCCCACTCCTTAGCTTTCACCTCCACTACCAGTTAGAATATACAGTAAAGGCCTCATATATGCTGGGCACACAGAAAACACCCACGTGGCTGACCTTGCAGACACACCATATAAAGTGTCTGGCATCACCAGTGGCCTTCTACCTCTTCCTAGGACCTATAGTCCCAGCAGTTGTATTAGGCCTTTGCAGGCTGCCAGCTCATCTTTTGTTCTGTACTTGGGATCCAACTTGTCCTCTACGAACCAGAATACGGAAGGCCACACACCCAGCCCCTGTAGAGAATACCCACAACACTCAGCCTCTGTGGAGTCTAGTATACTTTTTTTGGTGCCAGTCCTAAGGCTTGAACCTCAGGGTCTAGGTGCAGTCCCTGAGCTTTTTTCTCAAAGCTAGAACTCTAGAACTTGAGACACAATTCTACTGTATCGAGCTTTTTGGTAGTTAATTTATAGTAAGAATCTCCTGGATGCCAGGCTCTGGTGGCTCACACTGTAATCCTAGCTACTCAGGAGGCTAGGTTCTGAGGGTTGTGGTTCATAGCCAGCCTGGTCAGAAAAGACCATGAGACTCTTAACTCCAGTGCATTACAAAAAAAACCTGAAGTGGAGCTGTGACTCAAGTGGCAGAATGCTAGACATGAGCAAAATGACTCTTAGGGACAGCACTCAGGCCCTAAGTTCAAGCCCCAGGACCAGAAAAAAAAAGTCATGGTCATTCTTGCCCAAGCTGACATTGAATTTGATCCTCAGATATCAGCATCCTCAGTAGCTATGGTTACAGGCATGAGCCACTGGTGTTCAACTTTTTTGGTTTTTGTGGTGACTCAGGGCCTGGCACTGTCCCTGAGCTGCTTTTGCTCAAGGCCAGCACTTTACTACTTGAACCACAGCATCTCTTCTGGCTTTCTCTGCTTACTGCTTATGTGATGCTGAGGAATCGAACTCAGGGCTTCATGCATGCTAGGCAATCACTCTACTGCTAAGCCATATTCCCAGCCCCTGGTGTTTGTTTGTTTTTTTTAAATTCAAGTGAATTTGTACTTTCCTACTTCCTAAGCTCTTTTTAATTTAGTTACTTTTCAGGTAGATTCATCACACTTTTTGCCCTGTAGGTCTCACTAGGGTTATAGGTATGTTATACTATGTCCAACTAATTTTCAACTTTTTTTTGCTGATCCTGGAGCTTGAACTAGGGCCTGGGCTCTGACCCTGAGCCACAGGGTCACTTTCTGCTTTTTCTGAGTAGTTTATTAGAGATAAGAATCTCACAGACTTTTCTGATACAGTCCTTTATTAAGGTTGCCTGTCAGAACAGACTAAAATATTATAGCTGCATATTGATTTACAAAATTTCAAGAATCAAAATTACTGCAACCCAAGTTACATTGTTTTGATTAAATCCAGGATCTTGTTTAAGGTAGGCAAGTAATCTGCCAGTAATATATATTGCCATACCAAGGTCGTACTCTAAATCCTTGCCTACTTGGTACAAAAGGAACTGAGTAAATCTTTAGAACCATTCTTAAGCTGAAGTTGACTTAGGGCACATCCAAAAGCCTAGCTTTCCAGATGCTGTAACTTAGGCTTTGCCACTCTGCTATGGTAATTGGAGACAATTTAGGCCAGTGATTCCCAAATAATAAAAAACACATGGATAAAGCACGGCACTGATGGCTCATACCTGTAATCCTTGCTTTTCAGGAGGCCCAAACCAGAGAATTTTAGTTTAGAACCAGCCCTAGTAGACAAATCACTGAGATTTTTTTTGTCAGTCATGGGGCTTGAACTCTGGACCTGAGCACTGTCCCTCAGCTTTTGAGCTCAAGGCAAGTGCTCTACCTTTTGAGCCACAGCGCCACTTCCGGTTTTCTAGTGGTTTTATTGGAGATAAAAGTCTCACAGACTTTTCTGCCTGGGCTGGCTTTGAACTGAGATCCTAAGGTGAGATTTTTATCTCCTGACAAAAAGCCAGAAATGGAGATGTGACTCAAATTGGTAGAGTACCAGTCTTAAGCAAAAGTTAAAGATCAAGGAGAACAATTGCCTTTGCTAGAGATAAAACACAAAAACTGGAGAAAGTTATGCCTAGTAGATAGTGCTTTAACATCTGGAATGAATAAATTATAACTATTAGCATGATTTTCAAACTGTTTGTTGTAAAACCAATAAAAGCAATAGTAGGTGTAGACAAATTCAATGTAAGGGGGAAGGTATGAGAAGTGAATCCTTGAAAACGTTCTCCATGTTCCTTGATAAGGGAGATGGAGTTGAAGAGGAGGTAATATTTAATAAACCCTTAAGTTCCTGGACTTTTGTATAGCACAGAGGTGCAGTATATGTCCAGTATGCACAAAACTGGATTGCACCCCCACAATAACACAAATGCCATCACAAAATATTAAATTTGGGCCAGAAAGGTGATTCTAATAGTGCTGTGAGTTCCTTTCCCAGTACTGCAGTGACCTTCATAATGAAGACAAACATCCTACTGAATGTTGGTGGCTCATGCGTGTAATCTAGCTACTCAGAAGGCTGAGACCTGAGGATCAGGGTTCAAAGCCAGGTGGGGCAGTAAAAGTTCAAGAGACAGAAAAAGCTGGAAGTGGATCTTTGGCTCAAGTGGTAGAGCACGAGCTTTGAACAAAAGCAGCTAAGGGAGGTCATTGCCCAAGCCCTGAGTTCAACCCTCAGAACTAGCACAGAAAAATTATACACAGACTATTGCTCTGCCAGTTTGAGCCACAGTGCCATTTCCAAATTTCTGGTGGTTTATTGAAGTCTCATGGACTTTTCCTGCCCAGGCTGGCTTCAAATTGAGATCCTCAGCTCTCAGCCTCCTAAGAAGCTATGACTACAGGTGTAAGTAACAAGTGCCTAGCCAATTCTGCTTTCTATAAATTGTGTGTGTGTGTGTGTGAGGCAGGGAGTGCATGTGTGTGCACGTGTGTGTGCCAGTCCTGGGAGTTGAACTCTGGACATGTGTACTGTCCCAGTGTTTTTTCACACAAGGCTACATACTATCACGTAAGCCATAGTTCCATTTCAGATTTTGGGCTTGTTAATTGGAGATGAGTCTCAGATTTCACTGACAAAGGCTGGATTTGAACTTTAATCCTCAGGTTTGTCACATGAGTAGCTTGGATTACAGTTTTAAGTTGCTGGCCCACGGATATAATTACATTTGTCTCTAGCCTGTATTAGTAAAATTCTCTGACAGACCAGGAGGACTGAAAACAATTTCTCAGAATTACTTGTTTATATTTGTCCCCCATAAGAGTTGAGGAATAGGAACTGGAGTAACTATGAAAATGAGTGTTCGACCTGCCCCAAATTATTATTTTTATTTTTTAGTCTGTATTAAGAGATTTGGGAGGGGAAAGGTAAATACAATTAAAATCAGATTCTGAACACAGGAACACTTTAAGAGGAAAGTGCCGTCGTCCATCAGGAAAATTCAATACACACTTTGATAATTATTTTGAAAGGGCATAAATATAAAACTAATGGAAATGGCTTATTACTGACTTTAATCTTTTGGTATAAAAATCAAAAGCAAACCGTAAGGGCATTGTTAAAGCAAAAAATGTAAAAGTAAATTGTGGTTCTTCAAGTCCGTACTGCTGGGGTCGCATCGCTTAGGCTGCGGCTGTTGGCAAGTTACAAATGAAGCGCCAACCACGAAAACGAAAGAAAAGGCTGTACGTCATTCTCGCGCGACCGTTAGAACGTAGCGGCGCGTCGACCTTGCGGTTTCTCAGAGCACGTTAGGCCCCTGCGGGCCGCCGTTGGCATGCTGGGAGGACGGCGTCACTATTCTAGCTGCGCTGATTGATGACGCACTGCTGCCCGCCGCTGGTTCTCGGGTGCGCGGAGAGATGACGACAGAGCGACGGGTTCCGAGGGAACCGGGACCAGGAGGGCGGGGAGCCAGCTGGTCGGAGAGTAGGGATTGGATGCCGCGTGGGGGGGCGGCGCCCCCGCCCCGGAGCGGCTGACGTTCTCTCCGAGGACACTGCTCACGGCGCAGAATCCCCTGCTCCAGGAGGTTTTAACACGAGGACGGTGAACTACTAAGCCAAACGCGTCCGAGGAAGATTTCCGTTGCTTGATGTTGTCCCTTTTTGTTTGTTTCTCTTGTTGCCGGTCCTGGGGCTTGAAGCCAGCGCCGCGGGGCTATCCCTGAGCTTTTTGCCCCGGGCCAGTGCTGGAGCCACAGCTCCACCCCAGCTTTTGAGCATTTAATGTGAAACGAGGCTCAGGAACTTCTTGCTGGCTTCTGTGATACTCAGGTCCCAGCCCCCCTGATTAGCATTACAGGCGTGAGCTACAGCGCCTAGCTCCAAATTTCATTCGTATTTCAATGTAAATTCGTAACCTTCAATACCGGTTCCTTGCATTTAATAGCTTGATACATAATACATTGTTAAATACTCTTAATAACTCCCTTAAGGAACTTTGTAGTATAGACAACGAATATATAAACATAATAGTACCTAAAAAGTAACAAGCATTACCTTTTTTTTGGCTGTTTGTGGGGCCTGAACTCATGTCCTTGGAGCTGTCCCTCAGCTCTTCAGCTCAAGGCTAGCGCTCTACCACTTGAGCCACAGCGCCACTTCTGGCTTTTCTGCTTATGTGGTGCTGAGGAATCGAACCCAGGGCCTCCTGCATGCAAGGCAAGCGCTCTACCACTGAGCTACCTTCCCAGCCCACATGATTTTTTTTTTGACATTTCAAAATGAACTCGGGGTTTAAGACAGTTTATGCATTTTCTGTACAAGGAGCTAAAAGATGCCCTCATAAAAGTGCTTAAGTGAATTTGAATACAATATCCAAACTGTATAAGATCTACACAAATGAGATGATTCATAGAAACTTCACTTCAATTTATAAAATTGGCACAGAAATCTGATGTTTAGAGGTGACATTGGTCAAGATGCACTTAACTCAAACTAACATGTTCAATGGAAACATGTACAAATAAAAAATGGTAATTTTAAATCTTTTAAAATGAGTCAATGTGGCCCCAAATTGTATGAGTATGCTTGTTTGTACAAATGTGTGTATATGTGTGTTACATTTAGTGTAAGAACACACAACTATATAATAGTTGAAGATCAGAAAAAATAAAAAAATGTGATTTTTGTGATTATTCTCTACTAATCATTAAACTTCTTGTAATTAGTATTTTTAACTGAAAAATCTTCATAGTTTTTCTCATTTTTGACATTTTACCAAAACCATATTTATAGAAAACCACCAAATTATTTTTTGAAGAAAACCTTGGGTTTGTACAAACTGTGTGTGTGTGTGTGTTTGCATGTGCATGTCATGTGCATGCCTGCCTGTCCTGAGGCTTAAACTCAGGGCCTGGGCACTGTCCTTTTTTGTTCAAATCTAGCATTCCACTACTTGAGCCACAATTTCATTTCTGGATTTTTGATGGTTACTTGGAGACAAGAGTTTCACAGACATTACCTGCACTGTCTTGCTTCTTATAAGTATTCTCATATCTCAACCTCCTCAGTAGGATTACAGGAGTGAGCTACTGGCACCTGGTGATTTTTAATTTAAATTTTAATCTTTCACAATGCCCTAAATATCAGATTACTCTAACTTGTCTTCTTCTCTTGAATGCCTAGCAATATTCCAACTACTGGATCTACCTAGAACCATGTTAGCTACATACATATCTGTGCTCCATACTGAACAGCCAAATCTCTCAAATACTTTTTGTAGTGGTACTTTTATATATTCAGATGTATAGCTTAATCGGTTTCAGAACTGTCATAGTATACATTTAAAAATAAAGGCACATATGTCTGCTTAATGAAACAACTACATATTGACACTTTATGGAAGATCCTTAAAATGCATTGTGTGCCACTGTTTGCAAGTATACTTTAAATTGCCATCAGTTCTACCCTAGGTTTTTTAAAATATAATTTTAATTTTATTTTTTCTCAGTTGTGAGGCTTGGGTGCTGTCCTTGCGCTTTTCAGCTCCAGGTGAGTGCTCTACCGTTTGAGCCACAGCACCACTTCCAGTTTTCTAGTGGTTAATTGGAGATGAGTCTCACATGGGGCTGGGAAGGTGGCTCAGTGGTAGAGTGCTTGCTTTGCATGCAGGAGACCCTGGGTTTGATTCCTCAGCACCACATAAGCAGAAAAGCGAGAAGTGGTGCTGTGTTCAAGTGGTAGAGTGCTAGCCTTGAGCTGAAGAGCTGAGGACAGCGCCCAGGCCCACAGTTCAAGCCCCACAACTGACAAGTAAGTCTCCCAGACTTTCCTGCCCTGGCTGGCTTTGAACCGTGATCCTCAGATCTCGGCCTCCTGAGTAGGTAGGATTACACTGGTGCCCAGCTAGTTCTGTCTGTGTGTGTGGGGGGGGGGTGTCTTGGGGCTTAACTCAGGGTTGTGTGTGTGTGTATGTGTGTGGTCTTGGGGCTTAACTCAGGGTCTGGGCACTGGCCCTGAGCTTTTGTGCTCAAAGCTAGCACTTTACCACTTGAGCCACAGCTCCACTTCTGGCTTTTTATTGGTTAATTGGAGGAAAGAGTCTCATGGAGTAATTAGAATTATAGGCATGAGCCACTGGCACCTGGCTAGGGAGCTATTAAGCACAGATTTGAATAGAGAAGTGCTGACATTAGCGATTGTAACTACACAATCAGAAGACTCAGATAAATGTTAACTTCTTAATGTTTTGAATTATTTCAATTAGCATAGATTCAATTGAAGCTGACTTTCTCAATGTTATTGGGAACTTAAATATTGGGAAGATAAAGATACTTTCATTTGTTAGATATGGTTCGCCTTGTGCTGGAAGTATTGATAGGAATTATTTAATTCCTTTAAGTACATATGGGAAAGTGTAGAAATACTGTGACGTGTAGATATATAAACTAGAATGTGCACTTCTAGTCCTTCGTCTTGTGTTGAGAAAGCACAGAGTCCTAACAAAAATGATTACTTACTCCCAGATACTGGATTCTAAGAACATTCATCAAACATAGAGAAAAAAGAGAGGAAGATGGAACATGAGGAGGAGGGAGGGAGGGACAGAGAAAGGAAAGAAGGAAGGAAACAAGCAAGGAAGAAATTGCCAGTTCCAGGTTTGGGCAAGGAATAACCAAATTTTAGTTTATAGGATTTTGTAATTCCAAATGCTGTGAGGAACAAGCTGAGCAAGCATGAGGTCTTGATTCCAAGCTCCAGTACTAGCAATAATAATAATAACTCATTAAATAGAGATATTAATTGGGTGCCTCTGACTCATTTCAGTCATCCTAGCTACTCAGGCTAGGGTAGCTGGAGGATTGTAGTTCATTGTCAGCCTAAGCAGAAAAGTCTGCAAATCCACATAATCAATTAGCCAACAAAAATGCTGGGGTGTGCTAGGTGCTGGTGGCTCACACCTCTAATCCTAACTACTCAGGAGGCTGAGATCTGAGAATTGTGGTTCAAAGCCAGCTCAGGTAGGAAAGGCCATGAGACTCATTTACAATGAACCACCAGAAAACCAGAAGTGAGCTATGACTCAAAATGGTAGACACTAGTTTTGAGTAGAAAAACCTCAAGGATTGTGCCTCGGCCTCAAGTTTCATGGCCAACAAAAAAGAAAAAAAAAATCAGCCACAAACAAAAAGTGTAAGAACGTGAGAATGAGTCTGAATTCAAATTCCAATATAGGTGTGTATGTGTGTGTGTGCGTGCATACACACACACAGACACAGAATGGTGGTAATGATATTAAAATATTAATAATTCAATAAAATAACGACATCAGTAGCTCAATCCTATAACTAGCTACTCAGGAGGTTGAGATGTGAAGATTGAGATTACAGCTAGTGCAGGCAGTAAACTCCACAAAATTCTTATTTCCAATTTGCCAGGAAAATGTCAAGACTTGAGGTGTTTGAAGTTGTACATCATTATTTTTTTGTCGGTCATGGGGCTTGAACTCTGGGCCTGGGCTGTCCCTCAGTTCAAGGCTAGCACTCTACCACTTTAGTCACAGTGCCACTTCCATGTTTTAAGTTGTAGAGTGACATTCATTAGCAAAAATGCTGAGCCAAAGTCCAAGGCAACAGTGTAGGAACAAATATCTAAAAAATAATTCAGTGAAATCAGGAAAGCAATGAATGAATGAATGAATGTAGGTATACAGATAAGTGCCTGTAATTCCAGCAAGTTGGAAGAGATGGAGGATTGTCTAAGGTAAGCCCTGGGGAAAAATAAGTGACTCAATCTGAAAAATAAAAGGAATGGGTATTTTTTGAAAAGGAATACATAGCTGGGCGCCAATGGTTCATACCTGTATATAGTAGCTACTCAGGAGGCTGAAATATGAGGATTATAGTTTAAAGCCAGCCCCGGCAGGACAGTTGGTTGAGACTTACCTCTAATCTCCCCAAATTCACTCTGCCGCAAGTGGTAGACCACCAGCTTTGAGCAAAAAAAAATCTCAAGAGACAGCACCCAGACAGAAAAAGGCATATGTAGACATTAAATTCCCTTGCCTTAACCCAACTCAACACAGGCACTGTTTAGAGTGAAGATTTCATTTTCTAAAACAGCAAAGTGGATCATTGTTGTGAATACCAGTGACTCAATTCCACAAACTTTACATCAACAACCTGTATACCAGGGCACAACAGCCTCTGACAGACCCCCTCTGATGCAGCACTGGGCATATGAGTAGTTTCCAGAATTATATAACCCTGTCTCAGAGACTCCAGTATGTCACCTGCAGTAATGAATAAGTCCACTCTGTGGTGCTGTTATTTCAGTTCTGATGTTCAGACAATTCGAGAGCAACGGGTCTATACTTAGCATTGCTTGCTCTCAGTGAAAACTATGTCAACAAGCAGGCACACCACCTCAAATTGGCACAGAATAGTATTTCTTGGTACCATCATAGTTTCAACTGTGGGGCTATCCAAAAGCTGCAGTTCATACTAATCACTACCCTAAGTCCTACCCTCCCCTGCCCCTTCCACCTACGGATATAACCCTGGCTCTGATACCCTAACAATAACCATGATATTAAGTGTAGATCCTAGACCTAAACCCTAACCTAATGCTAAACCCTAACTTTAACCCCTAACACTACCTGTGACTTGATCCTAAGCCTAACCCTGACTCTTGACACTATCCCCATCCACTTCACTTTAACCTGGAAACAAACCCTCATTTCATTTGCTTGCTCTTGTGCACATCTGTGGGTAGTTTTGCCTCTCTTTATGACTGAATAGGCAGTTAAGTCTCTGCACCTGTCTCTTTAGAGACAGTCTCTAAGTCTCTTTAAGTCTCTTTAGATTGTCTATGCGCATTTTCTCACATACATTGGTCTACCAAACCTGCACACGCAAAACCTCTTGTGAGCTTCTGATCTCCAGATTTCTGTGTCACCTTACAACTGACACCATCCCTCAAGGGTCAAAGAAAATACAGATATTTAAGGGCACAAACACCTGACAACATCCTAGGACACAGCTGTTAGCGCAATCCCCAGGGAGCAGCTGGGTCAGTTGGAAGGCGCTGCACAAACACCTGTTCCAGACCGCCTTGTGGGGTCAGAGTGCCGGAACGCCTCAATTCCCAGTGATCATTACAGAACTCAGCATGATCTTTGTTTTCTCCACATTAGGGGAACTATTTACTCCGCATGCTGACCCAGGGGACACAAACAGGGTGAAAGGGAACTGACTAGCTCACAGGATAAAGATCAGTGTGTGACCAGCAGTGGCTTAAGGGACACAAAGAAGGGAGATTTCTAAGGTAGATGTAGCAAAAAAGAAACCAGCTGCACCTTGACCAGCCCCCCCCCCCAGCCCACATATATAACAACCTATGCACAGATCAAGAGATGAAACCTCAGCTAGTGTTTCACTGTGAGTTCTTCCTGGGGACTAGGTGCCCTGAGCATTTCAACAATGTCTGCCCCGGTGCAGTGGCAATAAACTATGCTGCATCAACATCTTGCTACTTGAGCACTGTGAGCCTTCAACAGCAAGCCTACAGGTTATTAAACTTCCAGCCAAGTAATCCATCTCAGATGCATAAATCTCAATTCAGGAACAAAAGTGATAAAAACAAAAAGCAAGGCATTGGGGCTGGGAAGGTGGCTCAGTGGTAGAGTGCTTGCCTTGCCCGCCTGAGGACTTGGGTTTGATTCCTCAGTACCACATAAGCGGAAAAAGCTGGAAATGGTGCTTTGGCTCAAGTGGTAAAGCGCTATCCCTGAGCTAAAGAGCTGAGGGACAGTGCCCTGGCCCAGAGTGTATGCCCCATGACCAAAAACAGAAAAGAAAGGCATCATGACCAAGCAAGTCCAACAATAAGATGATATGGCTAATGCAAAGAAAAACAAAAATAGAAAATCATGATTGTAAAAATTATCAGAATAATAAAGAAGACATGTAAAACTGAACAATATCAAAGTGGGTAAAAATAAACAATTTAATATAGCAATGATATGAAAAGGGAACAGATCAGAGATATAGAAATCGTAGAAATGCATTAATCTGCAAGAATGGAAATGAAAAGCTCAATAAGTCAAATTGAAAAAATAAAACTCAGCAGAAAGTCTCCCCAGTAGACTAGATATAAATGATCAAGTTGAAGACAGACTAACCAAGCTAAACAAGAAGGAAGATGCTTAAAACATGCAGATGAAGAAATAGGAACACAATAATTATGAGTGCATAAACAAGGGGGGTGCTATTAAAATATCACAGGCATAGAAGAAGAGGAGGTGATAGAAATAATGGGGTGCTGGTGGCTCATACCTGTAATCCTAAGCTAATTGAGAGGTTGAAACCTGAGGATTGTGGTTTGAAGCCAGCCAGGGCAGAAAAGGTTGAAGTGGTGCTGAAGTGGTCGAATGCTAGCCTTTAGCAAAAAAGCTCGTGTCCTGAATGCAAAACACACTTAGTCTATGAGTCCCCAAAGTCTTAAGAGTTGTACCAGTGAATAAAGGTGTAAGTAAAAAAATCTCTTTTGAGACGAGACAAATTCTTATCTGTGAGAAATCTGAAAGAATGTTACCTACTCTAAAGATATAATAGTATAGAGGAGTTCACTGTCTCTTTCCTTCAAAGAGGAAGAGAAGAACAGCAAGGAATATCCATTCACAGGAATACTAAAACCCAGTGGCACTAGCTTAAGTCCTGAAGTCCATGTCTAGCATCAGGGACATGCAGCCTATCATGTGAGGGCCAGCCTCGGTGGACCCGCCCTTATGTTCTCACCATTTGCAGCCCCCACGGTCTCTGGTCTAACTCTGGAAGAGCCCTGATGAACACAGTGTGTACTGTTTCCATTTCTATCAGCATTCTGCTCTTCTATGCTCCAGCACAAACATCCACTAAGCTGGGCTTACCAAGTACTGAGGATTTTCTAGCCCACATCCCCAAACATTTTTTTTTTTTGGAAATTATCCTGAATACATCACTTCCACAGGATTCTAAGCCACATGGTTAGGTTAGTTATAGATCTGACCCTCATTCTCTGGTACTTATTTTCTGTCATAGGCTATTTTTTTTTGGGGGGGGGTCCAGTTGTAGGGCCTAAACTCTGGGCCTGGGTGATGTCCCTCAGCTCTTCAGCTCAAGGCTAGCACTCTACCACTTGAGCCACAGCAGCACTTCCGGCTTTTTTTCTTTTTGCTTATGTGGTGCTGAGGAATTGAACCCAGGGCCTCAGCATGCAAGGCAAGCGCTCTACCACTGAACCACCTTCCCAGCCCCTAGGCTATTTTTCATCACTGTGCTATAAGCAATGTGGGGAGGAAAGGTATTTTTTGACTCACTAGGGGTCATAGTTCATAGTCCTTGGCTCTGGTCATCATGATGGAGAACATCGCAGTGGTGGAAGCAGGTATCAGAGAGGACTCACTTCTTGGCTGGCAGGAAACTGACACAGGAAAGGAACAGGGATCAGAACAACCTTCAAAGACCTGCTCCTATACCCCGATTTTCCAGCTAGGCTCCACCTGCTAAACTTCCCACCCACCTCCCAAAATACCACTCCCAGCAGGAGACCAAGCATCAACAGGAGCCCCTGTCTTGTGTCTGGATAGCATGTTTCATATTCAAACCGTAATAGGCAGCTGGAGATGTGAACCAAAGCGTACGGTTCCATGCTGTGGCGTGGGAAGGATCTTGGCAGGATTTCTTGGCTGTAAAGATGCTGCAGACAATCTAGAAGACAGGAAGGCTGAATCACATCCAGTCCTTCAAGTCCAGCAGTAAGATGGGGCAGGAGCTGTCTTCGCAGTTCCATGTAGATGGTTTCCCAGGTGCCATTGGGACTCCACTGAGGCATGGGACCAAGAAATAAGAGAAGTTTAAAAGAAAAAGAAACCATTTGGAATAATTTGCCCATCACCCCCTTTTATTTCATTCCTGATTGCATAAAGACAGGACATACAACGACTTCAGAGAGGAAGGGTGGCCCAAGGGAGATAAAGAAAATGGTGCCTACATCCTAACTGACCTTTCCTGATAAACTTACACAATCATTAAATAATTCAAGTAGAGTCTTCCACTTCCAAAACAGACTCCAATTATCCTGATAAACTTACACAATCATTAAATAATTCAAGTAGAGTCTTCCACTTCCAAAACAGACTCCAATTATTATGATCAGTATGTGACAGAAATGTCAATCTATTTTTGTGGCGTAAAATCACCCATGAAATCCCATTGCGCTCACTCTGTTGTTAACATGCCATAAATCTTGAGCAGATGCTTCTACCATCAGTGTCTATAAATGATTTTAGGTGATAAGATTTGAGGATTGCATGACACAATACATACATGACATAAGCTCTCAAAAACCCAGCAGGGTGCTGGTGGCTCATGTCTGTAATCCTAGCTACACCGGAGGCTGAAATCTCAGAATCATGGCCAAAGACAGCCCAGGCAGGAAAGTCTGTGAGACTCTGTGAGACTCTTATCTCCAGTTAACTAGTAAAAAGCCATAAGGAAAGCTGCAGCTCCAGTGACAGGGCACTAGCCTTGAGTGAAAAACAAAAGACAGAGAGAGAGAGGAAAAAGAAAGTAGAAAAAGAAAGAAAGAAAGAAAAGAAAAGAGAGGAAGGGAGGGAGGGAGGAAGAAAGGTAAGAAAGAAAAAGAAAACCATGTAGGAATGCTCCTTTACTAGAGTATAATTCTCTGTCAAAGTCAAAAGGGCAGGCAGGGCTCAATTCATAGAAAATTTCCTTAGCAAGGGCACATGGTTCAGAATTCAAAGTTCAATAATTCTGAGAATAATTTAAGAAATGAGTTAGGAGGGCTGGGAATGTGGCTTAGTGGTAGAATGCTTGCCTAGCATGCATGAAGCCCTGGGTTCAATTTCTCAGCACCACATAAACAGAAAAGACTAGAACTGGAGCTGTGGATCAAGTGGTAGAGTACTAGCATTGAGCAAAAGAAGCTCAGGGACAGTGCCCAGACCCAGAGTTCAAGCTCTAGGATTGGCAAAAAGAAAAGAACAAAGAAAGAAAAAAGTGGGTTAGGTACATAAGGAACTCTCTCTTCATTCAAGGACGGCTTATTGATGTCATGTATGTGATTTTCGGTTTGGAAATGTCTGCAATGCCATCTTTCTGAGAAGCCAGCCTGGCAGAAAAGTCCCCACGAGACTCTTATCTCCAATTAACCACCAGAAGAATGAGGTGGTACCATGGCTCAAAGTGATAAGAGCGCTAGCCTTGAGCAAAATTGCTCAGGGACAGCGCCCAGGCCTTGAGTTCAAGCCCCAGGATTGATGCCATTCAGCTGTGTCTCTCATTTTGGGTCTCCAAGCTACAGGACTTGGAGTAAAAAATGTGATGTGGAGAATATGCTCCAGGAATACTGTCCATTCAGCCAAGACTTTTGTCATCATGGATGTCCAGCTGTGGGATTCTGTGGTTTGGGGACATTTGTAGATATGGTTCCTGGACAAATGCCTCTTCTTTTTAGCAGGGCACTGTGGGCAATGAAAAGGGAGCTGTGTGGGCTGTGTGGGCAGTCTCCCTGCTGCGGGACTCTTTGCTTGCTGTGTGCCTGTTCAAAGCCCAGTGGTGTTCAATGCAGGGACACTGGGGACATGTTGTCCATGGTGTTGTGGTTTTATCCTCCAGGATTTCTCCACCCGTGCAACTCATTTGCAATCACTAACTGTCTTCACTGGACAAAAATCTGGTGTGTGAGTTTTCATTTCCTAAGCAAGAGATTGATTATGTTTTATTTATTGCCTTTCAAATTGTTATTGTTTTAACTTATTGCCTATCTTTTGTGCTAGCCGTGAGGCTTGAACTCAGAGCATTGACACTGTTCCTGAACTTTTTGTTCAAGACTAGCACTCTGTCGATTGAGCCACAAATCCATTTCTGGCTTTTTCGGTGGTTAATCAGAAATAAGAATCATGTGGACTTTTCAGTCTGGGCTGGCTAATCCTCAGATCTCAGCCTTCTAAATAGCTAGGATTACAGGCATGAACTACTGGTTCCTGACTAACAACTATAGCGTTTTTATGTAAGCTGAATTTGACAATGATGTGACAATTTTTAACCTGCTACCAGAATACCTATAATTTTTGTATTTTACTATTTTTTGTGGTGATTGCTGGGCTTGACATCATGGTATTGATCTCTCAATAGGTTTTCTTGTTCACAGCTGTTGCTCTACCACTTGACCCAGACCTCCAACGAGGCATTTTGCTAGATAACTGGACATGGAGTCTGGCAGATTTTTCAGTTTGGACTGGCAGCAATCTATGGTTCTCGATGTCTTGGCTCCTGAAGTAGCTAGGATTAACGCTATAATTAATCTGCAACATTTAGGTGTGGCAGTGGCTAACATAATCCAGAGATATGAGTGTTGACGCTACATGATCCCCCCCAAAATCAATGATTGGAGTAAAAAAAATCAAAAGAACTTAATTATCATAGGATTCTCTAAAATACTGAAGAGTACATACACTTATCTTTTGAAAACTTAAAGCACAAAATTTCTGTATTGGGAAAACACTCTGCAGAAAGAAGGAATGTGACTGTCCTTGTCACTGTATATCTCTGTTACAGTTGAGCTATACCTTTTATCTTAAATGTCCCTCAAGGCCCATGCGTCAGCCCCAGTTTGCTATGAGGAAGTGGTGAAATGTTAGGTGCAAGGACCTAGTACAGGGAAGTTCAGACCACTGCATACACCAAACATTCTAGCCGCTCATCAGTGGTCTACTTCTTCTGTTTTTATGACTTGGCATTGGAGATGAAGGGCATTGCTTCAAAATGTACTTCTGTCCTAATGACTGCGACACTATCGGCCCAAAAGAATGGGAGAATAGAAAATGGAATAAAATCTCCAACACTGTGAACCTAAACAAATCTTCTCTCCTTTACAAATTGATCAACTCGGCTATTCTGTGATAGTAATGGAAAGCTGCCTTACAGACTTGGCCTCTAAGAACCAGAAGTGATGTCTTCCAACAGGATGTGAGTAGGGTCCTTCAGATAACCTGCCAGGAAAATGCATGGAATTAGGGCTTTAGGAGATGTGAGGCACAGGAAGTTAACTTTGACCATGTTGGTATTGCCACATGAACTACTGGCTGTTAGTGAGGTATATAGTCGTGAAGAACAGAGAGGGACAGATTGCCTGGAGCTAGAGGATTTCCTGGGAAGGGACACCTTTGTCTGGAATGGTGGATAATAACAGCTGTGGTATTCTCTCTCTTTTTTTCCTTTGGTCAGTCATGAGCTCAGGGTCTGGGCACTGTCCTTGAGCTTTTGCGCCCAAGGTTAGAGCTCTACCACTTTGAGACACAGCTCCACTTACAGTTTCCTAGTGATTAATTGTAAATGAGTTGCACGAACTTTCCTGACTGGGCTGGCTTCAAACAGTGATCCTCAGATCTCTCAGCCTACTGAGTAGGCATGAGCACCAGCCCCTGCACTGGTATTCTCACTCTACATTTCCTTTCAGCACCTGATGCCCACTGTTACATTTATGTCTCTGGGGAGGGGATCTTCTCAAATTAATGCCCTTCTAAAAACCAAGCTTGGAAGGCTGGGAATGTGGCTTAGTGGTAGAGTGCTTGCCTAGCATGCATGAAGCCCTCGGTTCAATTCATGAGTACTACATAAACAGAAAAAGACAAAAGTGGTAGACCATTAGCCTTGAGCAAAAAGCAGTTCAGGGACAGTACCCAGGTCCTGAGTTCAAGCCCCAGGACTGACCAAAACAGTGTGTGTGTGTGTGTGTGTGTGTGTGTGTATTGGGGCTTAAATGCAGAGCCATGTATTCCTGCTTAGCTTATTTACTTAAGATCAGTGCTCTACCACTTGAGCCACATCTGTACTTCTAAGCTTTGCATAAATGTATGAAGAGCTGGGCACCAGTGGCTCACACCTGTAATCCCCACCTGGGGATCATGGTTCAAAGTCAGCCCAGGTAGGAAAGTCTGTGAAACTCTTATCCCCAATAGACTACCAGAAAACTGGAAGTGGCACTGTGGCTCAAGTAGTAGTAGAGTGCTAGCCTTGAGCTGAAGAACTGAGGGACAGTGCCCAGGCCCAGAGTTCAAACCTCATGACTGGTTAAAAAAAAAGAATAAGATGGTAAACAGCTTCATATATTCTTCATCTTCCTATGATGTAAACAGCTGACATAACTCTAGTTTTGTTTAGTACGTGTGTTTGTCCTGGGGATTGAACTCAGGGACTGGGTGCTGTCCCTGGGCATTTTTGCTTATGGCTAGCACTTTACCACTTGAACCACAACTCCACTTCTGGCTTTTTGGTGGTGAATTTGAGATAAGAGTCTCATAGACTTTCCTGGCTGGGCTAGCCCTGAAACTCGATCTTCAGATCCCAGCCTCCTGAGAAGCTAGGATTACAGGCATGAACTACCCGTGCCTGGCTAATAACTACAGTATTTATATGCAAACTGTGGTGTGCAATAATTGATTAAGGAATTTCTTCTTACTTTCCAGGTCTCTGGATTATTTCAGGATCTGATCCAGGAGGATACTGTCAGGTACATCTTAGATTTATTTTGCATATCGAATTTCCACTTACCTTAGTGGTTCAAGCAGCATGGACTCCTCCCTCACAGATTTTCTAGATCAGGAATGCAGACACAGATCATGGCCAAGGCTGAGGTCTGAACTGCAGGCTCATCAGTGAGACCCACTTCCATGCACACCTGGATGTGGTTTGGCCTTATTCCCTTCCCAACTCAAGATGACTTCACTGATGAATGATTCAAAAAATTAATTCTTTGGCAAATACTTTGGATAAAAAAACATATGATGCTGGTGGTTCATGCCTGTCCTCCTAGCTACTCAGGAGGCTGAGATCTGAGGATCATGGTTAGAAGCCAACTTGGGCTGGAATGTTTGAGACTCTTATCTCCAATTAATCACAGAAAAAGCCAGAAGTGATGCTGTAGCTCAAGTAGTAGTAGAATGCAAGCCTTGAGTAAATAGCAGCTCAAGGACAACATCCAAGCCCAGAGCTTGAGCTCCAGGACTGGCAAAAACAAAACAAAACAAAAAACCCAAAAACAAATGAACAAAGAAAACCCCACAAAACAACAACAAAAAACACTTGAGAATAAAACACTTCCCAACTCCTTCTATAGGGCCAGATTAGTTGATACTAATAGTACCCAAAGAAATTACAAGTTAACAAAATGACATTATCAGCATGTCTTAGGAATATGGAGGCTAGGGCTGAGAAGGTGGCTCAGTGGTAGAGCGCTCGCCTTGCAAGCATGAGGCCCTGGGTTCGATTCCTCAGCACCACATAAACAGAAAAAGCCGGAAGTGGCGCTGTGGCTCCAGCTGAAGAGCTGAGGGAAAGCGCCCAGACCCAGAGTTCAGGCCTCATGACCGGCAAAAAAAAAAAAAAAGCAAGGAATATGGAGGCTAAAATCTTCAAGGAAATATTAGTAAAAGAAAGAAAAAAATAAGCTATCTATACAAAAATTACACATTCTGACTATGGGAATGTGACCCAGAAAATTAGGTCTGGTTAATATATCAAAATAATATAATGCATTACGTTACCAGAGTAAAGAACAAAATTACATGATTCTCTATAAAAAAGAAAATATTTCACGAAGACCTAGTGACTCAGGCCTGTAATCTTATCTTCTCAGAAGACTGAGATCTGAGGACTGTGGTTTGAAGCCAGCTCACGCAAGAAAGTTCATGAGATTATCTCCAATTTACCACCAAAAAGCCAGAAGTGGAGCTGTGGCTCAAGTAAGCACTTGAGCAAAAAAGCTCAGGGACAGTGCCTAGACCCAGAGTTCAAGCCTTAGTTTTGGCACATACACACACAGACACACACACAGACACACACACACACACAGAGTATTAAAGATTAAAAATTATTTTATAACAGTATATATCATTTTTTCAAGAGGACACAGCAAGTCTGATCCATTAGTGCTAAATGGATAATAATATTTTGTAAGATATTTTTAAATAATAGATACTGTTTTGTTTTTTACTTTTTGTATAAATAACAGTAAAAAGTTTACAAAACTTCACTAAAAATAGAAAGCTCCAAAAATGTAATGCAAAATTCCAATGTCCTACTCTTGATAATTAGTAGAAAAGCACAGAACCAAATTATCAAATAAAATATAGAGGGCTGAGAAGGTGGCTCAGTGGTAAGAGTGCTTGCCTTGCATGCATGAGGCCCTGGGTTCAATTGCTCAGCACCACATAAACAGAAAAAGCCAGAAGTGGCACTATGGCTCAAGTGGTAGAGCACTAGCCTTGAGCTGAAGAGCTGAGGAACAGCGCCCAGACCCAGAGTTCAAGCCCCATGATGGGCCAAAATAATACAGAATATTTGCATATGATTTATAAATTTGATGCAACTGTCATAGATTAAAATCAATTTATTCCATTTAACACTATCAGAGAAGCCAAATGCATTCTCTTTTCAAGTGCACCCATTCCCTAAGATTTACTGAGATACAGCTTATCCAGGAAAATACACCAGACTAAATGAATCTGAAACATTTTATGAAAACAAATACATTCATTCTGGATGACACTGACCAGCAAATCTGAATAGTCCAAAGTCCAATGAAAGAAACTTAAGATCATAATCAAGCATACCCATTCCTACCACTATGAAAGTAAAACTGATGGAGGAAAGGAAAGAGGATAGAGAAGGAAAAGGAAAAAAGAAAAAAGAAGATAAAAGAAGGAGGAAGATGGGAAGTAGGAAGGAAGAGTTGAAGACATGGGCTAGAGGAAAAGGGAGAACAGAAGATTGAGGAAGGGAAAGGCAGAGGAAGGCTATTCAAACAACAAAAAAAGAACTAAGTGTTTTTCAGATGAAACCAATGAACAAACTTGTAAAAACATGTGTGCATTTTGGGGTGTGGGGAGGCAGTGAACACAAAATTGGAAACTGAAATAAAAACCACAATACCATAAATATAGCATACAACTGTGGCTTAAGGTTTTTTTTTTTTTGGTCGTGGGGCTTGAACTCTGGGCTTGGGTGCTATCCCTCAGCTTTTCAGCTCAAGGCAAGTGCTCTACCACTTGAGCCACAGCACCACTTCCAGTTTTCTAGTGGTTTATTAGAGATAAGAGTCTCACAGACTTTCCTGCCAGGGCTGGCTTTGAACTGAGATCCTCAGATCTCAGCCTTCTGAGTAGCTAGGATTACAGGTGTGAGCCACCGGCTGGCTTAAATTTTTTTTTTTTGGTCAGTTGTGGGGCTTGAACTCAGCCTGGGTACTGTCCCTGGGCTCTTCAGCTCAAGGTGAGTGCTCTATCGCTTGAGCCACAGAACCACTTCCAGTTTTCTAGTGGTTAATTGGAGATACGAGTCTCATGGACTTTTCTGCCCGGGCTGGCTATGAACCATGATCCTCAGATCTCAGCCTCCTGAGTAGTTAGGATTACAGGCATGAGCCACCGGCACCTGGCTTGGTTTAAGTATTTTTAAAACTGGATCTTCACAAGATCTTTAACCTGGACACTAGAGAACAATATCAATCACAAACCCTGTAGGAACACAGGACCGGAGGAAATGGAAAGGCATTCCTTCACACTCAAGAGAATGCAGCAGGCACGTTAGTTCCCGGTTGGTATGCACAGCCACAGGAACTCCTATCAAAATTTCAATAAGGTTTTGGAAACATGAATGAATATTCTAAAATTTATGTTGAAACACAAATAAACTAAAATAAAAAAATCAGAGAGCAACAAATTTAGAGAGATTACACCATGTGATTTCAACACTCAGTATTGTTAGCTATAGAAGATGAGGCATTATGTGGAGTGTTAGACATATAATGACAGGACACAAGTCTAGAGATGAATCCAGAGAATGTCAACCAAAACACGCTGGAGAAAACTGCAAAAGTATTCAGGGGAACAATAAGTTTTTTAAGTAGGTGTCAATTTCACCTCCAACATAGACACACAAATGCACCTCAACTTCTCACTTAGGACAAATATAAAACTCCATGATCCTTGTATCTAAATTTAACATGTAAAACTACAACTTTGAATTCAGGACATTATACTTACTAGGCAAGGAATCTTCTACTTGAGCCATTCCCCAAACCATTTCATGTTTTTTGTAGTTTTGAGAAACAGGGTCTTATATTTTTTCAAGGGTCTGTCTTGCTCTTCCCCCTCCATGGCTGGCTTTCCGAAATGGGTTCTTAATAACTTCAACCCAGACTGACTTCAAAATGAAAATCTCCTAGTCTTTAGCCACTGCAGTTGGCTAAAATTGTAAGTGTGTGTGTGTGTGTGTGTGTGTGTGTGTGTGCTAGATTTGGGGCTTAAACTCAGGACCTGACACTGTCCCTTAGCTTTTGTGCTCAAGGCAAGCAGTCTACCACTTAAGCCACAGCTCTATTTCCAGCTTCTTTGTAGTTAATTGAGAGAAGAGTCTCACAGATTTTCATGCCTATACTGGCTTCAAATACTGATCTTCACATCTCACCTTCCCAAGTAGCTAGGATTACAGTGTGTGAACCACCAGTGCCTGGCAAATTGTAACACTTTTATGGAAGAAAATTGTATTATAGGAAAATTGGTTCATCTAAACTCTAAACTCTCTCAGGTGTGTTATCTTTAAGCAAAGCTTATGTTTCTGTTACGCTGAACAAGTTCCCAACAATAGCCAACATATTACTTGTATGCACAATTCCCTCACAACTTCACCCTCTCAAGCACACACAGAAAAGTACTTTGAGCAGGATCAACTGAATACAGAGAACAATGAGGCACAGGAAAAAAATGTCTCATTGTATCACTGTAGTTTCATTGCTTAAAATTAAGTTTTGGGCATATAACAGGTCTTATTATTATCCTATTACTGTCAGAAAAATTTCACTTTAATACATTTATTCTAGGATTACTATTGTATCGCAAAACATGGTAGAAGTGTTTATACCTTTTAAAGGTATTTATGTATTTAGTTATTTTGGGGGCAGTAAAGGTTTTATTTTTGTCAGTTGTGGGGTCTGAACTCTGGGCCTGGGCGCTGTCCCTCAGCTCTTCAGCTCAAGGCTAGTGCTCTACCACTTGAGCCACAGCACCACTTCTGGCTTTTTCTGTTAATTTGGTGCTGAGGAGTCGAACCCAGGGCCTCATGCATGCAAGGCAAGCAGTCTACCACTGAGCCACCTCCCCAGCCCAGTAAAGGGGTTTTGTACTTGGGGTTTTCTCCTACAGTTTAGCATAAAGAACAGAAAGCCATTGGGAAAGTCGATTCCCACAGAGTAGTGAAGAGGATGGTATAATAGTAAGAAGACATAAAGTATTTGGGTTTAAAAAAATTAGTAATAATGTTCTAACCATTTAAAGGTTATAAGATATATTACCTAGTAATAAGGTATGACAAAGCTATGAAAGAATATACTTAGCTGACATTAATATGAGGATCATTATATGATCATATACACAACCTAAACAGAGACAAGATTCTGAAGGTAGATGATGTCCTTTCATTATGTAATTTTTGTGTAGTTAAGCTTTGACATTTTTTTTGTGGTCCGGTCGTGGGGTCTGAACTCTGGGCCTGTGCTCTGTCCCTCAGCTCTTCAGCTCAAGGCTAGCACTCTACCACTTGAGCCACAGTGCCACTTTCGGCTTTTTTTGTGTGTGCTTACGTGGTGCTGAGGAATCGAACCCAGGGCCTCATGCATGTGAGGCAAGCACTCTACCAACTTCCCGGCACAACCTTTGATATTTTATGAACAAAATTTGTTCTTTCAAAACTTAGGCCAAGAGGCTGGAGGCTCACCCCTATAATCCTAGCTACTCAATAGGCTAAGCTCTGAGGATCACAGTTTGAAGCCAAAACAGGGAGACAAATCTGAGACTTTTATCTCCAACTAACCAGCAAAAAGCCAGAAATGCAGCTATGTGTCTCAAGTGGTAGACTGCCAGCCTTAGATGAAAAAGCCAAATGAGAGCATGAGGCCCTGAGTTCAATCCCTATTACAGACACCAAGAAAAAAAAAGATAACATAGTAAAATATTACCTAAATATAAAATTCTAAGACTATAAAAATATTCTAAGACTATAAAAATAGAGATGAACACTATTCTTAAATGCATGAGAAATATTCTTTTGGGATTTTCCTGCTCTTGTGTCCTTATTCTAATAAATCCTCTATTAGAGTACTAAAAAAGTAGGAAATTAAAAAAAAAAAAAGCAAAAAACCTAGACTTCAGTAATTTTGAAAAGTGCCCGTGAAGACATTTCTAGAAAAGCTTGGGCTTGATGATATAAGAGAAACAACCCTGAAGTGAAAAAAAAGAGAATGTTCTAGAAAAGTGGTTTAATAATAAGTCCAGTAGCTGTTTTGGTGTTAATCACGTAATTCATACTGTCTGACATTAGAATTTAACTTCAAAGTTCAGGGAGAGAACCCAAAAGTTTTCAGGGCAAGTTTCACAGTGGGAATAGCTTCAGAATGTTGAAGATAATGTGTAGTTTCTGGAAGAAATGTTGGTCTTGCCTCTTTGGGGACAGATGAATTAATCTGAAAAACACAAAAGCAGAATCATTACCAAAAAGTGGGGGGGGGGAATCATAACCAACGTCGACTATCCCATTAACTAACACACAAAGGGGAAAACCCCAACACCGCTCTAAAGGCAAACGTTAACCCCCAAAAGGGACAAGATGGGCCTGAACAGCAGCAGAGCTGCAGTCGGGGCTCCAAAAGCGGATCTGTGGGTCACAGAACAAATGTCAGTTTGGTAGATGTTTAAAAAAACAAATGTTTTACATCTTCTGGAATTAAAAAAAAAAAAAACAAAGCCCCCTGGGGCCGCACACCTCTGGAGGCCGGGGCTTGGCGCTTGGCGGCCCTCCATCCTGAAGCCGACTTGCAGGGGAAGCTCTCAGTGCGCAGGCGCGCCTCAGCCTTCCACGGACCCGGGTTCGTTTGCCAGTACGGGGGCCGGGAGAGGCCAAGGCACTCACCCGCCCGTGTGTAAACAACACAGAAAAGAACGCAGAGAATTTCGGCCCCTGCGAGCCACCGTTCTGACCGCTCCCCACGTGACCTTCCCACCTCGCTCAGTGAGTGGCGGACCTACGCCCATGGCGCCTTTTCGGAAGCGGGTGGCTCTGGCTGGTCACCCTGGCTACTCAGGAAGCTGCGATCTGAGGATCGCGGTTCGAAGCCAGCCCCAGCAAGGAAAGTCCGGGAGACGCCAACAAGCCACCAGAAAACCAGAAGTGGAGCCGTGGCTCAGAAAAGCAGCGCAGGGACAGCACCCAGGCCCCGAGGTCAAGCCTTACCACCGACCAAAGGAAAAGGAAAACACATCAGTATCACATAAAGGCAGTTTTCACTCTTGATCCTGGCAGTCTTCATGTAGTCTTCCTTGAAATGGTTTAAAAATATCGGTAGGAACGGGTGCTGGTGGTTCACAACCTGCCATCCTACATACCCAGGAGATTGAGATCTGAGAATGGTGGTTCAAAGCCAACCCCGGGCAGGAAAGTCCAGGAGACTAATCTCTAACTACTAAAAAGTGGAGGTGTGGCTCAACTGGAAGAGGGCTAAGTTTAAGCAAAAAAGGTCAAGGACAGCACCCAGGCCTTCAGTTCAAGCCCCAGGTCTAGCACAAACACAAAAAAAATACATTGTGGGTAATGACAGGAAGGTTAAAATGGGGTAGAATAAAGAAGGATGAGGTTTTCAAGAAGCATTGTACTTGGGGCTGGGAAGGTGGCTCAGTGGTAGAGTGCTTGCCTTGCATGCATGAGGCACTGGGTTCGATTCCTCAGCACCACATAAGTAGAAAAAGCTGGAAGTGGCGCTGTGGCTTAAGTGGTAGAGCACTAGCTTTGAGCTGAAGAGCTGAGGGACAGCGCCCAGGCCCAGAGTTTAGGCCCAAGATTGACCAAAAAAAAAAAAAAAAGAGAGAGAGAGAAGAGAAGCTTTGTACTTACAACCTGGCTTATGGAATTGTAACCCCTTTCTACAACTACTTAATAATAGCAATAAACATTTTTAAATGATAAAAATTGTTTTAAAATATTTACCTGTATAAGTAGGTATAAATTGGTGAATAAAAATTATATTTTAAGTATATTAGTATTTATAATTGCATCTATACCTTTACCCAAATCTCTGTCTTTATATAGGAAGATGTGTAGGTAAAGTTGAATATATTTCCTAACATTCTGGAAATTTTTGCGTGCATTCATAAAGTTTGAAAATAATATAGGATTAGGACGTGGTGTTTATCCCTGTAATTCCGGAGGATTGAGAGGCCATCTCGGGGCAAATGATGGAGACTGTATCTCAAAAACTGAAAGCAAAGGGCTGGGGATGTAGTTCATGTAGAAGCAAGACGCTCTGGATTCCTTCCCCTTTCCCACACTCCAAAATGCATCCCTCCCAAAAAGTGGTTTGGAAGTAAATAAGAAAAAGATTGTGTTAAATTTTCAAGTTTTAACATGTACCTCTTCATTCTTTGTTTTTGCTTTATTTTGCCAGTCCTAGGGCTGGAACTCAGGCTCTGGGAACTGTTCCTGAGCCACAGCTCCACTTCCAGCTCTTTTTTTGTTTATGTGGCACTGAGGAATTGAACCTAGGGTTCATGCATCCTAGGCAAGCACTCTACGACTAGGCCACATTCCCAGCCCCAATCTTCATTCTTTCTCAATATATATTGCAAATTTCTATAAATATAATTTAAAAGTTATTTATATTTTTTCAACTTTATTTGTTTATTTATTTAGAGAAGGGCTCTGGCTATGTAGCCCAGTCTGGCTTCCACTGCAATAGTCACTTGAATGTTGAGATTCGAAGCACGTATGACAATGCCCAGGAAAAGACATTTTAGTCTGCTCTTGGTTGAAGTACATTGCCAGATTCCTTGAAATCTCTTCTTTGGCACTGTGGTCTCTTGGAATGATCACGCCCACCAAATGATCACGCCCACCAAATGATCACGCCCACCAAATGATCACGCCCACCAAATGATCACGCCCACCACTTCAGCAGCTGTTGGGTTAATTCCCCCTTCTTCCCCCCCCCCCTCACGAATTTAACCCCATCCTTCTCCCATGCTTCCATTTCTGGATGACAGATGGCGCTGTAACATGGGTTTTGAAAGTTATATTTCTAAAACGGACGCCACACAAATGAATTTACCCAGAGTTGTTCATAGGTCTTACACATTGCTTCTGAGGAAGTGATAGAAGGTAAATTACAGGAGGGAGGGCTTAAGGGCTTAAGAGACTGGACGTGGCAGGGTAATCACACCAAAAGCACCACATCAAAGTCCTCTTTTCGAGGCCTCTACAAAATAGTTGATCACTAGTGTTCAAGGAGTAAACTGTGATCAAGAACAAAGAAAGCAGCAGTCTAATGGTGTCCCAGGAGACATGACAAGCTATGATAATGTGGTCTTCTGAATAGGAGCCTAGAGGACATAAAATGTGTTATTATACACTAGGGAAACTTAAGTATGGATTTTAGTTAATAAAACAACATGTCAGTATTGGTTCATTAACTATAATAAATGAACCATAGCTAGGTAAAATGTTACCCATTAGGAGATACTGCTGTCAGACTCGGCACTGTGTCAACTAGGAAAACTGAAGATGAAATACAGGTACTCCTGTATTATCTTTACAGTTTGTCTATACATTTGGAAATGCTTTATAACTAAAGTTTATTTTTTAAGTAGGCAAAGAAGATGAACATCAGTGGGTCATGTCTGTAATCCTAGGCTGAGATCTGAGGATCACAGTTCAAAGCCATCTCATGCCGAAAAGTCTGTGAGATTCTTATTTACAATTAACTACCAAAAAACTAGAAGTGGAGATATATGATGTTTCAGTAATGCACATAGCTATCCAGTGAAAAAACTAGATGGAATTCTGGAATCAAATAATGTGAGTATAGAATCATTTACTGGAAGTAAAGTAGATGATGAGTGTCATCTCCCTTATTTCCATCTGTTGTATATGCATCTGAAGAGTTTGTGATGTACAGAATTAAAAAAAAATACATTGGAGGGAATGTGCATGAATGGCCTAAAATTATGCCAACATTAATTGAAATAAATGACCCCCTTCATCAATTAATAAATCTATTGGTGCATGATGACATATTTGTGAGACAAAGGAACATTCCAAGTTGCACACTTTGGCGTGTTCACAGAACACAATGAATTCCCGCCTTTCTAGAGTTAGGAAAGAGATATATTTCCATGTACTGTTTTATTTTCCCTCAGTGTCTCCATCCATTTATAAAGCTTAATGAAAATGCTTCCAAAGGATCATGATGTTTGTGGTCTTCAGACTCTAAACATAGATACATACCTTAGAGATGTACAGGCTGGTGCTTCAGCTGGACCCATCCATCTACCAACTGTATCACCAGGATTCCAGCCAGGACAGGAATAGAGCCTGGCATGTCTTCCAAAGCCATAGAAATATATTAGAGATTATTATGTGCCCTCTGCCACAAATCAAGAATAGGTGCTGTTATCTCAGAGTGATTCTGAGATAGAGTTTAAGGAGGAAAAAAATAATTCCTTGACCTACACAAATGCCTAATGATCAAAGGTAGGTCATTCCATGGAGAACTATTTACTTCTGTGGTGCATTGTCTGTCCCCAGTCCACTCCATCCAACAAATTGTTTCAAACATCACCGTGGTTCTTCACATGCTTCAGTTAAGTGGACATTTTCTATTTCTCTTGTCTGACGACTCACCAGCCCTCACGATTTTCTGAGCCTCATCCTTTTGTAGATTTCCTCTGCTTTGTTGCTAAGCCTCCTTGTTTATTTTTTTTTGCATACTAATTTGTTGTACAAGGAAGTCTCTATCAGCCTAAATCAGCCTTATTTTATTCTTTCTATGTGTGTGACCCCCCAAATCTTAGAATCCTTAGTCAGGGTGATAAGACAAATGTAGAAATTGTGTCTTGACATAAATCCATTTCTGTGTCCGTAAAAATGTTTGTAATAATTTCAGTTCCCTGTATTCAACGCATGGGGTCATCCTCTTCCACACTTGACTTTGAGTTTGGCAGTGCAGGTGGCTTTGTCCAAATTGACAAAAGAAAATTCTGCCTAATTCAGATACGCATAAAAATGTACTTGCACAAGGGAATTTACCTCTGTGTGTGAGAGAGAGAGAACATGTGTGTGTGTGAGAGAGAGCATGTGTGTGTGTGTGAGAAAGAGCATGTGTGTGTGTGTGTGTGGGGGTGTTGGTACTAGGTTCGGGGCTTGAACTTGTCAGGGCTTGGGTGCTTTCTTAGAGCTTTTTCATGCAAGGCTGGAGCTCAATCACTTGAGCCATGCCTCCACTTCTGGCTTTTGCTAATTAACTGGAGATGTCTCAGTCTTCTGTACACGCAGGCTTTGATCCTCGATCCTCAGATCTTAGCCTCCTGAGTAGCTAGGATTACAGGCACCTCGAATCATGCTTTGTCACATTATTCCAAATCTTCCATTCCTTATTGATTCATAGACTCCCTTAAACACACAAACCCATCTAAAACTCGGCTTCACAGGCAAATTGAGACAACCTGTGTGATACTCTATGTAAACTCATCTGGAGGCTAAATAACCAGAAAAAATGGGTGCTCTGTCAGGCAGAATAAGTAGTTAGTGAAAGGCATTCAGAAAATCACCTCTCCTCCTCACAAGGCTGCCTCACGTTGCTCAGCCGTAAGGGGCACAGAGAAGGTGCCATATTGCTGAACAGCACACAGCCTTCAGCAAGTCTTATTTTATTGCATCTCTTTCTCTGTCTCTCTCTCCTCTCATTTTCCCTCAGATGCAGCCAGCACTGGCTTGGACCGGGCCAGCGGGGAGGGTAGTCTCTGGAGTGAGAGGTTAGAAAGTAAGAGCCCCTCTGATGTGGTTAAGGGGTGTTTCTTTACCCACCCCTCGCCCCGCGGCCTCAGTGTCTCACTCAGGAAATGCACCAAAATTACCCACAGGGCCATGAATGGGTTAAATGCAGAACACCCCCCCCCCCGGGAAGGGGTCGTGCGCAGGGCTGGGATGCCAGGTGAGAGCGCATTACTGTTACTGTTATTGTTGTTATTTGGGGAGCGTCTCCGTGTGCCCACACTGTTTTCCCACATCAGGGCGTGCGATCAGCCTCGCGGGGGGGTCTTGGGGACCCGCAGGGCGCCCTTCCCAGGCCTCCCGCACCTCCCGCCGCTGCCCGGGACACTTGTGGATTGTTGGAGCCGCGGGCGGAGCGGCAGCAGCCCGGAATAGCGGAGCTCGACTCCCCACCCCAACCCGCCTGCCGTTCCCTCCCCCCCCCGCCCTCCTCCCCCCTCCTCCCCCCTCCCCTGCCCAGCCCAGCCCAGCCTAGACGTGGAGCTTTCTAGAAGGTACTAAACCAGCGCAGCCGCAAAGGTAGGCTCTGCAATGCTGTACCAAGTGTGCGCAGGCGCCAGGAAGCCCCCTCCCCGCTTGAAGCCAGTCCCTGCAGTGTATGGGTACTGCGCATGCGCGACAAAACAACACCCCCCCCCCTCTCCGCAGACCCCAGCACTGCAGTGGAAAGAGTGCAGAGTGCGCATGCTCCAGAAAGTCACAACTCCCCCCCCCTCCACCCCTACCCCCCCAACTCCCACCTCCTTCCCCGCTTTCCTGGGGTTTTGAGTTGGACTCCACCGCCTCCTCCCACCTCTGCTTCCAGGTGATTTACCCTGGTTGTGGCTTGAGGATTTGGGGGGTGGGAGGTGAGGGGGAGATGGAGGATTGAAAAATGATAGCCCTAGGAGACAAGGCTGCGATTCGCCCTGTGTGTGGCTGGAGGCGAACCTGGACACCTGTCCCTGACCCCCACATTGAGAATGGGGAAGTGAGCTCACAAAGGGGCAGGCAGGCCAGTGAGCCCAGATCAGATTATCTCAGCTTTCTGACATTTCAAGGGTGTTCTGGAACGTCCCTGACTGCAAGGCTCCGCTGTCCCACCGCTGGCAGGAGTTGGAGGTGACCTCCACGTTTCCTGCTTCTTAAATCACGGGGGACCCAGTACTATCAGTGCTTAAACTGTGGATGAACCACCACCGATTAGTTGCTGAGCTGCTTTGGAATGTTAATAACTCCCACGTATAGGAAATGAGAAGAGGCCTAGCCCAGAGCCTCCTTGCTAGATGAATCTGTTTAAGGGGGGGCGGGGCTCTGAAGATTCCATCAGCAATCTGGGAGCTACAGGTGAGGCAGAGAGTGTTTGAGGGTGTGGATCCCCCCCTGGCTCCCTCCCTCCATCTGCCTTCAGGTGCCTATCCTGGGGTTCTCTCTGCCTTCACAAGCTGAGCACCACGTTTCCCCAACACAGTCATGTTTAAACACTCTGTGTTCAAACTGGCCCTGTTACAAACCACACCTTCAGCATCCTGTCCCGGAGCCTCAGCTACACAAGGCTCCTCTGAGCAGCACAGATCTGGGATAGCACAGTAAACCACTTATTTTCAGCTCAGTTTGGTCTTTCTTAAGGTACGGCACTGTGTTGACCTAGAGCGTCTTAAGAAATCCTCTTTTACACCTCTCTCCTGTACAAGGCCTCAACTTATAGTGGTCTAAAGACTGCACTTTGTCAAAGAACTCATTATGTCTGACATCCAGGCTGTTTTACACACACGACTCCCCCCCACCCCCAACTCAAGCAAAACCCTACAATCTTGTGTGGACACCTTATTCCTGGAAAGGATTGTAAATGTGAACACACAATCACCTTGCCAAAATCATGGAGAAACTGACCATCTTAACAGCTTCCTGGAATAGCCTGCTGAGCTAACAGGCCAGGACATCAACAGTATATCCTTTCTACATTGTAAATTCTTACAAACCCGAACCCTAGCTTCACTCAGGACTAGCACTGCCTAGAGTGTCTGGCGCCTTCCCTCTCTTGCAGTGTGAATAAACGTTTACTTCCTTATGGACCGTCCTGGCTTTTGCTAAATTCTTTCATACACCTCTCATGGATGGAATGTCCCAGATGCACTCAGCCTCTCAAAACCCCGTATTTCCACCGGACTGAAAGACAGGTAGATGGGGACTTGACACATCGGTGAATTCTGGCCTGAGCCTCGTCACCTCTCTTACTCCCAATCCTGGGTATCTGCAAAAACCGTTCAACAGGACTTCTTTCTTTTCAACTCATCAGTATAGCAGAAAGAATCACAGCATCTTCAGCTTCTCTGTTCAAAACGCTGCAGTGAGTTAGATAACCCTCAGCAGGACGCCCATGTAAATAGCCCCTTGACTTCAACTTCACCCCAGACAAACTGGCCTTATTGTTTTTCCGCTTGACATACAAGCTTGCCCAGTGCTGCTTTGCCCTCTGCTGAGAACAACTCATGTCCCTTGCTGGCTGATTTAACTCTTTCAGTTCCTTCAAACGTTTGCTCAGAATTCACCTCAAACGAGCCCTAAAACTTCTGAAAGCTACATAACTAAGTTATCTTCCTATCTCTTTGTCTCCTGTGCCTATTTACTCCACAGTCTAATATACACAATATGTAAATACATAGTCATGCAAATTAAAAACATAAATCCAGTAATACAGGATTGCTAATAAGCCCCATAAAAGCAGGTATCTGTATTTTCAAACCCAAGCTCCTAGTACAAAATTCCATCCACTGTGGGCAATTCCACAAATAGCGATTGAATAATAAAGGAAAGCTCAGTAGCAAGAGAATTTATAATGAATTGTGGGGAAAGGAAAATGGTCAGCGAGAAAGGAAAGAAATGTTGCAAAATTCTTGGGCTCTGAAAACATTTCTCTGAACTACTTTTCTGAGTTATGAGTGAAGAGGGTCATTATCAGACCAAAGAGAGTTTGAAAAAGAGAAGAGGACAGCATGCATGAACACCGGTCAGACAACGTCAGGAGAAAGAGAGAGAGAAGCACTCAGATTTCTTTCTCTCTTTCTCCCTTTTTCAAACCATGGTGTTCGCCACGGTTATGTCTTTGGAACAAAGTGTGCACACATTTGGGCACAAAACTTGCTTTCCCTAGAAATCCTCCATTTCACAATGAATAGCCTCCCTTTGAGTATTTTGGTCTCTCTGAATCATGTAGACTGTCCTCAGAAGTCTACCCCTGTCCCACGGCCAGGGAAGGCTTCGAGGGATTAGCTGCCTCAAATGAGCAATGAGAATGGCAGGAATCATCGTTCCTTTTTTGAGATCAGAGCAAGGCTATCCGGGAGCCTTCATTCCCTTCTTGTGATCTCAGAGAAACCTCTTCTGGGACAGATATTTTTAATAGCTTGCAAAATGCAAAATATGCCTACACGTAAGACATTACTGTTTTATTTTTCCACAAATAGAGTTTTTTAAGTGAGGGAGAGAGATTGTTGACTGCCACACTGTGTGTGTGTGTGACAGTAGAAATATTAGAAATGATCTAATGACAAAGTAATAGGTGACCACAAAATGCTGGACACAGAATCACAGAGCTGATCAAATAAGGGAAGTGTTTGTAGGTTGAGACGGAACAATGGCCTGATAATTTATAAAATGAGCACGATGTCAATGTACAAACCTTATGTAAAAGCAATCTGTGTATTTCTGAAGGCACAGATTGTATTTATAGAGCCCTTAACTCCTTTGTACACATTGGAGGATGTGTGAAAAATATGTGAAAAAAGAGCCCATCTACTAAATTAAATGAGGTTCCGAGGCTAGAACTCTTGTTAGCAACTTTGTGTGTAGATTGCTTAAATATTTGTAGCAGTCTTGATTTTTTTCTTTTCCTTTTTGTTTTTTTGGTGCCGATTCTAGGACTTGAATTCAGGGCCTGAGCACCATCTTTGAGCTTTTTTTGTTCAAGACTAGCACTCTACTACTTGAGTCACTGTTCCCTTTCCAGCTTTTGTTTTTTGGTGGTTAATTGGAGACAAGAGTCTCATGGACCTTTCTATACCTGGGCTGGCTTTGAACCGCAAGTCTCAGATCTGCCTCCTGAGTAGCTGGGATTACAGGCACACCATCAGCAACCAGCTCATTACAAAAACAAAATAAAAAAAGCAAACAAACTCTCTCAAAAATCTCCATCATCATAAACCTATCTGTCTGTCCTCAGCACCTCCTCACTCCTAGTCTGGGCTTTCCGGAAGCTAACTACCTGTGACTCCCAGTTCTGATTGCTAGATGGCGCTGTGACCTGATTGGTGAAGCCTGTCCCAGCCAGGGTGGTGGAAATGAGAAGGAAAAACCATTTTAACTCAGACAAATTGTGTGCCTTTGGGGTTCATTGCTCCTCTTCAAAGAAGGGGTATCTGTGCCCTTTGTTTATAGATAAGAATTAGAGAATTTGTCTGGAAGGGAAGCAGGACCCTCTCCTGGGGTTGAAATTACTGCCAGATTACAGCAAAAGATCTCTGGACCCAGAGGTAATGACCCTTATCTCATAACTCAGACCTAGGATCTGACCTAGCAATCAAACACGTGGGGAAAATGATCTAACTGCACATCAGGTCTCATACAAACACTTTTCTTGGTGACCTGCCAAGTCTCAAGCTACAAAAATAAACCAAAATGGGCAGCCTTGGAAAGGTTTGTTGGGTTGAATTATATAGGAAACGGCTGACATTCTGCATGGTAGGGGGAGAAAGGGGGTGAGTCCACTTGAAATAATAAACTTTAAATGACAAGGGCAATTAGGAAAGCATTATCTCAAAGTTTAATTATCCACAATTAGGATTTGCTAAAGTGTTTGAGGTTTTTTTTTGTTTTGTTTTGTTTTGTCTCATTTTTTAGGGGGAATAATTTTTGCAAGATCCCGATTTTACGTTTCCTTTCTAGCTGATTTCAACCAGAGATGCTATCAATATGCATGCACTCCTACATGAAAGGAAAGCAATTTAGATTTGTTGTTCATCAATGTGTACATAGAAGCTTATTCAAACAAATTAGGATATACCCATGTAGGTAAAGTTGAAGCATTAAGAATTGTTTGGCTCACATACTTTTTTTTAAGTGTCCAAATTCCTGTCTTAAGTAATTTATAAAAATAAATCTGAAGAGTTCTACAGTCAGAAGAAAAAGTACTTTAAAAAATACAATACAAGCCATATACTTGGTGGAAATATTTTGCAACTTCCCATATAGCATATAAGAAATCATTACAAACCAGAAAGAGGGGGGGAAAGATGATGAGGGAATGGGAAGCTGGGCAGATGACCCGCAAAAAAAAAATCAAAGCACCACGTGCAATTTAATTGTACAATTTGTATTTTGCTGTCACTTTTCTTTAACAGTGCAATTTTAACACACACACACACACACACACACACACACACACACACACACAACAGTGCCTCTTGGCGGTCATCAATGGACATTTGCCAGAAGTCCAGCCACAAGGAAGCTGAAATTCTGGAAGCAATTATTGTTAATGAAAAATAAGCAACTCATTTTATTTTCCAAATATTTAATTATTTTGTGTGATTGCGAATACATTTTCTGTGCTTAAAAAAAAAATCCTTAGCCCTGAGGGGATATCATGAACCTCGCATGAATGAAAACCACTTTGTTAGCTTTATCTGCAGGGGATTGCAGCCGGTTCCATTTTACAGCATTTGTGAATTGCAGAGTTTGAAGCTGCTGTTCTGTTACCAACGTCTCCCTACATGTAACTCATCCATCCTATCCAATATTAAAGATGAAGGCTCTTCACATTTTTTAAAATTCAAAATATGTTCGGCAACACCAAATAACACTTCATCTAATAATGAATATGAATTTGAGGACCATGTGTCATTATCATGGCTTCTGTCTCTCCCCTCTTCAAACAAAATATCTGCCAGCAGTACTAGCTACTATTTAGGCTTTCCAGCTGGACCCATCCATCCTCGAAGCCCACCCCAGGCTCCGGTCCAAGACAAGAATAGAGCCTGGGATGGTATGTCTTGTAGAGCCTCTGAAATATGTCAGGGGTTTCCACTTGCCCCCTCAGGATTCCTAGGGCTTGGGAATAAACTGTGTGTGTGCACATGCGTGTGTTCACCCTGAGCAGTTTGAGAAGGAAATTGTGTTCAAGAGAGATTTCAGGGTGACAGTGCAGGAAAATCTGTTTCTTTCCCTGTCTCTCTGTGTGTGTCTATGTATCTATCTCTGTCTCTGTGTCTGTCTGTCTGTCTCTGAAGTTCCAGAGAACATCTTTTCCCCGCTTTTTCTTAAGTTTTTTTTTTGTTGTTGTTCATTTCCCTCATCCAAATAACTTTCTTTTACCCCTTGGTATGCCAGTACTGTAGGGACTTGAACTCAGGGCCTGGGTACTGTCCCTTAGCTTTGTCACTGCAGGCAGGGTCTCTACTATTTGAGAGGCATAGCTTTATCTCTGGCTGGTTGGTGGTTAATAGGACAGTCTTACAGACTTTCCTGCCTAGGCTGGTTTTGAACCATGATCCTTAGATCGTAGGCTTATGTATCTTAGTAAAATATAGGTAAAGATGGGTATTCCTGTCATGCAGCATGACAGGACTAAGCCAACTGGCACTTGGCACTGAATACACTTGATTAGATCTCTGCTGACATTTAGGTTGTTCAGTCGAGGGGACTCTTTGGATTTGACCAGTAAGCACTCCTGCTCTTGTCTACCCCAAACTGGTCTTTGTACATTTCCACATCTCTCTATAGAGGAAGACTTTTTTTTTTGGTCAGTCGTGGGGCTTAAGCTCAGGGACTGGATACTGTCTCTGAGCTTTTGCACTCAAGGCTAGCACTCTACTACTCTGAGACACAGCTCCACTTCTAGTTTTCTTGTGGTTCGCTGGAGATAAGAGGCTCTTGGACTTTCCTGACTGGTCTAGCTTTGAACCACAATCTTAGAAAAACACTTTTTAGGTGTTTTTTTTTCTTTTCTGCTCTTCTCGGGATGCTTGTGTATGTGTGTGTGCGTGTGTATGTGCTGGTTTTAGGGCTTCAACGTGAGGCCTGTGTACTATATCTGAGGTGCTTTCTCACTCAAGCCCAGCACTCTACCACTTGAGCCACAGCTCTACGTCTGGATGGTTAATGGTTCATTTGGAGATAAGAGTCTCACAGACTTTCCTGTCTGGGCTGGCTTCGAACTGCTATCCTCAGATCTTAGTCTCCTGAGTAGCTAGGATTACAAGCAGGAGCTACCAGTGGTCCAGCAGGCACTTCTGGTTTAAAAACTCACGTGAAAGCAAGTGATGTCTCCTTCTGAACTAATCATTCACTCCCGATCAATTTTCACGTGTTTTTCATCCCCCCCTTACAAAGCGTCTCCTGAGTCCTCCTGGGTACCTCCTGGAGGGCACCCACTGAACCCTAACTCTCTCAGAAGATGGACAAGCATCTTATGGGCATATTGAGGTTAATTAACAGGAGCCACATGCATGTCTGTATGTAAGATTCAGAAAATTTGTTAGCTAGCTGCCATGAGCTCAAGGGAAGGGTAAGATGCAGGCGGGTTGAAAACAGCAGATGGAATTTTCCACCTCTGGAGCTGCCCGCCCCCCTCCATTCAACCCAACAGAGCTGTGTACAGCCAGAGCGGATGGCCCTGCATTGCACCAAGGCAACTGGGCATGCTCCAGCTGGACAGGGTGGGGGCCAAGTGCAGAATTGGAGGAGTGGGAGTCATGTGGGTGAAGAGAGAGTACTCAGCTAGCTGCACCCCTTAGCAACATGTTGTTTTTTTTTTTCTAGATGCCTAGTGTGAGCTTTGCGAAGGGGCTTGGGAGCCTGCACGAAAATGGATTTCAATGCCAAATTGTCTCAGACGATGCAATTAGAATATTGTGGATTATGCTAGCCCTAATTTGACATCTGCCTACAGCTGTCCAATGACCCCTTACCCCAAGTGTGTCACTAGTCAATAGGGAACGTGGTGATCACAGAAGAATTGAGATAACCAAGTACAAATATCAGATGAAAACACAAACAACAAAACTGGTTCTGCTTATTTATTCAGACTTCCAGAATCTTCTAGTCATTCCCCTTCATTTCAACATCTCCCTTATCAGAAAGGCAGCTGCCCAAGCCTTTCTGTGCCTAAGGGACGAGTCTACCTTTTAACCTCTGGACTTCTGTGTCTTTTTCTTTTTGGTCTTGGGGCTTGAATTCTGGACCTGGGAACTGTCACTGAGCTCTTTGGCTCAAAGCTAGCACTCTACCACTTGAGCCACAGTGCCACTTCTGGTTTTCTTGTGGTTAGTTGGAGATAAGAGTCTCATAGACTTTCCTGCCCAGGCTGGCTTTGAATCTCAATCCTCCTCTCAGCCTCCTGTGCAGCTAGAATGACAGGCATGAGCTACCGGTGCCCTGCTTTTCTTTCTTTCTTTCTTTCTTTCTTTCTTTCTTTCTTTCTTTCTTTCTTTCTTTCTTTCTTTCTTTCTTTCTTTCTTTCTTTCTTTTTGAGGGGGTCCAATCGGGGGGCCTGAATGCTGTCCCTCAGCTCTTCAGCTCAAGGCTAGCACTCTACCACTTGAGCCACAGCGCCACT
>NW_012267231.1:10397151-10398950 GCF_000151885.1 Dipodomys ordii | reverse complement strand
CCCTTTCTTTCTTTCTTTCTTTCTTTCTTTCTTTCTTTCTTTCTTTCTTTCTTTCTTTCTTTCTTTCTTTCTTTCTTTCTTTCTTTCTTTCTCTCTTTCCTTCTTTCTTTCTTTTCCTTCCTTCCTTCCTTCTTTCTTTTATTTTGTGACTGTACTGGAGCTTGAACTCAGGGCCTAGTTGCTGTCCCTTAGCTTTTTTTTTCTTTTTTCTTTTTGTCAGTTGTGGGGCTTGAACTCTGCGCTTGGGCGCTTTCCCTGCACTCTTCAACTCAAGGCGAGCGCTCTACTGCTTGAGCCACAGCACCACTTCCAGTTTTCCAGTGGTTTATTGGAGATAAGAGTCTCATGGATTTTCCTGCCTGGGCTGGCTTTGCACGATGATCCTCAGATCTCAGCCTCCTGAGTAGCTAGGATTACAGGCATGAGCCATTGGTGCCGAGCTGTACCTTAGCTTTTTATTCAAAGCTAGCCTCTATCACTTGAATCACAGTAGCAGTTCCTTTTTTGTGTGTGGTTAAAAATATAGAGCTAGGAGCCGATGGCTCACAGCTGTAATCCTAGCTACTTAGGAGGCTGAGATCTGAGGATCATGGTTCAAAGCCAGCCCAGGCAAGAAAGTCCAGGAGACTCTTATGTCCAAAAAACCACTCATAAAACTAGAAGTGGCACTGAGGCTCAAGTGGTAGAGCGCTCGCCTTGAGCTGAAGAGCTGAGGGACAGCACCCAAACCCAGAGTCCTACAACCGACAAAACAAAACAAAACAAAATTCACAGAGTTTCCTACCTCTGCTGGCTTTGGGCCATGATCCTCAAATCTCAGCCTCTTCTCTGGGCACTGGCAGTTCAGGCCTGTAAACTCAGGAAGCTGAGGTCTAAAGATGGAAGTTTGAAGTCAGCCTGGGCAGGAATGTCCAAGAGACTTATCTCTAATACAACTATTAAAAAATATCTGGAAGTGAAGCTGTGGCTCAAAGTGGTAGGAACGTGAGTCTTGAGCAAAAAACAGCTCAGGGTCAGTCCCCAGGCACTGAGTTCAAGGCCAACCCCCACCCCCCCCATGAAAAGAAAAAAATATATCTCAGACTCCTGAGTAGCTAGGTTTAAGGCTGAACTATCAGTGCCCTGCACCCAAGCCCTTTTTGTCTTTGCTTGAAGGAATAGCCACTGACTGGCAATGGGATCATTCTTTTCCAGCCTGTAAGAGTTTGTGTTTTCTGGGGCTGCATACAGTATTTAGTGGCTGAACAAGATATGGTCTGAGGAGGCTGGACAAGCAGGGGCCTCTGGATCTGAATGCTGGATGCATTGGGGTGTTCACTGTGTGAAAAAGAATGAGTTTACTCCTTTTTTCCCTTTTTGTGCCGACAGGACTCCTTGAGCTTTTTTTTTTTTTTTCTCAAAGCTAGCACTCTACTCACTTGAGCCATAGCTCTGTTTTCAGTTTTCTGGTGGTTTATGGAAGATAAGAGTCTCAGCCTGGACTGGCTTTGAACCATGATCTTCAGATCTCAGCCTCCTGAGTAACTAGGATGACAGGCCTGAGCCACCAGCACCCAGCTCCATGAGGCTGTTATCTCCAATAAACAACAAACAATGCCAAGGCTTTGAGTTCACATTCCAGGACTGGCCAAAGGAAAAAACAAAAAAGAAATAAAAAAGAAAGAAAGAAACAAAGAAAGGAAGGAAGAAAGGAAGGAAGGAAGCAAGGGAGGGAGGGAGGGAGAGAGGAATGAAGGAAGGAAGGAAGGAAGGGAGAGAGGGAGAGAGGGAGGGAGAGAGGGAGGGAGAGAGGGAGGGAG
>NW_012267231.1:10378801-10397101 GCF_000151885.1 Dipodomys ordii | reverse complement strand
GAAGGAAGAAAGGAAGGAAGGAAGGAAAGGAAGGAAGGAAGAAGGGAAGGAAGGAAGGAGAAGGAAGGAAGGAAGGAAGGAAGGAAGGAAGGAAGAAAGAAAGGGAGGGAGGGAGGGAGAGAGGGAGGGAGGGAGGGAGGGAGGAAGAGAGGAAGGGAGGGAGGGAGGGAGGGAGGGAGGAAGGGCATATAAACGAACAAAATTAACCAAGACAAGAAATAAGCTCAATCTTCTTCAGAGCCATGGGTTTAAGAAGCCCCTCCCACAGCCCATCATCCTTTACTTCCCCAGTCTTAAATATGAGGAGGAAGCAGAATGAAGGACTAGTCACATCAGGTCATGAAGACATATGGAGCTGGGGGCATGGTCTCGGTGACCTAACACTTCCCTAGCATATGTGAGGCCATTATTCAATAAAGAAAAAAGCATGCATGAAGCCAAGTGCTGGTGGCTCATGCCTGCAATCTTAGCTTCTCAGGAGGCTAAGATTTGAGGATCATGGTTCCCAGCTCAGGCAGGGAAGTCTGTGAGACTAATCTCCAATTAACTACCAGAAAACTAGAAGTGGTGCTGAAGCTCAAAGTATAGAGGGCCAGCTAGCCTTGAACAAAAGAGCTCAGGAACAGTACCTAGGACCTGAGTTCAAGCCCCAGAACCAACCACCACAACAAAATAGTATGAATGACTAAGACCCCTTCCTGCCCAGAAAAATTCCCTTTTAGCTTAACATACAACATCATGGAGCCCTGCTTTTACCACCAGCCACAGGACTAGACACAACTTTTCTTCATACCAGTTAAATCTAAAACATTCTGTTATTAGTCAAATGTCAATGGATCATGCCTATAATCCTAACTTCTTAGGAGATTGAGATCTTGAGGATCACAGTTTGAAGCCAGTCTAGGCAAAAAAAAAATCCAAGAGACTCCATTTTCAATGAAGGAAGAGAGCTGGAGTTGGAATTTGTCCCATGCAGTATAATCCAATACACTTGAGCTCCAATTAACCAATACAAAGCAGAATTGGAAGCCAGTCACCAGTGGCTCATGTCAGTAAACCTAGCTACTCAGGAGGTTGAGATTTGAGAATAACATTTTGAAGCCAACCTGGGCAGGAAAGTCTATGAGACTCTTATCTCCAATTAACCACTAGAAAGCCAGAATGGAGCTGTGGCTCAAATGGTCGACTCCTAACTACTACTACTACTACTACTCAGGACCAGCACAAAACAAAAACAAAGCAAAACAAATCCAGAACCAAACATCACAATTGGAGAAATGGGACAGATTTAAACTATGATTGCAATACGAATATGTAGGCTGGAATACTATATTAAGATCAATTCAAACCTGGCACTGGTGGCACATGCCTATAATCCTAGCTACTGGGGGGCTGAGATTTGAGGATGGTGATTCCAATCCAGCCAAGGCAGGTAAGTCTGTGAGATGCATAGCTAATTAACCACAAAAAAAAGCCAGAAGTGGGTGCTATGGCTTAAAGTGGTAGAGCTCTAGCCTTGAGTAAAAGGGCTCAGGGACAGTGCCCAGGTTCCCATGTTCAAGTCCCATGACTGACAAAACAAACAAACAAAAAAATATGATCCTTTTGAACACCAGTATGTGAGCTGCTGTGTGCTCACGCACACACACACAGCTGAATTGAAAGCATTGCTCTCGTAGTAGAATGGCAGTCATGAGCAAATAAGCTGTATGAAAGGCCCTGAGTTCAAGCTTCAACATGGGCATAAAAACCAGCCAATCAAACACACCATGATGGTTTCTACCTGGCCACTTCATGTCATACTACATCCTGAGCGTCTCATCAAAAACCCCAGCAAGGAAGGGCTACACGAGATGAAAATCCCTACATAAGAATTGGAAAAACACAAAAACCCCAAACCCCACAAACCCTCACACATGCTGCACTTCAAGCCTTCCTAGCTGCCTGAAGCCAATCTTTAAGCCTTTTTGTCATTTGCTGGCCAAACCAACCTCCTACTCATTCCAGAGCCCATATCCTCAATCAGGGTTTGTTGTGTTTCTGTTTATTGTCTTTATTCTGGAGTGCACATCACATTTTCCTGTGTTTCTTCCTATGTTGAATAATTCTGGATGGTGTCCTAGACATTGTTCATAATACATTATAAACACTCTTGATTGGAATATGTACTTTTTTCCTTTCTGATTGTGGTATATTCTTATTACACACACACATGCCGACATCAGTTAGTGATGGGGCTACATTCTGAGAAATGGGTGTGAATACCATAGTGTTTGCCCATACCAAGTACGAGGTCTATGGGAACACTAAGAAGACACTATTGTATCTATGGTTCTTTCTTGGCTCCATCATTATATAGTGAAGACAAGGAAATTAACTTCGTTGAATGGGAGTTACAAATGGATTGGGTGCTGGTGGCTCTTGCCTGTATTCCTAGCTGCTCAGGAGCCTGAGTTCTGAGGATTTTCGTTCAAAGCCAGGCCTGAGCAGGAAAGTCCTTGAGACTCTTATCTCCAATGAACCACCAGAAAAACAGAAGTGAAGCTGTGGCTCAAAGTGGTAGAGGGCCAGTCTGGTGTAAAAAAGAGCAGGGAGAGTGCCCAGGCCCTGAGTTCAAGCTCCATGACTAGCAACAACAACAACAAAAAGAGTTATAAATAGATGGGGTACTGGTGGCTTATACCTGTAATCTTAGCTACTCAGGAGGCTGAGATCTGAGGAGGGTGGTTTGAAGCCTGTGCAGGCAGGAAAGTTCATGAGACTCTTATCTTCAATCAACCATCTAAAAAGCCAGAAGTGGAGCTATGACTCCAGCCTTGGGCAGAAAACACAGGGTCAGAACCCAGACGCTGAATTCCAGCCCCAGGACGGGCACACACACACAAAAAGCAATATGAAAGCAAAGCACACACATGAGGCCCTAAGTTCAAGCCCCAGGACAGGCACAACATTAAATAAATATAATAAAAATGTAATATGTACAACATAATGTTAGTATAAATTTAGTTTGAAATAGGAAGAGTGTATTTGCATTTAAAAATTTCCAATAAGATTTCCGTTTAGGGGCTGGGAAGGTGGCTCAGTGGTAGAGCGCTTGCCTTGCAAGCATGAGGCCCTGGGTTCGATTCCTCAGTACCACATAAGCAGAAAAAGCCAGAAGTGGTGCTGTGGCTCATGGTAGAGTGCTAGCCTTGAGCTGAAGAGCTGAGGGACAGCGCCCAGGCCCAGAGTTCAAGCCCCATGACTGACAAAAAAAAGATTTCCATTTAGTTTATGTTACCCAGAATGGTTGCTCCAAGGCCAGGTTTGGGGTTACAGTTGACTGTGGTACGAAGAAGAAACCCCAGTTACAACTTAACTTGAAGCTCAGTCTATCCTCTGCTCCAATGTTACCAACAGAATTAAAAGTGTTCAGAGGAGAGAGAGAAGAGGAAAATAACTGTTCAAATGCAGAGAAGGTCCTCCCTTTAGGTCCTTTTTTATTGTTGTTGCTGGTTGTGGGGCTTGAACTCAGGGCCTAGTCGCTGTCCCTGAGCTCTTTTGCTCAGGGCTGGTGCTCTACCACTTTAAGTCACAGCTCCACTTCCAGTCTTCTGGTGGTTTATTGGAGATAAGACTCTCACACACTTTCTGCATGGCCTGGCTTCGAACTATGATCCTCAGATCTCAGCCTTCTGAAGTAGCTAGGATGACAGGCGTGAGCCACCATCACCCAGCTGTGAGGAGGATTGCGTTGCGGAAGCACAATGCCTAAGTCAAGTTATATTGTCCCTTTCCATGTGGCTATCTAAAAGGAGGACAGAGGAGAGGTGACTATCCTGGACTAAGTCAAGCAGATTGTGTAGGTCCGTCACAGAATCTCCCCTGGAGAAGGCCTATCTCACGCTATACTCCACGGCCCCTCCTCAGGCTCCATCGCTGAGCAGTGAGAATTCAGAGTCACACAGCTGCTCACCCTTGTCAAGAGCCCAAAAACCTTGTTCATTGTTTTAATAAACAAAACGAAGCAACACATCCTCCTAACTATATTCCAGGATTTAAGCAAAACCTCCTTCAGGGGTTTGGGGATCTGGACAGAGAAGAGAAACAGACAGGAAACACAGATCTGGTTTTCTGTTCTTTACTTTTTCTTTTCTTTCTTTTTTGTCTTTTCCCCTTAGAGATTGCTGTTCTTTCCATTTAGCCTTCATCAACCATCTGGTCTCTCCAAGATCTGACCTCACCCCTCAGGAAAACGCAGCATCGATGCTAGTCAAGACTGAAAGTGTGGGAAATTTCCCCTACCCCGTTTTATTTAGAGTACATTTTCTTTCCATAATTATATCCTTGTATTCTTGTGATGGCCTATTCAAACATCCTTCAACACCACCTACAGCAGCTTTTACATTTATCCAGAACCTTCCCTTAGGATGTAACGCAGGCACAAAGGACAAGCAATCAGGTGGGAAGAATATAGCAACTAGGTAAGAACTCAGGTTCATGTGTGATGAAGAAATGATCAGACAGATGACAACTAAAGACCAGGTGTTTGGTGGGTTCACAGCAGTCCAGTGCTTCGATATTAGAAAGCAGAACTTGCCAGGCACTGGTGGTTCACTAGCTACTCAGGAGGCTGAGGTATGGGGATTGCGGTTCAAAGCCAGCCCAGGGTAGAAACGTCTTTGAGACTCTTACCTCTCATCACCAAAAAGCCAAAAGTAGAGCTGTGGCTGAAATGGAGGTGTGCTAGCCTTATACAAAAAAAAAGCTCAGGGACAATGCCAGGCCCTGTGTTCAAGCACCAGGACCAGCACACACACACACACACACACACACACAGACACACACACACAGACACACACACACACACATACACCAGAATTATCCCAGGGACATTCCAGATGCCTTTCCCATTCCAGATGCCTTTCCCATTCTCTTTAAGCCAAGTTATCACTATTTCTCCAAAATGGCAACTTCAATCTACTCTCAAACTTACACCAAACCATGACTTAAGATATGAGGATCTAGTTGGGCACTGGTGGCTCACGCCTGTAATCCTAGCTACTCAGGAGGCTGAGATCTGAGGATTGTGATTTGAAGCCAATCCAGGCAGGAAACTTTGTGAGACTCTTATCTCCAATAAACTACTCAAAAAAGCCAGAAGTGGTGCTGTGGCTCAAGTGGTAGAGCACTTGCCTTGAGAAAAAGAAGCTCAGGGACAGCTCCCAGGCCCTGAGTTCAAGACCCTGGGACTAGCAAAAAAAAAAAGTGAGCATCTAGTACATTTTCTCTTGGAAACAAAGTCATCTGGGATTACAAGATTGAAGAGAGAAGGACAGGGCAGAAAACTCATAGGAATGCAGTTCTAACTCTGTTTCCAAATCCCTCACCCCCAAATCATGCAATCACTGTGGCTAACATATACTAGGAGATGCTGAGTCCTTGAGATCTACACACAACTCCTGGATACCTATGTCTAACCTTAACATCCCATGGCCTCTATGGCCAGAATGACTGGGAGTTGAGTAGGACAATATTTGATCAACCCAGTCCCTAAAGCAATTGACCATAAACCAGGAGAAAGGCAGCTGAGGGGAAAGACTGCTCATATTTCTTAGATCTGGGCAAAGCTTCCTAAAATACATCTGTTTTCTTAATTCAGTCTTTATGAATCCATTACTCACCTCCAAGGCCTTAACTCCTTGCCAAATTCCAGACTCTCTTCCTCCACCCTACTTCTTAAGCTATAAAAATATGGAGGGTAACCTCAAACCCAAATTGAAGATCGTTGCATCCTGATAACAGCATGAACACACACAAGGCTGCAGGGAATAAGTAGTGTGCAAAAAGGGCCACATATGCGGGTGGCTCATGCCCATAATCCTAGCTACTTGGGAAGCTGAGATCTGAGGATCATGGTTCAAAGCCAGCCTGGGCAGGAAAGTCTGCGAGACTCCTATCTCCAATTAACCACTCCTCCCCCCTCAAAAAAAAATCCAGAAGTGAAGCTCAGGGATTGAGCAGAAAAGCTCAGAGACAACACCTAGGCCCAGAGCTCAAGCCCCAGGATTGGTACAAGAGAGAGGAAAAAAAAAGAAAAGAAAGATGATAGACTGTGGGCATAACTGAAGTGGTAGAGCACCTACCTAGCAAACATGAGAGCCTGAGAGCAAACGTAGTACTGCCCAAGGAAAATGGTGAGTGAGTCATGATAAAGTTGGATATTGAAATAGGTAGGGAAATTGAAATGGTAGTGAAACTGTATCATTCAGCCCTTCCATTGGTGGTCCAAAATGGCTTCAATCAGTCAAAATACCAACAGGGAGAAGATGCCTGTGCTTGTCATGTAAAGATGCATTTGATCCAAGAAGCATTCTCCCAGTACACTCACTCCTTCTCCACTTCCGATAATAGCACTGAAAACAGCACTCTGGGTGTGATCGGGAATGAAGCGTGTATTATTGCAGGCTGGAGTAACAAAATTCTGCTCAAGAATGCCAAAAGTAAAAAAAAAAATATATACATCATATGATTCATCAATGTGGCTTTGGACCAACAATATGTTAGGGGGAATCAGAGACTTCGATCTAGGAATTTAATGAAGAACACGTACATGCTCAGGCGCACGTAACTCCTGCCATACACATTTAACCAATAAATGGCACCAGCAAAGCAGACATTTCTCAAAGCCTCATGCCCTTTTTCACAGTCTTGCTGAAATCCAATCTCCTTTCCTTGTTGGTTTTTCCCCTCCCCAATCTGTGGCACTGAATGTCAGTTAATCATTTAGTGATACCCTAAAATCAGGGGTTGTCATCTGCCAACCTAATATTGTATTTCCTGTGGTGACAGGATTCCAAGGCACTCTGAGGTTTATTTTTTGTGGTGCTGGGATTTGAACTCAGAACCTTAGCTTTGCTTATCTTGCTTGCTGGCGCTGTTCTGCCACTTGAGTCCTTTCTCTAGCCTGGCTTATTTTGCAGATGGTGTTCCACAGACTTTTCTGTCCAGGCTGGCTTCAAACTACAATCTTTCTCAACAACCTAGGAATTCAAGTGTAAGCCAATGGTCTGTGAGTTCCGTCACACAATTTTACCCACACTTGTTAGAAAATAGGTAGAGTATAGGAGTTTAATTTTATGGTGCTATGTTATCTAAGCCAGAAAGAACATACTTAAAAAGCACTACTTGAAAAATATAGCTAAATGGAAGACTGAATTCATGGGTTTAAACATAGTATCTTCATTTCTATAATTTATGTGTAGCATAATTCACCTGTGTTTAAAAATGCATCCAGTTTAATGAGTTAAAAAATTCAGGCTAGGGAAGGTGGCCTAGTGGTAAAGCGCTTGCCTAGCATTCTGAAGCCCTGGGTTCGATTCCTCAGTACCACATACACAGAAAAGGCCAGAAGCAGCACTGTGGCTCAAGTGGTAAAGTGCTAGCCTTGAGCAAAAAGGAGCTCAGGGACAGTGCCCAGGCCCTGAGTTCAAGCCCCAGGACTGGCAAAAAATAATATTAATTATGCACATAAAAAATCAAGCTACCGATGCTTTCCTGCCTACCCCCAAACCTTTTTTCTCTTTGCATTCAATACATAGCCCCAGCACTCAACAAAAAAATGATAATTTGGCTGTAGAAGTTTAATTTTGTAACTCTGTCTCAGTGCCTTCTATTAACATAATATTTTTCGATTCATTTTATTATATATCAGTCTATTTTTTTGTTTTTCCCTGTTGAGTACTATTCTAACTTACGCAATGTCACACAATTTGTTATAGCTACTTAATTGATGATAGAAATCTGATTTTGTTCCTCTTTCGGACTGTTATGAATAAACCTACTACACACATCTGTAAAATTCATTATATCAACTTATTTTTATTCCTTGTAGCCAAATATACAGAACTAGTATTGGCTGGGTCAGAAGGCTCGTATATGATAAACTATGTTTTCTTCTATTAAAAATTGTAAAATTATATTTAAAGCTGCTGGTCTATTTTATGATCACAACAGCCATACATAGGTATTTTATTTGTTTCACATCAGTGCCAACAATTGGTTTCACCAATCTTTTAATTTGGGGCCATTTTATTAGGTGCTTAGTGATATTTCAAGGTAGTTTCAATTTGCATTTTCCCGATGAATAACTAATGGTGTTTATTTAGCATCTTTGTATAATAAATTACCCATTTATATAGCTTCTCCTGTGATATATCTGCTTAAGCCTTTTTTTCTCATTTTTCATTAGTTACTTATTCCTAAATCTTAACAATACATTTTTTTACAAAATAAAAATATGCATCTCTTCTTAGATATTATAAATAACATTCACACAGTCTATGTCTTGCTTTCTTTTGAAGACCACCCATTTTTGGTGAGGTTCAAATGACTAATTTTTAAAAAACTTATCCCTCATGCTTTGAATCATAATTTGTTTTGTCAGTCATGTGGCTTGAACTCTGGGCCTGAACTCTGTCCCTGAGCTTTATTTGCTCAAGGCTAGCACTCTACCATTTTGAAGCACAACATCATTTCCAGTTTCCCAGTGGTTAATTGGAGATAAGAGTCTCATGGACTTTCCTGCCCAGGCTGGCTTTGAACTGCCATCCTCAGAGCTCAGTGTCCTGAGTAGCTAGGATTACAGGTGTGAGCCACCAGTGCTTAGCTTGAACCACAATTATTTGCTTAACCCAAGGTCATAAATACTTTCTCCAACACTTTTTTCTCCTTTCCATGCTTTATAATTTTGACTTTTACTTTTATTTCTAAGGTCCAAATTTTGTGTATTGTGCGATAAATATAGAGGCTCATTTCCTTCCATTTTGGTAACAAAGTTCTCTAGCACTTATCAAAAAAGACCTGTCTTCCTGATTGAATTATCTTGGAAACCAGTGATGAACACAATAGACCACATACCTGTGAGTCTATTTCAGTATCATCTGTACTCTTCCACTGAACTATGTGTTTCACTGAAGAACAATAACACATTGATTATGGTCACTTCAGGGTACTCTGAAATCAGACAGCAAGAACCCAGCCTTTATCACCTTTCTCAGCAGTGTTTTGGCGACCTTAGTTCTTTTTTGATCCCAGATTAAAACTTATACACAGACTGTCATTTTCTGCTAAAATTTTGGTATAGTTTTGATTGCATTTTCATTCTATCTGCATATCTACTGGAGGCAACCTCAATAACAGTACTGAATATTTCTACCCATGAATATGTTATGTGTTTTCTTTACAGAGCTCTTCCTTAAAGTCTCATGGTGATATTGTACATTTTAATACAGAGGTCTTGCAATACATTTGGTTAAATGCATACTTCTGGTTTCACATTTCTTTTCATTCACATACAGAGTATTTTCAATTTTTAATTTTTGGATCATTTTCTCCGATAGAAGACAATCTGATTTTTTTTTTTGGCATTTTGACTTTGCCTTGTTCAATCTGCTGTTTAGTTCTTTTCTTTTAGAGTCTGTTTTTTAACTTTTTTTGGGGGGGGGTCCAGTCGTGGGGCCTGAACTCTGGGCCTGGACGCTGTCCCTCAGCTCTTCAGCTCAAGGCTAATGCTCTACCACTTGAGCCACAGCGCCACTTCCGGCTTTTTTTCTTTTTGCTTATGTGGTGCTGAGGAATCGAACCCAGGGCCTCAGGCATGCAAGGCAAGCGCTCTACCACTGAGCCACCTTCCCAGCCCTCTTAGAGTCTCTTTTTTAAATGGTAGTTTTTTACCTTTGGAGAGCTGTATAAAGGAACCTTCAATATTACATGTCAGTTGGTGAGTCTAATGCACCTTGGTCATTGTTGCTCCTTCCATCCTTCCTCCTCTTCTTCCCCGACTCCTCTCATACCCTCAAGTTCCCTGGTTTCGTTTCCACCTAAGCACATTCAATATCATGGTTGTATTCACCCACCTTCCTTTTTCCCCTTGAACTCACCCAACCCCTTTTTTTTTAAGATTCTTTAAGACAACATTAACACGTAATTCCTGAACAGAGTTATTTCCAGCATAATAATACCCGTCACTTTTGAGTTCTGCTATACTTGTTACCTCCTGCCTTTGTCCGTCTTGATGGATGCATTTACCCCCCTTTAACTTAGCGATCACTTTTCCCCCTTCTTAATAAATGTAGCACTTTTGAATGAATGCTGATGATTGCAGATGTCTTGATGATCTGGATTCCGTCCAGCTTGTTTTGACTCTCAACAAAAGAGCTTGCCAATCAATTCAATGGCTTTTCAAATTTTTCAGTGTTGGGGAATTGAACCCAGAGCTCTATCCATGCTAGGAAAATGCTTCTGCTCTCTATCTCCAACCTTTCAGCTCAATCATTTTCAGGCTTACTTTGAGACATTCATAGGACAGATCTTTGTTTTAACTCTACTAGGAACTACTTTTACCCTAGGGCTAGCTTGGGCCTGTTGTTAACAAGTCGTCTTCATTTGGTCTCTACTGATTGTGTTGGGTGTTCATTCTGCATGATCTGCATGGAAATATTCTCCAGTGTTCCATGAGGTCTAACAATGGTTCCAATTGCAACTATATGATTGGTTTTGCTCAATTTGCTGGCGACTTCTACCCAGGGACAGCTTAGTAACACTCTCTATGGGACCATGGAGCAGAGTTTTGGATCTTTGTTCTGTGGATTGTAATTGTCTTTGTTAATCATTTTCACCAATCCTACCTACCTCATTCTCCCTGAGCAGTGACCTCTGGCTCCTCATCGTAGAATGTCTCCAATTTCTCAGGACCTTCTCCTTCTGTTACAGTTAGAAGGTGCCTGCAGGCAGAAAATGAGGCAATTGTTTATTTTCTCTCACGGATTAAGTGCTATGGTGGCTGTTTCCAATGTCTGAAAACAATTGCTTCACATATAGTTTTCCAGTTTTCTCCTTGTTTATGAGAGGAAGATAGCGCAGAGGAAGCGCTGGTTTCAAAAAAGAAGTTATATTACTCTTTTTTTCTGTGTCAGTCATGGGGCTTGAACTCAGGGCCTGGATGTTGTCACTGAGCTCTTTTGCTCAAGGCTAGAATTCTACCACTTTGAGCCACAGCGCCACTTCTGGTTTTCTGGTGGTTAATTGGAAATTACAGTCTCACAGTCTTCCCTACCTGGACTGGCTTTGAACCATAATCTTCAGATCTCAGCCTCCTGAATAGCTAAGGTTACATATGTGAACTACCAATGCCTGGCAAATAAACTTTGACAATTTTTTGTCAGTCCTGGGGCTTGAATTCAGGGCCTGGGCACTGTCCCTGAGCTTTACTTTTTTTCTTTCTTTTTTTTTTTAGATGTATTGTGCTCTTTATGCTTTTTTACATTATTATTATTATTAATATTATTATCTTTAAGTAGTTGTATAAAGAGGTTCCCATTCTACAAAACAGTATATGAATACAAGGTGTCTGACAACACTGTCACCCATCGCCCTGAGCTTTTCCATTTAAAGCTAGTGCTCTTCCACTTTAAACCATAGGCCTATTTCCCCATGTGATTCTTTGTCTCTAATTAACTACCAGAAAACCAGAAGTGGAGCTGTGGTTCAAAGTAGTAGAGCGCTAGTGCCCAGGCCCTGAGTTCAAGCCCCAGAACACACATACACACACACACACACACACACACACACACACACACCAGCACATGACTGTACCATCAGGAGAGCCAACAGCTCTTACTTCACATCTGTAATTGTTGAACAGATCTGAACAGTAGTAAGGGTATGTTGGAGGCAGAGTTTTCAGACCTATAGTTAGGTTTTAATTGTGTGTGTGTGTGTGTGTGTGTGTGCGCGCGCGCGCGTGCATGCGCGTGCCATTCCAGTTAAAGAGATCTTTAGAACAGTATCTTCAGGATTGCCTGTAGTATTTTAAGGTTACAGGGAAGCAAATGAGCAAGCATAGGAAGTACGCAGGGGCTTTTTGGAAAAGGAGAACAAGCTGTGAGCCTTGTTATGCAGTGCTCTTGGAGGAGGGCTTATGCCAGGGTTCTGGAGACCTCAGGGGAGGAGACAGCCGGCAGGGACCAACCCCATTCATGCATTCGCTCATATCTCTGCCTTCCCCTGCCCATCTTAAATGTGACACAAGGTTGAGATTTTTTTTCAGCTATATTTCCCTGGACTATTTGTAACTGCCTAAACAATCATTCTTCCACTATAGATGAAGTTTCTATTTGGAGTGGAATCACATAGCCCAAATCGTGTATTTCCCTCCATTTCACCGACTATAGTATTTTCCTAATGATCTAGGACAATATATATGTCAATACCATTTCCTTTTACCTGCTGGACACACTGACCTTTTTGTATCCAGTTTTTATTGAAGGACATTTAGGTTCATTCTGGATTGAGGCTACACTAGAATAAAATAGATCAATATCTTATATATATATATATATAAAATATAAAATAGCTATGCATTTCGTTTCTATTGGATAAATATATAGGAAGACATTGATTATTTGTGTGTGTGTCAATACCAGAGCTTTTTTTTTTTTTAAATCAAGGCTAGTGCCCTACCACTGGTGCTACAGCTCCACTTCTGGCTTTTTTGGTGGTTGATTGGAGATAAGAGTCTCACAGCCTGTGCTGGGTTTGAACTGTGATCCTCAGTTCTCAGCCTCCTGCCTAGCCAGGGTTACAAGTGTGAGCCACTGGTGCCAGGGAACATTGTTGCTTCTTATTGCCTGTATATGTCTACACAAAGTAGCTAAACTATTCTCCAAAATGAATATGTTCCCTGGTTGTCTAAATTCTCAAAAGGTATAGTTTAAAACTATCTTAATCACAATAAACTTAATATGGATGTGCTTCGAATTAGATTTTGGTACTAGGAGTCACATTCAAAATTTCTTTTGAGAATTTTGGTCAACTAGCCATTTGTGAGTTTCCATTTCCATTCCAATTGAGAAGTAGGAATAAGATTACCTTTCATCCATCTGGAACACAAAACAAGAAGGCTATAATCTTGTAATTTTTTTTCTTGTTGAAATATGTCAACAAATTGATGGATGTTGCCAGGTATTTTAAAGAGTCATTTAAAATTTCCTTCCTGCACTGCTTCATTTTGTTTTGTTTTTATTTTACCGAGAACACATCTATAATTTCTATTTTTCAGAAAATTGATTTTCAAATGTTTCATCTGCTTGTAATTAAAAAGAAGATAAACTTCACACCCATTCATGCATACACCCTCCTCTTACAGAGAAGACACTATAATTTAGACTTTTTAGAAAATAGATTTCCAAACCTTTCATTTGCAAGCAATTAAAAAGACAAACTGCACAGTCCTTCATGCATACATCCTCCTGATAACAAACAGGGAGAAAAATAAAGGCAAGTCTAAAATCATTTGACCGGCTTTTCCAGCCCACCCTATTATGTTATCCAAGACTGTCCTCCAGAGAGAATGACACACACTCCTCTAGAGACGTCTGGTTCTGCATCCCGGCTTTCCTATCTTGAAAATATGTATTCTTGTCACCACTTCGTTTTCTTGCTTGTGAACAGGCCTGTTTTTCTCTCCAACCGATTTCTTTCTTGCCATATTTTACGAGATGCAATCAATTTTAGACTAACTTTGTGTGTGTGCCCTTACTGGGGATTGAACTCAGTGCTTAGTGCTCTTGCTTGGTTTGTTCATCTAAGGCTGGCATTCTACCAATTAAGCTACACTTTCTCAATCTCTCTCTCTCTCTCCCTTCCTTCCTTCCATCGTGGGCCTTGAACTCAGGACCTGGGCACTGTCCCTCAGCAATTTTTGCTTAAGGCTAGCACTCTACCACTTTGAGGCACAGCACCATTTCTAATTTTCTGGTGGTTAACTGGAGAATTGGAGATAAGAGTCTCATGGGGACTTTTCTGCCCAAGCTGGCTAATTGGGATTCTCAGATCTCAGCCTTTTGAGTACCTAGAATTACAGGTGTGAGCCACCAGCACCTGGCCTTCTTTCTTTTGTGGTGGTTAATTGGAGATTAGAGTTTCATGATTTTTCCATGCCTGGAGTGGCTTTGCACTGGGATCCTCAAATCTCAGCCTCCTGAGTAGCTAGGATTACAGGCATGAGCCACTAGCCCCCAAGTAATGTTTTATTCCTACAGTCCTTCCCTCCCACCAATCTACTGTCTCCAGAGACGTTGGGGTTCATTTCTTTTGTCGGTTGTGGAGCCTGAACTCTGGACCTGGGGGCTGTTCCTCAGCTCTTCAGCTCAAGGCTAATGCTCTACCACTTGAGCCACAGCGCCACTTCCAGTTTTCTGAGTAGTTTTATTGGAGATAAGAGTTCCCCTCCCAAGGCTGGCTTTAAACCACGATCCTCAGATCTCAGCGTCCTGAGTAGCTAGGATTAAAGGCATGAGTCACCAGCGCCTGGCAAAACTTGTTTTTTTTTGGGGGGAGGGGGTCATGGGCCTTGAACTCTTGGCTTGGGTGGTGTCCCTGAGCTCTTCAGCTCAAGAAGATTACTCTACCACTTGAGCCACAGCCCCATGTTGGGATTCATTTTATAACAGTGTAGGCAGCAGAGTAATTGGTTTTCCACCACAAAACTCAGGCAAATGTCTTCCTGGGCACAAGTTTCTATGTTGTCTGTTTTCTAGCTGGTGTGTTAATGCCACACATTTTGGCTTCAATAGTATTTGTAGCCTAGTAAGTGCATCGTGATGGCTACGTGGAGTTTTATATATTCATTTGAGCAGTAGTTAGGCTTGAACTCTGGGCTTAGTTTGTTCAAGGCAGTTGCTGTTATCTTGAGCTACCCCTTACCCCCTTTTAAACTTTATTTTTTATGTTGGCGTGGCTAACCTTGGCTTGTGATCCTCTGAACTACTATACCTCGGGGTTGCTGAACATAGTACCACATCTTGCTCTCCCTCCTTTTTTTGGTGCTGGTCCTGGGGCTTGAACACTCTCTCTCTCTCTCTCCCTCCCTCCCTTCTTCCCTCCCCCTCTCTCTCTTTTCTTCAAAGTTTCTTAAGGATCCAGATAGATGGAGCTATATGACCTTCACATAGTATATGTGTGGTTCTATGCATATGTGTGCATGTGTGTGTGTGCGTGCATGTGTGTGTGTGTATGTGCACGCACGTTCCCCTTCAGGGTCACAGTATAAATCTGCACTCTCATATGGAAAGTTTTATTCCTTGCCCTGACTTCATACTCATTCAGCTCTGGTCAATAATAGGCAATCTTTTTTTTTTTAAATCAGAATTCTTGCTATGTTGTGGTTTCATAGAATGTAATTCTTATCCTACTCTCCATTTGCTTATCTTCTCATCTCCTGAGATTTATTTTCTCTCCTGTCTTCATGATTACCTTTACCTCCCTCTTCTGTGCCTGGCTCTAAAAAGAGGTGCGATTCTTGGTCTGTATCCCTCTGCTTTCCTGACCACATAATACTGAATAAATAACTGAGATTATTGAATAGATATTGAATAATAAAATCAGGAAAAAATAAATAAAACAGATTAAAAAAAAACAATTGATATTGACAAGAAGAAACCCTCCCAAGCTCTCTAAATGTGGCCACCGTATCCTCTGTCTACTCAGACTCCTTAAGGATGACCTGTGGCTCATCAATACAGACAATGGAAGGAGCTCAGAAGCAATCAGGCTGCTACAGGATTTACAAAGTCTTTCCAGACAGAAAGGATGGTCTGAGGGGGTCTGAATTTCTGTAACTCCTCATTGCTTTATTACTGGATTTGTTTTGGTGGTGGGTGGATGCATAAAGATGAGCTTGGATAGAACTTTCTTACCAAGGATAAAGCTAAAAAATTCTGTCTGGGAGCACTCAACTGTGTCAAATAGCTTTGCCATGCTGCTCTGCCTCAAAATATCATTAAAAGAAGAAAGAGGCTGTCAGTGAGCAGATTGCATATGTATGTGATCAGAACTATGACAGTTGTTATATTTCTCTTGATCTGTATTTCTTTCTATCTCCTTACTTTCCAGCTCTTTCATCATTCATGTGAAATTACAGATGCAATTGATTACTCAATGTGATTCAGACAAGTCTAGGACATTCCCATTTCCCCTCCATCAAAGCCATAAACTCTGGACCATTGTGTCTGTATCAGATCCTGATTACAGGTTAGGAGAATAGTCATACTGTGGAAGTTTGCTAAATAGCTAATTGCACTGAGAAGAATGAGAACAGCCACTTAGTGGCCTTGAGACCAAACAGACAAAATGCACTTAAAAAATAGACGAAGGAACACACAAACATTTCCAGAGAGGATAAAGAAATGATCAATAGGTACATGAAAGAAAATGCTCAAAATCACTAATCAATTCCTTTTGCAAAGGCAAATGCAAAACACAATGAAATAATATCCTCCTCTGATCCATTAGAGAACGTATCAAGAGCTGGGGAAAATGTGGGTAAATTAGGACACGGACACCCCTGGCAAGGATGTAAGCTGGTGTAGTTGCTGTGGCAAACAGTGCTCTGTTTCATCAGAAAGGAAAATTAGAGATGGGCAACAGTGGCTCCAGGCTGTAAATCACACTACTTGGGAAGGACAGGTGGGGGATCATGGTTCATGGATAGCCCAGGCCTGAAATGTCTTGAATCTCCATCTTAACCAATAAGCTGTGGCAGTGGCACATAGGTCTTATCTTTGCTGCAGGAGAAGCACCATGGCTGGATACAATGGTACATGCCTGTTATCCTCAATGATACAAGAGTACAAGTAGGTTTGTAGTCCAGGCTGAGGCCTGAACATAAGCTGGGACTCTAGCTCTAAAATAACCAATGCAGAAAGGTGTGGTTCAATTGGTAGAGTGCCTTCCTAGCAAGTGCCACACATAATAATAATAATGATGATGATGATGATGATGATGATGATGATAATAATAATAAAATTTGAATCATCAGGAAGCAGAACTGTGGCTCAAATGGTAGAATGCTAGCCTTGAACAAACAAAGCTCAAGGACAGTGCCCAGGCCCTGAGTTCAAGCCCCAGGACCAGTACAAAAATAAACAAATAAACAATAAAAAAGTAGAATCATCATATGACGTAACAAAATTCAAATTGTTGTATGATCCAAGAATGATAGTCTTGAATATATATGTATACATATATATACACACATATGTACACACATACACATACATATATACATATATTGAATATATGTATGCATATATACACACATACATATATATGTAACCAAGATAATTGAAATCATGGTCACAGAAAGGGAAAGCAATTCAAATCTCCATTGTGGATAGGTTGATAAACAATATTGTCCATATATATGTATGCACTGGAATATGATTCAGTCTTAAACAGGAAGTAGATACTGGTATGTGCTACAAGAGAGCCAAATCTTAAGAACATTACACTAAGTAAAATAAACTTGTCATACATGGTACAAAGAGTAAACAGATGATAGGTGCAATGGTTTTAAGCTACCTATATTATGATGGCTCCATGAGTTTATGTCACCTAGGGAGGTCATGGCACTTTTTGTTGGTTATGGGGCTTGAATTCTAGGCATGGGTGCTGTCCCTGAGCTCTTCAGCTCAAGGGGTGCATTCTATCACTCCAGCCACAGCACCACTTCTGGTTTTCTGGTGGTTTATTGGAGATAAGAGTCTCACAAGATTTCCTGCCAGGGCTGGCTTTGAACTGTGATCCTCAGATCTCAGCCTTATGAGTAGCTAGGATTACAGATGTGTGCCGCCGGCACTGGGCCCTTTTCTTTTTTTCTAAGTACACTTTGTGATGCTCATACAATGACAAAATTGTCTCAGGGCACCTTTCCCAGGAGACATTTCTCAGAAGATATGCTTCTGTTCAATGATGCATGACTGTATACTTATGCATGACTGTATACTTAAAAAAAAAGAGGACTAGGAAGGTGGCTCAGTGGTAGAGCGCTTGCCTTACATGCATGAGGCCCTGGGTTAGATTCCTCAGCATCACATAAACAGCAAAAGCCAGAAGTGGCACCTTGGCTCAAGTGGTAGAGCGGGTAGCCTTGAGCTGAAGAGCTGAGGGACAGCGCCCAGACCCAGAGTTCAGGCCGCATGACCAGACCAAAAAAAAAAGAAAGAAAAGAAAAGAAATGTTCATACCAAAATATGTCCAGCAATATCATGGAGGTATCATAGCATAGAAATGGACACAACCTGTGTGTCCATCCATTTGGATGACTAGATAGAGAAGATGTGATATATAAAATGGATTATTACAACGTCGGTGGGGGGGGGGGGGGGGGAGGAGAAGGGTTGGGATTGGCGGGGGGGGGGGGGGGGGGGGGGGATGTGAAGGGGAAACAAAGGAGGAGGCTGCAATGCTTGGTAAGAAATG
>NW_012267231.1:10354103-10378751 GCF_000151885.1 Dipodomys ordii | reverse complement strand
AGGGGGGAGGCTGGGAAGGGATGTGAAGGGTAAACCAAAGGAGGAGGCTGCAATGCTTGGTAAGAAATGTACGCATTATCCTGCCCATGTAATTGTAACGCCTCTGTACAGTATGTTCACAAATAAAAAATAAATAAATTAAAAAAAAATTAAAAAAATGGATTATTAGTTGGCCATTAAAAAGGAGGTATTACTTATACAATCTACAACATCAGATCACTTTGTGCAGAAACCAGACATAGAAGACTATACATTTTCACAGACACATTTATATGAAATGCCTAAAATGGCAAAGTTCTTAGAAAGAGGAAATCATTTTATGGTTACATAGGGCTGTGAAGAATGGGGGATTAGGTGATAATTATAGTGAATGGTAGAGAGTTTCTTTTTTACTCTGAATGCCTTAATTTAATTTGAAATTGATTTTTGTGATGACTGTACAATGTTGTGATTAGAGTCAACTATACTGAGTTTAAATTATGCCATGTGGATTATATATATCCAAAGAGCTGTTAGGGGAAAACATGTTTAACAAAAGAGTCTTGGATTAATCTCGATGGGGGTTACAGGCAGAGGGAGAAGGCCATATCACAGTCTTTTTTCCCTTCTCCAAACACAAGTATAGAATTCTGCTGGGCGCTGGTGGCTCACACTCAGCTACTCAGGAGGTGATCTGAGGATCGCGGTTCAAAGCCAGCTTGGGCAGGAAAGTCTGTGAGACTCTTAATTCCAATTAACTACCAGAAAACTACAAGTGGCGCTGTGGCTCAAGTGGTGAGCCACTTGAGCAGAAAAGCTCAGGGACAGTGCCTAGCTGCTGAGTTCAAGCCCCATGACTGACCAAAAAAAGAAAGAAAGGAAGAAAGAGAAAGAAAACAAAAGAAAGAAAGGAAGGAAGGAGGGAAGGAAGGAAGGAAGGAAGGAAGGAAGGAAGGAAGGAAGGAAGGGAGGAAATACAGAATTTATCTCCCCAAGAAATATGCAGGTTTCATGTAGACATTTCAAAATCCACACACCTGCTTTGTGTTCTTCTTCTCACTATCTCTGATCTACCATTTTCTACCAACTATGATGTTACAAAGCTAATTCTCATTAGTAACAAGTAGATCCAAAAGACAGCTCTCACTAGAGATGTCCGTTGCTGGCAATGCCCTCTGCCTACAGCACATTTCACCCTCTATTTTATTCATCGTATGGCCTGGCTTCAGCAGCCTGCCTTCGCCCTTAGCACGAAGAAGCTTCTAGCAAATAGTTAGCCTATCATGGAGGGCGAGTCTGCCAGGATGCTGCTCCAACCTTGCAGCCTAGAATAGCTCTTTCTGTGCTGCAGCTGTCCCATCCAGGATGCTGTCCTCAAGATTTATTTCTTGCCAGTGTTCGTCTGCATTTCAGGACACACGTGAGATCATTTATCATCAGTGTGCTCATACCACTGTCACATCTCCAGAGCCTGTGGGGAGAGCCAGGGCCCCACAGCCGAATGGAAAATGTGGAACATGGAAGAAGGGGACAGAACACATGTGGGTTTCGGGTGGGAGGGGGCAGGAAAGGGGTGTCAGTGTATCTACTGTGATTAATCAAAGCAACAAAAAGTAACTACCATAACACGTAGAAGTGTGATCAGGACAGACCAGGTTTCTGCTGTGAGTGATCCCAAGAGAACCAGGGAGTCACCAAGGTCCGTATGAAACCTTTCTAAGGGCAGGGTGTGGTGGCTCATGTAATCCTAGTTACTGAGGAGGCTGAGATTTGAGGATCAGGGGTTGAATCCAGCCTGGGAGGAAAATCTGTGAGACTCCTATCTCTGGTGAATGACCAGAAAACCAGAAGTGGAGCTGTGGCTCAAAGTGGTAGAACACTAGCCTTGAGCGAAAGAGCTCAGGGACAGTGTCCAGGCCCTGAGTTCAAGCCCCACAGAGGACAATAAACAAACAAATAGACACATAAATATAATAAAACCTTTCCAAGTTCTCAGCACACCAGAAGACAGCTCCCAGTTTTGTCTGCAGGTAGAAAAAAATCTACATAATTGGTAGAACAGCTATCATATTCCTCTACAGGAAGTCCAGTTTTCAACATCCTAGAAAATAGATTGTCCCAGAGCATACACGGGCTGACATCTACTTGGGAGCTGGCCCCTGCAGGACCCCAGTGGCAGTGATATTCAGGTTATGGAAATCACAGTATACAAACCCAAGGTCGAGCCCATAGCCTGATTTCTCCTGCTCCCATATTTAAGCTTCTTGGAGTGTGTTCATTTCTCTAAGCTCTCAACTCACCCTTTGCCAAATTCCAGTCTGCTTTTAATTTCACATCTCTAAACAGATGAGCAAGTCTAATGTTTCCTATCACCTGATCCAACAACTTAGTATCCTGACCTAAGTTACAGTGGCTAAAAGTGAGACATTGGTGCCAGACAAATGAGGCTGAATTAAAAAGAAGTCTGTACATATGTTTAAAAGCAAACAAGAAAACAAAGAAACAACCGTGATTAAAATCTTGAGCTTGGAAAAGTTTTGTCATTGTCAAAGAATGATGCTGGGAATAATCAAAGTTAAGGACTAGAATGACTCCTATAGTGCTGGACTAGTGGGAAGGTTATCATAATCATGTTTGCTTTAATATGTCTCTTGATATACCTAGATTTAATGCGGCAAATTAGATATAGAAATAAATCTGTATTTCTTTCTTTCTTTCTGGGACTTGTTTGTTGAAAGGATCTGGAAATCAGAGGCCTTCCAGTACTAACACACACATTTCATATTGCAATACCTTTCTTTTCTTTTCTTTTCTTTTTTTTGTGTTGGTTGTGGGGCCTGAACTCAGCTGTCCCTCTGCTCTTCAGCTCAAGGCTAGCACTCTACCACTTCTTTTTTCTGCTTATGTGGTGCTGAGGAATGGAACCCAGGGCCTCATGTATGTAAGGCAAGCACTCAACGACTGAGCCACCTTCTCAGCCCAATACTTTTCTTTTTGTTTTTGTCAGCTATGGGGCTTGAACTCAGGGTCTGGGTACTGTCCCTGAGCCTCTTTGTGCTCAAGGCTAGCACTCTTGAGCCATAGTGTTACTCCCAGTTTTTGAGTGGTTATTTGGAGATAAGAGTCTCATGGAGCCGGGCACTGGTGGCTCATGCCTGTAATCCTAGCTACTCAGGAGGCTGAGATCTGAGGATCATGGTTCAAAGCCAGCCAGGGCAGGAGAGACTGTGAGACTCCTATCTCCAATAAACCACCAGAAAACCGGAAGTGGCGCTGTAGCTCAAGTGGTAGAGCGCTCCCCTTGAGCTGAAGAGCTGAGGGACAGCGCCCAGGCCCAGAGTTCAAGCCCCATAACCGACAAAAAAAAAAAAAAGAGTCTCACAGGAATTTTTCTGCCCTGGGGCCAGCTTTGAACCACAGTTCTCAGATATCAGCCTCATGAGTAACTAGAATTACAGGCATAAGCCACTGGCTCCCGGCTGTAATACCTTCCTGAGGTCAAGAAAAAAACAAAAAACAAAAAACATGACAAAGGTCCTTGGGATAATGTTTGACTTTAGCACTAAGACAGAGAAAATGAGGAAACAGGATACATCTGAAGCATCTCACTTTGTGAGAGAGTGAATTATATCTATCGGGACTATAATAAATTAGCTCATACTAATGCAGATAAATAATTGAATAATCAAGTAAACAAATGGGAGACAGAACCCAGGAACAAATGCCTGCAACTATGGATAGGTCATCTTCTACAATAGTGTCGGCATGTATATATATATATACACACACACACACACACACACACACACACACACACACACACACGCAAAAGAATGAAACCAGATTCTTACTTTATACCATAAAAGAAAATCAATTCAAAACGGCTTAAATCTTTAACAATAAAGCCTGAAACTAAGAAATTACTAGCATGAAACAAAGGGTAAAAATCTCCAAAGCACAGACATGACACTAAAAACATACTGTTGTCTGAGTAGTTAAGACAAAACTGATGAGTGAATATATAATAAAGTCAAAAGCTTCGGCACACAGAGAGAAAAAGAAAAGAAAAAGCACCCTATGCATGGGAGAAAATGCAATGCAAACAAGTGGTTCAAAGCTAGTTTTATAAGTAACTATTGCAATTTAGTATAAAAAACAAGTCAAAACCATTAATATTAAAACAAATAATATCTTTTTTAAAAAAACAAGTTAAAAGCAAATGCCAAGAGTACTAGAATAGATGTTTCTCCAAAGTAAACATAGTAAAGGCTAACAGGTATTTGACAAGATTCTCAACGTAATGAATCATCTATGACACAAACCGATACCACAATGAAATACCACCGCATACATCACAGAATGCCTATCATCAATAAAACAGCAGATAGATGCTGACGATAATATACATAAATGGAACTCTTCATATGCTAGTGGCAAGAATGGAAAATGAGTCAACAGCGGTATGAAGGGTCCTAAGAAATCAAAAATAGAAGTATTGCCGTAAGATCCAATGCTTCCACATGAATGTATTCAAGAGAATACATACATTTGGTAGAATAGTATTTAGTGGAATATCATAAAGGTCTTTAAAAAATTGTCTAGGTGCCTGTGACTCATACCTGTAATCCTACCGATTCAGGAAGCCACAAGGCCTGAGGGTGGCAGTTCAAATCCAGCCCAGGCAGGACAATCCGAGAGACTCTATTTCCAATCAACTTCCCAAAAACTGAAAGTGGAGCTGTGACAACTCCAACTTTGAGGGGAAAAAAAGTAAAAGACAGCACCGAGGGCCTGAGTTCAAGCCCCAGTAGCAGTGTAAAAAAGAAAGAAAAGAGAAGAAAATTGGAGGACATGATGTTAATGAAATGAGCCAATCATGGAACAAATACAGCATGATTGTACCCATAAGACATATTGAAATTGGCACACCTATAGAAGCAGGTAGTAGAATGGTAGTTGATGGAGATGTTGGGGTGGGGGGTAGAGGAAATGAGGGGTGTTGTTAATCAGTGAAGTTGTTATATGCAAGATGCATAAGTTCTGCAGGTCTGTTTTATAGTACCATTCTTCTAAATTATAATATTATGTTGTGCACTTAGTATTTGCCCCAAACGAAATCTTATGTCAATGCCCTTACCACGAACAACATAAATAAATAACTAAATAACTAAATAAATAGGAATGAATATTTTTTAAATAAGAACACCACCGAAGGAATATAAAAGGAATAAATGAAGCGGGAAATCACCATGACAACATCATAATAGTAATTACTGCAGACAAGATCCACTGATGAATGCTGAAATTAGTTGGTGAAACATTAAGGATAAACATGAAATTTGCAAGACTCAAAACATCTCCCCCTTGAATACTAATTATTGTGGTGTTTTTAACATATGTCTGCTAAATAACTCATTCCTCTAGGAGATGAAGTTGAATTCCTCTCTCTTCTCTGGCATGAGCTGCGTTTAATGAATGGCTTCTAAAACACAGAGGATGAGGGATTAAAACAAAACAAAACAAAAACAAAAACACAACCAACTCAGTAACTCCACAAAGCAGAAATCGGTACTTTAACAAAGCGATCAGTGTTCACATCACCAGTGAAAATCAGGTTGACATCTTGCATTCCCCACAGAACGAGAAGGCCACTTCATCCCACATCTTTCCCTCAAAACATCTGCATTTTACACTTCTGGTTTCAGCTCTGACATGTTAGTGACAGCTAGAAATTTGTCACACTTGTTTTTGCAATAAGGAAAAAAAATGAACAATCTGAAAACTAATAACTCTTCTTGGATCCACCAGAGAATTGAGGTTATAGTTCAAATCTACACCTCAAATATGAAGAGACAAGCACACTGAAGAGACACAGCAACCAAGATCTTACTGTCTGCCATGGTAGACTGTGGAGCCATAAACCAGAAGAAATGCCTAATGAAAGTTCTAATTGCTGAACTAGAAAGTGAAGTTGCAGGAGAGTATAGGCATCAGGCACCAGGGATGCACAAAGGCCTTGCCACACTCATAGACCCATTGCTCAGACATCATTTGTGCGCGCGCGCACACACACACACACACACACACACACACACACACACACGCACACACACACACACACACACACACATCTCTTCTGGAAGCCATCTTGGAACTTTTTTTTTGTCAGTCATGGGGCTTGAACTCAGGACGTGGGTGCTGTCCTTGAGCTCTTTCACTCAAGGCTAGCACTCCACCACTTTGAGCCATAACTCCACTTCTGGTTTTCTAATGGTTCATTGGAGATAAAAGTTTCACGGACTTTACAGCCAGGGCTGCCTTTGAACTGTGATCCTTAGATCTCAACCTCTTGAGTAGCTGGGTTTCAGGCATGAGCCACAGGTGGCCGCCTACCTTAGCACTTTTATTTGTAGCCCTGCATGCTCACTCAAGAGGGCAGTTCAACAGGAAAGAAAGTTAGCTAGAAATGTACCCCACCAATAAAGACAGAAGATGATCACGGGACTCCTTTGGGAAACAGTGGTGTAAGTGGGAAAAAGGCAGTGTATGTGTGGAAAAAACATGACCCAAGTACATTATACAAGCATGTGCAAAGGTCAGAATTTTGTAAGGAAGTTAAAAATGGAGTTTGGGCTTATCTATGTGTGTGTGTGGGGGGGATAATGAGTAATAGAGGAAATTAAATAAGATCCAAGAATATCACATGAATGTATGGAAATTTGACAATGAAATTTCTTACTTTGTACAAGTGATGTGCACAAAGAAAAATCAGTGGATTCCCCACAAAACAAAACCTTTATCATAAAACATCAAAATGCGAGATAAAAGAGTAAAATATAGTGTATGTGTTCAAAGGTAAGTTATCCACCTAAAATAACTTTCCATAGCAATTAGATATTTGTTCTGTAATCTTTACACTGACTCAGAAGACAAGTAAATCTTAAAGCATTTAAGAAGAATTAAATCATATCAAGTAGTTTTTCTGGCAACAGCGGTATAAAAGTAGAAATTGACAACAAGATGAACTTCAGAAAATTCATAGAGACATGAAAATTAAGCATAATTTCTGAGTAACAAATAGAAAATTAGAAATAAATTAAATTAGAAATTAGAAATAAATAAGAAATTAGAAATAAATTAAAATTTTTCTCCACACAAATGAAAATGGAAAACAATATACCCAAATTTAGTGAACACAGCAAAAGAAATTCTCAGTAATAAGTGTTATAATCAAATTTTCCCCAATAAATGACTTAATATTGCATCTCAGGGAAAAAAAAAGAAAAACACATCAAACATCATTGGAGGGAAGGAAATAATAAAGATAAGAAGAAAAACAATAGAAAAATATCAACGAAGTAGAATAAAAGACGCACAAAAGTTAAAAACTCTATACAGACTTTTTAAAATAGTGGAAAGATTCAAATAAAGAAAATCAGAAATGGAAGCCGGGAACCAGTGGCTCATGTCTGTAATCCTAGCTACTCAAGAGGCTGAGATCTGAGAATTGCAGTTTGAAGCCAGTCTGGGCAGAGAAGTCCATGGGACTTTGATCTCCAATTAACCACCAAAGAATTGCAAGTGGAACTATGACTCAAATTGTAGAGTGTTAGCCTTGAGCAAAAAAGCTCAGAGACAGTGCCTAAGCCTTGATTCATGTCCCAAGACTAGCATTCACACACACCTATACCCCTACCCCCGCCCACAAATCAGAAATGAAAAAGGAACTATTATAATGCATACCACAGGACACAAAGGACTATGATGCACAATTATACCGCAACAAAAGGGATATTCTAGAAGAAATTGATAAAAACCTCTTCACACATAGAACTACCAAGTTTCCATTATGAAGAAATAGGAAGTATGAACAGACTTCTATTGAGTAAAAAGATAGAATCACTCATACAAAAGTCTTCCATCAAAGGAAAGCCAAGGACATAATAGTTTCACTGCTGAATTCTATGACATTGAAAAAAGCTAATACCAGTTCTTAAACTCTTCAAAAAATTGAAGAGGAGGAACTGCTTCTTACTTTTTTTTTTATGTGTGAGTCTTGCATTACCCTGGTACAATCCTCGACAATAACACACACAGAAGAAAACTATAAGCCAGATCTATACTGAACATAGCTGTAAACATAGTTAATGAGGAAATGAAATCCAACAACATATTTAAAACATAATTCATTGTGATCTAGTGGGATTCATCTCAGAGAAGCAAGAATTACTCAATTCATTTAAGTTAATAGATAAGATGCAGTACATTAGCCAAATAAAGACTAAAAATATAACCATTTCAATTGACACAGTGAATTAATTTGTAAGAAAACTCAACATCCATTTAAGATAAAAAATGCTTTTAACAAATTAGGTATAGAAAAATGCAACTCATTAAAACAAAGGCTGTATATGATAAAATCACAGCCAACAACCTACTCAGTGAGAAAAACAAATTAAAGCTTTTTCCTCTAAGACCTGGGATAGTAATTTCCACATTTACCACTGAAGTATCTCACCATAAAAATATGGACAATTGTCCACTGCTGGTGGCTCACACCTTTAATCCTTCAGGAGATTGAGATCTGAGGTTCAAAGCCAGCTTGGGCAGGAAAATCCATCAGACTCTTAACTCCCATTTAAAAAAAAAGCTGTAAGTGGAGCTCTTGCTCAAGTGCTACAGTGCTAGCCTTGAGTGAAAAAGTTAAAGGGCAGCATGCCGGCCCTGAGTTCAAGACATGGTACCCGCACGCACATACAACAATTGGATTATGGGAAATGGTACTGTGGCTCAAGTGGCAGAGCGCACACCTTGAGTTGAAGAGTGCAGGGACAGCACCCAGGCCCAGAGTTCAAGCCCCATAACTGACAAAAAAAAACTGGATTATGTTGGTGGGCACTGGTGGGTCACACCTCTAATCCTTGCTGATCAGGGGTCCAAAGCCAGCCTGGGGAAAAAGTCTGTGAGATTCTTATCACCAATTAACACGCAAAATGCCTGATGTGGAGCTGTGGCTCAAGTGGTAGAGGCAGCCTTGGGTGGAAAAACTCAAGGACAGAGCCCAGACCCTGAGGTTTATCCCAAGTACCAGCACCAAAAACAAAACAAAACAAACCTGTGAAATTGGAAACATCACTTGTATGATATGTAAGACTCCTCTGTGTGTGTGTGTGTGTGTGTGTGTGTGTGTGTGTGTGTGTGTGTGTTAGTACTGGAACTAAACTCAGAATCATATGCTCTTACTAGGTTATTTCACTTAAGACTAGTCCTCTACCACAGCTCAATTTCTGGCTTTTTGGTGGCTAATTGGAGATAAGAGTCTCATGGACTTCCCTGCCAGGGCTGGCTTTGAACAGAGATCCTCAAATCTCAGCTTTCTGGGTGGTTACAATTACACTCGTGAGCCTTTGGTGCTCAGCTTAGACTCAGCTCTATGGTCCATAATTTTGAGGTGTACTTTCCATGTCATTTTCTACATGTTGTGGAGAAAACTAGCTCTCAGAGTGTCTCAGAGACCTGGAGCAAGACAGAGTCTGACCTGGGCAACATGCTTCACTTATGAGATCAGAACAGTAGGTATTTAGTTGCTGTTATTTTGGACATTTGTAATTCAAGACACCATCTCAATGTTTCAAGCCCATACTTTACTCCTTGAACTGAAACAACTCACCATCAAAATGTCACATCAAGAGCTGTTCGATTCATTTATTTTAACTATAGTTTCTGTAATACCTAAGTGACAAACTCCTTTCTCCTCTCCATATATATGCTTCTTCATGATGCATTCTGGGTGTACTAATCCTTCAAAAAAAAGAAGAGAAAAACAAAAGAAAGAAAAGGGGAAAAAAGCACAAAAAGAAAAGTGCGTACTTGGGCTGGGAAGGTGGGTCAGTGGTAGAGTGCTTGCCTTGCATGCATGAGGCCCTGGGTTCAATTCCTTAGCACTACATCAGCAGAAAAAGCTGTAAGTGGCGCTGTGGCTCAAGTGGTAGAGCACTAGCTTTGAGCTGAAGTGCTGAGGGACAGCGCACAGGCCCAGAGTTCAGGCCCCATGACTGACAAAAAAAAAAAAGAAAGAAAGACAGGAAGGAAAGAAGGAAGGAAGGAAGGAAGGAAGGATGGAAGGAAGGAAGGAAAGAAGGAAGGAAGGAAGGAAGGAAGGAAGGATGGAAGGAAGGAAGGAAGGAAGGATGGAAGGAAGGAAGGAAGGAAGGAAGGAAGGAAGGAAAGAAAGAAAGAAAGAAAGAAAACTGAGTACTATATTACAAATGTTTCATAAAGAGATCTGGGCAAGACCTAAAATTGGAAAATGAGAGTTGATTCTTAATTATTTAGGGCTAGGAGAGGACTGGTGATAGGCACAAAATCGCAATAACATGCTGTCACAAGCATGGAGAAGGCCATGCTGAGGGGCAGTTCCTGTACACACAGATAGCATGAAAGATACGGCTTCCACTTGAAAGCAGGCTTCTCAGAAGCTGGCCCGGACACAAAAATCCTCAGTAAGGTGCCATTGCAAACATTCCAGACAGACGACTTCATGGGGCAAGAGCACAGCCACAAAAAGAGAAAATAAAAGCAGCTAGCTACAGTGATGAGTGGCTCAGGTGTGAGATGTTGAACTTGATATTAACTTAATTCAGCCTTCCTAATGCCTACCAATGCAGGTATTCAATCAACACCCCAAAGTGTGGATTGCATAGATTTCTTAATTATATTCATTATTCAGAGACTTCCAAAGCCCATTCATTCCAACTCCTGAGTACCCCAAAGTATAAATTGTCAGAATAGCACTGGGATGGAATAAAACATTTTATGAAGACAATAATCAATCCACTTGTATAATGTCTGGCCATAAAGTGATTTATATGATTATCATCCACATAACTAAACAAATAAAAAGAAGGGAAGAAAATGGTATATAAAGGTTTTGGATTTAAAGACTGAATTTTGAATGCAGTTTGCAGGGACCAGTATTTATATTTGTAATATTTTGGAAGAAGTTATCAATACACAGCTTTCTTCAAGTGTCTAAACAACTGCTCCAGTAGATGTTTTGAAGTAACTTTTTACCATTTACCATCTTTTGCTCTAGATGGATTTTTGAAGCCTATTTTATGTCCTCCACATGTAAAATAGGTATCTTATGAGTTCTAATGTCTCCAATATCTAGATAGAGGACAAATAGAGTTGGTTATTAAGAATGGAACAGTATTTATGCATACTAATAGACAAGAAGGCATCAGATGATCCACCATGGTTTTACACTGACATATGGAGAGTCACAGAAAGAAGGGTAATGTGTACCATGGATTCACAACTCTCAAGTACAAATGCATCTTGAAATGGTAGTAGTGTTAGGACACTACTGCTTCATAACGAAGATGCTCATAAATTTTTTCCTCATGTTCCACACTCAAGAACTTATTCTAAATGCCAGATAGTGGTATATTCTGGTGCTATTGTGTGCATCAAAATTTGTAGTGTGTGTGTGTGTGTGTGTGTGTGTGTGTGTGTGTGTGTGTGATCAGAGATTGGAGAGGAAGAGGACTTTTACAAGAAACATTGACTATTGCATCCACAAAACTTCTGATTGGTAGAAATGGTGGCAGGTGGGAAAAGTTAGGGACAGAATGGGCTATTAAGTGAGAACTGGGGGTGTCTCTTCTCCTTTTCCATTTCTTCCTACTTCATGTTAAAATAAACCCTTACCAAAATTTCCACAAAAGTGACTCACAAGTTGTATTTTGAAGGGATACTTTTCATAAATAATGGTGTTCATGTATCTTGCTTCTACTGTTTACCCCAGGTAACAACAGACTACACATGGGTGGGCTGCCAGTCCCTGTCGGGGTCTTGGGTCTATGCATCTTCACAACGAATGGGTTTCATCTAAGATCTTACCTCAGCTTTTTTCAACCCTGTTGGGATTCCTTAATTTAACTCACCAATGCTCAGAAATGGCCTTTCCTCAATATATTTCCACTACACGCTGTACCCTTGTATTTCACCTTGTGTTCCCGATGATCATAAATGTGTATTTCATTAAATCAGAGGTTGTTGGCCTCCAATGTTCCTCTCTCCTATGTACCACTAATTAAGAAAAGGCATGACACAGTTCTAAGATGTCATGGTTCAGAAGATAATAAAAATCTGGACAATGTACTTATTTAAACACTATTTCGGAATAAGGCAAGAATGAGCTGAAGTAGGAATTGAAGATGCATTTCTGTGACTTGTCCTGATAAGGGAGTTCAAATTGCTGACCATACACCATATGGAATAAATTCATTTATAGGGATAAAAAAATCACAAATCACTTCCTTGGGACCCAGCCCAGCCTATTTTATACCCTAGAGATCTCATTTCGCAAAGACATATGTATAGGTTCCGGGAACACTCTTTCTAGCCAAGAGAGAAACAAGGTCAGAAGTGAGCTGTAGGTTACTTTTATTTTTTCAGTTTTCAACCACAAACTGCTAAATCCAACGTGAATACTGATGGCCAAGAAGCACAGAACGACCCTGTTTCCACACAGCAGAGCGCTGTGGAAATTCAGTCTCAACAGGTAACTGTGGAAATAAGGCCATGGCTCTTGAGTATGCGATTTATGGTTCTCCATTATACCCTCATTTTTCACAATTATGAACCATCTGGGTCCTTAACCTCATCAAGAGAGAAGGCCTGTGATAAGGGGTGAAGCTCTTCACTCCTTCCTGGCTTTTCTCCCAGCTGTCCCTTGACCCTGGCCCCAGCCTGCAATGAGTGTCAAGAGAACAAATGTTCAACCCATTCCAGGAGCTGACTTAGTACTTCTTTCTGAGCTCTTTGGACACAATTGTCAGGTTAGTTTTGGAGGAGGTGGGGGGGGGCGAGAATGTTGGCCTTGCTGCATATTGATAGCTCATGCCTGGAATCCTAGCTACTCAGGAGATTGAGATCTAAGGATTATAGTTTGGAAGGAAGGAAAGGGTGTGAGATTCTTATCTCCAATTAACTACCCAAAAGCTAGAAGTGAAGCTGTGGCTCAAGTGGTAGAGTGGTAGTCTTAAGGACAAAAGCTCAGAGACAGTGGCCAGGCCCTGACTGGCATACACACACACACACACATACAAACTGGTCTAGTCCATAGGCCTTGACTATACCTCTTCAGGTCCCTGTTCCTACAGAGAATACCAGCAACCAGGAAGAAACCCATGAGTTGATTAGTGCTCCAGGAAAACATGGAGCAAAACCTTGGCCAACAAAAAAGGCCACTGGCTTCTCTTTGCCTGCCCAGGGTTCTCAAGAGGTGAATCTTTATAATGATGAACTTCATTCCAGCATAAAGTCCAAACTCACATGATCTGAGCACTTAGGAGCCAAGTTGCAAATGTGTCTATATACTCACAGATGAAACACTGGGGTAAAGGTGTAGGGGAGGGGACAGTCAGAGACCCAGAAGGAAACCCAAAGGATGAGGTTGCGGAAAAACTTGGGCTACCAATGAAAAGTGTTCCTCCTCATTCTAGGCCTAGGGAATATGTGGATGGCACCTAAATCTTAACTCATGCTTTATCGATATCTCTCCATGTCTTCATTCATCTTGTGAGTCACTGCCAGAGAATTTACCATTGCCTTTATGACTCCGCTATGAGTCAGGAGTCAGTCCCCCACAGATAATGGATAGGTAGTTGCACTTGCTGGCTACCAACGTATCTCATTAACCTTGCAGACTTAGTGCTGTTGCAAAGTAAAAGGTTCTCGGATACTCCTGTCACATTACCATGAGCCATGGAGAGTGTCGCTCAGTAAATGTTCAGGTACCACCTGCTAATGACTACCTTGCAATCACGAAGCCCTGAGCTGTCACAAATGAACTCTGAGCAGAAATGACGTGTGCCCGTTTCATGGGCAATCAATCAAGAGTTGATTGCTGCCTTTGATTGCCTTTCCTGGTGGGTGGACCAAGAGCCCCAGGAACCCAAGAAAGGGCTGGCTGAAACATGAGCTGTTCCTGACTAAGATTTGTAAGCATCATGTGTTTCATAAATTGAAGACAAATGTACTCTGATAAAACCCATCTCATATGGAAGACATCTTTGTTACTCTAGTAGCGCCTTTCCTATTGTATGTAACAAAATGGCTGAAGAATTGAGTGGCATCTGGACACTAACAGGGAGACAAATTGTGGTGACACGTGTGTGTGTGTGTGTGTGTTTTCTGTGTTGGGTGCTACTAAGGACTGAACTCTAGGCCTTGTGCTTGGCCAGGCAGATACTCTACTACTTGAGTCACATCCCCATGAAAGTCATTAGGTGATTTTTCTTTTTTGGTCCGTCGTGGGGCTTGAACTCTGAGCCTGGGCGCTGTCCCTCAGCTCTTTAGCTCAAGGCGAGCTCTACCACTTGAACTACAGTGCCACTTCTGGTTTTCTGGTGATTAATTGGAGATAAGAGTCTCACGAACTTTTCTGCCTGGGCTGGCTTTGAACCTCGATCCTCAGATCTCAGCCTCCTGAATAGCTAGGATCATAGGCGTGAGCCAACAGCAGCCCAGCTTCATTAGGTGATTTGATGTGCTTACCTTGGTAAAATGTCATTCTCCTAGGATGCTGGCAGTCCTCATGAGAGTGGGTGTATATGAAGCATGGCAAACCCATGCTGCTTGGCCCCCCTCCTGCATACTGCTTGTTCCCCGCCTGCTTTTTCTGCAATATTGGGACCTTCAAGAGGCCACGCAGAAGAGACCACCCAATCCTCCAAAATCATAAGGCAAATTAACCACTTTTCTTGATAACATACCCAGCCTGGGGTATTTTTGTTAATAGCCACACAAAACAGATCAACCCAGGAACCAATAATGTCTTTGACCTCCAGGCTTACGCCAGGTTACATTTCATTTCCCTTAAGTTTACTGGGGACCAAGTGGGAGATTTCATGATTTCTGGGCCTCCCGGAGCCTTCCAGAAAGCACAGTTACTGAGGAAGAGGTTAGCAGGGGAAAGGTAGGGAGTTTGGGAAAGGAGATGAAAGGTCACGGGCCAAGATTTGGCCAACGAGTAATTCTACAGAGAATGGCAAAGCAGGAGAGAGCAGGGCCCGGTGTGAGGGCTGTATTTTCCAGGGGAGGAAGTCCTCTGATGGGGCACCAAGTTCCAAACAGGGTGACAAAGCACCACAGGACTTCTTAGGAAAGAATACCCAGTTACCCCTGTCAACTACTTGTTGCCAGCTTCTTTGGATGTTAGCCTGGCCACTTAAAAGTTGCTTCAAACATCCATCCCATGCATTAGATTGATATTATAAAGAATATCATGATGTCTCCAGTTAGACATCTCAGGGACATTGAGAACAAAGAAGTTGCATATTTCATATTGAAAAATATATTACTACAGTGGCAGAGGGTTAATTGGTTTTTCTCAATCCAGGAGCACAGATGAATATTTTGTCTACAGGGAAATGCAAAGAAAATATTTGCTTTGAGAATGAAAATCAGGGAACAAATGATCAAGGCATCCAAGATGGAACATAGCTCATTACGTCGTAAATCTGCGAGCTTCCTTTATTTCAATACTTAAGAAAACCAGCACCCATCCAAAGATGAAGTCACACGAATTTTAGCTTCTTATTTACACTCCAGTTGCATTTAATTTAAAAAGTTTTTCAACTGAGATGACAGGTGTATATACTTCTTGTGTGTCCAATAGGAAGTCTTCCTATATATTGATTTGATTAAATAAAATTGATCAACATGTCATTTGTCCAATAGACATTTTATTTTTTGCAGTGAGAGCATTTGGAATTCAGCCTTAACAATTTTCTAAATTCTTTTTCATTGTTATGATGAAGTAGTTGTATAAAGAGGTTACTATTCCATAAGGCAGGTTATGAGCACAATGTTTCTTGGCTAATGTCACCACTTCCTTCATTTCTGCCCCTTTTCCCTACCCACAAGGTACATAGATTTTACATAATGTACATTGAATACAATGACTACATTTGCTCCTTTCTCCCTCCATTTCTGTGCTTCTGCTTTGCCCCAATCCCCTCCAAAACCATGTCACTTTTGAAGTCTACATAAATGTTAACTATAGTTATTGTGCTATGTAATAGATCTCAAAATATTATTTTCTCCATCAAATTAAAACTTCTGTATTCTTGTGCTGGACACTAGTGGCTCAATGCCTGTAATCCTAGCGATCTGAGGATTCCATTTCGAAGTCAGCTTAGGAAGGAAGTCTGTGAGACACTTACCTCTAGCTAATCACCAAAAAAAGCCAGAAGTGGAGCTGTGGTTCAAGTGGTAGAGCAATAGTCATGACCAAAAAACTCAGGGACAAGCCCTGAATTCCAGCCCCAGTACCAACACATACAACTTCCTTCCTTCCTTCCTTCCTTTTCTTTTCTTTCTCTCCCCCTCTATCTCCACGTTCTTTCCCTCCGAACTGGGATTTGAATCCAGAACCTCTTTCCTTCCTCCTTTCTTCCTTCCCTCACTCCCTCTTCCTTCCTTCTTTCTTTCCTTCCTTCCTTGCTTCTTTTTATTTTTCTTTCTCTCCCCCTCTATCTCTATGTTTTCTCTCTCTTTCTTTCCCTCTGGAACTGGGATTTGAACCTTCCTTCCTTCCTCCTTTCTTCCTTCCTTCTCTTCCTCCTTCCCTCCTTCCTTTTCCTTTTTCCTTTCTTGTTTTCTTTCTCTCCCCCTCTTTCTTCACATTCTTTCTCTTTCTTTCCCTTTGAACTAGGATTTGAACCCAGGACCTCCTACTTGCTAGGCAGGCATTTTCCCACTTGAATCACCTCTTCAGTTCCTGCTTTCTGTGTCTTGATTCATGAAGAATTACAGACATTTTCAGGGCCCCTTATGTTCTTTTTTTTTCTGGTCGGTTGTAGGCTAGCCCTCTACCACTTGAGCCACAGCGCCGCTTCCAGTTTTATGGTGGTTCCTTGGAGATAAGAATCTCATTGACTTTCCTGCCTAGGCTGGCTTTGAACCATGATCCTCAGATCTCAGCCTCCCGAGTAGCTCGGATGAAGGCGTGAGCCACTGGCGCCCAGCCACATGACTCCCCAAGTATTGTTCTAGCACTGTGAGTTTCCCTCCAACATTCTCAGTCTCTCTCTCTCTCTCCATCCTCATCTCAGACCTCCTGGAGCACGGTGAACACGTTTTATTCTCAGCATTTCACGAGTATACATTCTGAGAGGACCCAGTCATGGTAAAGCAGACCTAGAGCCCGGAGTAAAACATCCTCAACTTAGACCTGTGTCCATCTTCCTGACTCTCCCTAAACCGTCCCCTCAGGCTGTCACCTGGATTGATTGGGTTATCTATTTTATTCCACAGAGTTACATTCCAAAGATAGCCACACCTTGTGTCTTCAAGAACACAACCCATAGATAACACAGTAGGCCGCTCTAAATCCTTGTCCCCCAAACCATGTCCAGGAGGTGAGACCCTGTGGATGAAGGCAGGAAGCTGATAGCAACTCAAGTCCTTCAGGAAATCTTAACAGCCCATCCTGGGTTCACAGCATACCTCTACCATCTTAATGAATTATACATCTTAGCATGGACACCTTCTGTAGAGATCCCCCCCCCACCCATCCCACAGCTTAAGACCCAGCAGGTACACAGGCACAAGGCATTCAGTGAGCAAAGTGCGTAAATCGGAGCAGAATCACGTTTTCTCTTGTCTCCATGGTGACAAAAAGCAGAAAACAGGCAATCAAGGATAATAAGCCCCGTGGGCAGCCGGAATCTGTGAGAGCAAATTAAGTCCCCATCTTTCTTCCTCACCCCCCCCACCCCAGCCCCCATCACCTCTTGGGATTATAAACAAGCGTCAAGCCTGAGCAAAGAGGGGCCCTTCGCAGCTCGTTCCCATGGCAACTGACTCATTCTCCTTCCTCCCTCCATCCTGTTTTTTCCCATTAGCCTGGATGCACTACCTTTCTGCAGGAGGAAAAAAAAGTGTGTGTGGGGGGGCATCCATTCCATTTCAAGCAATCTGGTGACAATATGGCCACTTCACAACAACCAATCCCTGTGCATGTCCAGAAGAGGCTTCCAGGGGTCAGTGACCTGGACAGAAAGGAATGTAGCAAACATGAAGCTCAGGCCGTACAGCCCAGAACAGAAAAGCTCTGCCTTTTCATGCTATGGAACTCCGACCCCTCCTCCCCTAAATTACTTATTTTGAAAACTTTCAAACCCACAGAAAAGTTGAAAAATAATAAAGTTGACCTCAATAATAACCTCATCTAAAACCACCAATTATTAACAATTTGGCATATTAGCGTTCTATCTACTTCGCTAGCGAGCTAGCTATTTATCCCTCCCTCTCCACACCTATGACTCTGCATCACAAATTTTTTGTGCCACTATAATGACGGTGTCACGGCTTCTAATGGAAATCAGATTAATTCAGAAATATTTCATATGCATCCTATGTCCCCAAAATGTCTGCATAGTCCGACCTTCCTTCCTTCCCTCTTTTTCCTTCCTTCCTTCTCTCTCCTTCCTTCCCTTCTTCCTTCCCTCCCTCCTTCCCTCTCTCCTTCCTTCCTTCCCTCCCTCCTTCCCTCCCTCCTTTCCTTCCCTCCCTCCTTTCCTCCTTCCCTTCCTTCCCTCTTTCCCTCCCTCCTTCCCTTCCTTCCTTCCTTCCTTCCTTCCTCCCTTCCTTCCTTCCTTCCTTCCTCCCTTCCTTCCTTCCTTCCTTCCTTCCTTCCTTCCCTTCCTCTCCTCTTCCTTCCTTTCATTTCGGTCTTTCTTTCTTTCGCTTAGAAGCACAGTAGCAGAGTTGATTTGTTTCTTTAATCTTTTTTCACTCCCTTCACATGACAATGCTAGAGCACCTGTCTAGCACTAGTGAAGCCTAAGTTCAAACTCTTGCAAGGTCAAAGCATATTTTCTTCTTCTTCTTTTTTTAAATTACAGAACAACAGTCCATCTTTTCTCTTTTTAGAAATGTTACTTGAAATAATTTTAGATTTATGTGAAGACTGCTCATTTAGTACATAGGATTCCCATATGACCTTTGTTTTATCTTCCCCTAATCTTAATATATTATAAAATCAGCTAGGCACTGATGAGTCATGCCTGTAATTCTACCTACTCAGGAGGCTGAGATCTGAGGATCATGGTTCAAAGTGAGCCTGAGTGGCAAAGTTCCTAAGACTCTGATCTCTAACCAACCAACAAAAAATCAGACATGTATCTGTGGCTCAAATGGTAGAGCACTAGCCTTGAGCACAGAAGCTCAGGGATAACTCCCTGAGTTTAAGTCCTAGTTCTCACACACATACAAAAGAAGTTATTACAAAACCATAAAATATTTATCCTAACCAGTGAATTAACCTTGGGATGAAATTTTAAGTAGCTTTTTTCTTCCTTCTCCAATACAATCCTCCTTCTCTACACCTATGTTTCTGCATCACTAATTTTTTGTTTCTCCATAATGATAATGGTGTCACAGCTTTTAAGGGAAATAAAATTAATTCAGAAATATTTCATATGCATCCGATGTCCCCAAAATGTCTGCATAGCTCTTCCTTCCTTCCTCCCTACTTCCTTTCCCTTCTCTCCTTCTCTCCCTCCCTCCCTTCCTTCCTCCCTCCCTCCTTTCCTTCCTTCCTTCCTTCCTTCCTTCCTTCCTTCCTTCCTTCTTCTTCCTGCCTTCCTCTTCCTTCCTTCTTTTCATTCCCAGATGTGTCATCTGGGGTACATAGTATCAATATGACACTGGCTGTGTGTGCAGGCATTTTCCAGGTTTCTTTACTTTCCATATCTGCTAGAGGCAAGCTTCAACTCCTCGTGAAAACGAAGACACTAATGCTTTGCCTTCTACAGGGTGGGTAGACCTGCCCATTCCTCTTTTGGAATTATTCTGTAAAGAAGATTTGTCCCTTATAATAATTTACTTACTGAATCATTTTCATATCATTGTGGAGTTGTGGGTTATTTATTTTACTTTGCTGTTTATTTGTTACATTCCAAAGGTCTGTTTAATTTGCTTGTTCAGGTTGTCCCAGTTTGGGAGTTTTTTGGGTGTATTTGTGTGCCCCCTTGACATTTATTCTTTTTTTTTCTTCCACTTTCTAATTTATGGTGCTGAAAGATGTTTCAGCCTCATCCTGTGTTTTTTCTCGCGCGAGCCTGGAAATCTGACATTTATTTAAGAAGCTCAGTTCCTTGTGTTGGAGAATGACATTTAGAAAGCCAGGTCTTAGCGCTGTATGTACTCAGAGCAAGCAGCCCCCCCACTTCATCAGAACATAAAATATAGGCTCATTTCTCACTTTTTATGAAAAGTGAAACTCTTAGCTTTCCTTTTAAATAAAACACCATCTACTTGGTTATTCCATCCTTTTGTTTGTGGGTTGTGTGTGTGTGTGTGTGTGTGTGTGTGTGTGTGTGTATGTTGTTTTATTTTGCTTTGTTTGCCAGTACTGGGTTGAACTCAGGGCCTCAGGTGCTCATGTGGCTTTTTCCATTCAAGGCTGGTACTCTACCATTTGAGCCATAGCTCTACTTCTGATTCTTTTAGTGGTTAGATGGAGATAAGCATCTCTCAGATTTGTCTGTCCGGGCGGGTTTCAAACTGGGATCCTCAAATCCCAGCCTCCTGAGTAGCTAGGATTACAGGTATGAGCCACCAGCACCCAACTTCATGTCTTAAAAGCACAAACAGTTTGAATTTCCCTTTTTCTCCCTAACCCCAGACCTCAAGCTAAATCTTCTCAGTTGCCTACAGTGAGACTAAGCAATGAGTGGCACTGAGCAGCTGGTGTGGAGTCAAGTTAGAGAAGCTATGCTGTGGGGAAAAAGTTGGTTTCCCCACGTGGGCTGGGGGATGAACACTCATGCAGTTTTCCCGCATCTCTAGCGCTCTCTCATCTCCCTTGCTCTACTGTGAGCCACAAATTCAAGAGGACAATGAAGACCCACGGCGCAATGTGGGAAGAAGTCCGCTGGGGGCGTTCCAGGATACTGTGGGGTTTTTGTTATTGTTGTTGGTGTTTTGTTTGGCCAATCCTGGGTCTTGAACTCAGGGCCTGAGTGCTATCCCTAAGCCTCTCTGTGCTCAAGGCTAGTGCTCTACCACTTGAGCCACCTCCCCACTTCTGGGTTTTTCTGAATAGTTTGTTGGAGATAAGAGTCTCCTGGACTTTCCTGCCTGAGCTGCCTTTGAACCTCAATCCTCAGATCTCAGCCTCCTGAGTAGCTAGGATGGCAGGCGTGGACCACCCATGCCCACTTAAGGATACTGTTTTGATGGACCATATTTATCCACTCACCTCAAAATCCCAGAGATAGAGCTGGCTTACCTTCTCTTATTCTCAGGAATAAAATATGAAACATTGAGGATGTGAATCTCAAATAAAATAGCTACAGATAGAAAATACTGGGGGCCTCTCAATATGCATGGCATGCAACACATCCTCCAATTCTATTTATGCTTTCTTTGTTCTTCAAGGTTTGTGAGGCTTGAAGGCCAACGAGGAGAAATACTGATAAGAGAAATGACAGACTCAGCTCTGGGATTCATTAGACAATGCTGGTTTGTTTTTTTTTTATCTCTCTGGAGTTCTGATGCATATACCCAAGACACTCAGCTCACACTTTTAAAAGTATAGCACCCCATTCATTCCTCAGCTCACATCCGGAAATTAGAAGAGAGATCGTGCACTTTGTGCTTATGTCTGGGATGTGCAGAGCACTCCATAAAGCCCTGGAACAAGAATGTGGCTGTCTCTATGAAATTCAGAGGCAGCTGGGAGCTGGGAGCTCACAACTGTCCACCTAGCTGCTCAGTAGGCTGAGATCTGGGGATGGCAGTTCAAAGCCAGACTGAGCAGACAAATCTGAGAGACTCTTCTCTGGAATTAACCAGCAAAAAACAGAGGTGGAGCTGTGGCTCAAGTGGCAGAGCACCACAACCTTGAGCAAAATAAAGCTCAGGAAGAACACACAGGCTTGAGTTCAAGCTCCAGTGTCAGCAATAGGCCAAAACAACAAAAGAACAAAACAAACAACAACAACAACAACAAAGTAAACTGGGAACAGATGGCTCACATTTGTAATCCTATCTACTGAGGGGGCTGAGATTGTAGGATCATAGGATTGTAGTTTGAAGCCAGCCCAGCAGGAAAATCTGTGAGACTCTTATTTCCAGTGAACCCCTAGAAAACCGGAAGTGGTGCTGTGGCTCAAAGTGGCAGATGTGCTAGCTTTCGGCAAAAGAAGCTCAAGATCAGCGCCCAGGCCCTGAGTTCAAGCCTCACAACCAAAAGAACCCCAAATAATAATACTAAAAGCAGAGAGCTAGACAGACACCGATAGGAGTATCAGTCCAAACCAGCCTATGAACAAAAGAAAAAAAACCAAAACCCTCAGAAACCAGGAACTTTGTGTGTTCATAAAAGAGAGCAGTGAAACTCAAATGGAAGAGAAAATAGGAAAAAAAAACCCACCTAACTATACTCTCTCTGGTTGTTCGGTACGTGTGAGAAAGGCCCAGGCTGAAAGGAAGAGGAGGGCGAGTCATCCCTGATTGAGGCCATCAGCTCTGGCAGAACTGACTACTGATCACTGACACTTTTTTTTTTTTGGTCAGAGCCACAGCACCACTTCCGGTTTTTTGAGTGGTTCATTGGAGATAAGAAGCTCATGGACTTTTCTGCCCTGGGCTGGCTTTGAACGGCCATGCCCAGATCTCAGCCTCCTGAGTAGCTAAGGTGACAGGCGTGAGCCTGTTTTGACCCAGTGTGTAGTGCCGTCACCTATTTGGACATTGCCACCTCTGTCCCCAGGGAGAGCCCGCACGGCTTAAATATCCCCCGTGGATATCATAGCTCTCCAGATATCCATTTCCACACTGGCTCGCGCCCAGTCGTAAGGCATGGCTTCTCATTTCCTCCTAAGCCACCTCACAGGAGCTGGGCCTGGGATGAGGAGAGCAGCTGGTAAGGGCACAGCTCATATTTCTAAGAGCAGGGAGGCCATTCCTTACATGCTCCTATCCTGCCCATTTGGCCAACAGGAGCTCCTCTAGATCTTTGAGCTCTTACCTCAGCCCTGGTCAACTTTCACGGGATTTTTCCATTCCTTGTCTGAAATAGATCGAGAGCAGCTGCTCTTGTCATTTTATTCTACATGTTTCAGCGCTGCTTGGCAAGCTTCATTCTCATTGTTACTTGAGACACGACGATGAGAAACTGCAGAGCATGGCTAACTGGAACAAAATCTATGTCACAAGCACATTTGTTCCTATCCTGATCGTTTCTCAATGCTTCTGGAACTTTCTAGAAATTATCTAACCTCTCAGAGTTGTTACCTCATTTGCAAAGTGTGTGTGTGTGTGTGTGTGTGTGTGTGTGTGGTGGGGGGGTGGATACAAAGAGCCTTAGCTATCTATCATCAGGCTCTAGTGATATTTAAATAAGCTAATTATACAAAGTCCTCAGAAGTGTATCTTGAAGCACGTCAGAAGTGTGGCAAAAATGTATGCACCTGCTGAGGGCTGTCAAGCATCAGCAGTTGTTCTGAAATCCCAGTGCTGCCCAAGTACAGAGCAGAGAAGAGGTTAATGTGTCCAGGCTCAGGAAAGTTAAATGCAAGAGTGCTGAAGATCAGAATACAATATGCCAAGGAGACGGCCAGCATTTCCCCAGAATTTGTCCATATGAGAGCCAGTACATGTTGGGAAGGTTTCAGGTTTCCTGAACAATCTCAATAGACAAAGGAAATCACAGGTACCATCTAGTACATCAATAATGAATTGTTAGGATGTGGCTAATTCTCTAATTCAATAATATCTGCATCAGTCCCAAGTCTTAATGCCCATCAACAACTTTGGGTTGCAAAGAACATTCTCAGAATAGACCTGAGATGTACAGGAAGAGATGAAGGCAAAAGTGTTTAGGGATGAAGCTGACATGGAGAATGCTGTTTGTCTTTTTCTTCTCTTCTCTTCTCTATTCTTCTCTTCTCTGTCTCTGTGTGTGTGTGTGTGTGTGTGTGTGTGTGTGTGTGTGTGCAAGTCACTCAGGGCCTGGATGCTGTCCTTGAGCTTCTTTGGTTCAAGGCTACTGCTCTACCACTTGAGCCACAGTTCCACTTCTGGCTCTTTTTATTGGGGTACTTCATTGAAGATAAGAGTCTCTCAAGATTGGTCTGACTGGGCTAGCTTCAAACCAGGATCCTCAGACCTCAGCCTCCTGAGTAGCTCAGGGCTCATATGAATATTAACGTCCTTATCAAATGATCTACAAGACACACTCTCTGTGTTCTCTTCAAAACTTCTTTCTCAGATTTTGTAATATGGACTCCCTTGAATTTTCCAAACTTTAAGTTGTAGTTCCATTTTTGCCTAATAATTCTGTCTTGGAATGATGTATGTCTTCTTAATTTTTTTTTATCATGGGGCTTGAACTCTCGGCCTGGGTGTTGTCCCTGAGCTCTTCAGCTCAAGGCAAGCACTCTACCGCTTGAGCCACAGCGCCACTTCTGGTTTTCTGGTTTGTTGGAGATAAAGACTCTCACAGACTTTCTTGCCTGGGCTGGTTTTGTTTTGTTTTGTTTTGTTTTTTTAGTGTTCAACTCTTTATTTTGTAAAGGTAGCAATAGAAATCTATAATTTGTGGAGAGGACCAAATTTAAAGTTAGCACTGGTGATCAAATCTTG
>NW_012267231.1:10276044-10351643 GCF_000151885.1 Dipodomys ordii | reverse complement strand
GCTCAAGTGGTAGAGCGCTAGCCTTGAGCTGAAGAGCTGAGGGACAACGCCCAGGCCCAGAGTTCAGGCCCCACGACTGGACCCAAAAAAAAAAATATCATTTTGGCCTTATTTTTCTTTTCATTTTGCACATCCTGACTACAAATGTGTTTGATATTTCTACTATATTTTAGATTTCTCATATACAGAGTTTTGATTGTTTAACTCTATAATTGCTTATATATATGCTGTTAGTCTATCTCTTCCTTTTTTATTCAATCAACAAGCAGGCTACAGAGAGAGAGAGAGAGAGTGCTTATTATTAGTTAAATGTCGACCTTTTTTTAAAATATGTGTGTGTTGGTCCTAGGACATGAACTCAGGGCCTGGGTACTGTTCCTCAGCCTCTTCTCTCATGGTTAGTGCTCTACAACTTGAGCCATAGTTCCACTTCCAGCTTTTTGGTGATTAATTGAGTTTCACAGTCGGGCACTGGTGGCTTATTCCTGTAATCCTAGCTACTCAGGAGGCTGAGATTTGAGAACTGTAGTTTGAATGTCTTCAAGCAGAAAAATCTGTGAGACTTATCTCCAAGGAGCTATTTAGAATAAGCCAGAAGTTTTGCTGTGGTTCAAGTGGTAGAGCACTAGCCTTGAGCACAAAGAGGCTCTAGGAGTTCAAGCCCAGGGCCAGCCAACTAAAAAAAAAAAGAAGAGTCTCACTAACTTTCCTGCCTGAACTAGCTTTGAACTGCAATCCTCAGATCACAGCCTCCTGAGTAACTAGGATTACAGGCAGAAACCACTGGAGCCTGGCTAGTTATTACATCTTTGATTCTATAATTTACTTGTATATCTTATGAATTATTTATCTTTGAAAAATTATCTTTTCATCTCTTTTTATAATCATTCTCTCTATTTTAGTAAAACTACTGATCCACATTAAATCTAAAACTATCAGCTCATCAGCCTTTTTAGCACCAGTCGAGCAACTACATTTCCAGTTAAAACTATTTTGGTGTAAGTGGAACTGTGGCTCAAGTGGTAGAGTACTAACCTTGAGTTCAAAAGTTTGGGTATAATGCCTAGGCCCTGAGTTCAAGCTCTATGACTGACAAAAAAGGAGATGTGCTAAAGATATTAAAATTTTTAACTATAAACTACAACTTTGAATAATTAAATAAGGTAATGAATTGTCAAATAACATATTGAATTGTATTTCTTGTGCTAGTAGTTGAACTCAAGTCATGAATGCTGTCCCTTAGCTTTTTTTTTCCACTCAAGGCTAGTGCTCTATCACTTAAGGCAAGCCTCCATTTCTAGGGTTTTACTGATTAATCAAAGATAAGAGAATCATGAACTTTCCTGCCCAGGCTGGCTTTGAACCATGATGTTCATATCTCAGCTATCTCAGCCTTTTGATTAGTAAGTATTACATGTATGAGTCACCAGCACTCAGCTTGAATTGCATTTTTTTGTTTGTTTTTGATTTTTTTTTTTTTGGTCAATCATGGGGCTTGAACTCTGGGGCCTGGGTGCTGTCCCTCGGCTCTTCAGCTCAAGGACAGCCCTCGACCACTTCAGCCACAATGCCACTTTTGGTTTTCTAGTGGTTTATTGGAGATCAGAGTCTCACAAACGTTCCTGCCTATGCTGGCTTTGAACAGCAATCCTCAGATCTCAGCCTCCTGAGTAGCTAGGATTACAGGCATGAGCTACGAGTTCCTGGCTTGCATTTTTAATAGAACAATAATAAAAATGTATTTGAGATCTCTATTGCTCTTCAGTAGAGTCCAGTATATGAATACCAAGGGTAATGTGTTTATGCAACTTTTATGTTTCCAGAAAAGTTGCAAAATATGTCAAGACGTTATTATCCAAATCTATCACCAGAAAAATCCTTAATGAAACAGTGGTCTCAGGCTAAGAGCAAATAGTCAACTAAGAAATTTCTAGACACAATCCCTTGTTTTTCTGGATGGTACCAAGACTAACTGATTTTTTTAAAAGAATATTCTCATTGCAAACAAACAAAAGTTTGTATTCCATTCAGAATCTCCATTGAGAAGGTCTCTCTTCCTCTTTGCCCACAAATGCTGTGCCATGCATCTGCTTCTAAACTCTGTTCCTACTAGTTAAATATGGACAAACAGATCCAAATGTTCCCCTGCACTACAGAGCCACTTTACAAAGCCAGCCCCAGTTTCACATGTTCTGGCTTGCAATCCTGTGAATCACACCGCATGTCCTGAGCAGCTGTGCTACTCTGGGAGCCAGAAAATGCTTCTAGGAATGAGCCCAGAAGATGAGGGAGAGACACAGCTAACATTACAGGGTCAGAAACAAATTTACAAGGACCAAAAAAACCCCAAAAAACAAAAACAGCACTCCACAAAAGCCAAGGTCTTCTGTTCACAAGGGCGTGCTGAGTCCTTCCTTATTCCCCCCCAGCCATTTGTTGGCTTCTTATCCCGATTCCGTAGTTAATGAATTATTTAAAATGACTGATGATCGGGGTATTTGTGTATACTCTGTGGGCACCTTCATCAGGGATTGACTTAATCCATTTCAAAGCCCAGGGACTGCAGTGCATGTCGACAGGGAAACAGGTGGTAACAGGGAGTAAATGTTGAGCCATATTTTCTTCTGTCTCCATAGCAACAGGATAGGAAAAGGCCTATTAGGATATGTTGGTTCCAGCAAGGAGCAGAGCGGGTGAAAGGGGGAGGGGGTGGGAGGGAGACAGCAAGATGCATTCTCCTTCCTTCCCTATCTCCCACCTTCATTTTCTCTAGAAAAAAAATACCACTGGAAAATACAATATATGTGTGTGTGAGTGTGTGTGTCTACAAATTGTATCATGCATACTCTAAGAACTTATCTGGTGATGAGGCTACTGCCTTCTCTTCATCTCCTGTGTCAGTAGATGACATCGGTGCTGCCTATCATTGACTCTCTCGCCATTATTAGAATATTTTATTACCCCACCCAATGCCCAGGCATGTGACATACTTCTGGCAATGGAATGTGAGCAGAAGTGATGAACACCCCAGCCAAATGTAAGCCTCAGAGCCCCCATGTGTCTCTTGGATTGCTTTTGTTCACGCTGTCACAGGAATGGCATGTTTTTCAACCTGGACCCTGGAATGAAGAAAATGTGGAGGGGAACTGTAACTGACTCAACCAGATGCAACAGCCAACATGGATGCAAATGTATTTTTGATTACATGGTATGTGGGTGTCTTTTCTTGCTATACCCGGAACCGAGTGGACAGAAGTAAATAAAGAATGTGAAAAAAAATGAAAAAAAAAAGAATGTGGCACCTGTTGTGAGGTGATTCTGGCTCCCCCAAACTAATATTTAATCTCAGATGCAGTGAATAGGAAGTTCCTCAGTTTTTATCAATTTCCTACAAATCTAGTACTCGGATATACACAGAATGTTATGGATCCAGCCAGAGGTTGGGAAATTCAAGGTAACTAGAATACTTTTGTTGATTGATCACTCTAAAAAGGGCATTAAGTAAAAAGAAAATTGACTTGGAATAAAAAAATTGTTGGATTTGAAGGCAATATGGGAAGATGGAGTTGTTTATCTTCCTTGAGTTAAAAAAAATAAAAATAGAGAAACAAGAATAAAAACAAAGTTCGAACAAAAATCGAATAAACGGTTTGGTTTTACACTTTTCCTTACAATCCACGGCTTGTTTCAAGGGTGTATTAGTCACCTAATCCTAGCTGCTCAGGAGGCTGAGATCTGAGGATTGAGGTTCAAAGCCAGTCCAGGAAGGAAAGTCCATGAAATTCTTTTCTCCAATTAATCAGCAAAAAACTGGAAGTAGAGCCATGCCAGAAGAAGAAGGAGCAGGAGGAGGAGGAGGAGGAGGGGGAGGAAGAGGAGGAGGAGGTGGGGGAAGAAGAGGAGGAGGAGGAGGAAGGAGAAGGGGAGGAGGAGGGGGAGAGGAGGGAGGCGGGGAGGAGGGGAGGAGGAAGAGGGGAAGGAGGGTAAGAGGAGGAGGGGGAGAGGAAGGGGAGAGTAGGTAGTAAGGGGAGGGGGAGGGAGAGGAAGGGGAGGGGGAGGGAGAGAAGGAGGAAGGAGAAGAGAGAGAGAAAGAAAAAAAAGAGAATAGTTTATTCTGGCTCCGAATTTCAGAGGTTTCAGTCCATGATCAGTTGGCCTAATCCTCTGGGTCTGTGTGGAGTCAGCCCAGGTAACATGAGATAGAGCAATGTCAACTTATTTTATGGACAAGAAGTGAGAGGAAGGATCGATCATGGCCCCTAAATACTCTTTAAGGACTGATGGTTCCCAGTGACCTATAACCTCCCACTAGGTCCTACCTCTAAAAGAGCCATAACATCCCAGTTGCACCAAGATCTGGAGTCTAAGCCTTGATTAAGGGCGTTTCTGGGAAATTTTCTAGATCCTAACTGTGGCAAACTGGCTGCCTAGTCAACACTTCCCATTGTACAGATGTCTCAGGGGGAGAAACTAAGCCTGTGACTCTTCCTTGGGAATCCTGCTTACCTAATATTACCCTAATTTACTACAAGAAGAACATGACTTGAAAGTAATTGGAAAGTGAGCATTGTCATTGTAGAATCATACTGAAGACAGTCTAACCAAACTTTGAGGGAGTTGTTACTGTCAAAACAACTTGTAGCTGTTTGAGACTTAACGAGATCGTTGGGCCAAGAACTTTATGCTCTCACCCAAGTATGGTACAGTTCTCCACTGTGGCTAAGGAAGGGATGGAGGGAGGAGGGAAGAAAACAATCTAGTAGAGTCCTGCAACATGGGCACCGACATGGAGATGAAGGAAACTTCATCCGCCAACTGGCTGGTGTTTCTTCAAGTTTTTTGTTTTTTTTTCAGAAGGACTTCAAAGTTCCCAGAAATCACTGAGAGATGAGTACTCTGAATTCCCCTGACTTCTGATTGAGAGTAGTTATTGAAATTACTCTGCCCCCATATCATATTCTGACGGTGTGAAGGGCAGCCAATTTATCTTTTTATATCTCCAGATGATGATGAAACAATATAGACTAATTAAAGGCTATCATGAGCTTCTTAAGTCTGACAGTGTAATTAGACCACCCTTTGGTGATTTCACTTTGACGAGCAACAGCAAGTGCTACATTCTTAAGAGGGAATAAGTGATATTTGTAATAAGACCTGGACTAAGTTAGACTACCTTGTCTTTTTAACCTGTTCCCTTCCCCATCACTGTAAAAAAAAGCATACTTCCTCTAAAAAGAATACCTTCCTCTCCACAGACACTGTGGAGAGAACATTAGTGGACATGTTGAACATCAAGTGCAACAACTAAGTTCATGAGCACCAATCCCAGCGTATATGATTGCTTTTGTTTTGTTGTTTTGTGCCAGTCTTGGGGATTGAACTCAGAGCCTGGTTCTGTCCTGAGCTACTGGGCACAAGGCTAGCATAATACCCTGTGAACCAAAGCTCTATGTCTTGCTTTTTGGTGTTAATTAGAAACAAGTGTCTCACCCCTTTTCCTGCCTGAGCTGGCTTTGAACCACAATCCTCAGATCTCAACCCCCTGAGCAGATAGGATTATAAGTGTGAGCCACTGGTACTTGCTTGTATGATTGCTTTTGATTCTGCTATAAGAATGTGATGTGATTTTTGTCTAGATCCCAGAAGATACATCCAATGAAGTTGTGATCAACAACTGCTATTAGAGACACAAACACTAAATAATTTTTCATTTTAAGCTGATGCAGTTGTAGGGTTCTTTGATTATTAGGAAGCTGGCTAATAGTCTGCATAGATTCTTATTTCTTCTGAAACACCATCAGCTTTGTTTTTAGAAAAAGGAAAGATAGTTGAGGAGAAAAGGGGGTTTTGTTCAGACGTTTCAAATTCAAATTTTATTTTGTCAGAGAACTCAAATTCCAGACATCCTGATCTTTCTCAATCATAAGAGAACAAAACTGGGTGTTGAGAATTCTTGTATGAATTTTCCTGAGCAGGGTGTTCCCACATGGATGATCAAAATCAGAGAAGCAGGAGTAACCGATGTACATTCTGGGGGTGCATATGGATATGGTTGTGAGCAGGGTGAAGAGTCCCAAGAAGGGAGCAGTCACGATGAGAGGAGAGCTGCTTATCAGATGCATGCTTATCAGTGCATATTTTAAGAATATCACGATCCAAATTTCAGTCCTAAAGGGAAGAATGTCCTTGAACACTGCCATGTTTGCTCTGTTCCTATACTGAACACTGTCTTTGAAAAATGTTCAAGGACATTAATGCCACCTTGTTGGGGCTCTAGCACTTGGCACTGGACCACCACAATACTCTAGAAGTTCCTTCCACCCTAACACCCAAGTAAACAGCAATCTTTCCTTCTAGAACTCCCTTCATCTACCTCCATGCTTTATCTACTTCCAAGATTTAGGAACATTGGAAAACTTGGCCAAGTCTGCAGTTAGTGCCTGGTTACTGGAAAAAAAAAAAAGCTAGCCCTGCTCTGTTCTGCAAATACTCTTCATATACTGTAGACACCTGCAACCAATTCTGACTGTGGGAAGCAAAATTTAACAGCAAGTATCAGTCTAGATAGTGGATTTTTGCAAGAGATTTCCACTTCAATGTCTTGGTTTTTTATAAGCTTACACTTGACCACCATTCTTTCTTGAACATGGAAAAACTTCTGGGTACCAAAGGGTTAAAAAACGAGGCTGTTTTCAGAAGGATTTCAAGTAATTTATGTGCGTTTTACATCTTTTAAAGTGAATGAGTGTAACTCATCATGCCTAAGTGTGGGCGGAATACAGTGATTGCTTTCTAGTCATTAACCTGACAAACACTACCTGCGCTGGTGGAATTTTACTCATCCATTAGAAAGAATAATATGGTACCATTTGTAAAGGAATAGAAAAACCTGGAAAGAATTTATGTTACGTGAATTAAAGTCAGGCATAAAGAGACAAAGGATGCATGCTTTCCCTCCTCTGTGGAAGCTAGATTTAGCTTATAAACTTGTAAGTAAATATGGTGGGCGATATGCAAGTGTATAAAAATGTAACTGAAAATATGGTAGAGTCAAGGAATAACTCAAACAGTGTAATTCCTTAGAAAGGCAAAGTTAAAACAAACATCGGGAAGTGGGTACTTGAAAGGGGCAGGGTGGAGTTAAGGGGAAAGGAGTAGATGAATGAAAAAGACAAGTGAGTGAGAATGCAGTCAAGAGTTCAATGGATATCCTACAAGACTGAGATGAGAGATGTAATCCTACCTACTCGGGAGGCTAAGATGTGAGGGCTGTGGTTCAAAGCCAGGCCAGGAAGAAAAGTCTCTGTGAGACTCTTATCTCCAATAAACCACTAGAAAACTGGAAGTGGTGCTGTGGCTCAAGTGGTAGAGCCCTAGCCTTGAGCTGAAGAGCTGAGGGACAGCGTTCAGGCCCAGAGTTCAAGCTCCATGACTGACCAAAAAAAAAAAAAAAGCGGCACAGCACTAGCCTTGAGTGAAAAAACTCAGGTAGAGCAGCTAGGCTCCCAGTTCAAGCCTGCCACCAAAAACAGAACAAAACAAAACAAAACAAAAATAAAAGTCTTCAAAATCACAACCCTCTGAGTAGCTCTGAAAATACGTTTTATATCCAAAACCACCAGTGTGCCAATTTCAAAGCTTCTCTCTCTCTCTCTCTCTCTCTCTCTAGAGAGAGTGATTTCTTCTCAAGGCTAGCACTCTACTACTTGAACTAACTTCCTTTTCTGGTTTTTGGGTAGTTAATTGGAAATAAGAGTCTCACAGACTTCCCTTCCTGGGCTGGCTTTGAACTGCAGTCTTCAGATCTTAGCCTTCTGAGGAGCTAGGATTACAGGTGTGAGCCACTAATGCCTGGCAAACAATTTTGTATGTATGTATGTATGTATGTACTTACATATGTACGTACGTATGCACATATGTATTTAATGTGTGCATGTGTGTGTGTTTGCACATGCCTGTGGTGTATGCCAGAACTGGGGCTTGAACTCAAGGCTTGGATGCTGCCTTTAATTTCTTTCACTCAGGTCTTCTGCTCTACCAACAGGGGCCATCAGCCCCCTTCCTCAAAGCCCCTCTCCATCAGTGTGCTTCTGCAGTCTGTTTCTAGCTCTCCATCCCTGCTTTCTCTCCAGGCACGGATTCTGAGATTTTCAGTGAGGGGAGGGAGGAGAAGATCTTGCCTAGAAGTTGGATGAAACTGAGTGTCTTTAAGTTTGACTGGCCTGCAAACTTTTCAGGTCAGTAAACACATGCCTGAGTGGCAGGACAATCTTCTCATTCTGCCCCCGCGAAACCAAACAACCAAAAAATGAAAAAAAAAAAGAAAGAAACAATAACCCCGCAAAACCCTCCAACGAAAGCCGGCATTGACAATGCTGGTGATGGCTGTGGCGGTGGGGGTCTTTCTCCTGAGTGGCAATTTAGAAGCATTGCAGATCCAATTTCAAACATCCTGCCTTGGGCTCGGATGAGTCACACATTGAGCCGGCCGCCCCTCATCGCTGCTGTTGTTTGGTGAAAAATATGTGAGCAGAGGAAGGCCAGTGTGAGTAATAGGGTCGCTTGGGGAGCAGAACACTGATTCTGTAGACAGGCTTTGATTCCCCAGAAGAGCTCTCTCCATTCAAACCTGCTGAAATTTCATCCGCATCCATAAGGCACCTTTATGAAAGTGCAGCTGCTCCACCGCCCACATCATTTTTCATAGATTATTAGTGTGAATTATTGTATCCTGTCTCCGTCCAACTTAGAGCCCCACTTGAATAGCAACTTCTGAATTGTGTTCCGTGTGGAGAAAGAAATGCAAGGAATGACCCGGGAAGCTGAGGGGAAAGTAGGTAGAACTTTGCCTAAGAAAACTTCCCCCTGAATAAATGGAAGGGAAGGGGCCAGGCAGTGAGGGGGGGGGACAGGTGAAAAGATGTCCGTGTCCCTGTGGTCAGGATGGAGGCATACCTGCAGCACCCCAGGATCTTCATACTCTACCTCTCACCTGTCTCTCCTTACATCATACCAATCCTCAACCAACTCACCCCAGCCTTGATCTCAGAAGCACACTTGGTACCCCCCACAAAAGTCGACTGCCAGCCTTTATTAGTACTGTGCTTAATCCAATTATTACCCTGTAGCATATACATAAAGCTACTTTGATGGTTATTTTTTTTCTTTTTGGTGCTACTCCTGGGATTTGAACTCAGGACATCAGAACTATTCCTGAGTTTTTTGGGGGTCTCAGGGTGAGTACTCCACCACTTGAGCCACAGTTCTACTTTTTTTTGGTGATTGATTGGAGGTAAGAGTCTTAGCCTGCTCTGGCTGGCATTGAACTGAAATCCTCAGATCTGAGTCTTCTGAGTAGCTAGGATTACAGGCGTAAGCCACTAGCGCCCAGCTAGTGAGTGTTAACTTGATTGGATTAAGCAATCCCGGTGAGATTATTAAAGTCTATCTCTGGGATTGTTTCTAGTGAGGATTCTAAACTTCTGGAGCTCTATTGATGGAATCAAAACACAAATAGACTTTTGGGAGGAGGGGGAGCTGTGGCAGGTAGAGCTAGTTGGGTTAGTTAGAGCTAGTGGGTTCCATCAGGCTGGTTATGGCTTTGAAGGGTCCTTTTTCTTATTGTTTTCTAATTCATGGCTACCTTAAGATGAGCAGACTCTTGGCACAAACTCACAGTGCCATGATATTCTGCCTTACTTCAGACCCAAAGTAATGGAGCCAGCCAATCTTAAGAGTAAAGCCATGATCCAAAGTAAATCTTTCCTGTACTTACTTTTCTCAGGATTTTGTCACACTCTCTCTCACACACACACACACACATTTGGACATGGAAGCTCTCTATTGTTTAGCTATAGGTAGTGGACAGTGTGGCTGATTTGGGCACTCTCTCCATTTGTAGGACCCAAATTGCTCCTCTTAAGCTGTAGCTCCTTCAGCGTCCTATTTTATCCACCCCTCACCGCCTTTACCTTCGTATCATCATGACCTGTTAGCTGAGTTTGCTTATTATTCACTTGACTGATCGGAAGCGAGCACTGGGCAAGAAGAAAGAAGTGTTAGCACCACACTGTTGTGCCATGTGTCAAGAACGACCTTTTTTCCTGCTCTCTTCCCTATTCAGGTTTGGGTATGAAGTGTCCCACAAAAATGCTCAGGTATTAAAGGTGGCTGGGTGAACAGATTTTATAAATTAATTGGATCTTGAGAAGTCTGACTTCCACAATGGATTAAGCTAAAGATGGATTCATAATTCTAGAGCTGTATTGGGAAATGGTAGGAGATTGGCCAGGATGGGGGACTGTTTTCCTTTAGCTATCTAATCTCTGTCTTAGTCTCTGTCTCTATCACTCTCTAGCTCTGTCTCTGTCTCTCTATGTGTCTCTCACTCTGTCTCAGTCTATGTTTCTCTCTGCCTTTGTCTTTCTCTGTGCCTCTCCCAATCTCTCTGTTTCTCTGTTTCTGTTTCTCTGTTTCTGTTTCTCTCTGTTCCCCTCTCTGTCTCTCTGTCTCTGTCTCTCTCTCATTTTGTCAGTCATGGGACTTGAACTCAGGGCCGAGGTGCTGTCTCTAAGCTCTCTTTCCTTGCTAGCACTCTACCTCTTGAGCCACAGCTCTGCTTCTGGGTTTTCTGTGTGTAGTTAATTGGAGATAGGAGTCTCACAGACTGTCCTGCCCAGGCTGGCTTTGAACCACAATCTTCAGATCCCAGCCTCTTGAGTAGCTAGGATTATAGTTATGAGCCATCAGCACCCAGCTGGACTCTCTTTTTCTGTATTTCTCTCTCTTTCTCTCAATCTCTCTCACTGTCTCTGTCTCTCTGTGTATCTCCCACTTTCTCTGTCTCTGTCTCTGTCTAATCTCTCTCGATGTCTCCTCATCTCTCTCGGTCTCTCTCTCTTACTCTGTCTCTTGGTCTCTTTTTGTCTTTCTGTCTCTCTTTATCTTTTTATCTCTGTCTCTCCCCTGTTTTTTTTTTCTCTCTTTATTTTTGTATTTTAGATTGTTTTTTACTGATGGTCTGCATAGCTATTGATGCTTTGTTCTGTTGCTATATTCGGTTTGATCTTAAGCCCATTGAATTAATTAGGCCTTTTGATGGGGTATTTTTCTGTTCTACCACTTCTACTTGTCCATTTTATAATTTTCTATCTTCTAGCAGGAATTCCTTATTGTTTCATGTACAGCATTAGCTTTGTCACTGTATACTTAAACACATTGTTCATAGCTTTTGTAAAGTTTTTCTTTGTCAGTTCAAACATCTCAATCATACATGAGTATCCTTTATATTTGTATAAAATAATCGGCTTCATTATGATCTTTTGTGTCTCCCTCTGTTCCTCTTTCTAGGCCTCTCTATCTCCTCTCTCTCTCTTTCCTCTTTCTCTCTCTCTCTCGGTATCCATAAAGTAAGTACTTCTGTTCCATTACACTCTTCCTACCTTGACCATTTCCCTACCACAGGCCCAAAGGGATACAGCCAAACAACCCCCAAGTGAAAGGTCTAAAACCATGAGCCCAAAATACACATCATTCTTCCTTCTAAGCCATGTCCATCAAGTTATTCTGTATCCAGGAGGAAAGCCAGCTAGCACACCCTCCTTCTGCTGAGATGAGGCTATAGCATGGGGAAAGCCCACTGGTGCAAGAAAAAACATCCACTGTTCAGATGTCACATCCTCATTCTCTCCATTCTCCTACTACATTCTCACCACAGGTGAGGTCTGTCAGAGAAAACGCTCAGTGCACACATATACATTCCCAGTGCAAATAGATACCTTTTGATGTGTGTGTGTGTGTGTGTGTGTGTGTGTGTGTGTCTGTGTCTGTGTCCTGGGTTCCCAGGGACATGAGGGCAGGAGAGGCAAGACTGGGGCTTAGTGAAGAGAGTTTCAGAGGTTCTGGCCTTGCTTTCCTTATCTCTACTTTTCTCTTCAAACCAGAGTCCTCTGCTTGCTCCAATCAGTTTTGTTTTTAAGTAGCATTTAACTACCCTTTCCTTCTGAGTCACCGCTCACAACTTATCAGGGATTGATTCTTTTCCCCAGATTGAAACAGCACTATCTTCTGGTTGACATTTGTTTTACTGGCAGAATGGGGTGTGGGGCGGGGGGAGATTTGTGGGAAGCTGGGTTTGTTTGGTGACATGTCAAATGGGTTGCATGGATGTCTGTGAATCCAGACAGAGAGAGGGCAGGCCAAAAAAAATACCCGGTAAGGAAAGTGTCACTGCCACTCCTCATTAGTCTGCTGGAGTTGGAGGAATGAAAGACCCCTCTGTAGGTGGAGATTTAAGGACCACCTTGCACTAAGACACCCGAGCAGAGAAAAACTGTTGATTATACCTTCCCACATGACCATACACAGGCTGATTTCTACTGGCTCTGTTTTCTCCAATGGAGATGGGCATGACCACCCAAGAGCTCCAGTCTCAGAGATTTTTATTTGTCTTTTAGATGGGAAGATAAAGTTACAACCGGTAAAATACACAAATCCCAAGTACACAACTTGATGAAGATTTTGTCAAACATATGCCCATGCAACCAAAGTATGGACCGTTTTCGGTGCTTGGAAAGGTCCCTCAGGGCCTGGGTAGTGGCCTCCTAGAATTCATCTTTCTTCTGACTGCAATCATTCTCAGTTTATTTTTTTAATGATTTTGAGTATCCCATCAGTGGAATCAACACATAATATTACACTCACGAGACTGAGACTGTTGTGTGCCTATGATTTCATTTTCCCCATATTCATGGCTGTATAGTATTCCAATATAGAGCAATACCCTCATGTATTGCTCCACTGAACTGCTGATGAAGAGTGGGGTCATTGCCAATGTGGGGATCTTGTACACAAAGTTATAAAATTGTTGTAAAGATTTATTTGTGAACATAAGTAATGATTTCTCTTCGGAGTGTGCTAGGATAACAAATTGCTAAGTCATAAGCTATCCAAAGGCTTAGCTTTATCAAGTTTAACAAACATTTTTGGGGAAGATTTTAGGTCCCTTTTCCTTCTACCAGCAGTGCATAAGAGTTCAACTTCCTCCATAATTTAATTCTGCTAATCTAGGTGGGTGTCAAAGACTTGTTCTACTTTCTATTTCTCTAATGATTGGCAATACTGAGAAGATATATACGTCTGTGTATTTACACACACACACACACATATATATATATAAACATTTATGAAAAGTTCCTGCATTATATGGATATACATTCACTATCAGTGGGTTGAAAAACTCAGTATTGCTAAACTATAGATTCTTCTCAACTTGACCTATAGGTTCAATAAAATCCCAATCAAAATACATAGGAAATTATCTTTTTTTTGGGGGGGGCGGTCCGGTCCTGGGGCCTGAACTCTGGGCCTGGGCGCTGTCCCTCAGCTCTTCAGCTCAAGGCTAGCGCTCTACCACTGGAGCCACAGCACCACTTCTGGCTTTTTTCTTTTTGCTTACGTGGTGCTGAGGAATCGAACCCAGGGCCTCATGCATGCAAGGCAAGCGCTCTACCACTGAGCCACCTTCCCAGCCCCCAGGAAATTATCTTATAGGTATCACCAAACTGATTCTAGAACTGCTATGAAACCAGAAAATCCCAAGGATAATCTACACAAATCCTGAAGAAAATCAAGTTTGGAAGACTTACACCACCAAATTCAACAGTTATCCAAGCAGACAGCCAAGGATCAAGAAAAAAAAAATCAGAAACCAAAACAGGTATTCAAGAAACAAAAGACACATGTTTCCTCTCATGTGTGGAAGCTAGATCTAAAATGTAACTCTATATGAAAATATATACCAGGTTATATGCAGACACAGATAGAGAGAACCACTGAGACTAAAGGATACTCTGCGGTGGACTCCAATGGTGTAACTTGCTGGACAACTAATGGACAATTTAACAAAATGAACACCAAGAAGCTGAAATTTGTTTTGTTGAGGGTGGGAGAGGTCAAGGAAGGGGAGGTAGACAAGTGGAAAGAGGAAAAGTGGGAGTCATAATAGTCATAATATTCAATACGTGTATGTGGAAACGGAGCCATGTAACTCGAGGGGAAGGGGGGAGTTGAGAAAAATAAGGGAAAATGATGGAAGGGGTAACACTGATTAAGATACAAGTTGTACTCACAAACTAACATGTTGAATTGAAGCCCGTGCACTTATTTTGCCAGTCTTTGGGCTTGAACTCATAGCCTGGTTGCTGTCCCTGAGCTTTTTGTGCTCAAGGCTAGCATTCTGCCACTGAAGCCACAATGCCACTTGGCTTTTTTGGGTGTTTTATTGGAGATAAAAGTCTCGTGGATTTTTCTGCCCAGGCTGGATTCAAACCATGAACCTCATATCTCAGCCTCCTGAGTAGCTAGGATTACAGATGTGAGCCACTAATGCCCAGGTATAAAACTATTTAAAGGTAATAGCCTATTACCAAGTGCCAATAGGTCGTGCCTATATTCCTTGATACTCAGGAAGCTGAGAGCTAAAGATTGTGGTTTGAATCCAGCCTGGGCAAGAAAGTCCTTGAGACTCTTATCTAAGACAGATGTGGAGCTACGGCTCAGAAGTGGTAGAGCACCTGCCTTGAGCACAAAAGTTCAGGGACAGTACCTAGGTCCTGAGTTCAAGTCTCAGGATCAGAACAAGAAGAAAGAAAAAAATGCATTAAAAAATAGTCAGCTGATTTTAACAAACAGTTCAATAAAAGATAGTTTTTCTTCAATTTGATATCCATTTGTTAAGATATGAACTTAACCACAAACTTTACATATCTTCCACAAAAATGAACTCAAAGTGGATCATAGCCCTAAATGAAACTGAACAACCTTAAAAAAAATCACAACATAATATATAGTATAAAATCTAGACAGAATAGAGTTTGGTGATGAGTTTTTAAATATGTTAGCAAAAAGTATATACCACAGATGAAAGATGGGTGATAAACTGGATGTTCTTAACAGTAAAACCTAGCCAGGCTACTCAAGAAGCTAAGTGCTGAAGATCCTGGTTCAAAGCCAGCCTGGGCAGGACAATCTATGAGACTCCTATCTCCATTTAACCACCAGAAAATGGAAGTGGAGCTGTGGCTCAAAGTAGTAGAGTGTTAGCCTTGAGCCAAAGAGCTCAGGGATAGTGTCCAGGCCCTGAGTTCAAACCCCACAACTGAACAACAACAACAAAAAAAGGTAAAAACAGTAAAAAAAAAAAAGGGGGGGGAGGGTTGGGAAAGTAGCTCAGTGGTAGAGCGCTTGCCTTGCACGCATGAGGCCCTGGGTTCGATTCCTCAGCACCACATAAGCAGAAAAAAAAAGCCAGAAGTGGTGCTGTGGCTCAAGTGGTAGAGTGTTAGCCTTGAACTGAAGAGCTGAGGGACAGCGCCCAGGCCCAGAGTTCAGGCCCCATGACCAGACCCCCCCCCCCAAAAAGGAAAAAACTTTGTGAGAGACAATGAAAAAATTGTCAAGCCATAAACAGGCAGAAATTTATTTGCAAAATTCATAGCAGATAAAGGGCTAATGACACAGATATATGATTTTTAAATTCAACCAAATAACTCAATTAAAAATAGGCAAAAGTTGGGTGCTGGTGACTCACACCTGTAATCCTAGCCATTCAGGAGGCTGAGATCTGAGGATCACAGTTTGAGGCCAGTGTGGGCAGGAAAGTTTACGAGACTATTATCTCCAATCAAACAATAACACCCACCCCTCCTCTCCACCAAAAACACAAAAAACTGGAAGTAGAGAGATGGCTTAAGTGACAGAGCAGCAGTCTTGAACAAGAAAGGGACAGTGCACAGGCCCTGAGTTCAAGACTAAGCCCCAGCCCTTCCCCCAATAAATAAACAAGCAAACAACTAAATAAATAAATAACATCAAGTGGGAAAAAATGAACAGGCATTTTGTCAAAGAAGATATGCAAATTGAAACAAAAGTAGAAACGGGTGCCATTTGTCATTAGGGAAGTGTAAACTTAAACAGCGTATCACTGTCACCAAGAGAAATGCACAATGGCCACGTTCCAAAAAAACATACACAAAAGCCGAGAGTACTCCGAGATGGGTGAGGATTCCAAACAACAGAGACTCGAATTCGTTGCTAGCAGGGATGCCACATGGTATTGCCACTTCAGAAGTCAATTTGGCAGAGTCTCTCAGAGCTAAACATAGCATTACCATCTGAGCAAGTCATCATACTCCATTGCTATTTAGCCAACTGATTTGAAAACTCACATCCACACACATATTGTGCGTGCGCCTGGTTTATATCAACTTCGCTCATACTCGAAAAGCACCCCCTCAGCCATCAGGACGCCCTCTGGTGAGTGGGTAGGCGAACTCTTGTGCATCCATACAAATGAAATAGCATTCAACCCTCAAAAAGTCTGATTAAGCCACACAACACATGGAAGAAACTTTTATATTTACATATTTATACACACGCAGATATGTACATATGTATGTACATATGTATGTACATAATGGAGTTTCCATTATAGAACACTCAGGACAAGGTACAAAGATAAATACTGTGAACAGCTAAGTCCAAGTAAGATTGAATAGGTGACATGCAAGGATTTTTTTCTTTTTCTTTTTGAGGGCCATGAGACGCTTAGGTATGGCCATTGGAATAATGAGATGTTTTCCATTTGGAAAAACAACTCATAGAATTGTATTCTACCACGGTCCCAGCTTTGCATTCATTGTCAACAGCAATAAGTGTAGTGAGGGGTGTGTCCTGCTGGTGATTGCTTACTTGTCAGGGCACAGAGATTCCTCCAACAGGAGGTGAAAGATCAGCTGTCATCCACATCCTCTACCCTGAAGCCTTCTATTCAGTTGCTACCAACTGTATTTCCAAAATGGACACTTGCACAGATCAGCTTTCAAAGATCTGATCTAAACATTCAAATCTGTGAGAGGACTCAGCATGCTATTCTGTGTGTGTGTGTGTGTGTGTGTGTGTGTGTGTTCATGTGTATCTCAGTCCTGGGGTTTGAACTCAAGGCCGGGACACTGTCCCTGAGCTTTTGTGCTCAAGGCTGGTGCTCTATCACTGAGCCCCAGCTCCACTCCTGGCCTTTGGGTGATTAATTAGAGATAAGTGTCTCATGGACTTTAACTGCCCAGGCTGGTTTTGAACTGTGATCCCAGATCTCAGCCTCTGAGTAACCAGGATTACAGGTGAGAGACAAAGGATCCCAGCTAGCATCTGATGCCCACTCCCAAGCTCACAGGGCTACTGGGTACCAGAGGGTTAACTGAGGATCAGGGGTGTAAACGGGAAGCAATACACAAATTGATCTGCAACCCCTCTAGCCTTTAATTATTGCCTTGTGGAGCCTTTTATTCCACATCATAACTCTCAGATGATGAGGGTCTTTTAATTTTATTTTACATCTATATTTAGGGATACTCATCAGCCCATGTCAAACCCCAGCCCACCATTTACGTCAATAGGTCTACATACGCAGAGAGCTGCGCAAATCTGGTAGAGTGTTTACATCTGCGGCAAAAAAGTGAGAAATGGTTTTATTAATAATCACGACGTCACTGAAGAGGGGACAGGGAAAAAGGGAGATAAACACACAGCACCCCCCTTCTCTCTTCCAAACCAGCCCCTCCCATCGCCAAGTCCCCATTTTTTTTTTGGTGCAAAAGCAGAAAACAAAACAAAACAGCAACAACAACAGCAAATACCCTGCAGTGCAGACTGAGCGGTGTGCAGGCTCCCAGAAGACCCCCCCTCCCAAGACCCCGAGACACAAGACCCCCTCCTCCTAACCGCCCTCCCCCTGCAGCTACAAACACAAGTGGCTCATGGCAGGCTTTGTTCTCAGAAACACAGCCTTTATACTCATGGGCCTGAAATCGATTTTGTATTCAAGAATCTTAATTTCAAATATTCAAGCTTTAGGACATTGAAGGCTACAGCAAATATTAAAGAAAAAAAGAAGAAGAATCAGTCCCTTCTAGCAGGTTATAATCAACTTTGAAATCAGGAGGAGATAGATACATAGATAGACAGATATAAATAGATAGCTGTATCTATCTATCTAGATAGACAGACAGACACGTAGACAGATCGATAGACAGACAGATGGATAGATAGATAGATAGGTGATAGATAGGTAAATAGATAGACAGACAGATAGATAGATATTTGCAAAGATATGACAATAGGGAGAGCCAGATTGCAACTTTGGTGGTCTCTGTTTGGGTGGACGGTTAGAATAACCATGCTAGTCTGTCCCGTTTCTGAACTAAGCATGCTTTTTGGTTACCAGGCTAAAGTGAGGGAAAGCCTTTCTCACTGAGCACAATTTACATTGCTGATAGGAGGGTCTGCTACGGCTATGTTTCTTTCTTTTCCTCTTCTTTATTTTGCTTTACGTCCTTTATTTTTGAGCTGTTCTTGAAGTCACCCTTGACTTATCAAGTTCTGAAACTCACCTCTTGTCGGATTCCATCTGCCTTTTAATTCCACATCTTAAAATCCTAGATGATCAGGACTCCTCCATCCATCCACACCTGAACCGAAGGCCCCAATATTGCATCCCAAATGTTCACACCCGCAGTTGTATTTGTATAGAGAGCAGCAGATGGGCAGAAAGACAATTTATTTGGAGCCACTGAAGGCTGTCTTCAGAGTAATACAACGGCTGTCAGCCCCAAGGAAAGAATGGCGGGTGAGGAGGGTGGGCAAAACATTAGCCCTCTCTATCTCCCTACGATTCCCACCCCTTGCTTCTGCTGTGACCCTAAAAAGAGACACGAGCACAATGAAGAACTTGCCAGACATCAAAGCAGAGAGTGCAAGGCCGGAAGCTTCCTCCTCTCCACGGGAGGGTTCATGGCTCGCCCCTCCCTCCTTCCTGTCTGCGCCCCCCCCCACCTCCCAGCTGTGGGTCCACACATTTGTTTCCTGAAACAAAGCTTTCCCAGACACAGACCAGCACATCAGATTCCTAGACAATACCCCAACTTCCAACATTCTGCTTGCAGTCTTTGTCCCGCAATAGAGAGTATCCCTGCCCCATTGCACTCTTGTCTATGAGAAGCGACCCTTAGACAATTGTTGGGTTTGGTTGGTGAAGAATTATGGATATGCTTGTCTAGTGTTTAAGGGGAAAAGAAAACCCACCCCCACCCCCACCCACCAACACAAAAACCCTGATTGAACTACCTGAAGCTTTCAGGATTTATTCTTTTGTCTTCCCTGACATTCCTCCCTCCTTCACACTTACAATACTCACTCCCAGCCTCAACTTTAAGTGATCCTCTCTTCCCTCCTCCCCCCTGAATTCAGACACTTCCCTTTGTTTCCCCCCCTTGGGTTGTTGTTGTTGCTGTTGTTGCTGTTGTTAAACTTTTATTCTGTGCACGAATCCGACAATCCCTTTAGACCATCCTATAGAAGATAGCAAATTAAGGCAACTTAAGTGGATGCAATTTAAGGCTGAACAGTGATAGAATATAAAATAGATGATTAGGAGCTCTTGAGTCCAGAGGAAAGAATAGGCGGTGAGGGTTAGAATGGAGAGACAGCCCACCCCGTGCCTCCCGCCCCCTTGCAGTTTGCTTCTGTATTAATGAGGAGGAGAGTGGGGCACAAAGAAGACCCCTCAGAATGCAAAGTATACAAAGCCCAGTGTGGAGACCCCTTGATACACAAAAGGGGGTGTCCGCCTCTCTCCCCTTCCCTGCAGCTGTGCTCCGTGCTGGCCCTCACGTCCGACCTCTCGTCCGACCTCTCCACATAACATAGCCTGGATATGGCATTCTCCTCCGTACCTTAATTTCAAGTGTCCTGCAGTGCATTTATCTATGCGGGATGCCTCCTTAATCATACACAATCATCTTCTCTAGGGATGGAGTGGGAAATGAAGCTAATGGGGAAATTGTGGTCATTTCAGAAATGGAAGCAATTTGGCCAATTCTGTGTTCTCTCTGTTCAATGTTGAAATCGGTTCCATTTTTTTCCCTTCTTCTTCTTCTTTTTGTTAATATATGGTTTCAGCTCTCTGCAGTGTTGTACAGAGTTTGTTTGACAAAAACTTACTTTTGGTTCCCATTCCTCATGGGCCCCGGGGACCTCCAGCCATGAATATTAGGGGGATGGCCACAAGAAAACTTTTGAACAGTCTGAAAATTATCCAACTTTGCCTTCAACAAGCCTATACATCTGAGCAAAGACAAGGGATCTATCTATGGTGGTAGAAAATATAGCCAGTGTCTCTCCATCTCCTGTCCAACCTCCTCTTTTAGAGGGAGCTGAGAGACAAATGAGTTTCCCAAAGGCCAGAGGTCTTGCTTTTGTGTCTTTTTACCCCCTCCTCTTGAGTCTCTTTCTCAGCTCCCTGATCTGGGTTGGCTTTGTGTTGAAAAAATAAAGCCTAAAAAAAACGCACCATCGTGCAGATTTTCCCCTGCATAGTCGGTTACTGCCTGCACCTGGGCCAAAAGATTGAACATGACTCCTGTGTGCTTTCTTCCATACTTTATCATAATACAATGCAACCAACCAGGAGACGGAAGGAGAAATGGGTGAAGCTAAGGCAATGCTACCTGTTTCTTCCTTCAATCATTACAATGCCTATTCACCCTGTCAAACTCTCCACCCACTCCTTGTCACAGCTCTATAGTCTTCATTCTTTGAATGCATAATACAGAGAGAGAGGGAAGGAGAGAGAAATAGATAGACAGACACAGAGTGAGGGAGAGAGAAGAAAGAGACAGAGAGAGAGATAGAGGCAGAGAAATAGAGAGGGACCAACAGACAGACAGACACAGAGAGAAGGAGAGAGAAGAAAGAACACACAGAGCGAGGGATTAATCTCTCCCCTGTAGCTCTACCAAGGATCTTAGTTGTCTATCTGAAACATTAAATACCTGTAATTACATGAAGAAAAATTTAGTGCGATTGCAGAATAAAATGATTCTTGAAGAGAATAGCTTAGACTGGATTCATTATCAGTAACACAATTTAAAAAAATAGCTCATCAAGCCAGGCACCAGTGGCTCACCTCTGAAGTTTTAGCTGATTGGGAACATAAGAAATAACAGAATCTTTGTTGAGGCCAGCCCAGAATGTAAGCTGATAAAATCTTCTGTGCACGTATAGTTGGAAGCAATGGCGCCTTATCTCAAGCTAGTTGGGAGGCTGAAATAGGAACTGGCTAGTCTGGGCAGAAAATGTCAGCGAGACTCCATCTCCATAGAGGGGAAGTTGCATGTACCCAATGACACATGCTTGTGATCCCAGAAATGACCAGAACCTACAATTAGGCAGATTTAGGGATAAATGTAAGCAAGAAGAGAGACCCAACCTAAAAACAACCACAAGGTTAAAACAAGGCTGAAGGCAAGACTTACAGGTACCACACCAGCAGAACAAACACGAAGCCATGAGTTCAGACCTCAGTAACCACAGAAACAAAGAAGCAAATCCATTCATCATCTTAGTGACACAAAGTGGTCATCTCAACATGAAATAGGGGGATTATATGTGCAGGGCCGTTCCGGACCATGTCTCAAAAATCAATACAAACAACTCCCACACTAGGCCATCATAAAAACATGTTGCTCAGAGCCAGAAGTAAGCAGAAAGGTAGAGATCTCTGTTTGGGCTACTGTATCCTAAGTCCCAGACTAGGGAGAGTAAGCAGAAAAGAATATATGCCTGCATGGGGAAGGCCAATAGCTTGCCAAGCGTTTCTCTTTTAGGCTCCTCCAAACCACTTTGTGGTTCTGTGATGGACAACTCTGAGTCTTTCAATTAAGGCGCATCCTACAGCAGTTCTCTTTTTGTGACTGGCTTATTTTCCTTTGCCTATTATTCTTAAGGTTTCAGCCTTGCATCAAATGTCAAAATTTCCTTCCTTCCTTCCTTCCTTCCTTCCTTCCTTCCTTCTTTCCTTGCTCCACTCCAGAATTTTTTTTGTGGTTGTTGATTAATTGGAAATAAGGGTCTCACAGACTTTCATGCCCACACTGGCTTTGAACTGTGATCCTCCTGAGTAGCTAGGATTACAGGCATGAACCACTAGTGTCTGCTCAGAATTTCCTTCCTTTTTTTGTCAGTCATGGGGCCTGGGCGCTGTCCCTGAGCTCTTCAGCTCAAGGCGAGTGCTCTACCGCTTCAGCTACAGTGGCACTTCAGGTTTTCTTGTGGTTAATTAGAGATAAGAGTCTCACCAACTTTCCTGCCTGGACTGGCTTTGGACCATGATCCTAAGATCTCAGCCTACTGAGTAGCTAGGATTATAGGCATTAGCCACAGGTGCCTGGCTTCCTTCCTTGTTAAGAATGACTAATAGTTAAGTGTACGAATATCCCACATTTTATTCATTTATGCATCTGTTCAGACATTTGTGTTGCTTCCGTGATTTAGCTATTATGAATAATGCTGCAGGGGTGTAAAAATATCACTTCAAAACCCTATTTTTTTCTCCTGAGCATATGTCAAGAAAGGGAATTAAGGAATCATATGGTAATTCAATTTTTAATTTTTTTATTTACCTCACACTCTTTTCCACAGGGTTGTATCATTTTACAGCCCTACCAACAGTGCATAAGTATTTCAATGTTTTTTTTTAAACTAACACTTGTTGTCTTCTATTTTAAAAGAAAAAAACAAAAGTAGTCATTCAAGTGGGTGTAAGATGGTAATTGGTTATCCTTTTGATTTGCATTTCCCTGATATTTAACTAGCTTTGAGTGTCATTTTAAACTTATAAGAACTGGCAATGAAAGGCTTCTTAACAGAGTAAATGACTGTGGACAAGAACTCCTACAGGGAAAACTAGAAAACTTGTCAGAATACATAATAGCATGGTTCTTGGGCATAAGTAAACATTTTAAATATCTGTAAGGGAACAGAAATCAATCCTCAGCTGAAAATAAATAACATAATGAGGCCCGGAACACCCAATTTTTGGATATTAAACAACAAACTTGTATGTGACCGGTGCCACAGAAGAAATGTCAAGAGGAAAATCACTTTAAAGTGAGGCAGTGAAGACCCTTGAGCCTCTTTGTGCTCGAGGCTAGCTCTCTACCATTTAAGCCACAGAGCCACTTATGGCATTTTGTGAGCTTATGGAAGATAAGAGCCTCATGGATTTTTCTTGCCTAGCTGGCTTCAAACTATGATCCTCAGATCTCAGCCTCCTGAATAGCTAGGATTACAGGCCTGAGCCACCTGTGCCTGACCAATGAGTATTTAAAATGCCAGTGCAAGTTGTCTATCTAACCAGGACTCTAATAAATGTTCCACAATGTGATATGTCCATTTGATGTGAGATTGTGTTTTCCCCATTGAACTTTCCTAGCTGTAGGTTCCTTTTATCACAGAATGTCACCTTGTAGTCCAACTTGATACCATATGCTGTTGCACCCTCTTTAAAAAATAGTGTCTGGAGTATTCGCATCTTCTATTGATCTGCAAGCAATATGCCACCTAGAGTATATAATCCTGTCAGAGCCACTAGTGTGGTGCCATCTTGTAGCTGTGTAATCTACACTTTGACACCTTTTCGGCTTGGTACTTCTTGTTGATAGACAGGACAGTTCTTTTGGCCATTTTATGCCTTGAGAGTATGCAAAAGGAGCCAGGCACCAGTGGCTCATGCCTATAATCCTAGCTACTCAAAAGGATAAGATCTGAGGAGTGTGGTTCAAAGCCAGCCCGGGGCAGGAAAGTCCCAGGATGATTCTTAGCTCCAATTAAACACTCAAAAACCGAAAGTGGATCAAGTGATATAGTACAAGCCTTGCACAGAGAGGCTCGGGGACAGTACCCAGGCCCTGAGTTCAAGCCCTAGGACTGGCAAAAAAAAGAGTATGAAAAGAAATTTATTAATGATCAACCCATCCATCTGACATTATATCTCCCATATAAAGTCTTACTTCAAGAAAGCCACTGCAAGCAAGTACCTCATGATATTTATTTGCTGGCCCCAGTTACCATCCAGTCATGAAAAGTCATCTTCTAATGGATATAAATACACCTTAATTTAATATAATATCACCCTCAAATTCCATTTCCAAATTTCTATATGACCACACCCACTATAGGTACCCTTTAATAATCCAATTTTCCATTACCTATATTCTTGACCTTAGGGCCAAACCATTGGCTACTTGGCATAACTTGATCAATATCCACTTCCATTATTCCATTAGCACAAGGGTGAGGAAGATGAAAAAATCCTAAACCACTATGTTCATTTGTTTTTATAATCAGAGAATTTTTCCATCAGTTACTCATAGCTGGGTAGCACACTCCGGATAAGAGTCTGTCCATTTTCCTTGGAACTAAAATTGGTAGATCCAACAGCTTTCTTTTGGTCAATCAATAGCTGTTCATACACCACTGCCCATGTGGCAAGAAAATCTGTCAGCTAACAAGATGGTTCCAAAGTTGGCCTAGAGGAAAAGAGGCTAGCTGCTCATAAAGCTAATGAATACCACATTGTGTTTCTCTAGTAACATAACTATGTACCCCATTTCCAGTTGCTTGTGAAGTTCTTTTAGGGATTGTCTTCCTTATTAGATTTTTTTCTTGAGCATTATCTAAGACATGATAGGCATCTCAAGTTTCAAGATTATTTTATCCCTTCGTGGATAGTCAATGTCCAAAAGCAAACACCAAATGGTGTTTGCATCTGAAAATTTTGCTCATCCAAGTCCTAATCACCACTGCCTGGTGAAACTAAATTTATTTATTTTTGTTTTATAAAAAGCATTATGTAGTTGTACAAAGAGGCTACAATCCCATAAGTACATTATAAGTACAAGGCATCTTGACTAATGTCACTCCTATTCCTCTCCCTCCTTTGCTCCCTCCCATCCTTACCCTCAAGTTACATAATTCAATGTTTACCTAATGGACATTGATGATAAAGACTGCATTTGTTCCTTCCATTGATATACTCTCCCTCTCTGCCCTCCCCTTCAGACATGTTTCCACTTCTTGGTATTCATGTTGTTAAGCAGTTCAGTAGCTGTTCAGCTTATTACCATAAAGTACAGTCCACAGAAAAGTGAGTTATAGATTTGTTTTTTTCTGGTCCTGGGTTTTGAACTCAGGGTCTGGGCACTGTCCCTAAGCCTCTTTTGGTTCAGGGCTAGTGCTTTACCACTTGAGCCACAGCACCACTTCTGTCTTTTTCTGAGTAGTTTGTTATAGATAAGAAGAGTCTCATGACCAGGCACTGGAGGCTCACACCTGTAATCCTAGATACTAAGGAGGCTGAGATCTGAAGCCAGAAGAGTCCCAGTGAAACTCTTATCTCCAATGAACCACTCAAAAACAGAAGGGGCACTGTGGCTCACATGGTAGAGCGCTAGCCTTGAGCATAAAGAGGCTCAGGGACAGTGCCCAGGCCCTGAATTCAAGCCCCACAATCAATCAAAAAACAACAACAACAACAACAACAAAAACAGTCTCACAGATTTTCCTACCTGGGTTGGCTTTGAACCTTGTTCCTCAGAACTTAGCCTCCTGAGTAGCTAGGATTGCAGGCGTGAGCCACTGGTTGCCTGGCTAGAGTTGAAGATATTTGAAGAGTTATATTTGATTGTGGTTCATAAAGCCTGAAGAGAATTATTGGAGCCACCAGGTTATTTTTGTTTGTTTGTTCTTTTTCTGTTTGTCTGTTTCTAATTCATGCACAGCCTACCTTTGCTTGCACTTTAATTTGAATTTTCCTTCTTTGGGAGTGATTTTTGTAGAATATTTCCACTTTCGTTAAGTAGCTGTACAAAGGAGTTGCCATTCAACAAAGCAGTTTTCGAATACAGTGCATCTTGATCATTCTCACCCTTTTCCACATTCTCACCCATCCCTCCCTACCTTCCCACTTCATTCATTTTCTTAATTTTTAGGTTATATATTGGATTTTTTGCCATTTTTTTCTTCTGATTATGGGGTTTGAACTCATGTCCCTGAGCTTTTTTCCTCTTAGCACCACATCCAGTTTTCTGGTGGTTAACTGGGGTTACGAGTCTCACAGATGTTCCTGTCCAGGCTGGCTTAGAACCACCATTCTCAGATCTCAGCCTCCTGAGTAGCTCCAGAAGGAGTGATATTTTTGAGGGGGGGGGAATAAAAGTTATCAATATTTTCAGACTAGAATATAGATTATCTAACATCCAAGCATGTCAACCAGCTGTGTGCTTCTTGCTTGGATTTGAGGAGTAGAAAATGGCAAGGTTTTTGTTTGTTTGTTTCCTATGGGATGACACAGGTGAATCCTGCTCTAACTAGTCAGGAGAGTCTCACCAGATAGCTATTGGGTGGTTGAGATCAGGGGATTATGTGTACAATTGGGCAAGAAAAAAAAAGGAAGCTTGAAGGCTGGGCCAGCCCAAGGAAAAAGTGAATCCCTATCTCAAAAATAACCAGAGCAAGCTGGGTGTTGGGGGCTCACCTGTAATCCAATCTGTGAAAGATTTTTATCTCCAATTAACCACCAAAAAGCTGGAAGTAGAATTGTGGCTCAAGTGACAGAGTGCTAGCCTTAAGCCAAACAGCCAAAAGACAGTGCCCAGGCCTTGAATTCAAGCCCAGTACCGGCATACACAACACCAAAAATACCCAGAGAAGAAAGGGCAAAGGTGGGCACTGGTGGCTCACACCTGTAATCCTAGCTACTCAGGAGGCTGAGATCTGAGGATCATGTTTTGAAACCATCCCAGACAGGAGAGTCTGTGAGACTCATCTCCAATTAACCAGCAGAAAACCAGAAGTGGTGCTGGTGCTTAAGTGGTAGAGTACTAGCCTTGAGCTGAAGAGCTGAGGGACAGCGCCCAGGCCCAGAATTCAAGCTCCACGACTGACCAAAAAAAGAAAAAAGAAAAAGAAAAGAAAAGGGCTAAAGAAATAATGGCATGATTCCAGTGATTGAATGTCAAAGTTAAAATCACAGTACTAAAAAAGAAAAATTCATCATCTGGGCAGAACTTTGTATCTCACTGGATTTATCTACTACCGCATATTAGTCATGTGTGTCACTGCTGAATCTAAATCAGCCACAGCTTCGTGGGTTGCTGATATTATCAATAAAATTTATTGTAGCACCCAAGATCTGTAGCAAGTCCAAAATCCCTTCCAAACAAATTTATGAGAGTGAGCTTGTAAAGCCAATTTTCCTGTGACAATACAAGTGTAAATTGGATCCATCTCACATGAAGACAAGCTGTTTTTGACTCTTTTTCCTGAGATTAGATATGAGAAAGAAATCATTAAAGAGCCCCATCTGTTATTTTTGACAACAAGAGTGGAACTAGAGATCATTATATTAGGTGAAATAAGCCAAGCACAAAAAAAGACAAACATCGCATTAATCTCAGTCATATCTGGAATACAGAAAAGTTTATCTCATAGAAATTGAGAGGATATTGGTATTTCCCAATGGCTGGGGACAAAAAGACAGAAAAGCATTGATTGATGGGTATTAAGTTATAGGTAGTTAGAAGAAAATTTCTGGTGTTCCATTTACAAGTAGGATGACTATCAATAACTGTGGCATACTACATTTAAAACAAATAAGAAGGAAGGGTTTTGAACTTTTGGGTTTTTTGGGTCAGTCATAGAGCTTGAGCTCAGGGTCTAGGCATTGCCCCTGAACTCTGTTGCTCAAGACTATACCACTTTGAGCCACAGTGCCACTTCCATTTTTCTGGTGGTTCATTGGAGATAAGTCTTACAGACTTTCTTGCCTAGGTTGGCTTTGAACTGCAATCCTCAGATCTCAGCCTCCCAAGTAGCTAGGATTACAGGTGTGAGCCACCAGTGCCCAGCTGAGACTATTATCTTTGGCATCAATGTTAATCTCCACTGGTTTCCATGAACCATCTGTCTTTGTCCTGGGCTACACAGGACAAACATTGTACCATTGTTCCATTAATAATTTGTATGGCTTTGGATAATTCTGTTGGTCCCATTTAGGGGAATGGATTGAATTTGACTGAAGGATGAAATTCCTTTTTCTTAATGTTATAATACAAGATGTGATCATGTTTTCTGTCATCAGATATAACAGCCATGGCAATATTATACTGAAGTACAAAGATGATGAAGGAATTCACACAGAATCTGCTCCTACATTTCAATTTCCCTTCACACTTTTGCCTTACATCTATCTACTTCCGATCTAGCTCTCAAGACTTCTGTCTTGAGGTTCCAATCAGGAACGTAACAAGAGAATTTAATTTAGGTCTTTTATTAATCCTTGCCTGGATCAATTTGTCAAACCATGTGTGTTGGAAATTTGAGCTTGGCTTTCTTCTTGTCCTATTGAAAAAAAAATTTTCCTGCTAGTCTGATCAAAAGAGTTTCAGGAATAGCACTTAAGCCCAGAGTTCAAGTCCCATGACTGGAAAAAAAGTTCCTTTGGTTAAAAAAAATCCAGAACTAGAGTAAATACAATAAACTTATTAAGACCATTGTGTTGACCTCATCATCACCTACAGTAGTTTTTCAGATCCTCAACAAGTATTTAACATCGTCCACCTTGGTACAAAGCCTTTCCCCTTGGTTACTCCCTTTTCTTTCTTCCTTCTCCTTCTTTCTTAGCCCCAGAAAGCTCAGAAACAGAAGTAGCGGTACCTTGAGCTGCCTCTTGATTTTCAGCTCACAGGCTGGTATCCAGCCAATGGGAGTCCCAGTTTGATTTTGGAATGTATACTACGGCCTCCTGGATAAGGGGATTATTAAATGAATGGACATGCTGATCTATATATAGCCAATACAGGATGGCTTGCAATGCAAGCCTATCAATGACTTAATCTGAAAAATTTCTTCTTGAAGGAAAAGGAAGGGCCAGTTCTCTTCTTAAGGGAAGCAAAAGAGCAGTATCTTTTATCAGCTGAACAGACCAGATGACCCTGTGCGTGTTTACTTCACGTACACATCAGTTATTGGCAATACTAATAAAGAGCAGTCAGCTCTGCAGGGACTCAAACGTGCCCTTCTGTGATAGAGCATTGAAAACGTAGATAAACGCTTCTCAATGAGCACGGACACAATTATTTTCATTACCAGGTATCTGATAGTAATCTAAAACTAATCTAAAACTACAACCGACTGCAGACTTGCCCTGTAGCCTTTGAGCTCAGTTGTTTCTTCTTGTTGTTGTTTATTTTCTCCTCTCCTCCTCAAACCTGGATTATGTTTCTGAGAGCCAGAAGTCATGTAAATACTGTTTTCTGTGCCCAGATAATTTTTCCCCTTTGTCAGTCACTCTGATGCTTTGAATGCTAGCTAGGATTAGTCCAAATCCAAACTTGGTGCAATTCCAGACCCAGTGTTATCATGCTTTCTCTTTTCTTTTTTTGTTTTTAATCTTAATGTTAGATTTTACTAGAAGAAAATATCAGAATGAATGTATAGTTTACTCTTTTTATCATAACTCTGCATTTCGGTATCTTGTGAGCCAACTGCTCAGGAACTACGCTTATCATTTTTAAATCCTACGGATTTTGCCATCTGTAACTGATCACAACACAAGTGGCGTCTCATAAAATGTGTGACTGGGAATCCATCCATCTTTTTTTTTTCTTTTTGGTTGGTTGGTTGGTTGTGGGGCTTGAACTCAGGGCCTGGGCACTGTCCCTGAGCTCTTTTGCTCTACCATGTGAGCCATAGTGCCACTTCTGGTTTTTGAATTGTTAATGGGAGATAAGAGTTTCAGAGGGATTTTTCAGCTTGAGCTGGCTTTGAACTGCAATTTTCAGATCTCAGCCTCCTGCGTAGCTAGGATTACAGGCATGAGCCGCCAGTGCCTGGGTCATTCTGTACTCTTGTAGTCTAGAACTTTTCCTTTCTGGACTGGCTTTGAGCCTTGATTCTCAGTTCTAAGCCACCTGACTAGCCAGGATTACTGGCATGAGCCATGGGTGCCCAAAGAGAATTGTTTTTATGAATAATGATTTTTTTTGTTGCTTTTGTTGTTTGGAGTTTTGTTTTTTGCCAGTCCTGGGGTTTGAACTCTAGGCCTAGGTTCTATCCTTGGGCTCCTTCTTGCTCAATGCTAGCCTACTACTTCTTGAGCTACACATCTACTTCTGGCTTTTTCTGTGGTTCATTGGAGATAAGAGTCTCACGGACTTTCCTGCCCAGGCTAGCTTCAAACTGTGATCCTCAGATCTCAGCCTCCTGCGTAGCTAGGGTTACAGGCATGAGCCAATGGTGCCCAGCTATGAATACTGTTTATGGCGCCAACTTGAGGGTTTAGTTTCCAAGGCCACCTAGAAGCCCACTGGAAGGTCTAATAGAACTCAGCAAACATATTGCAGTTCTGATCAGTGGATGGAAGTAGTAAACACAACCAAAGAAAAAGGCATGTTGGGCAAAGTCTATGAGAAGGTAGCTGTGAGCTCCCCAGCTGTCTTCCCTCAATGGAGAGTTTGCAAGAAGGAGTATAATTCTCCTGGCAGCAAGGCATGATCAGTCGTGGGAAGAGCTGTAAGTAGAGGAGCTCACCTAAGCTTTAGTGCTGAGAGTTTAACTATAGAGCACTTCGTATAGGCTGGCCATACCTGTATGAGTAACTAGAGCTGCTCAGGATAGTGCTTAGAAAAGCACCACAAAGATTAGTAAAAGAGTCTATAGAATGTGAAGGGAAACCATAGTGTTGTCATGAAGATTAGACTGTAAGAAGTAAAATGCGGGGTTGGAGGCATGGCTCATGTGGTAGAGTACAAGCCAATGCGTGAAATCATGAAACTATTGTTTACCAAGTTTGAATCCCGGTCTTGGACCAAAAAACAAAACAAAACAAAAAAAGAAGATTGTAAGAAGTAAAACTATATCACTCACTCAGTGAGTGGAATACTATCCAGCCATGAAAAGAATGATTGGAGCAAAATGAATTAATGGATACATAAGAGTGATCAGTAGGGGCTGGGAAAGTGGCTCAGTGGTAGAGCGCTTGCCTTAAATGCATAAGGCCCTGGGTTCTATTCCTCAGCACCACATAAACAAAAAGAAAGAATCCGGCACTGTGGCTCAAGTGGTAGAGCACTAGCCTTGAGCTGAAGAGCTGAGGGACAGCACCCAGGCCCAGAGTTCAGACCCCACGACCAGACCCCCCCCCCAAAAAAAAAGAGTGATCAGTAGAAGCTTAGAAGTGTTGAAGAGGGCAATGCTAGAAGAGAATGTCATAAATAACTCAAATGCAGTTAAATGAAAGTGATACATTGTGGTATTCAAGACACACAAGGGATGACAGTTCACCAATTTATGAATCTGATGAGTGGCAAGAAGAAAACAATTCAAAGGCTCTAAAACAATGGAATTCAAAAGCCTTTGAACCCCAAACAATTCCACAGTAATGGGAATAATGAAAAGATTACCTATGCTGATTTCATCTGTGTGTAAAGAACTTACATATAGAAACATCACACAGTTGTCCTCAGAGGCATACCTTTATATGATTACGCTTCTTAAAAAAATATATCTGAGATAGACATCTTTAAGAAACCTGATGTACTGATTATATGCCACCTCTGTATATCAACTTATCACCCGGTTCTTTACAAAGTTGTACAATTAAAACATTTTTTCTAAATGCACAAAATATTTCAAAGGAATGAAGTGTCCAAGAAGTATGTATCTCTATATAAAACCTTCTACTAAGAAATATAAAATTAACCTGGTGCCATTGGCTCATGCCTGTAACCTTAGCTACTCAGGAGGCTGAGATCTGAGGATCGAAGTTCAAAGCCAGCCTGGGCAGAAAAGTCCTGATGAGACTCTTATCTCCAATGAACCACTTACGACCCATAAGTGGCACAGTGGCTCAAGTGGTAGAGCACTAGCTTTGAGCATAAAGAGGCTCAGGGACAGTGCCTAGGCCCTGAGTTCAAGCCCCACAACCAACAACAAAAAAAGAAAAGAGAAAAAAATCTAAAAGTGGTTATGATTGATAAAAGAGTTTTGTAAGGGCAAATGATACAAAAATACCAAAAAAAATCCCCAAACACCCCATTTATACCTATACAGTGTGAATACACCTTGGAAAGCAAAGTCAAATGTAATACTTAGGATGAATAAACTACTTCTCAGCACTCTTACTGAAGCCTAGCCTCTGTGGTTCACACCTAATTCTAGCTACTTGAAAGTCAAAGAACAGGAGGATCACAGTTCGAGGCCCTTCCCACCCTGCAGGCAGGAGAGGTCTCCAGGCAACTTTGAACCTGTTGTTGGGCATGGTAGTGCATGCTTGTCTTCTCAAGCTACATGGGAAACTGAGATTGGGAGGATCATGGTGCCAGGCTAACTTGGCAGAGAACTCTCTGAGAGTCCAGAAGGAAAGCTGGGCAAGGTGGTACACATCTGAGATCCTGGTAATAACAGGAAACCTAAAAGTAGGCAGGTTATGGTTCAGGCGCATGCTCAAATGGGAATCAAGACTATGCTGAGGGGCTGGGCAGGTGGCTCAGTGGTAGAGCACTTGCCTTGCATGCCTGAGGCCCTGGGTTCGATTCCTCAGCACCATATAAGCAAAAAGAAAAAAGCCGGAAGTGGCGCTGTGGCTCAAGTGGTAGACTGCTAGCCTTGAGCTGAAGAGCTAAGGGACAGCGCCCAGGCCCAGAGTTCAGGCCCCACGACCGGACCCCCCCCCAAGAAAAAGACTCTATGCTGAAACTGAATAACCAAAACCAGTGCTAGAGGCATGGCTCAACAGAATTGCCCCAACCCAGAAAGGGCAAGGCTCCGAATTCAAGCTCCACAATACTGTTCATGAATTTGAAAATCCATTTACCACACTTTTATATCAAAACCTTGGATACAAAACTGAGACCAGGAATGAACTATCAAAACACTCAGGGTAGTGAATTCATTAGTTATCTGAATCAGACTCTCTAGGCACACAGGGATATAAAGTAAATTTTGGTAACAAATTTTATTTGTGAGAAATTATCAGAATTGTACAGAAATACTAGTTTCTTTATAACAAATACTTTGGAGAACAAAGTTATGGTGACAAATCAGTTAGCTACTTGCATAAACATAGGCATCAATTAGAAAATATTAATTCTAGAACAGATCCACATGACCAACTGATGTTTGCCAAAATTCTAAAGTACTTGAATAGGAAAAAGGCTATGAAAAACAAACTTTACAACTTGGGCAGGGGGAGCACATGCGCAGGGAAGGGATGGGAAGGGGAAATAAAGGAGGTGGAAACAATGCTTGATAAGAAATGTACTCATTACCTTGCCCATGTAATTGTAACCCCTCTGTATGGTATTTTCACAATAAAAAAATGACTCTAGAAAAAATGGTCATAACAATATTTTCTTACCACACGCACACATACACGGATTAAAACATATACTACTACAAACTGAAAGACATAAAATGAGGTTTTAATGAGAATTATTGGTAAGAAAACTTTGGTAGTGATGTTTAGAGAGAGAAAGCATCCAGAATCCAAATCATGAAGAAAAAAAACAGCACTGACTCTGGAAATGATTTTTTTCTTTTTTTTTAAAGTTGATTTCCAAAAGGAAATTTTCTTACTTCGCTTTTTGTTTAGAAAAATGTTCTTTTGGCTAGGTGCTGGTGGCTCATGCCTGTCATCCTAGCTACTCAGGAGGCTGAGATCTGAAGATCATGGTTCAGAGCCAGCCTGGGCAGGAAAGTCCATGAGACTCATCTCCAATAAACTATTCAGTGCTGATGTGGTAGAGCACTCACGCTGAATAAAAGAAGCTCAGGGACAGTGCCCAGGGCCAGAGTTCAAGCTCCAGGACCAGAAAAATGAAGGAAGAAAGTAAGGAAGGAAGAAAAGAAGGAAGGAAAGAAGGAAGGAAGGAAAATATTCTTGTGCCATTTTTCTAACACATCAATTGATGATCAATTATCTTTGTGTTCTATCACAAGAAAATATCATGATTCCTAAAATACACTTTCAGTAGAACCAAGATCCTGGGGTGGCAGTTCCTTTCCATTCACAACTTGAAAATTATCCTGCCACTTCCTCCTGGCCCCCCTGGCTGCTGACAAGAACTCCACTGGTTTTGAAATTACTTTTCCCCTACAGGTAAGGTGTTGTTTGTTCCCGACTGCTTTCAAGAGTTCTGCATTGTGCTTTACTTTTCCAAAGTTGGACTGAGGTATACCTTGATGTCCATTTCTTTCTCTGAATTCCCTTTAGGCATTACTTGGCATTGTGATTAAGTATTTCTGAGTCTTTTGCCCAATTTGGGAGGTTTTCAGCCATTCTTTCTTTGCATAGCTTTCCTGCTCTGCTCTCTGTCTACTCTTCTTCTAGATACTTCTAGATACATGATAAAGTTTAGCTCTCTTCCCATAGTGCCTTGGGCCTCTGGGGTTGATTCATTTACTTCTATTTTTCCAGTCCATTGGTCTTTGATGTTGTGTCTTCTAACATTCTACTGTTACCTCTTCAAGCTTACAGATTCCTTTCTCTGTCTGCTTTCTTTTATTCTGTTGAGTCTATCCTGTGAACCTCTGGGGTTCACTTTGTTACTCTTCTTTTTAGTCATAGAACTTTTTGGTGGCTCCCCTGAAATGATCTACAGACATCTATGTTGTCTGTGTCTCCAGACAGAATTATATCTTCCTATCCAATCTGCATGAAGTGTTTCTTTTTTTCTAAATGGATTGTGTCTGCTAGAATCTCCAATATAACACTGAATAAAATTGGTAAATGCATAGTCTTGTCAAATTCCTGAAGTTACCAAGACCCTATTCAGTTTTTCTACATCAACTATTAATTTAGAAATGTTTCTTTCTTAGATACTCTTTATCAATTTGAAGTTCTTTTCAGAATTAGAAAATTCATATTGTATATATATTGAATTATATCAAATGATTTCAGTGCATCCTTTGAGGAAGTTGTATCATTTTTGCCCTTTCTCTCTAAATAATGAATCATATTTGTTGATATTTGGGGCAGTACTAAAGTTTGAACTCAGGGCCTGACAATTGCTAATAAGGCACCCTACTGAGCCCTGACTTCAGTACCATATGAGTTCTTTTTTTTTGTCAGTTGTAGGGCTTGACCTCAGGGACTGGGCATTACTCCTGAGCTTCTTTTGTTCAAGGCTAGAGCTCTACCACTTGGAGTGCCACTCTACCACACAGTACCACTTCCAGTTTTCTAGTGGTTAATTGGAGATAAGAGTCTCATGAACTTTCTTGCCCTGGGCTGGATTCAAACCTCCATCCTCAGATCTCAGCCTGCTGAGTAGATAGGATTACAGGCATGAGCCACCAGTGGCAGGAGATGAGTTCATTTTTAACATTAAACCTAACTAACTTGGGCAAACTTTACTGGATCATAATTGATTACAGATTTACATATTGATGTATTTGCTATGGCTGTATTTTACTAAGTGTTTTTTATGATCCTGTTCATGAGAAAATTATTGTTTACTTTTTTCCAATGCCATTACTTACTTTTGCTATCAGGGTAAATCTAAGATGAAAAAGTGAGTTTGAAAATATTCAATTCTTAAATATTATTGAGATTTTTAAAAAGATTAATGCAGCATCTACTTTAAATTTTACAAAATCCAGCAGCTCTGAAACTGTCTGCATCAAGAGGAAATTACTTATTATTAGAAAGGTTGCTTTTTTTTAAACAATAGATCCTTCCAAAGATATTTAATATTGAAAATCTTAGAAGCTAGCACATCAAACATAAGGTAAGAAACACCATCTACCAATTTCATATAGAAAAAACAATGCACATCCTGACATTTTGCAAACACTAAGACAATAATGTAGAAAGGTTTTGGGGGGAGAAAAAAATCTTTACTCGAACCAGGATGAGGGCTTAGGTGAAATTGCTAATCTCCTTAATGTTTTAGCTACTGTAGAGATCATGCAGATAATTAGTCCAGAGGATTACCAAGTAAAATTAGGAGGAAATAATGAAATTCATGTTTGTGGCCACCATTAATGTCATTGTCTTGACTTAGGTTTTTCTGTCAGGACTAAAGTCAGTTAGATCCATGATAACAGGTGATAGACCAAGCGCCCATACCCTCATGAAGGGTGTTTCTTACTTTCTTCCTTTCTCGGTGGCTGTAAAACCTCTGTGGAGGCAAACTTAATGATAACTGCAGGAATTAGACAAAGGTGTCCACTCTTACATTTTCCATTCAATGTTTTACTGGGGATTCTAACATTAGAAGGAAGAAATTCTTCATACAGATTAAAAGATGTAGTTCTGTGTGGATCCACAGACAACATAATCATGTCTATACACAGTTTCATGGGAGCTACTAAGGGCTGTGACTCAGAAGTGGACCCCAGAGGTTCACAGGATAGACTCAACAGAATAAAAGAAAGCAGACAGAGAAAGGAATCTGTAAGCTTGAAGAGGTAACAGTAGAATGTTAGAAGACACAACATCAAAGACCAATGGACTGGAAAAATAGAAGTAAATGAATCAACCCCAGAGGCCCAAGGCACTATGGGAAGAGAGCTAAACTTTATCATGTATCTAGAAGTATCTAGAAGAAGAGTAGACAGAGAGCAGAGCAGGAAAGCTATGCAAAGAAAGAATGGCTGAAAACCTCCCAAATTGGGCAAAAGACTCAGAAATACTTAATCACAATGCCAAGTAATGCCTAAAGGGAATTCAGAGAAAGAAATGGACATCAAGGTATACCTCAGTCCAACTTTGGAAAAGTAAAGCACAATGCAGAACTCTTGAAAGCAGTCGGGAACAAACAACACCTTACCTGTAGGGGAAAAGTAATTTCAAAACCAGTGGAGTTCTTGTCAGCAGCCAGGGGGGCCAGGAGGAAGTGGCAGGATAATTTTCAAGTTGTGAATGGAAAGGAACTGCCACCCCAGGATCTTGGTTCTACTGAAAGTGTAGTTGACAAATGCAGATAAAACAAGACATTTTCAGGTGAAGAAAAACTAATCTATAGTTTACCTAATATCCGTCATTTTCAGATATGCTACAAAAGAGTAGCTAAATTATGTTCTCTGAATAGACAGAAAGCAGGGAAAGAGGTAATTTTGAGTAATTTTGGATCATCAGGGAGGAAGAAACAACACAATAATTTTATGAATATATGAGTAAATATAACATCCATTCCTTGCCTTGAATCTCTTAAATTATCTTCATGGCTAAAGAACAAAACCTACCATATTCTCATGTAAGTTTGAAATGTAGATGGAGAGAATATTTAATATAATTATATGCTAAGTGAAGGAGAACAAAGACATGTAAAGAGATGGAGGGTTTCTACATTTCCTTTGAACTGGTAAAATGACACATCATAAGACTTGGTAATCTCATATCTGTGAGATATATTTATTACCCTTTACCAAAATAAAATATATAAAAAGACCCAAAGCAAATCAACAGCCACATAAAGGGGCAGGAAAACAGGTTATCTTTAGGTAATTCAAATTCAAAAAATACATGGGAGTCTCACAGGAAAATGACACAATATAAAAAAGAAAAGTAAATGACAGAAGAAAAAACAAACAATTGGAAGAAAAGTGGACTCAAGTTGTATTGTACCCATAATTAGTTTTAATATAAATACCCTAAATATGTTGAAAAAAGTGGAACTGTTTGGCAGAGTAGATTTCAAAGCATGTCCCAAGTTTGTGTTGTCTATAAAATTTTATTACAAATATAACAATGTAAGTAAGTTGGAAAGTAAAAGAAAGGCCTAAGTTTCACTAACTCATTCATGTATGTTATATTATTCATATACATACATCATATATATATACCCATATATATATGATTATATATATATATATGAGTAAATACTGGACAAAAACCTAATTAAGAAGTCCATAGCACTGAAACCCTAAAAACCTGTGTTTTTTTTTAACCACAATGGATACCAAATAAAAAATTTAATGTATAGATATAACAACAAAGTTTCTACATACTTAGAAGAAAAGCAACACAATTCTTAATAACCTAGAGGTCAGTGTGGACATTTCCGTTTTCCACCTCATTGAAGAGAATAAACTAGGTGACGCAACTACACCAAATAAACTATAGAACACGGCTAGAGCATTGCTGAGGGAAACATATAAAAAGACTAAAATTCATTAGCAAGTTGGAAAAGTACAAAAGTAATAATCCCACATTTCACCTCAAAAAATTAGAGGTAGGGGGGAGGGAGGGAGATTTGGGAGGGAAGCGATAATGGGAGAACAAGGGAAGAGGTAACCATGCTCAACAAGACATGTACTCATGGCCTTACTCTTATAACTGTAACCCCTCTGTACAGCAAATTTACAATAAAACAAAATTTTTTTTAAAAAATTAGAGATATGAGCAAAAGAAATCCAAAGCCAGCATCAGAAAGAGAACAAAATGGAGCAGAAAAGTGAAATTAACAAATTTGTATAAAAAAATTAGCGGCAGAGCTGCATGCCAGTGGAACACTCCTATTATCCTAGCTACTCAAGAGGCTGAAATCTGAAGATCGTAGTTCAACACCAGCTTGGGCAGCAAAGACCATGAGACTTGTTCTGCCCCCCCCCTCCCCAGTCAGTCATGGGGCTTGAACTCTGGGCTTTGGCACTGTCCCTCAGCTCTTTGCTCAAGGCTAGTGCTCTACCACTTGAGCCACTGCACCACTTCCAGTTTTCTGAGTGGTTTATTGGAGATAAAGAGTCTCACAGAGTTTCCTGCCAGGCTGACTTTGAACCGTGATCCTCAGATCTCAGCCTCCTGAGTAGCACGGATCACAGGTGTGAGCACCAATACCCGGCCCTCAGCTTTTTTTGCTCAAGGCTGGTGCTCTACGTCTTTGAGCCACAGCTCCACTTCAGGTTTTTGGTGGTTAATTGGAGATAAGAGTCTGCCCAGACTGGCTTTGGACTGAAATCCTCATATCTCAGCCTCCTGAGTAGCTAGGATTACAGGCATGAGCCACTGGCACTGCTCATGAGACTCATCTCCAACTAACCACAAAACAACAACAAAAAGGACAAGTGAACTACACTGAACAAAATAAATAATGACAGTAAAGGTATTGATGCATTTAGAACTAGATATAGTAAGTAGGGCACAGTGGCTTACCCCTGTAAGCCTAGTTACATAGGAGGCTGAGATCTGAGGATTGTGGTTTGAAGCCAGCCTGGGTAGAAAAGTCCTTGTAAGACTGATCTCTATTAAACTGCTCAGAAAAGCAGGAAGTGTCTCTGTGGCTCAAGTGGTAGAGAGCTGGCCTTAAACACAAAGAGGCTGCAAACCCTGAGTTCAGGACCAGGACCAGCAAAAAAGATACAATAATGTAGAAATATATACTTTTGAAACTGCAGTGACAGATTTACGCTGACTGCAGAAATAATCAATAATATAAAAAATTAGCTAACTGATATTATCCAATCTGAAATAGGAAAGAACAATCAAATCAAAAACTTTATGAACCTGTGATTCTATCATGTGTTTAGATACATATGTAAATAGTATCTAGATGCCAGAGAAAGGGGAGAGGAACACTTGAAAAAGCAATAGTTTCAAAGTAGATGAAAAACACTGATGTGTTCATCTGTATTTTGTAATGAAGTCCACCTATCATGCCTAGTGACATGAGAGGCAAGTACCTGGACGATGACAGTTTATGGTCAACTTCGGCAACAACTTACTTAAGATACCATCTCAACCAACAGCCTGATCACACGACAGTAAACAAATGTACTCTACTACACTGTTAGTGAGAATGTGAACCTATTTAACCACTCTGGAAAGCAGTATGGAGGATTCTCAAAAGACTAAACGTAGAGCTTCCCTATGACCCAACAATCCTACTCCTGGTCATTTATGCCATTTATCAAGTAGATCACAAACCAGGCCACACTAAGCTACCAGCACAACCATGTTCATTGCAGCATTGTTTTTCCACAGTCAAGATACAGAATCAACCCAGATACCTCTCAGTAGACAAATGGAGCAATAAAACATTGTATATATACACAACAGAATTCTACTCACCCATTAGAAAGAATAATATTGTACCATTTGAAAAGAAATGGAAAGACGTGGAAAAAATTATATTAAGTGAAGTAAGTTGACTCAAAGAAACATAGATTGCATGGTTTCCCTCATTTGTGATAACTAGAATGTGCCTATAAATCTACAAGTAAACACACTGGATGGTAAACAAAACAAAACAAAACAAAACCTCCCCCCCCTCCACCGGGACATGATAAATTTTTCAGGTCTCTAAACATTCATACAGTGAGACCAAAGGACGATATGAGTGTATCACAAAGGCTCAATAGCTTTGTGCATCTGATTATATACAATAATACTTTATGAAATGAACTCTAAGAATTGGAAACTCTAAGAACTACTGTTGTTGCTGCTGTCTTTGTTGTCTTTTCCTTTCATTTTATGTGTTAGTTTATTTGTCTTTGGGAGGGTAAAGGGGGGTGTGCAGAAAAGATGGAACAAATGATGAACAAATGCAGCAGTGGTACTCACTAGACACTATGTGGATAATGAACTATACAACTTGTGGGTGGGGAAGGGCGGATAAAACTGAGAGAGAGCAAGGGAAGGGGTGACAGGGTTCAAAAAGAAATGTCCTCATTATCTGACTTATGTGACTGTGACCCCTCTATACATCACCTCTACAAGAACATTAGAATATATTTCAAAAAATAATCACAGATAGGAAGATCATGGTCCAAGGTGGATCCTGGGGGAAGGCATAGAGAAGTGTGTGATTCTATCTAGACAATAAACTAAAAGAAAAAACATGAGGGCATGCCTCAAGTAGAAGAACATTTTCCCAGGAAGCAGAAGGCCTTGCATTCCAACCTAAGTCCTCTCCCTCACTCAATAAAAAGGTCAACTCAGAGACATACATCTCTAGACACATCTTAATAAAAAAAACATCAGAGCCACAGCCAAAGAGATAACCTTGAAGACAGCAAAAGAGGAGCAACTCATCATATACAACTGATAATCAGTAGGACTAACGGGTGCTTGCTTCAAAGCACAGAAGATAAAAAGGCCTTGGATTGTACATTTAGAATCCTGCAAGAGAGACTTGCCAGTCCATGGTTCTTACATCCAGCAACCTTATCCTTTAGAATATTGAGAAAGAATTAACATCTTCCTGGATGGAAAACAGCAATAATTGCATATACAAACCAAACAAAAATCCTACTAAGGGATTTTGTTGTTAATAAACTTGTTCAAAAGGAATACTGAGTGGAGTTCATCCAGCTGAAATAACAGAACACTGAAAATAAAGAGCCTCACTCAAATTACCTACTTAAGTGAATACAAAGGAGAACATAAATGGATTTGTTGTTTGTAACTGTTTTTTAAATCCTCTTTAACTTAAATGGCAAGTGCACAAAGCAATGATTGTAAGGCTGTGTTGATGAGATTAAAATGCTTAAAGATGTAATTTGTCTGACAATAACAAGACAATTGAAAGGGGTGGGGATACAGCTATAAAGGAGAAAATTTCTTGGGTGCTATTAAAATTAAGTTGCTATTAGTTTTCTCCAGATAGTGATAAATTAAGTGGTTTAATTATAACCCTTAGTGCTGCCACCAAGGAAGTAATAAAAACATACTGTCAAAAAAATAAACAAGGGCTGGGAAGGTGGCTCAGTGGTAGAGCACTTGCCTTGCATGCATGAAGCCCTGGGTTCAATTCCTCAGCACCACATAAGCAAAAAGAAAAAAGCAGGAAGTGACGCTGTAGCTCAAGTGGTAGAGTGCTAGCCTTGAGCTGAAGAGCTGAGGGATAGTGCCCAGGCCCAGAGTTCAGGCCCCACGACCAAACCCCCCCCCCCCCCAAAAAAAAGAAGAGAGTCTCATGGACTTTCCTGCCCAGGCTGGCTTCCAATCCTGATCCTCAGATCTCAGCCTCCTGAGTAGTTAGGATTACAGGTGTGAGTCACCGGCGCCAGGCTCTTGTTTATTTATTTATTTAATTTTTTGGGGGTCCGGTTGTGGGGCCACCTTCCCAGCCCCCATGAGACTCTTATCTCCAATAAACCACTAGAAAACTGGAAGTGGCGCTGTGGCTCAAGTGGTAGAGTGCTTGCCTTGAGCTGAAGAGTGCAGGGACAGCACCTAAGCCCAGAGTTCAAGCCCCAGGACCGACAAAAAAATAAAAATGAAAAATAAGAAATAAACCTACCCACAAGGAAATTCAAGGGGCACACCAAGAAATACAAATTCATACAAAATCCATTTTATAGATGGAACAGAGGAGCCAAAGAGACACAAGATAGAGAAAAATCAACCATTGTAAATTTTACTTTATCAATGATTCTATGATACATAACTGGCTAAAGGACAAAAAAAAAGGAATTGATAGAAAAGTAATTATCAGCTCTCTGAATGAGACATACCTTTTATTTAAGGACTCAAACCTATTGGAAGGAGGAGGGCAATGTACAAGATGCACACACAAAGCCGACAGAGCTGACAGTAATACTGGAAACACTACTGTGGAGATAAAAATCTGTTATTAGAGCACACAAATGGTTCTTTATAATTTTTAAAGAAAGTCCCATCCATCACAAAGATAAAAGAGCAATAAGCATATATTCATCTAATCACAAGAGTCCTGGGACTCATGAAGCAATACAGAGCTGAAAAGAGAAATAAACAATTCAACTGTAATTGTTGGGCACTTCAATACTCCGCTTGCAGCAATAGCTAGGACTAATAGAAAATTAACATGGACGTAGAGCGCCCGGGCAGCACAATAAAACTATTAGGCGTAATGGACAAAGGCAAAACACCACAATAGTGAGGGGACATTCTTTTTATGGGTGCACAAAGCAGTATTCAGAAACACCATATGTCATGCCACAAATGATTGTCCATAAACTCAAAAGGATTAAGTCATACATGGTATAGTCTCCAGCCACAGTATTAGAAATCAGAGAAAGAAAAGTACAGGGGGCAAGGGTTCACAAATAGCAGGTAAGGAATGAGTCAGGAACACAATGAAACTTAAAGAGAGGAATAAAAAAAAATCAGTAGAGGCTTATAGAATAAACCAGAAAGTGGTCATTTGATCTTTTATGAAAAGCTTCTCCCCCCCCCAACTCCCCACCCCCAACCCCGACTGTCCCCTGGGACTGAGGACCCAAGTCGGGGACTAGCACTTGCCATGCAAGAGCTCTTCCACTGAGCTCAATCCCCAACCCCAGAAAGTGGTTATTTGAAAGACAATTAATGAAACTGACATTTGTTAGAGTAGAACAGAGAGTATGCAAATTACAAAGTATCAGAAATGAACCAGGGAACCTTCATGAATAAAGGCAATAAGGAAAGAGGCACAAACAGTTTATTCCAATATCACATCACCAACTGCTGAAATTGGTAAAAATACAAAAAAGAGAAAAGAAAAAAGAAAAATGGAAGGAACCTAAAATAAGCAAGGTCAATTAGCTATACTTGCTATAAAGATTGCCAAGAAGAAAAGATGAGCATTAGAACAGCCAGCAAGAAGAATTCCTGAAGGGTCATCTGTGGCTAACTCCTGTCATTCCAACTATTGGGTAGGCTGAGATCTGGAGAATTGTAGTTCAAATTCAGCCAAGGCAGCAAAGTCCAGGAAACTCTATCTACAAAATAACTAGCAAAGAAAAGCAGGGTTGGAAATGTAGCTCAACTAGTAAAATACCAGACAAGCAAGTAAGCCAAGTTGAAGTCAAGGAAGAAGAAAAAAAGAGAAAGAAGAGGAAGAAGAGGAGGAGGAGGAGGAGGAGTTATTTCTGCCATCAAAGCATCAAAGTGTGGTGGTGCAATATTCACCTATAATCCCAGAACTAGAGAAGCTATAGATGGTGAGTTCCAGGCTGTCCTGAACTATAGAGTGAGTCCAAGGCCATCTTATCTAATGAGACTCTATCAAAAAACAACAAGAAAAAAAATGGTTGTGGGTAACCCACACCTGTAATTGTAGCTACTTGGGAGGCTGAAATTGGGAGAATCACCATTCAAGGCTAGCCTAGGCAGAAAAGTTCACAAGACCCTATCTCAATGGAAAAAAAGGAGGGAGGGTATGGTGACACATAGCCATGATCCCAGACCCATCAGAGAGAGAAAAACAGGAACGTTGTCACCCAGAGGTGAGGATATGAGACTTCATTTCAAAAATAATACAAAAAAGGGCTGGAAGCGTGGCCCACAAGCATAGAGCAAAAGCAAATCCCTGAGTTCAGACTCAGTAATGCACTCACAACAAAAAAAAGAGAGAGAGGCAGGAAAAGAAGGAAATGATTTTTATCACTATCGTAAAAAGAATTAATCTCAGTCCTTCATGAGCTCTTACAAAAAAATCGAAGTAGGTTACTTGAAAACATGAATGCTGCCGGGTGCTGGTGGCTCATGCCTTTAATCCTACTCAGGAAGCTAGGATCTGAGGATCGTGGTTCAAAGCCAGCCCCGGCAGGAAAGTCCATGAGCCTCTTATCTGCAATTAACTACCAGAAAACCGGAAGTGGCTCTGTGGGTCACAGGGGTAGGGCGCTCGCCTTGAGCTAAATAGGTCAGGGACAGCGCCCAGGCCCAGGGTTCAAGTCCCACAACTGAGGGGGAAACACACACACACACACACACACACACACACACACACACAGAATGCTTACATCATATTCATTCTTCATAACCCAGAAGTTGGAAATACTGTGCTATTATTTGGATCCAGAATACACCCTGGATGCCAAGACCTTCTTCCTCAGCTTGGTAGTATTGGGAAGGGATGGTGTCTTGTGGGAAGTCTATAGGTCACTGGGGATGTGTCCATATAGACATATGGACCATACTCTTCCTCTCTGCCTTTATTCCATGCCATGAGGTGACATGATTTACTGCCTTTACATTTCATACCATGTCATGCATACACAATTGTCCCAAACATTTGAGTTAATTTTTCTTATATTCCTATTACCAAGAGAACAAAATAACTGGAAAATAAATGCTGAAACCATTCACAACATTTATAATATCATCTCAACCTAGGAGATGGAGATATTTTTATTTTGTCATGTTAACACACTGACAATGGCAAAAAAAATTTTAGAATTCTTCCCAGCCAAACACATAGCACATCATTGGCAATCTGTCCACAGTCCCACATAATGGCTACTTATGATTATCACAGAGATGAAAAAGAGCTAATGTCTCTGAAACCAAGGTGATGTTTCTGTAGACCCTATTTTCCCCGGAGCTTATTTATTATAATTGGTTATCTCACACCTAATGCATCTCTGGATACCCATTTCCCCCACAAATGCTGCAATTTTCTCTTATAAGCACCCCACACTAATGACCTCTGAACACATTTAATGGCATCAATCTCTGCCCTCATTTGGAGACATCATCCTCACAGCCATTTGCCTTCTGAATCCGCTGCTCCCCAGAGCGTAATGTTCCATCCCTTCATTCAATATAGATTTCCAATGTCCTTCTTTGAGCCATAAATGAAAGGAAAATAAAGATCAATAAAAACACCCTGTCTGTCCTGTAGGCGATCACACTATTGATGATCTCCTAATTCACTTAAGAAGACCTCCAATTACAATAGACCTGTCTCGGCCAACTTATCTGAGACTTAAAGGAGCTAAGGAATTCGTCTCCTTGGCAACAATTTCCACTCTACTCATCGCCTAAGGACTGATTCCCTTCCTTCCTTCCCACCCCAATCCATTAGCCCCCGTGTTTATCAAATGAATCTCAATACCACCCACACAATTCAAGAAAGAGAGAACATGAAGGTAGAAGAAAATAGAGCCTAGAGGTCATGCATATTGCCTATTGGAAGCGATCCCTGGCTCTGGACATCTATTTCTTCAGGGTGTCTCTGGGTGATTAGATTAGTTCAGTGCCATTATTCGCTTGTCCTGGGGAGACACAGAAGTAGAGTCTCTCTTCCCCACTGCGTGTGGCATGCACACAATACAATACAAAAGAAACACGTCTGACCCAGGATGTACGATCTTAACACTATTTTCTTTTGCCTTTTAAATAATTAGTAATGATACCCAAGAAATTAAGGGAGTGTTTACCAGGCAAAAGAAAAACATAGGAAGGATCTGAAGATATTAATTGGTATTAAGGAGAGAAGAAATGAAAGCCCAGTCTCTGCTACCTCATCACAGAATCTAAACTGAACAAAGAGAAAGATGTCAGAGGTCTTGTAGCTCTTCCTGTCAGGAAGGTTGTTACTGCTATTGACTGAAAGAATAATACATGCAATGGTAACCGTAGAGGTGTGCTATATACAATAGAATATATATATATATATATATAATCAGTAATCAAAGGATATAGGAGTATCCAAAAGTCACAAAATTGCCTGCACAGTAAATATGTGGATAAGTTCAGCTTTGGTGATCATTAAGCCAAAGTTATGGATCCAATTCATAATTACTAAATTTAAGAAATGGTTTATTTCTTAAATGCAAAATTAGGTTAAATGATAATGTGCAATTCTGAAGTCTTGTGCAAAATAACGCAATAATACACGAAGGCTAGTGAGATTGAACCATTTCATTTAGAAATCAACTGGCATCATAATCAAGTATTGCAAAAATGTGTTCACCCTTTGCCTCACGAACAATACCCCATAAGAATATTTCTTATAATGAAATGAGTCAAAAAAGGAGGCAGATATCAGCATATGTTGGCAGACCTTTAAAGTAACATCTTTTGAAACAACCCTGAAAAATGGAAAGCAACTTGAATTTTATTGCAGTACATAGTAATTAATTGAATAGTGTTCTTTTTTTTCCTTGATACATCCTAATGTTGCTTAAAAAATGATTGTTAGGGCTTTTAGCAGTCTGGAAAGTGCTTGTGAAATCATTACTAGGTGAAAAACAGAATATAAATTATATATAGCTATCATTGCAACTCCTCAAAAACATGTATTGATATGCAAAAAGGGTCTGGCTAGGCACACACAAACAATATTATACCATGTATTATACGTGTGGCATTGAAATTCATTTCATGGGGAAGACAGAAGAATAGGAGGGGATGGGAAGGGAGGGAAGGAAATCAGTCCTTAGGCGACGAGTAGAGTGGAAACTGTTGCCAGGAGACGGGTTACTAGGCTCCTGAAATTGCATAAATGAGAGATGATGAAATTCTAAACCAAGGCAAAGGCTGTGGGGATAAAGGGAAAAGGAAAATCGAAGATATATTTAATATATATACATATATGCACACACATATATAATATATGTTATCTATATAATAGTATACTTATATGTGTCTATCTGAAAGAAAAAAATATGAAGATTAAGAAAGAATTTCTTCAGGAAAATGCAGAATAAAAAACCAGAGAATTATTCTACACGAGCCATCTAAAGATGAGAATGATTTGAGAATTTGCTAGAGAAGATCCTGGACAATCACCTGTTTATTGTCATCCTTTCTAGGAACCCCAAATGATTTCTATGAAGCCATTTACAGAGGAGATGATTGGGGTGTAGAGGGTTAAATATTTTGCCCCCAATCACTCAACCAGACTGAGGGAGAGGTGGGATTCATATGAGAGAAGAAAAATAACCTAGACTCTAGAAAACATACCTGATGCCTAAGTAAGTTCAGCATTAAATACACAACTTATTCAAAACTTAAAAATCATCTTCTCTCTTTCTTTCTTTAATGTAGATCTATTTCTAGAATCCTTGATACAAACCAGGCTGGTTATTTTGCTGTTCTGGAGACTGAAATTTACAGCATTGACCTTCTCTGGCAAGTAAATAGTTAATGAGCACAGGGGTGGGGAGTGGAGGGGTGAAGAGTTGTGAGCTTGTGAGATCCCCTTCAAATTGCAGAAGAAAGGGAAGACAGGGTCACACTTCCAGTGTCTATTGGAGATGGGTGAGGGGAGCTGAGAAGTTAGGGAATTGGGTGCGACTGTGAGGTACAAAATAATACGCAAAGGTGGATTGAGGTATCTCTTGCCCTTATAGAGGGGGTGGGGGGAGAAATCACAAGCTCTTAAAAGGTTGTACAGTACATTCCCTTGCTAGAGTCTGGCAGGAGGGCCAAAGAGGGGGGGCAGAGGAGGAGAGAGAGAAGAGAGAGGGGGGAGAGGAAGAAAATCCCCCTCCCTCCAAAAAAAAGCAACAACCCAGCCTATGCTTTAAGATAACTCAGAGCACAGAATACAGGATCTGCATTGCAGGGAGAAACTTATAATCAATAGTCGTGGGGAGTAAAGAGAAACAGAGAGAGAAAGATACAGACAGACAGACAGACAGACAGAGAAGAGAGACAGAGAGACACAGAGAGACAGACAGAGACAGAGAGATAGAGACAGAAAGAGAGAGAGACAGACAGACAGAGGCACTGCAGCATGCCACAGACATCCCAGAGAATTCTCCAACATCATAGGCTGTTGGACAGGGGTTATAGGACTATAATGATGTTTGGCTTGTTTATCATATTCACTGGGTGTTTTTTTTTAAATAAAAATTAATGAAAACCTAGTGGATTGAGTTCCTTTGTTTTGTGGGCTCTCCCTGAGACCCTTTCTTGACTTCCACCTGCAAAAAGGCTCCTGAGTCTCTAACCATGATCCTTTCTCAAGAAAGTGAGGCTTTAGGGCAAGAATATTTATTGTTCAACATATGCACTACTGGTTTAACTCTCACCACAGCTGAGAGGCTAGTGTAGAAAAGGCCAGCCATATATTAAACAGTGCTGATCACAAAAAGAATAATAAATAAGCAATAAATTCTGCTCTGCTCAATTCAGAAATAGCAAGACGATAGACAAAATAAAGAAGTAAAAGCAGTCAGGCACTAGTGGCCCATGCCTGTAATCCTAACTACTCAGGAGCCTGAGATCTGAGGATTGTGGTTCAAAGCCAACCTGGGCAGGAAAGTCCATGAGACTCTTTTCTTCAATGAACCACCAGAAAACTGGAAGTGGAGCTATGGCTCAAAGTGGTACAGCATTAGCCTTGAGCAGAAAACCTCAGAGAAAGAGCCCGGGAGCTGAGTTCAAGCCCCAAGACTGACAAAATAAAAATAAAAAAAGTAAAAGCATCAGATTTGTCTCAATTTCAGTGATTGAGTGCTTATTATTTTGATACTACTAAAAAATAAAAGACAAGCAATAGACAAAAATCTTTTTTGAAGGTAATTTAAGCAAATTAATTCAGGGAGACTAATACACTACAAGATGATCAAATGCATTCATCATTGAATGCATTAAAATTTAGAAGACAACTTAGGTAGAGATTGGAAATGCATATGTCAAGAAATGGCATTGGTAGGCTGTTGTTGGGAATGCACATGGCATCCATTTGTCAATACGCAATAAAAGGGGCTAGGAATGTGGCTCAGTGGAAGAGTGCTTGCCTTGTATGCACCTCCTAACCAGAAAAAGCTGGAAATGGAGCTGTGGCTCAAATGGTAGAGTGCTAGCCTTGAGCTGAAGAACTGAAGGACAGCACCCAGGCCCAGAGTTCAGGCCCCACCACCACCAACAACAAAAAAAACAATAAAAGGTAATAGAATTGTGTTCTTTAACGGAGCAATTCTAGAAATATATATTATAAGCATTCAAAACTAAAGATATAGCTGGGTACCAGTGGTCCATGCCTGTAACCGTAACTACTCAGGAAGCTAAGATCCGAGGATCACTCATGGTTCAAGGTCAGCCTGGAGAAAAAAGGTTGGTGAAACTCTTATTTCCAACTCAATTTGCAACAGAGCTATGGATCAAGTGGTAGAGTGCTCACCTTGAGCAAAAAAGCTCAGGGACAACAGGCCCTGAATTCAAACCCCAAGACAAGTAAGGAGAAAAAAGATACATACCCTAGCAATGTTACTAGGGGGGAAGGGGAATTAATAGAGTTTGGTGATAGCAGGGCCATTTCCAGAGCCCTCATGAAGGGGAAGAAAGGAGGATGGACAATGAGAATGAGCTGTCTGATGACTACTGAGCTTCAGATAAGCAAGTGGAGTAAGTTCCAGTGATCAATTTACAGCATGGTGACTATAGGTAATAAACATGAATTGCAGACTGTGGTACAGGTGGCTCATGCCTATAACTCAGGGGGCTAAGAGCCGAGGATTGAGATAGGTTCAAAACCAGCCCAGGCAGAAAGTCTGTCAGACTCTTATCTCTATCCACTAAAAAAAAGCCAGAAGTAGAGCTGTGACTTAAGAGGTACAGAACCAGCCTAGAGTGAAAAAGCCAAGGAAGAAGGCAAGTTCAAGCTCTAATATGAACACAGACACATACACAAAAAGGAAAAAAAATGTTCGCAAGATGATAATTCCAGGTAATAGAATTACCTAGATTAGCTTCATCTAATTATTTCATAATGTGAGCATTTACCACAACATTACAGTGTATCCCATAAACTTATTCCTATAGAACTATTACCCATCTATTAAAATAAACATATCTACTAGGAAGTACTAGGATCCAGCATCCAAGGTCACAGTGACTATCTATTTTACTGGAGGTGAATTGAGGTGCATAACTTTCCTGAACTGGCTAAGAAGCACTGCGCAAAACTGATCATGTAATAAATGGACAAGAGAGCTGAACATAGAAATCTTCTGAACATGCAAACAGAACAGAAAAAAAAAACCAAGGAGGGAAATGCATAGCAAAGAAGGGATTAAGCATGGAATAAAACCTTCTGGGCGATAAGCCCATATTCTAAACACTGGGTATCACAAGAGGAATCTGGGAAATGCAGCACAGTGACAGTAATGTTAAAGTCAACAAACATGAAACACACTCACCTTCTGACTGATTAAGCCAGATCTCCCCATGAAAGGTCTAGCCAGCGGACGACTAAACATCTAATTCCCTTGTCTAAACATACTCGACGATCAACAACCAAAAAAAAAACACGATTATAATAGGAAAGGCAAAACACAGCCTGGACAAACAAATCAGTTACAATATACAGAGACAGATGACCCAGATGTTTACCAGCTGTCAGCCTGGGCACTTGGAAGAGCTCATGACAAGTAAGTTTAAACAAGACGACACAGGTGAGCCTAGCAATTCCAACAGAGTGAGGGGAAAAAATACAAGAAATAACCTAAAGGGAGAGCTAGAAGTAAAAATTCAGTCATAAACGTTTGAGGGGGAATTAACATAGCACAGGAAGGAATTTACAAATTCAATACTGGTCAACGCAAATGACTGAAACAGAAAGGCAAAGGGAAATTTTGAAAGGAAGGAAAACAGCATAGGGTAGTCAGGAATCATGGGGATTTGTGTCATTGGGATCCTGAAAAGATAAGAGAAATCAAACAAAAAGTTGAAGTTCTGAAGGAATATTGGCAGGAACTAAACAAAATGAATGACAGAAAACCATAGAGCCATAAAAACTCAAATCACATAGCTCCGAATGGCTAGAAAACACTGGGCCGACAGACAAAACCACTGAACTACAATATCCAAACTCATGAAAAAAAATCAAAGGAAAAAAAAATCATGGTGGTGCCAAGACATGAAGACCAAGACAGGAATGACAATCGGTGACCAGTTAGAAATTCTGTAAGCAGGATGACAGTGGCAAGTGATGCTGAGCATAAAATCTTAAAAGATAGAAGGTCTGGAATGTTTAAGCACCAAGTGATCAAAATTCCAGCCTGGCGCCACTGGCTCAAGCCTGTAATCTACTCGGGTGGCTGAGATCTGAGGATTGAGGTTCAAAGTCAGCCTGGGCAGGAAAATCCATGAGACTCTTATCTCCAATTAACAAGCAAATAAGAGCACTAATCTTAAGCAGAGAAAGCTAAAGGACAGTCACCATGCCCATAGTTCAAGCCTAAATACCAGAACCAAACAAGCCCCCCCTACCCCCAAACACACTCTTTAAAGTCTAAACATTTTAAAAATCACAGTCCAAAAAGATTTAAACCCTGAACTTTGAAATCTTGTAAAAAAAAACAAAAGCAAAAAATGTTTTCAGGTTGGGCTTGTATTAAAAGGCATACATTTACATTCTGGGAGAGGAGTTCATTCGTTCATGTGGCTTTAGGGGTAGCTAGAACACTCTCATCATGAGATCATGGATAGTATCTGCCCCTTGTCCTGAACCTTGAAATGTTGTAAAAAAAACAAAAAGAAAAAAACGTTTTCAGGTTGGGCTTATATTAAAAGGCATAATTTTACATTCTGGGAGAGAAGTTCATTCGTTCATGTGGTTTTAGGGGTAGCTAGAACACTCTCATCATGAGATCATGGATAGTATCTGCCCCTTGTGCTGTTTTGTAAATGCAGGCCACATGTGATAGTGATGGAAACATTAGGTCAAAACAACATTATTTATCTGCATTTGCATTCCTTCCAGCTGATGACATTTCTCATGAGTTTAAACCAGAATTGTCTGAAGAATTCAGTGATGTTGCTGAATGGTTCAAAACACACATGCTGGTAAATAAAGAGGAAATTTCACCTGATGGTCTTGTTTCATTGCTAGAATTGTTCCTCCTCCCCAATTTTTAGTCTGCATCTCAGTTCATTGGAAATATGTTTCTATGTACCCAACACAATGTAGAAGCATGGTGTCGAAGTTGAGAACAAAATTTAAATAAACATGGTGATGTCGATTGAGAGCAAATCACATCACGATTGCAAAAAGAATAGATCTCCAAGGAAAATGGAGCTGAATTTATTCTCAGAGAACTATACACTAAAAGAATAAAAACATGCTACTCAATGCAATGAAAAGATTTTAAAATATTATTCACAATTAAGAAAGTCTACTACCACTTATGGGCTATCTCAGTGCAATTCCCGTATAACGTGTCCCTGTAATTTGCCTTTGATTAGTTGTTGAGTTTTTTTTTTTTTTTTTTGAGACAGAGACTCACAAAGTACTAAGCTAAGGCTGAGGTAAGGCTGGCTTCATACCTGCTCAGCCGGAAGCATCTCCCTACTTCTGCTTCCTAGGCTGGGATTACTGGCATGAACCAGCACATCTGGTGTGTAATTCACTTAGCAAATGATTTTTCGTTTTTATCTTCTGAAAGTTCCCCCCTCCCCACTATTTCAAATGCTCAGTGTTCTTTCTACGAAATTCTACAAATTTGTGATGTGGTGTTCTGTATTCATTGTTTCTTAGTCATGATATGGACAGTGAAATTGGGTGGAATTTTAGAGAATTTTAATTGTCTTATCCACCATTTGCAAATTTGACCGAGAGTGCATAATCACAGCATCAGCTTTGTGTAACCATTGTACTTAGGGATCAAAACATGAAACTAAAGACCACTAGTGGCTCATACCTATCATCCTAGTTACTCATGAATCTGAGAGTTGGAGGATCATGGTGTAAAGCTAGCTTGGATAGAAAAATCTACCAGTGTCTATCTTCAACTGGTGAGCAAAATTCAGCACTGAAGGCACGATTCAAGTGATAGAGTGCCAATTGTGAGCAAGGAAACGAAGAAAGAATCGGAGGCTCTGAGTTCAAATACTCATACTGGTCCAACAAATGAAAAACATAAGCAAAACAAAACAAAACGCTGAGGCTTCCTTCACTGAAGAGGCGATGCTTTGTATTTGGGAACGATAAAATATTTCAAGGTAGGAGCTTTTCAGGCAACTCTGCAAGCAGAAAGAAGCCATCAAAGTGTTTGACTTCATGAGAAGATTTAGGTTGTTCACCAAGGCAGTTTGGATGACTGCAGTTATTAAGCCTGATAAACACCATCACCAATCACTGTGCTGTGCATTTGTATATTCCAATTTTTGATCTCTTATTTATAAATATATCTTATTTATAGCTAGCTGTCTTAGCCATGTAGCCCTCATGATTCTGCCTCCATGTTTAGCTTGCAAAAAAAAATATTTGTTCATCTTGACTAGTTTGTTGTGCAAAGTGGCTAATGACAGATAAATGACATGTGTTTGTGTTTGCCAAGGAAATTTACTTTAAAAAAATTTAAACCTTTCCCTTTGAACGAATTTTAAAATTATTAATTTTTCCAGGAACTTTATTTTCTTTCTTTGTGAATCTGGGGATTTTAGACTTCAGGAATTTTAATGCCCTGGCATTTCAACATCTGGAGTTGTGGTGATTTGGAGTGTCTGCTGGGATTATTGCTGAAATCCCATTGGAATGCTCTTTAAATGTAAAAGCAAAATGTTGCTAAATCCACACTTCTTTCATTCTCTTTCTATATAGCAAGAAAATGTTTCCCCCAAAAAATCAAGGTTAAAGACCAGGAATTCTCATAAAAACAAAAGCAGATGCATCTGATTGACAGCAGACCCAAGCTACAAACCAGAAAGAAAGAAAGAAAGAAAGAAAGAAAGAAAGAAAGAAAGAAAGAAAGAAAGAAAGAAAGAAAGAAAGAAAGAAAGAAAGAAAGAAAGGAGCCCTAAAGGAAGTTATTCAGACAGAAAGAATGTAATTCATGTCAAAACTTGGATCTATGCAAACAAAGATATTATGTAAACAGAACAAAGGTAAAAATGAAGTGATTTCTTCTTAACGCTTTAAAACAGAACTTAACAATTAGAAACAGAAGCAGTAAATGTGTGTTGCTTGTTTGAGACACACATATATGCCTCGAACATATACATATATATATAATATAAATAGGATATTTTTACCTAATGTGGTAAAATACATGACAATTACACAAGTTATAGAGCGAAGAACTGGAAAGAGAAACAAGGTGGAGGAGGAAAAACAGAGTGAATCTGATCAAGGTATTTTATCTGTATATTTGGACATATCAAAATGGAACTTCCTTGTACAACTAACTGATTGATTCTGATAAAAATGTGGGGCAAATGTGGACTCAACCAGCTTAATGAACCTTCCACTTTGCTTCTCTCTTGGTCAGTCTAGCAAAACCTTCTCCAAACAAAATTAAAAATAAAAAAAGATATACCATCATAAGGTCATTAATGGGAGTAATAAAATTTGCAAAGGAAATTCAAATTTAGCAAAAAATATATATATAGTAACCTCTAAGGAAAAAAATTTGTTTTTTAAGTAGTACTGAGTTAGGGCTTGGAGAATGCTCAGCTCTCTTACTTACCTGGTGCTCTACCCCTTGAGCCATACCTCCAGTGCTTTTGTTTTGTTTTGCTGGTTATTTTGGAAGTAAAATCTTGTAGGCTTATCTTCCCTGTGCTGGCCTCTTACTATAATCCTCTAAATCTGAGCCTTCTATGTAGTTAACATTACAGGGGTGGGTCACAGTCTACATATAGAGAATATAGATTTCATATTTCCCAATCATTCCCATTTGTGTGTGTGTGTGTGTGTGTGAGAGAGAGAGAGAGAGAGAGACACTCCTGAGGCTTGAACTCAGGGCCTGAGCACTGTCCCTGGGCTTTTTTTGCTCAAGTCTAGCCACAGCTTTACTTCCAGCTTATTGGTAGTTAATTGAAGATAAGAATGTCATTGACTTTACTGCTGAGGCTGGCTTTGAACTGTGATCCTCAGATCTCAGCTTCCTGAGTAGCTAAGAATACAGCCTGTATTCTCATTTTTATAAAAAGAAAAACATATAAATGCATATATATATGTATTTTTTTCTAGGATCTATACAGAGCTGAGGTTACAGAACCAGCTTTGATGCTAATGTCTGAAGACACAGCTGCACACAGAGGCATGCTGAGCTCTCATTACTTGGAGCAGAAGCCATGGAAGTCATAGTTCTTTTTTTTCGGGGGTGGGGGGTGGGGCGGGGTCCCGTTGTGGGGCCTGAACTCTGGGCCTGGGTGCTGTTCCTCAGCTCTTCAGCTCAAGGCTAGCGCTCTACCACTTGAGCCACAGCGCCACTTCTGGCTTTTTTCTTTTTGCTGATATGGTGGTGAGGAATCGAACCCAGGGCCTCAGGCATGCAAGGCAAGCGCTCTACCACTGAGCCACCTTCCCAACCCTGAAGTCATAGTTCTTGGATGACTTTTTGGACGAAATTCCCCATGAGGGCACATGAGGCACTCCAGAGACGTGACAGTCCCAAATGTCCTGCTCCCACATGCGTACAGATACCACCATGAACCTCATCAGATTCTCACTGTAAGGAGCTAAGAGAGTTTTGCACATCTCTGTCAGGTGGTGATGAAAAGTCACCATTTTCAAACAAACTAACCATGTCAATAACAGCAACAAATTGACATTTATACACTGACAAACATGTCAAATCTGCCGTGAAAACGATTTAATCAACCTGAGGGAATATTTCTTGACTTGGGTACACTCTGTTTCATTGAAGATGAAGGACAGTGTAATATATGTTATAAAATGTATAGGCCAGAAACACAGATCCAATAAAGGACTGAGATTTTATGATAATATTCTTGACACATATCTCAACTCCTGCCTCACAACCAAACTCACAGGGCTCTGGAAGAATCATAGTGCATTACCACTGGGCTCATGCCTGTCACACCAGCTACTCAGGGGTCTGAGATCTGAGGATCATGGTTCAGCTAGGAAAGTCCAAAAGACTTTTAGTTCTAATAAATTAATAAAAAAAATTTAAAATGCCAGAAGTGGAGCTGTATGGTAGGGTGATAGCCTTAAACAAAAGAAGCTCAGGGACAGAGCCTAGGGGGATGCAGAAGAGGAGGAAAAGGAGGAGGAGGAGTCAAGAAGGAAGAGGAGGAGGAGGGGAAGGGGGATAGGAGGAGGAGGAGGAGGAGAAGAAGAAGAAGAAGAGAACTACGCACATTACAAATGAGACAGTTATAAGGTCTAACCTCTAAAGAGGCAATCTAAAAGGAGCTCAAGGTCAACACTTTGGCACTGTGAATAAGAAAAGTCAGATAAGAAAGGAGAGACTATATTCTGAAGCAAGACAGAGAGGACAAACATCGTGAAAGGGGTTGCAAGACAGGCGAAGGCGACGCTGAACAGAAAAGCAACAGAGAAAAGCAGGAAACAGCCCCAGATTCCATCCCTGTCTCCCAAATATGAGGTCGCAAGCGAAGTCAGATGGCCCTAGAGACAGACTTGGCAATGGTAGATGCAGAAGCAGCGCACACTCCCTTCGATCATTAAACCCAGTCGGGTATTCTGGGAGACTGTGACTACTTTAATATGGAAGACTAGATCCAGTGAAGAGACATGTTTGTCACTCCTCCTCTTATAGAGCTCAGCCATATGCCATCTTGAGAAAGGGACTCTGGAGTCTGAGTTCCTCTGGGAGCTGGAAAACAAAGAGATACTCCAGGCTCAGGGAGTCTTAGGACATCCTGCCACAATGTCTGGGTGGAAGACGGCATGAAAGGAATGGGTGGAGAGCAAAAGGAATGAATGTGGTCCTGTTGGGATGTTTACACGGCCCAGAGTTGGTGCCAGGAAGAGTTTGGTGTTTAGAGGGGCCATATTTGCTGGTGAGGAGCAATTCCCATTACTGGAGGGTCATGGCAGGTACAGCACACTGAGCTCATGTCTGCCATTGTACTCAGCCACCAGGACCTGCCTCTTAAAAATATGTGTTGGCCAGCAGAGGGAGGGATCTGAAAGCCATGAACTCTGGCCTTCCAGTTACACAATTTCCAGAGTCTCCAACCACATCAAAAAGGGAACTGCAGATAGAGTAGAAGTATGTACTGAGATTTGTTCTTGGTCAGTCACAGGACTCGAACTCAGGGCCTGGGTGCTGTCCTTGAGCTCTTTTTGCTCAAGGCTAATGCCCTACCACTTTGAGCCACAGCACCACTTCCGTTTCTCTGGTAGTTCATTAGAGTCTCACAGGCTTTCTTGCCTCAGATCTTCTAACCTCAGCCTCCTGAGTAGCTGGGATTACAAGTGTGAACCACCAGCGCCCAGCTATACTGAGATTTGTTTTCTGGAAACAGAATCCTGGGCAAGGTTTACGTGCAGGTAGGGATGAGGTCCTGAGCCAAGAGAGGTTACCCCTGAGCTGAGATGCTCATTGCTGTAGGAGACACAGCCTGTCAGACTCATGGCAGAGGTGGGAACTTCTAAGCTCCACAGACTGTAAAGCTTCCTGTAGTCAATAGCAGCTCCTACCGCCCAAATGGGAAATTTGAGTGGGAAAAAAAATCCAGAACCAGAGAACTGACTATCCTAGAAGCCATTCCGGCGAGTAAGCAGTGATAGGATTAAAGCTCAGTAGTCTGGGCATACAGGTGGATGTTGGGCTACTGGGTCTAGCACCCAGTGATGAGAAGGAACACCTCAGCCCATTTACTACACTATTCACTTCAACAGAAAGAATACAGGTGAATACAATTTCCAACCAACGATATGGCTCCAGGGGAATATGACCTTTCCAAAAAGCCAACAATGCCACACCAGTGCAGTGCAGTGGCAAAAGAATAAAATGATAGGAATGTTCAACAAGCCGGGGTCTGTTGGCTATGCTTATTACCCTGGCTACATGGGAAGCTGAGATCAATAGGATCACAGTTCCAGGACCGTCTGGACCAAAAGCTCAACTGAATCAATGGCTGGCTCGGTCCAGTGGTGTGCACCTGTCACCCCAGCTGTGTAGGAAGCTGAGATCAGAGGCTCTCCATTCCCTATCTGCCCAGGCAATGCAAGTTCACAAGACTCCATCTCAACAGTAAAGGCAAGGCATGGTGGTATGTACCTCTCATCCAAGCTACCATAGGAAGCATAAATAGGAGGATCACAGTCCAGCCTGGCCAATAAAGGAGACTCTATCTTAAAAATGCATGCAAAAAGCTGGTGCTAGGCACTGGTGGCTCACATCTCTAATCCTAACTACTTAGGAGGCTGAGATCTGAGGATTGTAGTACAAAGCCAGCCTGGGCAAGAAAGACTGTGAGACTGTTATGTGCAGTTAATTGGCAAGAAGCTGGGAGTGGAGTCATGAATCAAGTGGGTAGAGCACCAACCTTGAGTGAAAAAGCTAAGGAATGGCACCCAGGCCCTGAGTTGAAGTCTGGACTCCCTTCCCTCGCCTCCCCAGTAAAGGGCAAAAAGCTTCAAGCAGCTAGTCAGTGTGGAGCCTTGCATTCAGACCCCAATACTCTCAAAATGTGCCTCAGTGGGAAAGACAAACATAGATGTAGAGTAAAAGGATAGAAGATTTTCCAAGAAATTGGAGCCCAAACGCAAACAGTAGTAACTGACAAAGGAGAGACCCAATTTGAAGGAGACATAGTTCACATCATATTGAAAAAAATGAAGCAATCCACAAAGAAGATATATAAAGGAAATTCAGAGGATGAACACCTTGGGCAAAGCAGCAGAATAGAAGATCAGCATGCCATAAAGCGTGGATTTTGGTAGGCCAATAACAGAAGCAAAGCTGCAAAAGAAGCAATACCATTCAGAATACCTTCCATAGAACTCACATACCTAGGGGATGGGAAGGTGGCTCAGTGGTAGAGTCCTTGCCTTGACTGCATGAAGCCCTGGGTTCGATTCCTCAGTACCACCGAAACAGAAAAAGCCGAAAGTGGCCCTTTGGCTCAAATGATCAAAATAAGCTTTGGGACAGTTCCCAGGCCCTGAGTTCAAGCCCCAGGACTGGTAAAAAGGAAGCAAGAAAGGAAGAAGGAAAGAAAGAAAGAAAAAGAGAGAAAAGAAGGAAGGAAAGAAGGAAGGAATAAAGGAAGGAAAAAGAAAGAAAGAAAGGAAAATCTCATACACTAGGAATAAATCTACAGTAGAAGCTATAACACTTTGAAGAAGGAAATTGAGGAACACATTAGAAGATGGAAAGACTGGTTCATGGAGTGGTGAAATCAACATTGTGAAGATTGCTGTCAAACTAAAAAGCTGCTACAGATTCAATGCAGTCAACCAGCCAAATTCCAATGTTATTTTTCCCCACAGAAATGGGGGGAACCCTAAAATTTGTCTGGAAGCACAACACACCCAATATAGCCAAAGCAATCCTGAGCAAAATGAGTAATGCTGGAGATATCACAATACCTGACATCAAACTCTACTACAGAACAATAGTAATGAAACAAGCATGGCACAAAAAATTTTTTCAAGCAATAGAAGACTAAGAAATAAACCTATACCTATGTAGCCAGCTGATTTTTCTACCATGGTGCCAAACACTTACATCAAAACAATTGTTCTAACCAGGTGCTGCTGATTCACATCGGCAATCCTAGCTACTCAGGAGGCTGAGATCTGAGAATCATGGTTCAAAGCCAGCCCAGGCCATCAAAAGTCTGTGAGAAACTTATCTCCAATTAACCTCTATAAAACCTGAAGTGGAGATGTGTCTCAAAGTGGTAGAGAGGTAGCCTTGAGCATAAAGAGCTCAAGGACAGTGCCCATGCCGTGAGTTCAAGCCCTATGACCACCCCATAAAAAAACAACAAGAAAAAAAAACCCAACAACAACTGGCCTCTTGGATAAATGGTATTGGGTAAATGATATTCACACATAGAAGTCTGATGAGATATAAGGATAATCCATTCAAAATAGAATATAGGTCTTCATGTAAGACAAGAAATTTTCCAAAAACTACAGTAAATCATAAAAGAAACACGTAGTTACTGGCCTCCGCAATTCTTTCAGAATAAGACTGCAATTGCTCAGAGGATAGGAGAGGAAATCTTAAAAAAGGGCCTGGCATCCGGTTTAAAAGCTTCTGAACAGGAAACAACCATAAAATTCTAGACACAATGTACAGAATGGCAGGACATCTTTGCCAGAGAAAGGATTCATATTCAAAACATGAGAAAAGCTCAAAAGCAGGATTGGAACTCAGGGCCCCCTGCTTGCTAGGAAATCACTCTGCCTCTTCAGTAATGCCTATATTTGTTGTTGTTGTTGTTGTTTTAAGTAATGATTAGGAGAAGTTTTTAGGATGTGTGCTTTTGCCTAGAGCCAACCTTGGGCAGTGATCTTCCTGCCTACATCTCACAAATAGCTGGTGTTACATCACGATCACCTTCTGATGTCCATGTTGCTGGAATTACAGCCATCATCACCACAGCTGGTGAACTGTTAAGATGGTTAATTTGCTAACGTTTTGCCCCTGGTGGTTTTTGAGCCACCGACCTCCTGATCTCTGCTTCCTCACTCAGCAAATACTTTTATTTTCCAGTTGCACCAAGATACCAAAACATCTCTGCTTCACATTAAGGGAATATTAAGCCAAGAGGCAGTACCATAACCCCTGCTAGCAGATACAGCACAAATTAGGAAAAATAGCTGTTGAGAATCGTTGTCTGCAGTCTCGGTCAGAGTGCAGACAGGCCTTTGCGTGGACGATAAAGCAGCACTGGAATAAACACAACCAAAAGACGTAAGAAATGATAAAACAACACCAGTCCTTGGGTATGAGATGTCAAGGAATCACACTGAAAAAAAAATAGTTGAAAATTAAGTCTACCTTGTAGCCACAAGCTAAAAGGTCGGAAAGTTCAAGAACTCACAACTCTTCGCTATGTGAAGTGAACAGCTACAATCAAAAGGCGCGGGATATCTAAACAAGACAGGATAGGAACCAGTGAAAATGCCACAACCAAACTAATCAAGACATGGAATTTATATGGCCCAGATTTTAAAGCAATTACCATAAGATAATTTTCAAAAACAAACAATGCATCCAAGTGCCAATGGCTCACGCTTTGTAATCCTAGCAACTCCAGAGACTACAATCTGGAGAATCACAGTTGAAAGTCAGCCCTAACTACACAGAAGACTGACATCTGAGGATGGGAGTTTGAACCAGCCTGGGCAGGAAAGAGAGACTTACCTCTAATTAACCATCAAAATGCCCTAAATTGGAGGTGTGGCTCAAGTGGTTGAAAAAAGCTGAGGAACAGTAGTGCCCAAGCCCTATTATTCTCTCTCTCTCTCTCTCTCTCTCTCTCACACACACACACACACACACACACACACACACTGCACTTTGCATTGATTTTGGTACAGGGTAAGAAAGGGATCCAGCTTCAGTCTTCTCACCCTGCATACCCACTTTTCTTCAGGCCAGTTTTGAAGGGGTTGTATTTTTCTCCAACATGTGTTTTTGGCAACTTTGTCGCTAATTAGTAAGCACTGAAAAGTAGAAGAAAAGATGCGCAGTACCCTTAAACCATTGAATACAATGAGCTACCACTGCACTGATAGAAGAATGGAAAACAAAAGAAGACAAGAAGGGGTGGCGGTCCCCAGCATCTGCTAGAACTGGAAGCAAATGGCCTCCACCTGCCTGCAAAGCTGGTATGTATGCAAAATGTTACAACGTTGAAAGGGTTTTGTCCATTTCTCTAAAAGTCAAATAGCAGGTGAATTCACCTAGCCAATGGTTGAAGTTGAGTCAGAGAAACAAGGCACACATCCTTCCAAAGTATTTTCCCTTCTGTTTGGTGGGATTCGAGTTTGAACTAAGAGTTTTGTGCTTACTAAACAGGCACTCTAACTGTTTCAGAAGTGCTCTCAACCTCTTGAAATAGGGTCTCTCTTTTTTTGGGAGGAGCAGGGGTCTGGTGCGTCCTAGACTGAGATCCTCCTATCTAACCTTCCCACATAGCACAGATGACAAATGCATATGGCCGCAATCTCAGCTTTTCATGTTGAGATGATGTCTCACAAATATTTGCCCGAGATGGCCTTGAACTACGATTCTCCTGATCTGAGCCTCCTACTGCACTGGAGTGTGATAGGCACATGATACCACCATTCCCAATTCGTTAGTTGAGATGGAATCTTGCAAATGTTTTACCTGGACTGGCTTCAAACTATAATTCTCCTAATCTCTACTTCTAGAGTAGATAGCATTACAGTACCCAGCCTCACAAAATCGTTGATGTGAATGTCTATTAGTCATTTTATTTGTAAACCTCAGATGAAAAAACTTCAAGCTGTCAATAAAGAAATGCTAAACAAATTGTGGTCTTTTCATACAGTGTAATAATGTTGTGCAGTAACGGAAAATCTTGCTGAGCACTGGTGGCTCACGCCTGCAATCCTAGCTATTGAGGAAGGTGAGATCTGAGGATTGTGGTTCAAAGCCAGCATTGTGGCTCAAGGGGTAGAGTGCTAGCCTTGAGCAAAAATACTCAGGGACAGTACCCAGGCCCTGAGTTCAAGCCTCACAACTGACAAAAAAAAGTAGGATCTCGGTATATGCAATAAAATGGAAAAATTTTGAAGTAGCAGAGCTAAATGAAAAATTCTTAAACACTGTGCAGGATTCCACTGAAACCAGATTTTGGAAAATGAAGACTACTCTATTATGTCACGAAGCAGATCATTGCTTAACAGAGGAGAGAGGAGTGTGTGGGAGGGGAAACAATTACAAAAGGGCACGAGAAAAAATTTAGGAGGTGATGGATGTGTTCATTATCTCGATTGTGGTAATGCATTCATGGATTCATATGTCACGAAATGTCAAATTATATGCTTTAAATATTTAAATATCATACATCAATTATACTTCAATAAAACTTAAAAATTTCCCATGGGGCTTTACCTGTGGGGAAAGATCAGGAAGAATAAATTAAGATGTAGGAAAACTGAGGCTTTCCAAAGCAAATATTAGGCTAAGCGCTGGTGGCTCATGCCTATAATCCTTTTTACTCAGTAGGTAGCTAGGATCTGAGGATCGTGGTTCAAAGCCAGCCTGGGCAGGAAAGTCTGTGAGATTCTTATCTCCAATGTACCACCAGAAAACCAGAAGTGTCGCTGTGGCTCAAAGTGGTAGAGCACTAGCCTTGAGCAAAAGAGCTTAGGAACAGTACCCATACCCAGAGTTCAAGCCCCATAACTGACCCCCCCAAAAAGGCACAAATATTAACACAGGATGTGTGGCTACTTCCTTTCTGCTCCTTAATGAACAAGCAGGGTCCCAATGCCCTGATAGCAGACCTATGGTTCTAGGCCCCTGTTCTCTAGAAATAACAGTGTCTTCTCTATGGCCCCTTGAAGGCAAAAACTTTGGTACAAAGAAGTAGATATCAAAGAGTCAAAGCTGGACTGGCAAGGACCAGAGATAAGGGTGAATTCACATTGCTTGATCTAAAGTTAGAGGATAAATAAGATATGTCTGGTTTTGTTCTGGCCTTTAACCATCTCTTGGAACTTTAAAAATCATAGACATATTTTTGATGCTAATGTGGTGACTAAAGGTGATTCAAGGGCTAACTTACAAATAATGGCTAGTTGCAAGAAAGATGAAGTATGTGATTAGAGCATTGAGATTTTAAGCTGTGGTAGTGGATTCATGTATATACCTACAGACACACACACACACACACACACACACACACACACACACACACACACACACAGATTCAATTGGGATTAAAGCAGAATGTGGCTCATTCATTGGTTTAATTGATGCATTAGGGGAAAGAAGAACAGATAAGGCCATGATTATAAAAATCATTTCACATATCAGGGCGCTGGTGGCTCACACCTGTAGTCCTAGCTTCTCCAGAGGCTGGGATCTGAGGATCATGGTTCAAAGCCAGCCAGGGCAGGAAAGCTCATGAGACTCTCATCTCCAATCAACCACCAGAAAGCCAGAAGTGGCACTATGGCTCATGTGGTAGAGCCATAGCCTTGAGCTGAAGAGCTCAGGGACAGTGCTCAGGCCCAGAGTTCAAGCCCCATGACTGACCCCCCCAAAAAAATTCATTCTTCCTTGGGTTTATATTTTTGAAGCATCCAGATTATTCTTTTATTTCTCAGTCTAATGACCTGTCTGGATTCTCAATTTGTTTAACACATGGTGGTTCCTTGTTCGCAAGCTAAAGCTATCCTCCCTTAAAAGATATACATGTCTTAATCCCTAGAACATGTGAGAATATTACCTTGTCTTGGCAGATGTGATTAAAGACCTCCAGGTGAGATCATTCTGGATTAGATTTAGGCCATGAGTGTCTTGGTGGGACAGTGAATGAGATCAAGGACACAGAGATCACCTGGGAGATGGCAGTGAAGGTACATGTGAAGAGACCAAGAAATGGCAAGAGGCACCCAGCACGTGGGGCAAGAAGGAAGTCTCCCTTAACGATTTTGATAGGAGCCACGCTCACAGCTACACTATGCACCACAGCCAAAGTATGCGAACAGCACAGAGCTCCCACCATGGATGAGTGGAACAAGAAAATCTGGTATACATACACAAGGGAAGTTCACTCCTCTATGAGAAAGAACATTGCATCATTTGAAAAGAAATGGATGGAAAAAATTACGCTGAGTGAAGTAAGTCAGGCTTAGAAGAGACAAAGGTCACATGTGTCTCTCCTAGGTGGAAATAAGAGCTGATGTATAAATATATAAGTAAACACACACGTACACAAACCCATTCACTGAAATATGATATATGCGGGAGAGAATTCCGATGGCGTTAACTCCCTCAAACACAGCCTCACGAAATGAATACCAGAGAATTTGTACTTGAGATTCAGGGGTAGGGGAGACCAAGAGGAGGGGGGCAGATGAATGAAGAGAGGAAGTAGGAGCAAGCAGTTGTAATATCCAATGCATCTCCCATGAGACTGGGAAAATGGAGAGGAGGGGTTGGTTTGGGAGGAATGGTGAAGAACAAGGGAAGGGAGACAGGATCTGGTGGCTCACACCTGTCATCCTAGCTACTCAGGAGGCTGAGATCAGAGAACCATGATTTGAAGCCAGTCCAGGCAGGAAAGTCCATGAGATCCTTATTTCTCATTAATAAGAAAAAAAAACCCAACAAACAGAACTGGTGCTGGGGCTCAAAGTGGTAGAGCACTAGCCTTGAGCTGAAAAAACTCAGGGACAGCATCCAGGACCTGAGTTCAAGCCTCATGACCACCATCACCAACAATAACAACAACAACAAAAAGAATGAGGAAAAGGGTGACATTAATCAAGAGAGGCACTCTACTCCTAAGCCAACATGTTGAAAGGGTACCTCCTCTGTACAACTACTGAAAGACAATACAAATTTAATTCATTCCAAACTATGTGGATGGGCACATGCTTTACTGATACAGTAATTTCACAATTTAGCAGAGGGAGTACACTTCTGTGTTGTGTACGGCCCATTTTTGCAGCCGCCTTAGTGAACAAACTATATGGGGAAGGAAAGGTTTTCATTTCAGGAAACATCGTGGTTTCAGTGGAGGAGGCGAATAAATAAACAAGTGACACAGTTCATGGAAATCCTGCTGTGCTAATCATGGTGAAATAAAAGACCAGCGGTTAGGCGTGTCACACAAAGAGATGGTTCGCACCGAGTGGTACATAGGAGGTGAAATCATGTAATTAATTGGACAAGAAGGATAAAGAAGAATCAATGTCCTTCTCCTTTCTTCCCTGGGAAACTGGTTGGACAGCCATGCCCCATACTGTGAAGCAGAGAACACACAGGAAATTGCAAGTTTGAAGAGGGATGCTAATCAAATAGAGGAGACAGCTGAGCTTAAAGCTTAATATCCTAATGTGGAGATGGGCCTTACTTAGTTGAATACAATAGGCCACAGAAGAGATACACCAGAGAGGAGGATGGAATTTAGGACACATTTGGTCCAGAGATGGAAACCTTCAACTCTGGGAGACTGGACTGAGTTCCAACTCTGGGCTCTGATTATTAGGAAGAAGCTAAGAGTGAGAAAAGGGCACAAGACAGGAAAATAAGGAACATCAATGTTTAGGTTGAATGGTTGAAGTGAGAGACACAGTCAAAGAATTTGAGATGGGGTGAACAGAGACCTCAGGCTGTCCCAGTAGTTCATGGTCTGTCCAGAGGACCTGGGCTCTCTAGCGTTGGACCATGGGTGTGACGCATGCGTGTGTGCATGCATGTGTATGGACAATATAGATGAGGAAGGCAAAACCGTGCATCATAGATAAATTGATGATGAAAAGGTTATTCGAGCCAGGACAGTGGTAGCTCAAGCCTGTAATCCTAGCTATTCAGGAAACTGAGGTCTGATCATTGTGGTTTGAAGAGAGCCCAGACAGAAAAGTCTATGAGACTCTTATCTCCAATTAACCAGCAAAAAGTCAGAAGTGGAGGCTGTGGCTCATGTACAGTGCTAGTCTTGAGCAGAACAAAACAAAACCTAAAGGATAATATTCAGGCTCTGAATACTAGCCCTACTACCAGTAAATATACACACACAAAAAGGATATTAGAAGATACTATGTTCAGGCTCCAGTAACTCATACCTGTAATTCTAGCTACTCAGGAGGCTGAGATCTGAGATGCTCAAAGCCAGCCTACAAAGGAAAATCTGTGAGACTTTTATCTCCAATTAAGCACAGATAAGGTGGAAGTAGAGCTTTGGCTCAAGTGGTAGAGGGCCAGCCTTGAGCCAAATTTAAATAGCTCAAAGACAGCACCCAGAAAACAAAAGGGAAAGAAAAGAAAGGTAAGGAAATACTACAAATGCCACTGCATGCATGTATTCGAGAACTGGTATGAAATGGACCTCCATCTAGCATGAAAAAAGGCAATTGGAATAGGTCAACAATTTATATATATATATATATTTTTTTGGGGGGGGTCCAGTCGTGGGGCCTGAACTCTGGGCCTGAGCGTGTCCCTCAGCTCTTCAGCTCAAGGCTAGCGCTCTACCACTTGAGCCACAGCGCCACTTCCGGCTTTTTTCTCTTTGCTTATGTGGTGCTGAGGAATCAAACCCAGGGCCTCAGGCATGCAAGGCAAGCGCTCTACCACTGAGCCACCTTCTCAGCCCAGGTCAACCATTTTTAAAACAAAAATTTGAAACTGTACTTAAAACCATCTGAGAAAGGAATCTCCAGGCACTGATGGTTTCACTAAAAAATGCTATTCAACATTTAAAGAGGAAATAAAACCAACACTACACAATTGCTTCCATAAAATCAAAGAGGAGAAGGGAACAGTCATTTTATGAGGTTATAATAATATGTTGGTATCAAAACCAGATAAAGACATTACAAAATAGACAACTACAGACCAGCATTCCTGATCAGCTTACATGTGGAACTCCCAACACAGCCTACCTAATTAAATCCAGATATCATTAAAACAAAACAAAAATACATAATGTAGCAACCAAGGAATGCTTAAATACAATGTGCTCAAAAGAATATTGTTTTTTTTAGATATTATTTATTTATTTATTTGCCAGTCTTGGGGCTTGAATTCAGGGCCTGGGCACTGTCCCTGAGCTTTTTTTTTTTTTGGCCGGTCGTGGGGCTTGAACTCTGGACTTGGGCGCTCTCCCTGAGCTCTTTAGGGAGAGGGCTCTACCGCTTGAGCCACAGCGCCACTTCCAGTTTTCTAGTGGTTTAATGGAGATAAAAGTCTCACGGACTTTCCTGCCCCAGGCTGGCTTTGAACCACGATCCTCAGATCTCAGCCTCCTGAGTAGCTAGGATGACAGGCTTGAGCCACTGGCGCTGGCTCCCTGAGCTTCTTTATGCTCAAGGCTAACACTCTACCACATGAGCCATAGCACCACTTCTGGCTTTTTCTGAGTGGTTTATTGGAGATAGGAGTCTTTCTGCTCAGGCTGGCTTCAAATTGCAATCTTCAGATCTCAGCCTCCTGAGTAGCTAGGATTGCAGGTGTGAGCCACAGGCGCCCCGCATGCATTTTAGATTTAATTTAAAAAAATCTTAATAGACCCATCTATAGATCTAGTGAGGAAGCTCATATAGTAGTCTTGTAAGAAGCTAAAATTAGTTGGGCATGTGTGCATGTTCATTTTTCTTCATGACTTTCTTTTCTTTTTTTTTGGTCCGGTCGTGGGGCCTGAACTCTGGGCCTGGGTGCTGTCCCTCAGCTCTTCAGCTCAAGGCTAGCGCTCTACCACTTGAGCCACAGTGCCACTTCCGGCTTTTTTCTTTTTGCTTATGTGGTGCTGAGGAATCAAACCCAGGGCCTCAGGCATGCAAGGCAAGCACTCTACCACTAAGCCACCTTCCCAGCCCTCTTCATGACTTTCTACTTGTTTATTCCAGTGGCTCTCAATTGGGAACTGGACTAGCCATAAAAAGACATTTGGTAGTGTGCAGAGAAGGTGTCTTGTCTCCTCCCTTTCCTTCTAGTGTGTGTTTGTATGTGTGTGTGTGTGTGTGTGTGTGTCTGTGTGTGTGTGTCTGTGTGTAAGGAGACAATCTCTTGTATTGCAATATACTCTTCTTCAATTAAATATTATACCACGATCATATGACAGCTGGGTCCTATGAAAAATCCTGCCCCAAACCCTTTCTCAGAGCTCTCCTATTTGCCTTCTTATGTGCCAAACTTCCCTTTCCAGCCATCTATCCAGATTTGCCTACTCCATGATCCCTTTCCTCCACCCTAAAATGTCACGCCCATCACCCAGCAACAGGGAACTGTCCAGTCACAGCCACCTGTGACAGAATCTAGGTTGTTCCTAGGAGTTTACACTCTTCCTTTCCCATCCTCATCATTTACCTTTCCCTGGCATCCCTGAAGAACCCTGGCTTCCGCGTACCCCATTGTCTGGAATATCATTAGGAGTGTTTGCCAAGACATCACCACATCTTTCAATAGGATTGCTTATTGGTTTTCTGATGTCCTCTCCCACCAGTGACTTCCTCTCACATAGATTACAAGGATAGCCTCTCCTCTTTCTATTCCCTGCAAATGCCTAAAATATAATGTTGGATGAATTGTGCCAAAAATAGACAGACAGACAGACAGACAGATAGACAGACAGACAGACAGACAGGAGAGGACAGGAGACAATCCATCTCCTGCATTCCATCCTTTTTCACATGGATTCCTGTAAAGAAAAAAATAAACGACTCCTCATGGGCAATCTGCCTCTACAAGTTCCCGGTTTAACGCTGTGCCCAGGTAACCCATGTGATGCTCTGGGTCTCTGCGTGCCTGCAGGCTGGTTTGGGAGTCTTCACAGGACAAGGAAGTCTCATGTTTCAGGGAGTGGGCCTCAGATGGTCAAGCCTGAGAAATGACCCCCCAGGGACATGGAGAGGATGAGGAGTCTAGGCCGAGGCTCTCCCTACCCCACCCCTCACTGGGAACAGCTGCCGTCTGTCCTTGATTCATATTCCTTTCTAACCAAAAAAACAAGGGGGGTGAGGGGAGGAGTCCAGCTGCAAATAGTTCCAGTGCCATTGGTTTCCCTCTCCCAGACTGAGCTACTTTTCTAAAATGCAAATATCTCGAGCACATGATCAGTATTGCTCAATAATATTTGCTGAACATATCCAAGCGTGTTCTCTGTCTCAGTGTCTTGGCCTGAAAAGGCTCGTGGGGCCCGCACTGGGGGCTCCAAGGTGAAAGACGCTGCCAATGTGGACGGGAAAGAGCCAGAAGGATTCACATTTCATCCAGAGGCCCTGGACCCCTGCCCTGTGAGCATGCGTACTGTCCACTCAGGACTGTAGGGTGACACCCCCTCCACTCCTCTGCTCGCTCTGGAAACCAACGCCAGGAGAGGCCTCTTCTCCTGTCCCGGCGCCAGCCAAGAACAGTCTATCCCACAGCTGGGTAATCTGTTCCACATTACAGATTTTGAAGTCACCCACCCCCCCAAAAAAAAATCTATCCACCAGGAGATTTTGTAACTTCTTCCTATGCTTTCTGCATCTCTTGCTGGATCTCTTCGGGGTGCTATTATTGCTTCTAAGTTTCTGGACCTGAGATGATTTATTATACCTACTTGAGCCAACCCTCACTGATCCCAACTCCCTGGGCATCATTAGCATTCCAGCTCCAGCTCTCTTCCCTTTGGGTTAAAACAACAGTGTACGCATGCCACACAAACACTGACTTCTTACCCATAATGCCTTTTGACTTTTCCTTTTTATTGAAGGACTCCTATCTAGGGCTATTTTTTTCTTCATTATTCGGTAGCTACTGACTTATTGAACCCCTCTCAGGACATAGGTACAAGAAAACTTTCTCCAACTTAACAGTATTCAAAGCTTTATCTTGTTTAATCACACACCACCAGAACTCCACTCCTCTTAAATTTTCTTCTTTTTTTTTTTTTTTTTGGTCAGTCATGGGGCTTGAACGTAGGGCCTGGGTGCTGTCCCTGAGCTCTTTCACTCAAGGATAGTGCTCTACCACTTTGAGCCACAGCACCACTTCTGGTTTTCTTGGTGGTTCCTTGGAGATGAGTCTTCCAGACTTTCCTGCACAGGCTGGCTTCGAACCACGATCCTCAGATCTCAGCCTCCCAAGTAGCTAGGATTATACATGTGAGCCACTGGCACTCAGCTTTAAATATTTTTCCTGATTGGGGACTTGGCCTACAGCTTTAGTAGAAATCCATCTAGACTGCAAGCATGAGCAGTGCCAGCTTCCTCTATGCTTGATTTCAAAGTTGACCACAAATGCCAGAGCTTTATCACCCTCTAACCATGATTGCCCAGTGTGGTCTTAATTCTGGTAACCACAGGAAAGAACCTTCCGGTCAGAAGTTGAAGTACAATGTTAGCAACTGAAGGATAGCTGCCTGTCCTCCTGCTAACAACTTCGTCAGAAAAGTGTTCGGGGCGGGGGGGATGTAGCTCAGTGGCAAAGCGCTTGCCTAGCAAGTACAATGTCCTGGGTTCGATCCTTAGTACCAAAAAAGAAAAGACAGAAAAAAAAAAGAAAAGTGTTCGGGTAGAAACTCAATTATATAATTCCACCCAGGAAGCAACTGAAAATCCCTCCCCCACCAAAAAAAAATCCCAAACTCTACAATCTGGGCTCCCATGTTGTATTTCTGTAGGGGTCAATTTGTAATTCTTTCCCCCAGGCTTCCTATGACCTAGTTTCCTTAAGTCCACTAAATCTAAGAAAGGGAAACATGAGGGTGTGATGTGTGTGTGTGTGTGTGTGTGTGTGTGTGTGTCTGTAATTTTGAGGATTTAACATAAATTCTTGTGGGTGGCAAGGAAATGCTCTACTACTGGGTGCTAAGCCACCAATTCTGCAGACATAGCTTTAATAATCTTACAATGTAAAAAAAAAATAGAGTGCATGGCCAGATCATGCGAAGATTTAAATAGTAGATTCAAACATTTAATGTTGCTGGGTGCTCATACCTGTAATCATAGCTACTCAGGAAGCTGAAATCTGAGGATCCCAGGTTAAAGCCAGCCTGAGTAGACAAATCTGAGAGACTATTACAGTTAACCAGAAAAAAAAATCCCAAAGTGGAAGTTTTACTCATGTTGTAGAACTCCAGCCTTGAGCAAGTAAGTTGAGTTCCAATCATGTTTGGCCCTGAATTCAAGCCCCAGAACTGGCACGAAAACAAACAAATGTACTGACTAAATGTATTAGTTAGGAAGGAATGAATTGCTAAATGAAATAAAGGAGGATGTGATTGATGCAGATAAAAATGGAAGAAATGAGCCAGGTACCAGTGGCTCACACCTGTAATCATAGCTAGTCAGGAGGCTAAGAACTCTGAAGCCAGACTGGGCAGGAAGGTCTGTGAGACTCTTAGTTCCAGTTAAACACCAAAAAAGCCTGTGGCTCAAGTAGTAGAGAGCTAGCCGTGGGAGAGTCCCTAGTCCCTGAATTCAAGCCTCAGGACCAGCACCCTCCCCCCCCAAAAAAAATAAATGAAAATTAATTTAAGAACCATGCAGAGTATAATTTGAGACATTCTTTTAGAAAGAAATACACTTCTGGAAAAATATACTCGGAAACAATACTAGATGTTAATAAATGAGTAAATTGTAGATATTAATAAGGAGGGGGAAGGAAATGGGAATGAAAGGAAGAAAAGGAGAAATAGGAGGGAATAAAAGAAAGGACAAAAAGTAGAAATAAATCCAAGTAGAGAAAAATCCATGGGCTATAGATATAGTGTTGATGCTAAGTGTCAGTGTGCAAAAGACCTTACTATCAAACTTTAGTAATGAACAAGGTGGGGGGGAGAAGGAGGGAGGGAAGAGAGAAAGAGAAGGAAGGAAGGGAAGGAAAAGAAAGAGAAGAGCTGGGAAGGTGGCTCAGTGGTAGAGTGCTTGCCTCGCATGCATGAGGCCCTGGGTTCGATTCCTTGGTAACCACATAAGCAGAAAAAGCCAGAAGTAGCGCTGTGGCTCAAGTGGTAGAGGGCTAGCTTTAAGCTGAAGAGCTGAGGGAAGAGCGCCTAGGCCCAGAGTTCAGGCCCCAGGCCCCACCCCTCACCCCCAAAAAAAAGAAAGAAAAAAAAGGAAGAGGGAGGCCTAGAGGAAAAGGACAGGGAAAGAAAGAAAGGTGAAGGAAGAGGGAGAAGGAAGGAGAATAAGTTAAGAAATGCGATGAGGATAGCAGTTGTGAGCATCCCAAGTCCAAAAATATGAAATCATCAACGTTTTTAAAAGTTGCAAGTTTTGAGAACTCACATGACACCACAAGTGGAACATTTCCCATCTGACCTCATGGGATGGATGGCTATCAAAAGCCGTGTACAAAAATATTGCATGAAATCACTTCACCAGGCATATGTGAAACCAATAGTATGTTCAGACATGGTCCTATCCCATATGCAAATATTCCAAACTCTGAGAAAAATCGGAAACATTTCTGATCCCAAGCATTGTGGGCAGGGGATAGGCAGCCTGGATGCATACAATCAGTTTGAGTACTCCAGAAATATAAACAAACAAAAAAAAGAAGGGAGTAACAATTCTGGAAGAATTGTACTCATGACCTTACTCATGTAACTGTAACCCCTCTGTCCAGCATCTTTACAATAGAATAAAATTTTTAAAAGTAAAAAAAAAACAAAATTAAATATAATAATTTTTAAAAAGCAAAAAAAAATATTTAAAATTTTCTGGTACAAGTGGCAGTCTCAAGACAGCACGTTTATGAAGCTGTGAAGCCAGGCATGTTGATGCATTCCTGTAATCCCAGCATTTGGGAGACTGGGGCAGGAGGATCAGGAGTCGGAAGCCAGGTTGAGTAGCAAGATGTTGACTTACAACAAAGCAACAACAAAAAGGCAAAAACAAAACCAGTCAGCAACAACAAAAAAGAAAGTGTGAACTTGAGGAAACCCAAGAAGGGCTCAAATCCACATCAGCACAGACCAGCTCAGAAGCAGACACATGTGTATTCCTGATTTGGAGACTCCGGCAATGACTTTTTTTTCTTTTTTTAGTGGATGGGCTGTAAGAATATGAGATTTGGATTTGTTCCGTGTAGGTCTGTTTTATTCAATACTTACGAAACAGCCAAGCAATATGTTGTCAATCATACCCTCAGGCATCTAAAAATGACTCCTAGATATTTTATGGAATGTAGGCTTAAGAAATTGGGGAGGGGCCAGGTATAGGTGCCTCCTATCTCTAATCCTAGCTACTCAGAAGGCTGAGATCTGAGGATCATGGTTCAAAGTCAGCCCAAGCAGAAAAGTCCAGGAGACTCTTAACTCCCACCAAAAAGCTGGACTGGAGGTGTAGCTCAAGTGGTAGAGCACCAGGTGTGAGAGACTCCAAGGCACCAAATTGAAGCCCTGATAAGGATAACATGGGAGGAGTAATATAGACTAATTCTTTTAAAGACAAAGCTAATCACATGAGCAGCTTTTCAACATGACCACAGAGTGATTATTTCAGCAGGAATCCTCAGATCTCAGCTTCCTGAGTAGCTAGGATTTCTGGCGTGGGTCACTGATGCCTGATCAAAAATACAGTTTTTATAGGAAGAATAGGTTTTCAATGTGTTGTGGGCTGGGAAGGTGGCTCAGAGGTAAAATGCTTGCCTTGCATGCATGAGGCCCTGGGTTTGATTCCTCAGCACCACATAAGCAGAAAAAGCTGGAAGTGGTGTTATGGCTCAAGTGATAGAGCGCTAGCCTTGAGCTGAAGAGCTGAGGGACAGCGCTCAAGCCCACAGTTCAGGCCCAGGCCTGACCAAAAAAATGTGCTGTGCATGGCCCTAGTGGCTCACACATATAATCCTAGCTACTCAGCAGGCTGAGATCTGAAGATTGTGGTTTGAAGCCAGCCAGGGCAAGAAAGTCAGAGAGATTCTTTTCTCCAGTTAACCACCAGAAGACTGGAAGTGGTGCTGTGGCTCCAAGTGGTAGAGCACTAACCTTATGCAAAAGAGCTCAGGCACAGAGCCCAGGCCACGAGTTCAAGACCCATGACTGAAATAAGTGTTACATTAAGTAGTCGTAACCCCAAGAAACGATCCCTGTTGGAGGGTATGCTAGTTACTCAGATGATAGCATTATACATTGCATGCATATATTGAGATCTACTGTTCCCTATCAGTGTGTACAATTAGTGTGTCGTTTAACAAAAACACTTTTAATGTACTAATGATGCTGTAAGTCTATTATTGGCCCTCCCCTAAGGTTCAAATTTCACACGGCTTTCTGTAAGTACATCCTGCTCTCTTCCTTATTACGCAAACACACAGATTTGGTAAGGAAGGGACCCCATCCATCTTGATTGGTATTTCTCAGCATTCCAACCTGACATTCCCCTTCAGGGTTTACACGTGTGTGTGTGTGTGTGTGTGTGTGTGTGTGTGTGTGTTTAGACAATCCCAACTGTTTCTCTCACGCATTCCTAGAGAACCCAAGTTCCCAGGCCCACCTGCCCCTTGCATTAGCTTGATTTGGGATGTACCCAGATGACAGTTTCCTAAAAGTAGACTTCATCCTCCCTTGTATTGACACCTATCCAGCTCTCCTTGGTCATCCCCTCTTTCTGATGTGGTGGCTGGTGCCTTTCCTTAGCCCTACACCAGAAATCTCGCTCTCTCTCTCTCTCTCTCTCTGCTGGGCTGAGCAG
>NW_012267231.1:10261407-10275522 GCF_000151885.1 Dipodomys ordii | reverse complement strand
CCGCCCGCGCCCGCGCAGCTGGTGCAGAAGGCGCACGAGCTGATGTGGTATGTGCTGGTGAAGGACCAGAAGCGGATGGTGATCTGGTTCCCCGACATGGTCAAGGATGTCATCGGCAGCTACAAGAAGTGGTGCCGAAGCATCCTCAGGCGCACCAGCCTCATCCTGGCCAGGGTCTTCGGGCTGCACCTGAGACTGACCAATCTCCACACCATGGAGTTTGCGTTGGTCAAGGCTCTCAGCCCCGAGGATCTGGAGCGGGTGGCGCTGAATAACCGCATGCCCATGATGGGCCTGCTGCTCATGATCCTGAGTCTCATTTATGTCAAGGGTCGGGGGGCCAGGGAGAGCGCCGTGTGGAACGTGCTGCGCATCCTGGGGCTGCGGCCCTGGAAGAAGCACCCCACCTTCGGAGACGTCCGCAAGCTCATCACCGAGGAGTTCGTGCAGCAGAACTACCTGAAGTACCAGCGCATCCCCTACGTCGAGCCGCCCGAGTACGAGTTCTACTGGGGCTCCCGGGCCAACCGTGAAATCACCAAGATGCAGATCATGGAGTTCCTGGCCAGGGTCTTCAAGAAAGACCCCCAGGCCTGGCCCTCCAGATACAGGGAGGCTCTGGAGGAGGCCAGAGCTCGGCGGGAGGCGCATCCCGATGCCCACGGCCCCCGCAACAGCGTCTCTGAGGAGTAAATGAGGAGGAGAGGGGGGGGGAAGGGGCAGGTGGGGTACTTGGAGGCAGAATCGTTTCTGACCGTCCACATTGCTTCTGGAAAGGGGGTGGGTGGGGCTCGGGTCATTTAGAGTATTCAGGATTTCCAGTGCAGTATTCCCAGTGTTAAACCTCTTCCGTTTTCAGTCACAGTGCTCTTTCTACATCTTCATGCCAATGTTGTATTCACGTGGGTATACTCTTTTGAGTAGTAGTGTTGTAGAATGTATGCATGTTTGTTTCCTAAAGTGAGCTCTGTTGGGTGCTTTTGCTTTTTGTGATTTTCTTTCTCTTTTTTTTTTTTTTTGTACCAGAGACGTGCTAAAGTTATGAAATACATTGAAGGGGGGAAAATATCTTTTTTTCCATCCTGTTCTTTTCCATGGGACCCATGATGTGTATTAAGGTAGACTTGATCCTGGAGAGTATGGAAGGGTTCACCACAGCTGGGCCTGACCAAGCCAAAAGTCAAGGCCCTCCCTCCTCTGTGACTCATTGGGCACCAGAAACATCCTCGCCGAAGTGAACTGGACTGATTGGAACTGAACTGATTGGAACTGGAATGGTTGGGAACGGTCCCAGTTGAGAGCACTTAGCACACTTTAACTAAAAACACATATATACCACCCCATCATGAATAAAGTTTAACTATTAAAGATTCTCGTGATGCAAGCATTCTCCTGGAGAAGTGTATTTCTTTCTTGGTCATGTAAACAAGGTGGGGAGGGGGGGAATGAGGGAGGGGGAAGTCACAACTCATGGACACGGGAATTATATGAAGCTTACAACTTTTTTTTCTTTTTCATTAAACATATCCCTCACAAAAGTTTGAGGGGGGGGTGGGGAAGGGTAAAAACAAATCTGTCCTTCATCACACTACATATAAATAATGACTGGTATTTATTTATAATAGTTTCCAATTTTATCAAAACCAGCAAGTATATTTTGTGGACACATAAAGAATAGGACTTCGTTGTAAGCCCTTTAAACTCATTTTATCCATTTCATTAACCCTTAACTATAGCCTTCCGAGGTATGGCTCCTAAAGCCTAATAAGAGGAGCTTAATAAGAGAATCCATGATCCTCCCCACCTGCTCAGAGTTTCTCCTGCCACCTCCTGGATTTTTCCTGAGGGTTGAAGATGAAGATGCCTTCCTGACAAGGGGTACCAGAGCGATCCACCTGACGCCTGGGAAATGGGGTTGGGGTTGGGAAGTTGCCCCTGGAGGCATTTGTGACCAAGTTGTCTTGGAGTTACAGTGGGCAGCTAGGGGACCCTTGAAATGGTGGAGTGGGGTGAGTGGCAATGAATGAACAGCAGCAGCAGCATGAAGCTGCCAATGCCTTTGACTAGGAGGAGTTTAATATAAAAAGGGGGCTTTCACCGTTTTATTATTTAAACTCCAAGAAGGGAGAAAGGCCATTTCATGAAAGCTGGGATCTCTTCTGTGCAAGCTGGATTGTGGGAGGGATGGGGAGGGGGCGACCTGTCACATCACTCCTAAAAGAAGTAAACTGGGAGTCCGGTTAGGGTGAGGAAGCTATCAGCTGGGGCTTGGAATTCCCTGCATTTCTTTAGCAGGTGCATGCAGGTGCAGAAGGTGCCTGAGAAGCCCCTGGGTTCCTGAGATGCAATCCAGCCTGTGTAGCAGCTGCCTGTGACATCTTTCATGAAGCTGGGGGAGTCAGGCGATTCGGGGCGGGGTGTGGGGGGGGAGTTGTTTCTATAACCACCCAGATAAATAGGGGAGTGACTTGACTTCCAGGAAACTTCCTGCCCACATCTAATGGGACTGTCACACCTGTTGAAGGAACAGGATTTGGAGAAAGCCTACCTCCCCTCACTACCCGCTACTACCACAAATAAAAATAACCCTGCCCCTTTTCATTTACAATGGTGGGCTTCTCTGAGTGAGTCAGGGGTGCAGCTTTTATTCCAGCCCATGCTGTTTATGCCCTAATACAAGGAGTCACAGTGGGGCTGACGTCTTGCAGCACCTCTTGCTGTCAGAGCCAGAAGGAGCCTGGCGAAAATGCCTCACACACACCATCGCTCATCACCCTCCTCTGTGTGGTTAGAGAATGGGGAAGCCGCCATCTGCACCTATGGGATGGACAGTGACCTAAGGCCATTGACCCCAGCAGCTGTGACCACAGAGGCCCAAACCTTGGCAGAAAAGCAGGATTCTGAGAAAGGAGGAGGTGACCTCAGCAAGGCACATGGGCAGCGCGGCTCTGCCACTGCGTTGTTGTGGAGACAGGAGGAAAAGGAGGAGGAGGAAGAGGAGGAGGAAGAGGAAGAGGAGGAGGAGGAGGCGGTGTCAGCAACACAGATATGACATGAATGTTATTCTGACACCTGGTCCTTCAAGAGGCAGCCATTTGCGGCCTGAGGACACAGCAGCCAAAGGATATCATCGATTTTTTTTTTCATACTGGGCTCTGCATTGTTAAATATCCTGCAGAAGATTCACCTACAAGACGCTGGGAGAATTCTCTCGGGAATAGCTCCGAGCATCCTCGGCTTTCTATTCCAGTACAGCCGTGTGTTCCTATGATTGTAGCCGTCAGAGCTTTCCTTAATTCCTTACAACAATGTGGCCTTTTACCGGCCACCAGAATGTTATTTATTCACTAACACTTGTACACCACCCGTTTCGCTTTAATTAATTTTGTTTTATTAAAATCATGGAGGGGAGGGGAAAGGACTTTTGGAAATTAAACATAAATGACAGTCACATCTAGTTTCAGCTGCCTTGAGAGGAACAAATAAGTTCAAGCAGTAACATAATGAAATAGAAAAGAGATCTGTATGCGTGTGTTTGTGTGCACACGTACACGGACACACCTGCCAATACTGGGGCTTGAACTCAGGGCTTGATTGCTGTCCTTTAAGCTTTTTTGCTCAAGGCTTGTGTTCGACCACTTGAACCACAGCTCCATTAAATCTGTAATGCCTTTCCTTGGTTTGTCACTCCTATTCCACTCCACTTCGAGTCTGGCTTGACCTATCTAGGAACACTACTGCCTGGAAGGTGCTTCTGCTAGCTCTGTAGGTGCCATGGGTTTCTAAATTTCTCATGCAGAATATACAATAATGCAAATAAGTGTATTTCTATCCCGATCCCCTTCCATCCCTGATCATTAGTGACTTAAATGGAAGAACTGTATCGAGCATGCTCATCATTTTTCTTGTACTTCTTGACTTATGGAAGTGCTTGATAAGTATGTGTTGTTAAGGTTAAGAAAGTCCAAATGCTAGGTAACTCGAGTAGATGGTTAGGGTTAGGAGAGATGGGGGAAATTATGGAAGAGGTGACCCTGATCAAGATGCATTCTACTCATAAACTGACGTACTGAATTAAAACCCCTTTCGTACAACGATTTAAATATAATTAAGAAAAATAAATCAAATAGAGATGTACCTTAAATGGAAGAACACCAGCCTTGAGGAAAAAAAGCCCAGTAAGAGTGAAAGGCCCTGAGTTCAAGCCACAGTACTGACACAAAAATAAATGAATCAATTTTTTAGAAAGAGAATAAATAATAATAAAGGGAAATGTCAAATATTAGAAAAGAGCTAACCCCCCACCCATGCAGGAAAACAAAACTACAAATAGGGAGCTGGGCACTGTTGGCTCATGCCTGGATTATTAGTTTTTCAGGATGTTGAGATGTGAGGATAGATGATCAAAGAATCCCTCCAGGGCAGAAAAGCCCATGAGACTCTTCCTACAATTAACCAGAAAAAAGCCAGGCTGGAGGCCTGTGTTAAGTGATAGAACACCAGCCAAGCAAATGATTAGAACAAAGGATAGGTTCAAACACACAAAAGAACTGCACAAAAAGAAAAAAGCAAAACAACACCAACCAACCAACCAACCCACAAGCAAAACACCTACATGGAGCAAACTACAATCAACTAGTGAGTTGAGAAATCAGAAAAGCTAGACCCATTGAAAGTAGTGAAAGAAAAATAAAGAAAATGAAAAACAAAAAATAGCAGGGGCAGAAAACTGTTTTGAGAGTCCTTTCTTTGAATATCTTGGTACAATGAACCAGGATCTAGTAAATTTTTTTCCTAAAAGATAAACAGTACCGGTAAGATTATTAGAAAGAAAAAAGTGCTCTTAACCTAAAATAAATCAGTGTTTCACAATTAACACAAATAACAACTGAGAAAAACATTTAATTCATCTTGGCTTTTAAAAGAAGCATATTGCATGGGAATTAAATCAAATGGGTAGTATAAAGTGGATATGCAGCGCTAGGAAGGCTGTTGAAATTACCATTCTTTCACCCTGCTATCATTGTAAGAATGACTTCAGGCTGCCCTGCACACTCATTTGGGATGCATAGTGAGCACTTAAAATGTTACAGATAGGGCGCTACGAGTTGGACATGCAGAGGGAACAGAAAAGACATTGTCCTGCAGCCACAGAGCATTCACTAGATTGAAAGAAGCAGGTGAATGAGAAGAATGACCCTTCAGTCCAGGGAGAGCCGCGGGAGGAGAAATACGAAGCTGAAGAGCCACCGACAGGTGCACACAACACGGGCTTTCCAACACAGATGTATAAATTGGCATCTATAGGATGAGAAGCAATTAATAACATAACCGCTATGGAGATAACGATAAACTTCACAAGGGGGTTTCTGTGTGTCCGGAGAGCTGATCGGCAAATATGCCACCCCCCCTCACCCCCAAAGAAATACTGGCTGGGGGAGGGGGAGTGACAGGGGAAAAAACAACAACAAAAAACGAAGATGAGAAACACGTTTTTTGAATTATAAACATCTTTCTTTATCTCTTAATTTCCTCATTAAGCCTTCTTTTTATCACCTAGCCGGGAGGTTAAAACCCTTAATTGTATTATATTTTCATTTGTCTGAATAGTGTCTTATGTCCCCTTATTTGCTGACTTTATTTAATATGAAAAGATTTGGCAATGTTTGTTTGTTGGTTGGTTGGGCTACACATTAATTTCTTTATGTATTCATTTCACTGAGGTTTATTGAACTTTTAACTCTAAGGCCAAACTGTGCTTTAGACTTAGCAGATATTGGTGAATTTAATTTTTAAAAACATGGTCTCAATAAGTATGAGATAGATCGTTGTGTTTGCTACCTAACCATTCCTCCCATAACAGCTGTCTGGATTATTAGATCAACACTCCAGGTATTAAGGGGCTTGTGGCCAAAGAACCCTTATTTTATTCAATAAAAGCCCCAGCCTGCATGATCAGTGATGTTGACGATTCTATTATATTATCTACTACATGCTATTACATTATTGCTCCATGTTATTATTTTAGATTTTAGAGAAAGAGTTTAGAGACACAAGGAATGGGTCTGGCTGCCAGGTTTCAGCTGCAACATAAGCAAGTGGTCCGTTTGATTTTGTTCAAACAGGAACGAAGGGGAAAAAGAACACATTCGGGGCTAACGCTACAAATGAGTTTACATATGTAAGGAGTCGATCAACTATTCTAACAGCAATATGAATTAGACAAATAAAGATCCATCACTCAGGGGAGGGGAGAAAAAAAATCTCAGTCGTGGAGCAATGCCTTCATCTAGGAGAAAGTATAGAGTAAATGAAAGTATTCTCTGATTTTATTCTGGGAAGCTGAAAAAGGTCCACGTCTGGTTAGTGAAGGAAGGGCTGGCAAGAAGATGACCAGGAGTAAATTGATGAGAGAAAGAGAGAGACAGAGACACAGACACAGAGACAGAAATAGAGAGACAAAGAAGAGAGACAGAGATAGAGAGAGAGACTGAGAGACAGAGACAGAGAGACAGAGAGACAGTGACAGAGACAGAGAGCACCAAGAGGGAGAAAAGACAGCAAAGAGAGTGTTGGATCATGGAGGGTATCAGATGCTGCTGAGGTATCCTAAGCATTTTATGAAGACATTTGCATGTAAGAAGCTCCTTGGTTCAAACATGGAATAAGTTCCGAGGCAATATTGTATGTTTGGCTCTAACTTGTCTATGAGTGGTAGTCTTTTTAATTGTTTTTATTGTTATTATAAAGTTGAGGGACAGAGAGGTTACAGTTTCATGGTAGTCAGAAGATGAGTAATGAAAATGAGGATTGATCAGAGAAATTTAAAAACTATGTGGGGATTGTCCAGTGCTGGTGGCTCACGCCTATAATCCTAGCTCCTCTGGAGGCTGAGATTCGAGGGTTGTGGTTCAAAGCCAGCCTGGGCAGGAAAGTCCATGAGGCTCTTATCTCTAATGAACCATCAAACCAATAGTGGAGCCATAGCTCAACTCATAAGAGTACAAAGAAGCTCAGGGACAGCACCCATGCCCTAAGTTCAAGTCCCAGGAGTTGCCGGTGGGGGGAGGGGAGGGGAGGTGGAGAGAGCATAAGGGGCTGGGAATGTGGCTTAGTAGAGTGCTTGTCTAGCATGCATGAAGTCCTGAGTTTGATTCCTCAGTACCACATAAACAGAAAAACCTGGAAGTGGCATGGTGGCCCAAGTGGTAGAGCTACCCTTGAGCAAAAGCAGCTCAGGACAGTACCCAGGCCCTGAGTTCAAGCCCCAGGCAAAAAAAAAAAAAATTGGGGATAAAGTTGGCAAAAGTAATGATGGATGAAGTTCTATAGATAAATTAGTTTATATCTGAAGATTCCAGGAAATTGCTTAACAGAAATATCAAGTATGCATTAGAGCTTTTGTGAATAATCCTAGCTACTTAGGACTCTGAGCATCAAAGGATCTAGGTTCAAAGCTAACCTAGGAAGAAAAATCTGTGATACTCCATGTCCAATGAATCAGCAAGAAGCTAGGCTGGAGGTCTGGCTAAAGTGGTTTAAACATTCATAACTTCTTTATTAGTGTCAGTTATTTCCCTGAGGATCAAAGAGAAAGCGGATTTAGGTGAAAGGAGGATGAATTCAGGTTTAGACTTGTTGCTTTTGACACGAGTATGTGATGTGTAAATGCAGATGTGTATTTGCAGGGCAAGGTGATTCACATGGGAAGAGATGAAGAGGTGGAGTGGAATTCTATGAACTCATGAACAGGAGTGCATGAGAATGAGTCAGGATGATCGCAGGGATTTGGAAAGGTAAAACTGTGTTTTTCCTCAGCCAGGACTTAAATCCTACTGCTCTTTCTCACATATTAACATCAGATAGATAGGTTCTTTTTTTAAAAAAAATTATTATTCCTAAAGGCCTTGGGAAGCCTGGGGAGGGAGAAGGGAGAGATGTAGGAAGGAGTCTTGGGGATATTTAACTGGACCATCAGAGTGAGGACACTTAATAACAGAAGCAAAATGGAGGGACAGGGGGTGAACAAATGCAGCAGAGCTGCTCACTGGACACCATGTTGAAAATGAAGTCTACAGCTGCGGGTGGGGATAGGAGGGAAAAATGAGGAGAGAGTGAAGGAAGGGGTGACATTGTCCAAAAAAGAAATGTACTGTTTACCTGGCTTATATAACTCTAATCCCCCTGTATGTCACCTTTATAATAACAAGAAAAAGAAAAAAAGAGGGGAGAGGGGGGACCAAGGAGAAGAATGAAGGAGGCAGGGGGGTGAATGCAGGCAACAATTCATTGCATAGACCACAGAATTAAGAACTATAAGGAAAGGGTGGATCAAAGTGGAGGGGAGGGGGATGTGGAAGACATGACATAGATCGAGATGCATTGTGCACATGAACTGCTTTGTTAACTGGCCAAAACCAAAATTCAATACATAGCCTAAAATTAAAACGAGCCAAGGGAAGAGGTAGGTTGGAAGGGGTGGATGAAAAATGTTAAATAGGAGTGACATTGATCAAGAGTCACTGTATTCACAAACTACCTCAGTGAAAGGTAACTCCTTTAAACAACTGCTTTTGTAAAAAAAAAAAAAGTCTTTTTTATATTTATATTTCATAAAAGTATTCCCAAAAACCTGTCAAGTAGCCAATAAAGAACCAGGAGCGGGTGGTTTGTGGTTGATGACTGATGTGATGAAGTAGCTGAAGCGTGTACCCTGAAGTTACCAACAAGGAGATTGTTTTCCACTTATGAAGGCCTGCGTTGGCAGGAAGAGATAGCAGCGGGAGCCTGTGCCAGTGAGTTTGGAGCGGAGCAAGGCTGTAGAAGACTTGAGGAGTCCAACTGCACATAGCGAGAAGCCAGCACTGAGGAATGGGGAGACTCAGCACACGGCTACTAGATATAAACAGAATAAAGAATGTGTGTGGCCAGAGGAATGAGGCACAAGGACAAAATGATTGATGTGTGCTTGTAGCCCAGCATTGGTGGCATTCTGCTTTCTCAAAGGAGGGGCAGGAAAAAAATAAAGACAATTCCCTGTGTCCCGACCTATAAGAAAGGAGGGTACAACGTGATCGTCTGAGCAGGGAAGTTCATCAGACTTTTTTTTTTTTTTACCAGTTCTGAGGCTTGAACTCAGGGCCTAGGTGCTGTCCCTGGGCTTCTTTCACTTGAGGTTAGCACTCTATCACTTGAGCCACAGAACCACTTCTGGCTTTTTCTGAATAGATTGTTGGAGATAAGTGTCTTACAGACTTTGCTGCCCTGGGCTGGCTTTGAGCCATGATCCTCAAATCTCAGCCTCCTGAGTAGCTAGGATGACAGGCATGAAGTATCAGGTCCAGCATGTGACTTATTTCAAACTCATCACCAAAAAGCCAGAGAAGAGCTGTGGCTCATGTGGTATAGCACCAGCTTTGAGCAAAGGAAAAAAAAAAACAACTAAGGGACAGAGAGCCCAGGCTCTCATTTCAAGCCCCAGTACTGGCAGAAGACTAAAAATAAAAATAATCAAGGGCTGGGCTTTGTGGCAGACACTTGTAATCCAGCTACAGCAGAGGCAAAGATGAGAGGACTTCTGTCCCAGATGATCCCTGGCAAAGCAGTTAGCAAGGCCCTGTCTCAAAAAAACAAGCAAAGGGAGGGACAGGATGGTAGGGGGAAAACAAAGGAGGAGGCAACAATGCTGGATAAGAAATGTACTCATTTCTTATAAGAATAGATAAGAAATGTACCTGTTCATGTAACTGTAACCCCTCTGTACAGTATTTTCACAATAAAAAAACTTATTTAAAAAAAAAAAACAAGCAAGGTAAAGAAATGAAGGTTAAGAGAGTTCCAGTCTAGGACTAGTCCTGGGAAGAAATTATTGCTTTTTTCTGAAAAGTAAAAATTAAAACAAAAAAGGGTAGCATAGAATATTTGCCTGCAAGCAAAGCTCTTAAATAAAACACCAGTACTACCAAAAAGAATTATGGAAACCTAGTGCATTGAAAGAAATACGTTTTTAAATCAGAAGACCTAACAGCTTCAGCTTTAATGCAATTAGATTAGTGAAATTTCTATCTAAATCCCAGCAGTTTGACTAGAGTAATCCTACGTTTTACATTTAAAATTTCCTTTTTTTTTTTAAAGCCAGGCACCAGTGTCTCATGCCTGTAATCCTAGCTAGTCTGGAAGCTGAGCTCTAAGGATGGCAGTTCAAAGGCAGCCCAGGAAGGAAAGTCTGTGAGACTCATATCTCTAATCAACTACCAGAAAACCGGAAGTGACACTGTGGCTCAAAGTAGCAGAGTGCTAGCTTTGAGCAAAAGAACTCAGGGATGGCAACCTGAGTTCAAGCCACACTATCTACAAAATAAATAAATAAATAAATAACCCCATTTTTCAGCTAGGCAACCAGTGGTTCATCCCTGCAATCCTGGCTACTCAGGAAGCTGAGATCTTGAAGATCACACTTCAACGCTAACCAGGTTAAGAAAGTCCAGTTAGTCACCAACAAAGAAACCAGATGTGGAGCTGCGCCTTCAGTGCTAGGGCACTGGCCTTGAGTACAAAACTCAAGAGACAGCATCCTGGCCCTGGGTTCAAGCAACAAGACCAGAAGAGAAGGAAAAAAAAAAAAGTCCCACATTTCAAAAAGCCTATTTGTGAGATGTAAAAAAATCAAAATATGGGGGCTATTAAATGAAGTCGATCAGAAAGAAATTGCCAAACTCTTATTCCTTCCCCCCTAAACAGGAGGGGCAAGATGCCTTTTAGCCTCTAATGGAAGCTCCATTGCAGTGCTTCTCCTCGAGGACCCATTTGCTGTCCCCGGTAATAGACCATCTATTATTGTCCCATTCCTACTTATTTGACTGAAATGTGCAATCAGAGCTTGTTGTGACCAGGAGTGTTTGTCAGCATTTGATTGTACCTGCAGATGAACCATCTTGCTTTGTATCAATTTCGTGCAAGCTCAATATTAAACTTTCCTAAGATTTATGACCATGTTTTCAGAGAGTCAAAACAACTCAAATACAAAGCAAGCAAGCATTACCCAGAAGGCTAAATGGTTATGTTACTTTCCTGGCATTAGAAGGTCACATACAACTGGATTACACAGGTAAATAAACAGGACAGAACATATTGTACAATATACAGAAAATAGAGAGTGGGTCCAAGGCTGGTGCAATCTGTTGCCATGTTCTACCACACAGAGGGGTTTAAACAGCAGAAATCTATTTCTCTGGATCCAGGTGACAGCAGGGTTGTTGATTCCTCCTGAGACATGCAAGGGAACATTTGTTCCAGGCGTCCATATTTGACTTGCAGATGGCCTTTGCCTGGATCTTGGTTGTGTCACGATTCAATCTCACTGTGGAATGAGGCAGCAGGTACCATGGTCCCTGGGTATCTGTGAGCGATGGCTTCAGGACTCAAAGACTCAGATGCTCAGGATCCTTATTAAAAACAACAAATCATTTGCATATAGCATACACATTCTCATCTGTATTTTCAATCATCTCTCTAAATGAGTTAGTACAAGGCAAAGCTCATACAAGGACTATGTTATATTTTCTGGGGAACAAGGATAAGGAAAAAAAATCTTCGCATATTTAGTAAGGCACAAGATTTTCCTGACTATATTTGATTTGTGCTTGGTTGAAGTCAGGGATTCAGAAACAACAGGTACTGTATTTCTAAAAGCATTAAAGGTTGTTTTTTTTTTGTCTCCTGAACAGATATCAATATTAGCTAAAAATTGCAACGACAGACAAGCGCACATCATCATCTAATTTTCCTGATTGCTCTTTGAAGCGGTGTAGTTAAATTTCCTGACTTCTCTGTTGCAATTAAAATGTCCACTGGGCAAACAAAATGGGAAATGTTGATAATGAATGCATCGGGGCTTTTGGTGTGGCTGGTTCTGTCAGGTTGTTTTTTATCGATCATATTTCCTATATTATACCAAATGACGCATCAAATCATAGGAATAAAAACTGTACCCAACCTCTGAGTCATTTTAATTTGAAAATTTGAGCTTCCAATTATCTTCCTGGTTTTTATATGAAAATTTTAATTAAACCACAGAAAACAGAAAACAAAAGATTATTTATATCCCATTCAAAGCCTAACTAGACTCTGCTCATCCATATGCAGATTTGGCATGCAGTGCCAATGTAAATTTGGCACATCCCATTCATTCTATGAGCTCCTTATCAAAGGAAATGAAAAGATATTACCTGCTAAATAGCCTACACACATTTTACTTAGTACCGTTAAAAAGGGATATGTATGCTTGCCTCTGATTCTGAGGCTTCATAATTAACATTTTAATAACTCTTCAAATTCTGCAAACAGGAAGAAACAGGAATGCTACTGATGGTTTCACAGCAGTGTATCTTAGTTGCTTACAAGGGAGCTTTTGTGTTGGCCAGCCAAGAAAAAAAATCAAAAGATTTCTTGGTTATGAAATCATGTTTTCAAAGTATGAAAAAGAGTAATATCTTCATCTAAAGTTTAAAAAAATACATCAAGCCTGATGCTGGTGGCTCACTCCTGTGATTCTAGCTACTCAGATGGCTGAGATCTAAGGGTCATGGTTCAAAGCCAGTTCAGGAAAGAAAGTCTGTGACACTTTTATCTCCAATTAGCCAGCAAAAAGATGGAAGCAGAACTGTGGCTCTAGAGGTTGAGTGCCAGACTTGACCAAAAATGATCAGAAACAGTGCCCAGGCCCCAAGTTTAAGCTCCAGAGCTTGCTCTCTCACACACAAATCTGTCTCCAAAAGTGTTGAATAAATGAATAATCCCTGTGATTTGTAAGTAAGAGCTTTAATAGCTTATGATGACATCTAATACACTTGGAGATTTCTGCTGTGAATAGCCTAGTTACTTAGGAGGTTAAGATCTGAGGATTGTAGTTCAAAGCCAGCCTGGGCAGGAAAGTCCATGAGACACTTATCTCCAATTAACCACCAAAAAATTGAAGTAGATGTATAGCTTAAGTGATAGAGTTCTAGCTTTGAGAAAAAAAAATCTCAGAACAGCACCCAGGACTGGAAAAAATTACAAAGTATCATATTATAAAATATTTTAATCTTGCTCTTTTTTATTAATCTTTCTATTAATGATGACTAATTGCCAACATGCCCTAACCCTGATTAATTTTGTGAAAAATATTGTTTTTGCAACATGAAAGTAAATGACATAGAATAATACCTTTTTAAAAGAAGTCCTTATTCTTCATATGTTATTGAAATGATAGTGTATGTTTAATTATTTATTCTATATTAGATTTTGATTTATTCTGTTCATCCTGACATCAACCTGAGTTGGCTCTCTGAAAAGCTGGCCACCTTACATATAAACAAGATGACTCTAAAATGGACACTGGAAAACAAAGGAAAGTAGACTAGCTTTGACAGTGTGTGAAGGGTAAATAAAGTTGGATGGATTGCTCTATGCAATTTTATGACTGACTACCCCAAGTCAGCGATTGGGACAGTGTCGTATCTGGCAGAGAGATAGACACACATAGATCATTGGAGCAGAGCAGAGAACTCAGAAACAAACCCTCGCCAGAACAGCCAGCTGAGTTCTGACAAACACGCAAGAATAATTCAAATGGGAAGATAATCTTTTCCACAAATGATGTTGGAACCGTTAGACAGACATCCGCAGGCAAAACCACACAATTGCCCCAGCATTACCTGCACAGCCTTGTACACCAAATAACTAAACACGGATTGTCGCACTAAGTGAAAAATGATAACCTTTAAATCTTTTAATGGAAAACGTAGGAAAAATCTTTATTAACCTAGGTTAGAAAAAGAGTCCTTCCAAGGCCAGGCAAATGGCTTATGATTATAATTCTAGCTACTGAAGTGGCTGAGATATTACGAATGAGGTTTGAAGCTAGCCCTGACCAAAAAGGAAAAAGAAAAAAAAATGTCTGAAAGACTCTTATCTCCAATTAACCAGCTCAAAGCCAGAAATACACATGTAACTCACATAGTAGAGCTCCAGCCTGGAGAGAAAAAGTTAAACAAGAGAGGAAGGCCTTGAGTTCAAGCCCCAGTAGCAGAACACACACACACACACACACACACACACACACACACACACACA
>NW_012267231.1:10239509-10259762 GCF_000151885.1 Dipodomys ordii | reverse complement strand
CATGGGCAGGATAATGCGTACATTTCTTACCAAGCATTGCAGCCTCCTCCTTTGTTTACCCTTCCCATCCCTTCCCAGCCTCCCCCCTCCCCCTACAATGCATTTATTATGAAGGCGTTAGAACAAACTAAAGATGTTATTACTATTACTACTACCATTATTTATAAGCAATACTGAGCTTCATAAATATTGATTCTGATATCTTTGATCAAAGAGTATACAAATGAACTCTCTACGATTTTTCATTTAGAATATATGTAGAATTTAAAAATATTATATTGTGAAAGATAAAGAGAATTTAATCCCAACAGACAGAAATAATCTTCGGAGTTTTCATGTGTTTTTTTGTTTTGTTTTGCTTTTGTCTGTCATGGGGCTTGAACTCAGGGCCTAGGGCACTGTCCCTGAGCTCTTTTGCTCAAAGCTAGCACTCTTAACACTAAAAGCCACAGTGCCATTTCACATTTTCTGGTGGTTACTTGGAGATAAGAGTCTCACAGATTTTCCTGCCTGGGCTGACTTTGAACCACAATCCTCAGACCTCAGTTTCCTGAGCAACTAAAATTACAGGCATGAGCCACCAACACCTGGCTATGTTTTATTATTATTATTATTTATTTTGTTTTGGTTTTGATTTGTTTTCATTTATTGGTTTGTTCATAAATATAGTGTTGACTGAGCATGTGAAGATCTGAGTTCTAAGAATGTGGACTACAACACTGAAATAAACATAAGAAGTCCCCAAATGTAGCCTGAACTGGTGGCTCATGCCTCTAATCCTAGCTATTGAAGGGGCTAAGATCTGAGAGGATCATGGTTCAAAGCCAGGTCAGGTGGGAAAATACTGTTAGTTCTTTTTTTTTGGGGGGGGGGGTCCAGTCGTGGGCCTGAATTCTGGGCCTGGGCACTGTCCCTCAGCTCTTCACCTCAAGGCTAACGTTCTAGCACTTACCCACAGTGCCACTTCTGGCTTTTTTTTTTCTGCATATGTGGTGCTGATTAATTGAACCCAGGGCCTCATGCATGCAAGGCAAGTGCTCTACCACTGAGCCACCTTCCCAGCCCACTGTGAGACTCTTATTTCCAATTAACTACCAGAAGAAGAGGAGGAGGAGGAGGAAGTGGAGGAAGGAGGAGGAGGAGGAGGAGGACAAAGTGGTGGAACTGGGGTTTAAGTGGTAGGCTGCAAGCCTTGAGCACATAAGCTCAAGGATAACACCCGGGCCTTGAGTTCAAGCCTTAAGTCTAGCACAGAAAAGAAAGTCCCCAGATGCATGAACCATGTGATTTAGTTCAGAAAGACAGAAAATATAGATTAATAAAGATACCAGTGGTGCACATCTGTAACTAATCCGGAGGCTGAAATCTGAGAGTGTAGGTTTGAAGCCAGCCTATTCAAGACAAGTCGGAGAATCTGATCTCCATTTAACCAACTAAAAAACCTGAAGTGGAGGTATGGTTCAAGTGGTAGGGTGCCAGCTTTGAACGAAAAAGCTAAGGGACAGCCTCTGGGGCTCTAAGTTCAAGACCCAATATCACAGAGGGAAGGAAGGAAGGAAAGAAAGAAAGAAAGAAAGAAAGAAAGAAAGAAAGAAAGAAAGAAAGAAAGAAAGAAGAAGGAAGGAAGGAAGGAAGAAAGAAAGAAAGAAAGGAAGGAAGGAAGGAAAGGAAAGGAAGAGGAATATAGGTGAACTTCAGGCGTCAAGGCCAAAAGGAAAACAAGGTATGAAAATCATGGGACCTTGTCACGAAAAGCCTGCATAAGGCAATGCCTGAGGACAAAACCTCCAAAGTCATGATGGAATGAGTATCAAGAAGAAGGAGCAGAGAATTTGGGACAGAGGGTGTTGTTTCCGTAACTGTTTATCTCTTGGGTCTGGGTTGCAAGTTCAGTGCGGAGGCTCATGGGGATGGAATTAGGAGAAAGAGATGGAATGTGATAGAGAACGTGTCCAGGCTCTGCTCCCAGCTACACTGTTCATTCAAAAAATTCTCTGCACACACATCATCTTGCATCCTTCACATCTTATGTTAATTGTTTGCTTTAAGTAAGGACTTGTGAGTCCTCATATACACACAGAACTGAATAAGCGGGTGATGATTTTCCATCCATTCCTCTTCAACTTTCATCTGGGCAATGTCCACGGCTGTTTTGGGGGAGATACATTCCGTGAGCTTCATTTCACATCGTCTTGGGAGGACTCAGTGGAGTTGATCTCAATCCTGGCATCCCATAACCAACAGTTCCAAGGAAACAACCCCCAGAACCTTCCCCCTGGTTCAAGAAGAAATCCACACTTCTCATGGTTGCTAGTGAAGGGTGTGGCTGAATTCTTCTAACCTCTTGGGACCGGTTCCATTTTTCACTTCCCATCAAACACAGACTTCTCAAAAAACTCTCAGAACAGGAATTTCATCTTTATGAGAGACTTGTGACATTGACAAAGAATAGAGGGCCAGAAGCTATAGAGTGATTCTCAGTTTGTTGCTAAGCCCAAAGGGATAGTCAACAATGCAATGAAGGGTGAATCGTGAGAAACGGGCTTGGTGTCTAATTTTTTTCAACCGGAATCTGAGAATCTAGGTTTGAAGTAGAAAGGACAACTCAGCCTGGTTGATTATGGGAAGGAAAGATGGAAAGGATCAAACATCAATATTCCTTATTGTTTTCCTTTATACTTCCACTTCAATTCCACTTATGACAATTGCTCAATTTCCAGTGGTTTCAATGACTCTTTTCTCTGTGTACATGCTGGAGATTCAAATTTCTACACATGTAGGTTTATCAACTCCGGTAATGGCCTACTCATAACCAACATCCCACCTACTCTCTTTCCAAGATTATAGACAATCTACATGCACCCTCCTTAAAACGCCTCCTCCTTTACTTCGTGTGGAAATCTAGATGATTTCAAAGCTCCTCAAAAGTTTTGTGCCTTTATTTCAAGTGGCATCTTGAACTAAGCTCTGCTTATTTTTCTTGTATCAGATACGTGTACAACTTCCCTCCCCACCACCACCACCTTTCTCCCACCAGGTAGAAATTGTCCTTCCAGCTCACCTTGCTATGTTTTTGAGCCCTGGTTTGTAGACCTATGTCCTGAATATCCTCTGCACAATCCCATACTGGCAGTAGTGAATGTTCTCTGTCACATATTTCCCTTTGTGTTTTGTTGCACAACTCAAGGCATAGATGGACAGACAAGCTGCCTGTCTGATATCAGAGTGCAGTCAAGTTATTCAGAGTGTGAAGTTAAAACAAACGTGGAACTTTATTTCTTGGTTAGTCACTGACCTGTTTCTTCTTTGACCCCTCCATCATACTTTGAAGGAACATCTGTACTTTGGGTAATTTTTAATATTTATGTGCGTTTCAAAGGAATTTCCGAGATCACGTACAGCTCCTCTAAGGGTATTTTCAACTGCGTGAGGCAGTGATGTTATCTTCTATGCCTTTTGGGAGATCTTGGGTTTAAAACTTTGGAAAAAGACTCTCATTTCTTGAATGGAAGTGAAATGTTCCATCCCAATCATGAACACACATAATCAAACTGGAGGCACAGAGCAAAAAAAAAAAAAAGCCTAAATGAATTCAGTTCTATAAAGTTCTTTCCCAGGAATACAGAGCCATTGCTGCTTTGAACATCTCAAAGTAATACAGGAGTCAGAACACACTGCTCCAGAGATGGCTATAAAGAGAAACCCGACCACAAACTTAACTTTTATTGATTGACTGCTGTCTGGCGTGACAGATTATATTTCTGAAGAGTTCTGAAGGAAATCTAAATCCACTAGCTAAATCTCTCCTTCAGGGGTTTTCTCTAATAACGTGGGAATAGCTCATCAATGGCTGACAGCAGAAGGGGAGAGATGAAGACTTACAGGCCCTCCCTGAGGGAAATTTATTGGCTGGGAGAAAGCTAGGCTGGGATGGGAGAGTCCACAGGACCAGTTAAAGGCACAGAGTGCAGGGATTGTATACAGGAAAGAAGATTTGAAAGCAGGCTTTCCCAAGGCAGACAAAAGCTTTCGAGTGTGTGTCTGTGATCCAACAGAGGCAAGAGATAGATAATTAAAAAGAACAGTCTCACCAGCTGGCTCATGCCTGTCTGCAATCCTTGCTATTTAGGAGGCTGATATCTGATGATCACCATCTGCAGCCAGCCCAGGCAGGAAAGTCCGTGAGAATCTTGTCTCTAAAGAACTGACCAAGTTTTTAATGAGCTATGATTTGAGTGGTAGGGCTCTAGTCTTGAACAAAAAAGCTCAGGAACAGTGATCAGACCCTGAGTGTTAGCCCCAGGACGGGCACATACACACAAAATCACCTTGAAAAAAAAATCTTGTAAGGTTGGAAAGTCCTAGAACAAAGCTGAGGAGTAACAAAAATCTCCTTATTAAACTCAAACACTGGAAAATTATTTTAAAGGAAAAAGAAAAAGGAGAGATACAGATTAGGACACCAAGATAGAAAGAGAATAAGAGAAAGATATATTTTGTATATTTATGAAACAAGTAACTGAGGTACTGGAAGACATTTGAAATACTACTTGGGACTTAACGCTCTGATTAAGGAATTTTTCTCTCGTGTTCAAAATGTCTTTTGCCACCATTGTGAAGCTGAGGCTTAAGTACAAAAAAATACAGATTTAATTCAACTTTATTTAATTCAAAGCCAACAACTTTTATTAGTGGCCTGACAGAGGCAGAATTGGAGAATATGCCCTTTTGTAGGGGAAAATAGGATTCTCTTCAGCTTTGGATTTTTTTTACCTACATAGTCTCCCATACATTAAAAAAAAAAAAAAAAGAAAAGAAACATGTGAATAGTGAAGAATGAATATGATCCTCCGGGACTGGGAAGTTGGCTCAGTGGTAGAGTGCTTGCCTCGTATGTATGAGGCCCTGAGTTCAATTCCTCAGCCCCACATAAGCAGAAAAAAGCTGGAAGTGGTGCTGTGGCTCAAGTGGTAAGACTCTAGCCCAGGCCCAGAGTTCAGGCCCCATGACTGTCCAAAAAGAAAGACAGCAGAAAAAAATAAAGCAATAACCATAGAGCCGGGCACCGGTGGCTCATACCTATAATCCTAGTTACTCAGGAGACTGAGATCTGAGGATCTCAGTTCAAAGCCAGTCTGGACAGGAAAGTCCATGAGACTCTTATCTCCAATAAACCCCCAGAAAACCGGAAGTGGTACTGTGGATCAAGTGGTAGAGTGGTTGCCTTGAGCTGAAGAGCTGAGGGACCACGCCCAGGCCCAGAGTTCAAGCCTTACACTGACCAAAAAATGAAAAAAGAGAAGAAATAATCATAAAAGGAATGTGTGGGTGGACACTGATGAAATCTTAGCTACTTAGGAAGCTGAGATCTGAGGCTTCTGGTTCAAAGCCAACCCAGGCAGAAAAGTCTGTGAGCCTCTCATCTCCAATTAACTAGCAAAAACCCTCAAGTTAAACTGTTAATCAAATGATAGAACACCAGCTTTGAGCAAAAAAGCAAAGGGACAACACCCAGACCCCAAGTTCAAGCCAAGAGAAGAAGAGGAGGAGGTGGGGGGAGGAGGAGGAGGAAATGTAGCTACAAAGTGAGGAGATTGCCAACAGCCTAGGAGAAAAACCTTCCTTGCATTTTCATCTGACAAGGGATTTATATCCAGAATATATAAAGGACTCAACCAAGTAAATACCACAAGAATCAATAATAAAATAAACAGACAAATCAATTGAACAGACAAGTTTTCAAAAGAAGGACAAAGGGCTAAAAAAATAAATAAATTGTATTTTCAACATCCTTCAATTCAAAGAAAATAAATTCAAATCCACACTATATCTCATCCCTGTCACAGAAAAGGATGCTGGAGAGAAGATGTGGAGGGAAGAGAACATTGGTTCATTGTGGGGAACATGAGTACACTCACACTGGAAATGAGTGTGAATGTTTCTCAACAACCTAAATGCAGAACTACCATAGGATCCTGCTATCCCACTCCTAGACAGAGACCTAAAGGAATCAAAGTCAGCATAGAATAGAGATCCTGGGATACCATGTTCATTGCACAATGAGTCTACCTGACTGAAGAATAAGCCATAAGAACAAATAAATTATCTGGGTGCCAGTGTATCACGCCTATAATCCCAGCTACTTAAGAGGCTGAGCTCTGAGGACAGTGGTTTGAAACCAGCCTGGGCAGGAAAGTTTGTGAGATTCAGGTGATAGAGTGCCAGCCTTGAGCAACAGACAAAGCCTAGGGACAAAGCCTAGACCCTGAGATTTTAAGCCCCAGTATCAACACCCCAAAAAAGGGGGGACTGGGAATATGGCTTAGTGGTAGAGTGCTTGCCCTGCATGCATGAAGTCCTGGGTTCAATTCCTCAGTACCACATAAACCACAAAAGCTGTAAGTGATGCTGTGGCTCAAGTGGCTAGATTGCTAGCCTTGAACATAGAAAGGCTCAGGGACAGGGCTCAGGCCCTGAGTTCAAGGATCATGACCAGCAAAAATAAATAAATAAATAAAATAAAAATTAAAAAGAATTAATATATATCAATAATCTATATTGTTCCATATCATTCCATTCTATGTATTTATGCATCCATCTATAGATATTCATTTATAGGTATAGCCACACATAAATAGATATAGATAGGTAGACTTATCTATATCTAAACTGATAGATATCTATGTATTTATAGATAGTCTATATGTAGATATCTGTGGATAGATGTGTAGAATAATAATTTAGCCACAGAATGAGAATTAATTACTGTCAACTTCTGGAAAATGGATGAAACTAGTCATCAACATGTGAAGTATAACAAAGTAGATTCATAAAGACAGTGATCCCATATTGTCTCATATATGAAGAATCTAGATCTAAAAATATATTTAAGAAAAACAAAGAGACAAGCAGATATGAATGCAAAAGAGGCCCTCTTTGAGAGGGGGGTCAAAGAGGCTAATGTGTATTGAATAAAATAATAGTATATTGTGCCATGTATCAAAATATCATAATGAAGCCTATTATTTTGTACAATAACCAGGAAACTCACATGTAATTTAGATGTTTGAATTGACAAAGGAAAACTTTACAAAGGCTGTAAACAATGTGTTTAAGTAAGTATACTGTGACAATGATACTGCCACACATGAGGTATTTCAGCTAGAAGGTAGAAAATTATAAGAGGGACAAATGAAAATGGTATAATAGAAAAATACCATACCAAAAAGATTAATTAATTCAGTGAACTTGCTATATTCAAACTGAATTATAGCAACAGAACAGATGATCAATGACTATGAACACACACCACTGGAAAACAACTAAAGTAAAATACAGAGAGAGACAGACAGAAAGATACACACAGAGAGAAACAGAGGTAACAGAAAGAGGCAGAGACATAGTGACACACAGAGATGCAAAGAGAGAAACAGAGATAGAAAGAGACAGAGAGAGACACACAGAGAGAAACAGAGACAAAAAGAGGCAGACAGAGACAGAGAGAAAGAGAAAGACAGAAAGACACAGAGAGAGAAATAGAGATACAAAGAGAGACAGAAAGACACACAGAGAGAAATGGAGATACAAAGAGAGACAGAGGCAAAGACAGAGAGAGACAGAGAGAGAAAAATACACAAAAAGAAACAGAGATACAAAGAGAGAAACAGAGACAGAGCTAGAACGAGAGAGACAGAAAGGCACAAGGAGAAACAAAAATACAAAGAGGGAGACAGAGAGAGAGACAGAGACAGACATACACAGAGAAACAGATACAAAGAGAGAGAGTGACAGAGACAGACACAGAGATATAGAAAGAGAGAGGTAGAGAGAAACAGAGAGACAGAGACAGAAAGACACAGAGAAAAACAGAGACAGAAAGAAAGAAATAAAAAAAGAGGCAGAAACAGAAAGACACACAGAGAAACAGAGACAAAGAGAGACAGAGACAAAGAGAGAGGCAGAGATAGAGGTGAGAGACAGGGAGAGAAAGACACGAGATAGAGGCAGAGAGATATAGAGAAACAGAAGCAAAAACAAAGAGGAATGAGAAGTTCGAGAAACAGACAGAGAGAAAAGTAAAGAAAAAAGACTGAGACAGAAAAGAGAGAAACAGATAGACCCAGAGAGAAAGCCCCGACACTTATTCAAAACCTATGAGGCAATGTTAAAAATATACAAATCTTACAGATGCATTGTGGTAGGCTAGAAAAATAACAGGAGAATTATTTGAAGTTAAGAGTAAAGAATTTTGTTAAAATCATGGAATGTATTAAAACATAAAGCCCTGTAAACTAAGTGAATTCTAAAAGGATTTAAATGGAGTTTATAATGTTCAAATCAATGAATACCAACCATAAGGATAAAATCTTAAAAAAAATAGCAGCATATACCAAGGGCAGGTGGCTCATATCTATCATCCTAGCTACTCAGGAGGCTGAGACCTGGAGATGGTGGTTCCAAGCTAGCCTGGGCAGGAAAGTCTGGGAGACTCTAATCTCCAATGAACCACCAAAAAAAGTGGTGCTGTGGCTTAAAGTGGTAAAGCGCTGGCCTTGAGTAGCACATAGACCTGAGTTCAAGGCCCACAATCAACACCCCCTCCCCACACCAAAAAACAAAAAACCCAGCAGCGTAGAAGGACAGTAAGAGCAGTATCATACTGCCAGAAAACATCTTTTTAAAAATATCATTATTATCGTTATTATTATTATCTTTAAGTGATTGTACAGAGAAGTTTCAATTCAACATGTGCTTGTGGGTACTATACATTTGGATCCATATCACTACCCTTCATTCTTCCCCATCTCTCCCAACCCCATCCATCCCCTCAATCTTCCTAGATCTATTTTCATATAGGCACATGGAATATTATGACTGCTTTCTCTCACCCTTTCTCTTTCCATTCGTCTACTCCCTCTCTGTAACCTCCCCTCCCTGCAACCATACATGCTCAAGCTTCCTGTTATAAATTTTGTGATCGACATCTTTCTAACACTGAACTTAGTTTTAAGCTGCTACAGAGAAAAAAAAAAAGACCAGAAATGGGCATGTCAATGGGGCACACAGGATGTTCTGATATGTGTGTATGATATCATCAGATCAAATACATCCACCTTCTCAAATAATTAACCACTCCTTTATGTGAAAGCACTCAAAAAATATTCTTGTCTTTTTTTTTTTTTTTTGGTCAGTCGTGGGGCTGGAACTCAGGGCCTTGGGCACTGTCCCTGAGCTCTTTCACTCAAAGCTGGTACCCTAGCACTTTAAGTCATGGCACCATTTCCAATTTCCTGGTGGCTCACTGGAGATAAGAGTGCTCTATATAGTTTTTTTTGTCGGTCGTGGGGCTTGAACTCTGGGCCTGGGTGTTGTCCCTCAGCTCTTCAACTCAAGGCGAGTGCTCTACCACTTGAGCTACAGCGCCACTTCACTGGAGATAAGAATCTCACAGACTTCTCTGCCTGGGCTGGCTTTGAACCATAATCCTCAGATCTCAACCTCCTGAATAGCTAGGATGACAGGCGTGAGCCACTACTGGCACCCAGATCTTCTTTCTTTTTAAAAAAAATGTACAGTACAATCTCAGTCTGTAATTACCAGCAGCACACTACCATTTGTTAGTCCTATCCAAGCATATCTCAGTATTGTGGGGATTGGGAATGCAAAAGCTATCAGGATTTTAAATGGAGTTCTATTAGGTACAGATTTTTATACGCTATCTTGATAGTGTTTTGATCAAGGTAGCATTATATTAAGGATGATTGTTATAACCTGGGCATGGTGGGGCATGTCTGTAATCCCTGAACCCCTAAGAATGAGGATTTAAATCAAAGCCCAGTCTCATGTAAAAATGCCCGTCCCAGGCAAAAATAATTAAAGCAATAAAGGCTTGGAATGGCCTTCAAGTTGCAGAGAGCTGTTTAAGCCAACAGAAAGCTGAGTTCAAACACCAAAACCAGAAACACACAAAAAAGAGCTTGGTGGATCATACCTATAACCTTAGCTACTCAGGAGGCTGAGATCTGGGGATTATCGTTTGAAGCCAGAACTGCAGGAACAGTCTGTGAGACTCTTATCTCCAATCAACCACCAAAAAGCCAAAGGTAAAGATGTGGTTCAAGAGGCAGAGTGCCAGTCGAGTGAAAAAGGGATGTTACCCAGGCCCTGAATTCTAATCCCAGTATCAGCACAAAAGAAATGTATAATTCAGAAGTTAATAAAGAACCAAAATAAAATAAAATTTTAATCCTAAATGAGAAACAACATAAGTATACAGAGAAAAAAATGCTAATACAATCAAGCACTCCACGAAAAAGGCAGAAATTACTACTATAATCATTATGTTGTGCATGAATTGTACTTACCATGGGGTGCCGTGGTCAAACATGATAATGAGTGCTCCTGCATGAGTAATTTAAGATGAAATCAATAATTAAATGGAGAGAAACATTGAACCAGGTGAAGGTCTGACAGTCACAGAAATTCTGACCTTCCCTCATCTCAGAGAATTCTTCCTGCCTGTAGTCCTTCTACATAGGACATGAAAATGTGTTCCTTTTTGGATTCAAGTTGAAACTCAGCTCTTTCAGGGTCTTGAACATTTTGGACGTCAGGGTCCTAAGGTCCTTGATTCTTCAAACTCATACTGAATTAACCCAGTGCCTATAACCCTAGAGAATCAGGAGACTGACACCTGGGGGATCGAGGATGGAAATGGGTAGGGCTGAAAAGGCTGTGAAACTCCCTCAGCCATAAAACCAGCAAAATGCTGGACTGAAGGTGTGGCTCAAGGGGTAGAGTACCAGGCTGAATTCAGTTCCTTGTATTGGTATATATGGAAAGGAGGAAGGAAGGAAGGAAGGAAGGAAGAAGGAAGGAAGGAAGGAAGGAAGGAAGGAAGGAAGGAAAGAAGAAGGAAGGAAGGAAGGAAGGAAGGAAGAAGAGAAAGTGGAGAAAAAGAGAAAAGGGGGACTGTGGGAGGGGACATATGCCAAAATTCCCAGTGCATTCTTGAAACCACTATAGAGTCAGACTCTCAAGATATTATTATTTCCTACACATACATATCTAAAATAAAGTTTGTTTTCTCAGAGAGACATAATAAAAGAGTAATAACTATAGTTAATGACAGAAGAATTATAACATACTGTAATAATAATGTTGATGTAATAAGGGTTACTTGCACACAAGCTCTGTAATCCTGAGACAGTTGATTGGGTTAATCAAGATAGCAATTAAGTAGCTAACAAGTAGATTCCAAATAAAGTGTGGATGCAATGGACAAAGGGATGATGGGTGGGGAAGAACAGGAGGAGACAAGCCAGGAGGTGGTGGCTGACACTTGTGATCCTAGCTACTCAGGAGCTGAGACCTGAGGCTCTTGGCTCAAAGCCAAGCCAGGAAATAAAGCCCATGAGATTCTGATCTCCAATGAACCAGCAAAAAGCTGGAAGTGGAGTTATGATTCAAGGGGTAGAGTGCCAGACATGAGCAGTAAAAGCTAAAAGAAAAAGTGAGGCCAGAGTTCAAGCCTCAGTGTGGGCTCAAAAGGAATAGAAGAAAGCAAAGGGGAGGGGAGGGAAGGAAATGAAAGGAAAGGAGAAAACAAAGGAGAGAGAAGGAGAAGGGAAAGGGGAAAGGAGAAAGGAGAAAGAAAAGGCATGGAAAGGCAAAGAAAGGAAAGGAAAGGAAAGGAAAGAGGCATACCAAAACGAGGAAAACAACTGACCATTAGTAGCTGAAATGAAAAATGTGGAACTGTGGATGGCAAAACTATAAAAGGCAAAAATGTAGAGACAGCAAAAAAATGTTACTGCTTGCCAGGCAGGAGCAGGAACAAAGTGAACAGGCCGAGTGCAAAGGATTTTAAGGTGTCATTCCCTAAAGTTTATAGTGCAACAACTATTTACATAGCATTTGCATTAGATAGAAATAATTATTAATCATTAATCTAGAGATTACTTAAAGTATGCACATAATTCGTTCAGTTATGTACAAGGTATACACCATTTTCTATAAGATGACTATCTTTGGAGTTTGGTATGTGCTAGGGTGGTGTTGGATCCTAATCTCTCCTGGGACACGATGTTAAGTGAAATATGCCAGAGACAGGAAAGTAAACACTTCGTGTTCTGTACTACTCTAGTGCTGGCCATGTAACATTAAACATTTGTCAGAACCTATAGAATGTACCATGCCAAGTGTGAGGCCTCATATAAACCGTGGGCTTTGGGTCAAAATTATGTTTCAACCTGAGCTCACTCATTTTTCACAGATGGACTTTCTTGGTGGGTGCTATCAACTCCAGGAGTGTGTGTGTGTGTGTGTGTGTGTGTGTGTGTGTGTGTGTGTGTGTTGGTTGGGAGGAGGAAGGAGCTGTGGAGTCTCAGCATGATTCTGCTGTGAACATAACATTACTCTAAAAACTAAAGTCTAGCAATAAAAAGAAAAGCAATGAGCTAGTAAATTAGGAAATAGAGACTCTTAAACAAAGCTAAGGGAAAAGGCAGCCTGGGGTCTAGAACATTATACCACATAGGATTTCAGCGATGTACCATTGGCATTTTGTATCTCTAGGTTCTATGGTCATGAATTCAAACAACCTACAGATCAAAATGTTTCTTTAGCCAGGTACTGGTGGCTCACGCCTGTAATCCTAGCTACATGGGAGACTGAGATCTGAGGATTGTGGTTGGAAGCCAGCTCAGCAGGAAAGTCTAGGAGACTCTCCAAAAGTCTATGAGACTACCCAAAAAGCTAATAGGTAGTAGAGGTGTGCCTCAAGTGGTAGAGCCACTTGAAGGAAGGAAGGAAGGAAGGAAGGAGGGAGGGAGGGAGGGAGGGAAGGAGGGAGGGAGGGAGGGAGGGAAGAAGTGAGAGAGGGAAAGGATAATGAAAGAAAGCTCAGGGACAGCACCCAGACTCTGAGTTCAAGCCCCAGGACCAGCACACGAACCCGTGTGCATGGGCACACAGACACACTGAGTTTCTTTTATTGCTTCAAGGAATATATTTTTTATTTTACCTGAACAACATCACAATGGCTTATATAACATTTACATAGCTTAGATATAAGTCATCTAGCAATGATTTAAAGTTTCAGTAGGGTTTGCATAGGTTATATGCAAATGATTTACCATTGTATGTAAGGCAACTGAGCTTACTCTGACTTCAGTACCCATTGTCACGTTTTCTGATTAAATCAACATGAACATCAAAGGGTTGACAGTACAATATTCTAGAAAAGGTACAACTACAGGTTATACCTTAAAAAAGAGAGACTAGAATATTCATTAGGGATTTAGTATCAATAGAAGGGATCAAACCATTTTCAGGTGAAACTATTTTGTGGAATTCACTCATCCATTGCTTAATGGTGGGGATACATTCCAATACTTACAGCAGGTCCATTGACTAAAACCTAAACAGTGAGCACCAACACACTTAAGTCATATGGTCCACATAGTCTCAGTGAGTTTTTGGTTGAAATGTGATTTCATAATACATGGCTGTGGTGGGTGGCATGTCATTATAAGTGTTATACAACTGTCACAGGCTACAGCTAGTCCACCACTGGGTATCCAAAGAAACCAATTAAATCTATCAAAAGACAAGTGTACCCTACAGTTGTGGCACAAATAGAGAAACTAAGATGTGTATCTGACAAGGTGTCTATCTACAAATAAATGAAGAAACTATCCTATGTAACACAATAAAATAAAACCCTTAAAAAAAAGAAGAAGAAATTTCAACCATAAAAAAGACAGAAGAAAAGGACTTTTTTGTTGATGATGGGACTTGAACTCAGGGCCTGGGTGCTGTCTCTGAGCTCTTTCAACTCAAGGAAGTGCTCTACCACTTTAGCTACAACTCTACTTCTGGTTTTCTGGTGGTAGATTGAGCTAAGAGTCTCATGGATTTTCTTGCCCGGGCTGGCTTTGAACCACCATCCTCAGATCTCAGCCTCCCAAGTAGCTAGGATTACAGGTGTGAGCTACCAGCACCCAGCAGGACTTTTTGTTGTTGTTGGTGGTGGTGGTCATGGGGCTTGAACTCAGGATCTGGGTGCTATCCCTGAGCATTTTTGCCCAAGGCTTGTGCTCTACCACTTTTTTTGTATTGTTTTGGGTTTTTTTCCCAGACAAGGGGGCTTGACCTTTGCCCCTAAGTGCTGTCCTTGAGTTTCTTTATGCTCAATGCTAGTGCTCTACCACTTGAGCCATAACCCCATTTCCAGCTTTTCTGAGTAGTTTATTGGAGATAAGAGTCTCACAATCTTTCCTTTCTGGGCTGGCTTTGAACCTTGATTGCCAGATCTCAGCCTCCTGAGTAAGGAGGTTTATAAGCATCAGCCACTGGCACACGGCTTCTTTTTTTTTTTTTTTCAATGTGTCAGTACTGGGGTTCAAAGTCAGGACTCTTTAGTGTTTTAACTAAAAAATGACAATCTACTACTTGAGCCTACAGCTCTACTTCCAGCTTTGTTTTGGTTAATTGGAGGTAAGAATCTCATGGACCTTTCCCAGGCTGGCTTCGAACTATGATCCTCAGATTTTAGCTCCCTGAGTAGCTAGAATTACATGGGTGAACTACTGTTGCCTTGCACCAAGGATATTTTTAATGGATTTTTTAATTGTTATTTTAAAGCTCATATACAGAGAGATAGCAGTTATATGTCAAATAAAGAGTACATTTCTTTTTAAACAATGTCACCCCTTCCCTTGCTCTCTCCCATTTTTTCCCTCCCGTCCCCATCCACAAGTTGTACAGTTCATTTTCCACATTGTTATCTAGTGAGTACCACTGCTGCATTTGTCCACCCCTTGTCCCTCCATTTCTGTGCCCCCTTCCCCTCCCAAAGACAGATAAACACACAAGAAAAAAGGAAAAACAAAAACAAAAATCAATGGACATTCTCTTAAGTAAGAACAGCTGGCACCCAAAGACAAACACGGCAGGTTCTCATCCCTGGATGGAAATTTTAAACTGGCTTTATAGAAGTAGAGAAAATGCCAGCAATCTTTAAGGACAAAGAAGGAGAGAGGGCAAGGGGAGAGAGACAGGAAAGAAGCAGGTACCAGAATGCAGTTCAACACAAGGAATAAAATCTATACTTCTGTATCACATCAGAGTAATTATAGTCTTCTATAATTTATTGTTTTTGCAGAGAACTAGAAGAAAGATGCTCTTACATTTCCCCAGGTAAAGTCAGGAGATGGAAATACTACTTCCCCTGATTTGCTAACTACACAGCATGTACATCTACGCAAGCATCACACTGTGTCCCATAATTGCTCTGTAAATTATTTGTAAAGTAGAATGTATGTGAAAGATGGACTCCAGTGTAAAATATGGAATTTAATTAATAAGAATGAATTGACATTGGGTGATCAGTTTTAACGAATATGTGAAGAAAACATGTGAATATGGTTATATAGGAATGTTCTAAGGGAATTTTTCTTCAATTTTTAAAAATGTAATACTCCTACTGCACTAAAGACTATTCCGTTAATTAAAAAGAAAAGGCACAAACAAAGATTCTAAATAACACATCACTTCCTATCCACTGGAGTATCTAAAATAAACGCGAGCAAAAATAAAAAAAATACACGTATGACAATGAAATATAGTGCCGAGAATTTTCTTTTGTTAACTGGACTGTAAAATTGTACAATCCATATTTCATTTTCATTAGAATAACCAAATCAAAAACATAATAATATCACAACATTTTTTTTGCAAGGTTGTTGAGGGTGGGGAATTAATTCTCTTCTATTTTGATGAAGTATTTTTTTCATGGTGTTTGGAGATAGTCGCAGTTTCTTACAAACACCTTGAACCTTTCCCCTGGCCATTCAGTCCCTGTTGTTAGCCTAAGATAAATGAAAACATATGTTAACCAAGACTCGCAAAAGATTGTTCCAATCAATTGTTTTTTTCTTAAAAGAACCAAATTGAGAATATCTTAAATGTCAAAAGTGTTAAACACAATGTAGAATTTTAAATAAAATGGTATCATTTTCTGAATTAACACATTGCAAACTTCTAATACCTGTTGCAAGCTAACTTCTCAAAATATACATTGAACAAAGGATCCTAGACACACAGTGGGGAAAAAATAAAAACAAAATAAAACAGCATATACTACACTGGTTTTATTGTGTAAAAAAATGAGACCAGAAAAATAAAATTGATGGTGAGACAAATCTGATGATGTTGAATTGTCAATAATTTCAATATAATAAAGGCAAAGGAAAATGTTGGTAACAAAGATCTTATTTATCTTCTTTTTCATATTCGTGGCTAAATGGTAAAGTTTATTACACATGGCACTTTAAATTTGTACATTTTATTGCATGATAATGACATCTAATTTTTTTAAAAAAAGGTTTGGCAACCAAACAGATGGGGTTATAAATTGGGATTTTGCTATCTATTGCCAAATCTTAAGCAAGTTAATTAACCTTCTGAGTCTAAATTCTTGACATATGCAAAATGAGGCCAAATGCTTATGGATTTTTATAAAGAATGCATCAATACAGTGTATGAAGCTCTGGGGATGGTATTTTATCAAACAATAGTTATTCAATACATATACTTTCACCGTTTTAATGGCGTTCTTTCAAATACCTTTTTTAAAATATTATTTCTGATGTCTCCTGTGCCTGGTCTGTCTTCCTGTTCAGCCTGCCTGTTCAGGGAAAACTCAAGGGTCTTTCAGAGCTTTGGATTTTTTTTTTTCCTTTTCATTGCTGCAATCAGCATGACAGTCCCGTACCACTCATGTTCCAGGCAGAAGCGACCGCTCAGTTTTATGTGCATCAACGATGACCAATGTGGATTTTAAATAATGCAACCATAGCAACTTATTGCAGAAAAAAATGCCATATTAATATCTCTATGGGACAGACAATAAGATCTTGCCTCAGCTTGTTCTTTGAAGAAGGAAAATGGACATCGAGTGAAGGTTTTCTTTTTTTTAAAAAAAATAAAAGGCATTTCATCAATATGACTTGAGAATTTGTGAGTACCATAATTTCTTATCTTACGTGAACATCTATGCCAGGACTAACACCTGTGTACGAGTGAAAAAAAAATCCTGTGTTGATCATAAAGTTTCACTCAACAGCCTCTTACGGGCCCCTCAGTATGAACTAAGATGCAATCAGCTAACTGAGCCAATTCCCCAGACTGCATTCAAATCAACCATTTCCTTATTCCTATGATTTTTAAGACTTTGTTTTCCTCTGATTCTTTTTAGTTACCTTGCACACTAAAGTAAATTTACTGAAGTAGATGACTGAAAAGTCTTTTGTAAGGAGAGGACAGATTTGCCAATATTCTCTAAATGTTCTGTATTTGTTACATTTGTTTTTGTTTTGGGGGTTCCAACCTTGAATTTTCAAGCTCTCTCACAGAGGAGCAAAGGGAAGAAAATCTTGACAATATGTGCTCAGATCGATTGAACTGTAAAGCTATGTACATAGAAGAGTGATGGGGAATTAGAAAGTTCCACAAGAAAGGCAGTGGTTTGGGGAGACCTATTTAGGATTTGTGGTTCAAATTGTCCCTCTAATCTCAGGATGGACTGGATTTTGTTGTTTTTAAAGTTGGATTGTTTTTAACAGAGGGGGCTGTATATTTCTCAATTCCTGGTGTATGTGTGTGTGTGTGTGTGTGTGTGTGTGTGTATGTGAGTGAGATTTGGGGGGGGTAAACAAAATCATAGCTACATTGAACTCTCAAATTCCCTGTGACTGAGAGCATTAAAAGATATATATTTTCCAAAGAGGATAAATATGATGTGCATCCTTTTATTAATACCTCCACAAACACTAAATGCTTAATTCCTTTTTATTTCCTCCACACACTTCCTCTCCCCAGTTCGTTCAAGACTGTTCTCTAAAAGCCCACGTTGCTAATTATGAATTGTTTATCTTTCACTTGTAAATACGCCTGCATCTTTTTCTTTGTTTCCTCCAATAATTCCTAATCCTTTACTTATGGCTCGTGTGTTGCTGGATGGTATAAACGGAGCTCTTTTCGCAGAATGGATTTGCGGGGGAGAGCTATTCATTGAGCGCTATCAGTACCAAGTACCCGGGTCCTATTAGCAACAAATGATCATGTGGATGTCTCACAGCACGGTTCATTAAAAGTCAAATCTGTCACAATATGTGGGCCAACTTAATCACTGATGAGTTTATGCATTTGAGACAGAGTAGGAGAGAGAGAGAGAGAGAGGAAAAAAAGCATGCTTTAACTGCCATTGAAAACTAAACGAATTCTCCTCCAAACCATCCTCTGTTATAAATACCCATGTGGCAGCAATGATAAGATGGTAATGTAAGGTTATGTATTTAGAATTGATGTTCCCTAAGTTATCGCCTCTATGCAACAGTCAAGTTCTGTATGGATCTGACTACAAAAACAAAAACACTGCTTCAAGGAGTGAAACACAGTGGTACCAACTCTAGATGCTTTGGGGGTCCAGAGAGCCTTGTCTAGCTCTTCACAGAAATGACATATCATCAGGGGAGGGGGTGTGTGTGGGGGGAGCCACATAGTTTTAGAAAGAAGTTGCTAGAATGAAAACATCTCTTCGATGGCCAAGAAATCACTGAAATACTACCCTGGTCCCAAATTCTTCTCTCCTTGTCTACAGCCTAGTAACCTTGGGACCGTGTACTGTATCTTCTATTATTGATCCATTCATTCCCCCAATTTGAGCAATATTAAGGGTCAGTTAGAAGTGGGGTACAACCTTCCTCATTCTCTTCTGCCCCCTTGTGGCTTTATTTTTCTCACTCTGGACTCTTGCCCCAGGCCAATATTGATAGCCACTTTCCACAGGAAACATTCTCAATATTTATTACTTCCTATGTCCAAGAAAGCTCCCCCCAAAAACCTAAGCTAAACTGTGTCACTTCATTCTGGGCAGAAAGCAGTTCGCAGTTTCGCAATGGCTTAAATGGCTTCTGTTTTATCTGTTCATCTGTTCACCTCTCTGACTTAAAAACTGATTTTTTAGCCATCAAATAGATTTCTGTAGAATTTTGGTGGGTTTTTTTTTGGTCCCTCATCTACTGCTCCTCTCTATCTGTTTGGATCTGTTGGTTTCCTCCACTCATTTAATTCCCCCCCCCTTCTCTGTGCACTTCTTCGGTGTTCCTGTTGAAAACAACCTCTCTCCCTCATTCATCCCCTCCGCTCTCACATTCCACAGGCTGGTTGTCTGTCATTGATTTCTGACACATTAAAAAAAATAAAAATCCACCACTCCTTTCCTTCCCTATCCGCGCTAGGCTCTGCTCTCCCCCCCTCCCCCTCTGCCTGTCTCTGCTAATATTCTTCCACACACATGTCAAGGAGTTTTAGACTAAACATGCATCTCTTCTGCAGGGTCCTCATTTCATGCTCCCGGATCTGTGTTCCTGCAGAACAGCTAATTATGGGCAAGTGTGTGTGTGTGTGTGGAGGGGAGCAGGAGGAGGGGGGAAGAGGAACGCCATGGAAAGGGTGACATTATCCAAAAGGGGGAAAAAAAAAAACCATGCTCATGATCTGACTTGTGGAAAGGTAACCCCTGTGCACACACCTTAATAATCTAATTATACGTATTTATTTATGAAGTGCTCCACTGGATTCCTCCATCCCTGTGTGTGTGTGTGTGTGAACTGATTAGAGGAGGGCTCATGTCTGCAGCACAGCTGTGCCCGGCTGTCTCTGATCCCCTTCAAAGCTAGTTTATCTCCCCCTGGATGGCAGCGCGCGCCCGCGCGCGGGAGACAGGAAAAGGGGAGGGGAAAAAACCCAAACTTCTCACTTTATTCAAGACCAGAATCCTAAAGGCTCCCCCCCCCTCTTCCTTTCCCCTCTCCTACATTAAACCTCGGCGCGGCGGGGCGCGGCGCCCCCCTCCCCGGCCCCTCTTACGTCAATGCTCCTCATTTCTGAGCTCAAAGCGCACCTCGCTCCCCCTCCCTCGCTCCTCGCCCGCGTTTCTAGTGGTCTGCGCCTCCTCCGTCCTGCGACGCGGGGCCTCTTTTGGGTCCCCCCTCCCCTCTCCCCGCACAGCATAAAATCTGTGCCCGCCGCTCCACCGCGGGCAGAGCAGCGCTCCAGCCATGGAGCAGCAGCAGCACCAGCAGCAGCAGCTGACCGGTGCGCACTCGGGGAGCAGCGCCGGCGGCGGCACCGGCGACAGCGGCACCGGCAGCAGCGGCAGCAGCAGCAGCAGCAGCGGCGGCGGCA
>NW_012267231.1:10231227-10232532 GCF_000151885.1 Dipodomys ordii | reverse complement strand
TCTTTTTGCTTATGTGGTGCTGAGGAATCAAACCCAGGGCCTCATGCATGCAAGGCAAGCACTCTACCATTGAGCCACCTTCCCAGCCTCTCTGTGAGACTTTTATCTCCAATTAACACATACACACACATACACACACACACACACACGCACACACACACATACACACACACACACAGAAAGTCGTAAGTGGAACTGTGGCTCAAGTAATAAAGCACCAGAAACACCAAAAACAGCAACAAAAAAACTCACGCGGGCCCTGAGTTCAAGCCCAAGGAACAGCATTAAAAAAATGTAATAAATTAAAAGAAATTAAAATACATTTTTAAAAATGAGATCTTATTATTTGCAGCTCCATAGATGGGACTGGAGGCCAGCAACCAAAACAAGGCAGACAATGAAATACAATGGTAATTGGGCTTTGTTGTTGTTGTTTTTTTATTTGGTCGTGGGGCTTGAACTCTGGGCTTGGGCGCTGTCCTTGTGCTCTTCAGCTCAAGGCGAGCGCTCTACCGCTTGAGCCACAGCGCCACTTCTAATACAATGGTAGTTGTTGCTCTGCATTTGCAGAAATTGAAAAGTTGATCTCTGCAGAAAGGAGCAAAGTGCTCTCCAGATGCTGGAGAGAGGAGTGGGGGGGGAGGGAGGGTGTGTGCAAAACTCCACCAGGGGGCGCCAAGTTTTAAATTTCTGTAACTGTGGTAAGGGGTACTCACAGTAACCTGTGATCTATGTTTCAATAATTTAAACATTCTCCAAACAGGCCTGGGAATGTGGCTTAGTGATAGAGTGCTTGCCTACCATGCACGAAGCCCTGGGTTTGATTCCTCAGTACTGCATAAACAGAAAAGGCTGGAAGTGGTGCTGTGACTCAAGTGGTAGAGTGCTAGTCTTGAGCAAAAGAAACTCAGGGACAGTACCCAGGCCCTGAGTGCTAGTCTTGAGCAAAAGAAACTCAGGGACAGTACCCAGGCCCTGAGTTCAAGCCCCAGGACTGGCAAAAAAAAAAAAGAAAAAGGGTCTGCATACAGAGAGGAAATTAAATAATTAATATTTGAGATCAATATGCTTATTACACCTGTTTGGTAACTGCACATTCTAGCTGTATCAAGTTACCATACCAACCCTATCTTAAAGACAGAATAAAAGTGTTCAAAATTCTTTTTTGTTGTTGTTGGTGGTGGTGGTTGTGGGGCCTGAACTCTGGGCCTGGGCTCTGTCCTTCAAGTTCTACCACTTGAGCCACAGCACCACTTCTGGCTTTTTCTGCTTATGTGGTGCTGAGGAATCGAACCCAGGGCCTCA
>NW_012267231.1:10216553-10231177 GCF_000151885.1 Dipodomys ordii | reverse complement strand
CGGGGACCCCGCTGGTGCACCCGCCCCCGCCGGGGACCCCCATAGCGCACCCGCCGCCTCCGGTGACCCCGCTGGTGCACCCCCCGCCGCCAGTGACCCCGCTGGTGCACCCCCCGCCGCCCGTGACGCCGATGACGCAGCCGACGACGCCAGGAGTCCTGATGGCCCAGCCGATGACGCCCGGAGTCCTGATGGTCCATCCTTCTGCACCAGGAGCGCCGATGGCCCAGCCGCCGCCGCCTCTGGGAGCCCCGCTGGCCAAACCTCCGGCTTCCAACCTCATGATGATCCCCCAGGGCGGCAGAGCGCCCATCATCCAGCCGCCGGTGTCCGGAGCGCCCATGGCGCAACCAGTGGCTCCCCCGGCCCAGTCACTGGCCACTTGGGCCCCGCACGGTCAGCCCTTGATCTTGCAAATCCAGTCTCAGGTCGTCAGGGCCCCGCCACAAGTTCCCCAGCTCCCTCCACTGCCTCAGATACCCCAGCTGCCCCAACCGCCCCAGGTGCAGCTGGCCACGCCCCCCGGCTGGCAAACTACCACACCTGGGTGGCAGGCCCCGCCCCAGGCCTGGCAAGCCACGCCCTTGACCTGGCATACCACTCAGGTCACGTGGCAGGCCCCTGCCATCGCCTGGCAGGCCCCCCCGCCACCCCCGCCACCCCCGCCGCCACCCCCAGTGCGCCAGGGGCCCCCCCCAGCCATGCGTTCCGGGCCTACTCCTATCCGCCCTGGACCACCCCCAGGCATGCGGCAGAGCCAGAATACGGGCCGCCAGGCCTCACCCAGCATGCGCCAGACCCCGCCCTCCATGCGCCAGCCGCCGCTGCTCCGCCAGATGCCCATCCGGCCGGCTCCGCAGGCCTTGGCGTCTCAGCCGCAGCTCTGGCACACCCTGCCGCCTCCCCCACCCTTGCGGCAGGCCCCGCAGGCTCGTCTGCTGGCCCAGCAGGCCCAGGGGCCGCCACCTGCGCTGCAGGGACCCGTGGTGCTGCCCGTTGGCCCCCAGGCGGCCCAGTTAGTGCTGCCCGTCTCACAGGCTGACCCCGAGGCTGACCCTGAGGCTAGCTCGGAGGAGGACGAGGCCTCAGAGGAGGCCCCCGCGGCCGTGCACTGCCCATCCATCATCTGGCAGGGCCCCAAAGGCCAGGTCCTCGTGCCAGAGGAGCTGCCCATGTCGCTGGAGTACGAGGAGGTGCAGCAGGCCGAGGAGGGACCCAGTCACTTCTGGCAGCCTCTGCCCGCCCAGGAGGCCCAGGAGCAGGCCCCCGTGATGGTCCAGCTGGAGCAGCAGCCCTTTCGGGGGGCTCAGGACCCCCAAAAAGCCAGGCAGACTCGGCTACCCTCCCAGGAGGCCGAGCCCACGGGCTTGCAGGCAGAAATGCCAACAGTGCAACTGCAACCATCCTGGGAAGGGTCACCCCCCATGCTGCAGGGGGAACCCGAAGGACCCCTAGAGGCGACAAATTTTCCCAGGGGTGCCTCTAGCTCATTTATGACTCCAGGAGGAGAATCTAGGGCCTCTAGCTCTAGAGAGCACGGGGGCTCTTCTAGAGAACGCGGGACCTCTTCGAAGGAGAAAAAGGGCCCTCCCAAAGATCGCATGATCTTTGCTGCCACCTTCAGTGCTACCAGGGCGATGCCAGTCTCCAGGGCACACCTGCCACCTGCCTGGAGGAACTGGTCAGCCACCTCGGAGACCTGCATTGCCACCCCGAGGGTCTCTCCATCTACCTCCTACTACCGGGCTGCCTCTCCTCATGCCTTCACAGGCCCACTGGCCACCACTGAGGGCCCCAGGCCACTGCCCTTTTGTCTGCCTGGGCCATACGCCTGCATGGGGCCACCCCTGCCTGCCGTCCAGTGGGTTCCAGAACCCCAGGTGAATGCCCCGAGAGCATTCAAGAGGGTGCCCACCGTCCCCATGGCGACAGCCGCTGTCCCGATGGCCACAGCCGTTGTCCCCCCGGTGGTGGCGGCGGCAGCAGCAGCAGCAGCGGCGGCAGCTGCCCCTGCTCAGGAGGACTCCAAGACCGTGGAGCCACCACGCCGCCCGTGCAAAGCCACACGGAAGAAGAAGCATCTGGAACCTAAAGAGGACAGGGGGGGCCGCCGGGTGGCCATGTGTGACTTTCTGGGCCTGCCAGCTGGGGAGGATCCCAGAGTGTGTTACTGGGAGGGACAGGGTTCTGACCAGCTTCTGGGGGACTACCCCTACATCTCTGGTGCCATAAGTGGCTGGGAGTGCAACAATACCTCCAGGATCCTGAGTGGGTGGGAACCACCCAGCACCTGCTGGGCAGTGGATGGCCCCAGCACCTCCAGAGCCACAGGTCACTGCAGAGGCCCACACTGCTCTCTGCCATTAATCAGTGAGGCCTTCTGTCTCTCTCAGGGATCCAGGGCCACCCAGAGGGGTCGCCAGGGGGCACTGGAGCCATTGTCTCCCTCAGATGGGAGAACAGATCCACTGGTGCAATTTCTCTTGGTCAATGACCAAGTCCAGGTGCCCATCCAGCACTCGGAGATGGTAAATGTCGTCCTCCGAGAATACAACCCCGAGTGCTTTGATGATGATGATGACGAGGACGACACTACCACCATGAAGTGGGGGTGTGCCTTTGGTCGGTCAAAGGGCGGCTGTGCCAGAAGCCGGACCGATGTGATCATGCAGAAGATGGGGGAGGCTCAGGGTGGTTTTGTGGCTCCCTGCTTAGACAGGCCCAAGTTTGGCCTTCTGATGGTGGTGCTGAGCCTCATCTTCATGAAAGGCAACTGCATCCGGGAGAGTCTGATCTTTCATTTTCTCTTCCGGCTAGGGCTGGATGTCCGGGAGACCACTGGTCTCTTTGGGAATGCAAGGAAGCTCATTACGGATGAGTTTGTGAGGCACAAGTACCTGGAGTACAGGAGGATCCCTTGCACTGAGCCAGCGGAGTACGAACTCCTCTGGGGGCCCCGGGCATTCCTTGAGACCAGCAAGATGCTGGTCCTGAGGTTCCTGGCCAAACTTCACAGGATCGACCCCCAGAGCTGGCCCTTCCATTACCTGGAGGCGCTGGCAGAGTTTGACAGTGATGATGAGGAGGATGTGGAGGTGGAGGTGGAGGTGGAGGTGGTGGAGGAGGAGGAGGGCGATGACAATGAATCTGATGAGGAGCCCAGCAGCAGCACGGCTCCCCGCTAAGATGGGTTACAGAGAGACATCATTCCAGTGGGTCGAGGGCCAGAGGCCACAGAGAGACTATGGGGGGGAGGGGGAAGGGGTAATCTGTTCCTGTTGGGGTTTTTTTACATAAAAAAATCCAGTTCTGTGGTACGTGATGTGAACTTGAAGTTTTCAACCTGATCGTGTACCTTGCCAAAGCTTTTTGTACGTTCTTATGTGGTGTTCATTGGGACTGGCTGCTGTTCTCTTTGGTATTTTTTGGCCTCTGTAATTTTTTTTTGTCAATGAGATGTATGGTTTGCTGTCATGTATCCTCAGTGTTATGTTCTTGTATCAGAGCTGTGCAGATTTTGTGAAACGAATCGCTGAGTGAAACTGTTGTTCCCCTTTTTTCTGGTACAGTTCGTGTGTGAACTTTGTGGTGGGGTTTGTTCTTTGACTGTGAAATGCCTTGTCAGCTTAAAAATTATCTGGAGAAAATCTAAAGATCTATATCTACAGATAAAATATTCTTTCAGTATAAGATGGAAGTGTTTGTCTTTATTCTAATTCTCACCCTCTTAGGAGCCAAGTTACATCACACTGTTGGAATTGGAACAAAGATCAAGATCATTTATGCACAATATACATATATATATATATATATATATATATTTAAAAATATAGTAAGGCAGTTTCCAAGGAAAGTAGATTGTGGTGGGTGGCAAAACATGAGATTCCCAGTCAGCACAAAGTAAAACTTCACAAGTTTGGTATATGCCACCGAGAACCTCTATCTGGTTGGATTTTTAATCCCCAAGTTAAACAAACAAACAGGTAAACATACACACACGTTAGCAGCAAGCCCATAAAATTATAATGTGAAAGAAATTCCCCGCCCCCAGCAACTAGCATCCATCAAGATCATTAGCCACACGCAGAAAGGGACAAGGGGCCGCTTGTCAGTCTTGTGGCCCTCAGAGAGGGGGGAGGAATGGGAGTGCAACCATGGAGATGTGGGAAAGATGTGGAAAAAGAAAGATGTTGAGGGGCTAGGGACCCTGAAGACTGCAGGATAGGCTGATGAAATTGGAATTCTTTGGGACATAGACTGGACTAGGGTGGGGGTTAAGGGGAGGAGGAATCTAAATGAGTGTGGTCAGCTCTTGAGTAAGGGAGGTGTAAGGGGCAGAAGGAAGAGAATCATGGGAGGGACTAAACTGGCCCAAGTGGGAGTAAGCTATGTGCACACCTGTGAAGGTAGGCTACGAGGGACTTCCCTGGGGTCATTGTTCTTCCTGCAAATAGGGCATATTTCCACTGCTACCCCTTGTCACAATTGAGAAACTCCAGACCCCTGTGTGTGTGTGTGTGTGTGTGTGTATACACACGCATGTGTGCGAATACATGGGCATATGCATGTGTGGTTAGGAAATTCTATGTGAGGTTAATAGCAATTGTGGGTTTTATCTGCCACCTACTGGCCATGCTACTGTACTGCAGGTAGCGGGGATGCCAACGCCCTTTCTGCAGTTTTATGTCTTACCTAGATGGTAAGTAAGTACAGGTGGTAGCCGCCACATGCATCAGGACTTTGGTCCACAACCTTACCTACATCTGCGCCCAATGCTTCCTTCTTTCTCCATATAGTACAGGCCAAGTTGAAAGCCCTTCCCAAGGCCAATCCAAGGGCCATAGGCCCTGTAGCTTGGCCAATTGGGAACCCTGGGGAGGGGGGGGGCAGGAAATATGGAGAGACTGGATCCCTTCCGGTCACAACAGAGCTAAAGTTATCTTTTTGTTTTTGTTTTTCACACAACTGGACTTATTCCAGATCTGACTGGACAAAGGTGATTTTTACCAAAGTACCTAGATTCCCCCAAAACTCAGTCCTGCTATCTGAATGCTACCTTCAGTTATTTTTGATGACCAAACAAATACTCAGTGAAGATGATATATACCCCAGTAGAGAGCAATACTGAAGCTCAGTTTCTTGCTTGGTTTTAATTTACATATAATCTCTTGTGCCAGTACTGGGACTCAAACTCAAGGTCTCACACTCTTTCCGCCCGCCCCCAGCCATGGGGTTTGAAGCTCAGGGTCCGGATGCTGTCTGTTAGCTTTTGTGCTCAAGGCTTCTGCTCAACCACTTTGAGCCACAGCCTCACTTCTGGCTTTCTGGTAGCTCACTGGAAATAAGAGACTCAGACTTTTTCTGCCCAGGCTGGCTTTGAACTCTGGTACTTAGATCTCAGCCTCTTGAGCAGTTTGAAGTACAGGCATCAGCTGCAGGCAGATGCCAGCTAAGGTCTCATACTTTTTTTTTTTTTGTGCTGGTCATGGGGCCTGAACTCTGGGCCTGGGTGCTGTCCCTCAGCTCTTCAGCTCAAGGCGAGCACTCTACCACTTGAGCCACCTTCCCAGCCCCAGGCCTCACACTCCTGCTAGGCCTTTTTGCTCATAGTTGATGCTCTACCACTTGAGCCACACCTTTAACTCTGGCTTTTGTTGGCCGATGGGAGATAGGAGTCTTAGAGATTTGTCTGCCTAGGCAGGCTTCGAACATCAGACCCTAGATGTCAGTAACTGTGAGGAAGATAGGATTGCAGGCGTGAGCCACTCAGTTTATTTATAATCATTTCTATGGTTTTTCTCCCAACCATTTACTCATGGGGACCTTGAGCAGTATTTGTGGAGCAGTATTTGGAGAGATTTATTCTACAACGTTGTCGCTATATGCCAGGGGGAGCTGGCTTTTTTCCAGCTTGGTTCTGCTGCTCATATAGAGTCCTCTGAACTCAGGATGGGAATAAGTCTTTTCTTTTTCTTTTTTTAGTTCTTTTTTATTTCATTTTTATTGTTATTATAAACGTGATGCACAGAGGTGTTACAGTTACATAAATCAAATAAAGAGGACATTTCTTTTTGGACAGTGTCACCCCTTCCCTCGTTCTTTCCCAGTTTTTCCCGCCTGTCCCCACCCACAAGTTGTAGAGTTCATTTTAACATAGTGTCTAGTTAGTACCACAGCTGCATTTGTTCACCCTTTGTCCCTCCATTTCTGTGCTCCCCCTTACCCTCCCAAAAACAGATTGATAAAAAAAAACAAAGAAAAAAAAGAAAAGAAAACCAAAACAACAACAAAGGGGAAAATCTCTTGCTTCCATTTCCTGGAGTTCATTCCAATAAATATTACTGCATATGCTCAGAGGCACATAGGCATTGTGCCTTTGTGTTCTTCCCCTAAAAATATCCTCCTTTGGTCTCACTGTGTGTGAATGTCTAGAGTCCTGTATGATGTATCATGTCCCAGAGTATTTTATATCTGGCTTCCATATTAATAGATGCAAATTTGAATTTTTTCAAATTATGAGACATAAATGACAATAACCACAAAATGCACTTTCTATGTTACAAATGAAAAACTACATAAGCTAAACATTGCACTAGGTATTTTGAAAGCTGATGTTAAGAAAACAGAAGGCAGAATGTAAAGATGATATGCAAAATAGATGAAACTATGTGGAAACAAATTTAAGACCTAGTATTTTGAAAGTGTGAACAGGTAAATAAACATAGCACAAATATTTTCCCATAAAATGGAAAAAAATAAAACCCTTATAAGTAAATGAACTGAAAGCATCAAGGAGGATTAATAAAAACAGGAAACAGTTGGGCACTGGTGGCTCAAGCCTGTCATCCTAGCTACTGAGGAGGCTGAGATCTGAGGATCACAGTTCAAAGCCAGCCCAGGCAGGAAAGTCCATGAGACTCCTATCTCAATTAACCACCCCTAAACCGGAAGTGATGTTGTACTCAAAGTGGTAGAGCACTAGCCTTGACCAAAAAGATCTCAGGGACAGCTCCCAGGCCTGGAGTAGAGGCCCCACTATTGGGGGGGAAAAAAGAAAAGAAACAACTGATTTCCTTAGTATCTAAAGACAGAAATATTCCACCAGTATTATAATTTCCATTAATGATATTGGCATACCAAACAGCATAAAAGTGCATGAACATCCAGTATGAATAATGTTATTATGAAAATTGAATCCATGTACACATCTGAAAAAAAGCATAAGCAATGCTATTTACCCCGAAGTCAGTGAATCTTCAAGGAAATAAAACATTGTGGCCTTCCCATGGAAGTAATCTGAAATAAAAGCAAAGAAATAATCGTCAAGGGAATCGCGTGTAGAAGTTGAGAAGACTGTGATCCAAGGGTTGTGCTGCCTAAAAAGACTGTCCCTGGACAGAGCTAAGGTTTAGTGATGTTTCCCTTTAAATGTAGGAACTCTTCACTTAGGGTCCTTGACTTCCATTGATTGCAGAATAGAATTTCTGGACACGTCACAACGGTAATAAAACTTGGTGGAGCTTTCGTAAGTAAACAAGCAGGCAAGCAGACAGACAAAAGCAAACAAACACACAGAACGGCAGGGGCACACTCTAGCGTAGGGTGGGTGCTCTTACAGAAGATACACACACACACACACACACACACACACACACACACACACACACACACGAGTGCTCCTTGGCTGTTGGAGTATTTATAGGGTAAAGGCAGGGGGTCTGGCTTCAAAGTTATGTAAAGATAGGTGCTTTGTCTTTGCTTTAATCACACTTGGTGTGACTTTCTGAGTTTCTAGGTGAGAATGCATCCTGACATAAAACAGATCCTTACCCTTGAGATAAAGAGGCACCCTGCTATCTGCATTTTAGGGTAGGAGGTGGCTTAAGTTTGGGGAAGCATTTTTCTGAGGAAGGCATACATCGTGCCAGACCAAGTGTTAATTCTTGGGGTGAGGCATACTCTCTCAGGAAAGCATGCCTCCTGCTGTTTCTCTTTAAAGCGAAGATGGCATTTCTATGTTGCTAAATACCATATTTCTGAATTGCCTTCGCCAGGCCTTAATTTCCCTAAGTTACCTGCTTTAATTCCCCTTAAATGACTTTTGTTCCCGGAATCTTAAGGGAAGTTCATGAAGGGATGTCCCCTGTGATGGCTTTAAGATGACTGTACCTCATTTTCCCTTAGCCCATCCAGTTTCAAAACCATAGGGTTCCTCAGAAAACAACTTGACATTTGATGTAAATGGATATAATGAAAGACTGCGTATCCAAAATGATAGGTTGTAAAGCAGTTTTAAAATCTACATCTGAACAGTAGTTCAAGTATGTACCAGCGTATGATAGCCATAAAAGGATTTCAGTAGAAGATTATTTCACATTAGGCTGTATGAGTTTTAGTGGAAAGAAAACACAAAGTAGTACATATGTCTATGTTTTGTTTTCTTTGTGCCAGTATTAAGGCTTCAACTCAGAACTTCGTGCTTTTACTTTAGTATTTTTGCTGAAGGGTGGTGCAATACCACTTCAGACATAGCTCCACTTCCACTTATTTTTTGTTTTGGGTCTGATGTGGGGCTTGAACTCTGGGCCTGGGTGCTGTCCCTGAGCTTTTCAGCTCAAGGCAAATGCTCTACCACTTGAGTCACAGCACCACTTCCAGTTTTCTGGTGGTTTATCGGAGATAAGAGTCTCACGAACTTTCCTACCCCAGCTGGCTTTGAATCACAATCCTCAGATCTCAGCCTAGGGTTACAGGTGTGAGCCACCAGCACCTGCCCCACTTTTTTTCTTTTTCTTTTTTGCTGGTTAACTGAAGATAAATGTCTTTGGATTTGTCTGCCTGGGTTGGCTTCAAACTATCATCCTCAGATCTCAGCTTTCTGAGTATCTGAAATTACAGGTATGAGAGCCTGGCGTCTGGCACTTTTTATGTTTTTGTTCTTGTTGGTCATGGAGCTTTCACTCAGACCTGGGCACTGTCCCTAAGCAATTTCTACTCAAGGCTAGTGCGCTACCATTTTGAGCCACAACCCCACTTGTGGTTTTTGTGTGGTTAATTGGAGGTTAGAATCTCATGGGGACTTTTCTGCCCAGGCTGGCTTCAAATTGTGATTCTCAAATCTTAGCCTCCTGAGAAGCTAGGATTACAGGTGTGAGAGACTGATGCCTGGTTCACTGGTTTTTTTGTTTGTTTTTGTTTTTGCTGGTCATGGGGCTTGAACTCTGGGCCTGGGCGCTGTCCCTCAGCTCTTCAGCTCAAGGCTAGCACTCTACCATTTGAGCCACGACACCACTTCCAGTTTTCTGGTGGTTTATTGGAGATAAGAATCTCACAAACTTTCCTGCCCAGGCTGGCTTTGAACCTCGATCCTCAGATCTCAGACTCCTGAGTAGTTAGGATTACAGGCGTGAGCCACCGATGCCCAGCAAGGACCCTGTTTTGAAACCAGCCCAGGCAATAAAATCTGTGAGAACCCTTATCTCCAGTGACCAAGGGGAAAAGTCAAAAGTGGAGGTATAACTCACATGGCTGAGCTCCAGCCTTGAGTTGAAAAAAGCCAAGCAAGTGTGAAATTCAGGCCCTTGAGCTCAATCCCCCAGTGCAGACCCAAAAACAAACAAACAACAACAACAAAAGTTGTAAGATCAGTCTGCCCTGCCCAACTGGGAACTTTCTCTCCATCACATCAGCTGTCCAGTCATGGAAGGTTTCCCATTTTGTGGGGTCAGTGGTTCCTTCTCCATGGGTGTGGCCAGTTTCCGCTCCCACCTTTCCCACAGTGCCTTCTCCTTCTGGGCTGCCGGGCGCCCACTGGTCTCTGTGTCACCACAGACAAAGAGCAAACCTTATGAGCTGAGGGAAGGCATGGAGGAGACTCCAGCCTGAGGCCTTCCCTCAGCCCTCAGCTGAAGCTGATTAAAGGTGGCTCAACCCAAACAGGAACTCTAAAAAAAATGAATGCAGGGCGCCCTCTGCTGGACAGGTCGCAGACTTCCTTAGGTTCTGAGCTGAAAACCTAAGTAGCCAAGGAGGGAGGGCTGCAGGGGAAGAAGCCCCTAATATTTGGATTTAAGACCCATTCTGTATGCTCTGGAATCTTTTTGGAAGCTACAGGGAAGAAGTAGTTTGTTAGGATCTAAAGTTTGGCTTCAGCCGTGCACTGGTGGCTCACACCTATCATCCTAGCTACTCAGGAGGTTGAGATCTGAGGATCATCAGTTCAAAGCCAGCCTGGACAGGAAAGTCCATGAGACTCTTATCTCCAATTGATCACCAGAAAACTGGAAGTGGTGCTGTGGCTCAGAGGTAGAGCACTGGCCTTGAACGAAAAAAGTTCAGCAATAGCACCCAGAACTTGAGTTCAAGCCCCCTGACCCACTAAAAGAAAAAGAAAAAGGTAAGAAAAGAAAAAAATAAGTTTGGCTTTCCCAGAAAGACTTTCCAGGACACAAAGCCACTGTGTGTCCATCTTCAGAGCCCAAGTTAGTTCCTCCTGAGTGCAAGCCATTTCTTATTTCCAAATCTCTCAGAGTGATCCACTGCAAGTCTCATGAAGGGATCCAATCCTCAGTCTTGCAATAGGAGCATGCTGAAGGCCTGTAATGCTCAAATCCTTTGAGCGTTGGAAAGTCGTAATGTTTAACAGATGGTACATAAGCTGGTATAGTGGCTTACGCCCATGATCCTGGGAATGGGGGGGGGGATAAGGAGGATTAAGTTGGAGGCCAACCCCTCTCCCCCTCAAAAAAATAAGTTCAGAAGAAGACCTGTCAAATCTTAAAAAATACTCAGGAAGCTGAGATCTGAGGATTGTGGTTCAAAGCCAGCCCGGCCAGGAAAGTTCGTGAGACTCTTATCTCTAATAAACCACTAGAAAACTGGAAGTGACACTGTGGTTCAAGTGGTAGAGCACTTACCTTGAGCTGAAGAGCTCAGGGACAGTGCCCAGACCCAGAGTTCAACCAACAACAACAACAAAAAAAAAACTAAAAAATGTGTGTGTGACAGGGAATATCTGTCACCCAAACTACAGAGGAAGGATAAGTAGGAAGTTCACAATCCAGGATGAGCAGAACATTAAGGTGAGACCTTCAAAAACTAAAGGAAAAAAGTCTGGGGCAAGGCTCACGTGGTAGAGCCCCAGCCTCACAAGTTCAAGGCCCTTAGTTCAACCTGAGGGGGGGGAGGGTGAGATAAGGAAATAGATGATAGATAAAAAGGGAGGGAGAAAAGGGAGGAGAGGGATGAAGGGAGAGACGTGAAAAAGAAGGTAGAGAAAGCTAGGCACTGGTGGCTCACGCCTGTAATCCCAGCTACTCAGGAGATCTGAGGATCCAGGTATGAAGCAAGCTGGGGTAGAAAAAGTCTGTGAGACTCTTATCTCCAATTAATCCCAGAAGAAGCCAGAAGTGCAGCTGTGGCTCAAATGGTAGAGTAAAAGCCTTGAGTTCAAGCTCCAAGACCCAAAAAAAATGGTAGAGAAAGAGGGAGAGGCTGGGCACCGGTGGCTCATGCCTGTCATCCTACCTATTCCGGAAGCTGGGATCAGGGTTCAAAGCCAGCCCGGGCAGGAAAGTCTGTGAGACTCTTCTCTCCAATGAACCACTAGAAAACTGGAAGTGGTGCTGTGGCTCAAGTGGTAGAGAGCTAGCCTTGAGCTGAAGAGCTTAGGGACAGTGCCCAGGCCCAGAGTTCAAGCCCCATGACTGACCAACAAAGAAAAAGAAAGAAAGAAAAGAAAGAGGGAGAGGGAGAGCTAGGAAGAGAGATTGAGGGAAATGGAGAAAGGAAGGAAGGAGGGAGGGGAAGAAGGAAGGGGGAAGGAGAGACAGTATGTCAGTGGGGAGCACTTCTCATTAACTTATTTCTGCACCTTCCTGTGTCCAGGAAGACGCTGCTCTCTGTGCCAATGGCCTGGGGTCCTGCATGCTGCTGGCCCACCTGTGGATGACAGGGGCTGCCCATGCCTTTGCGTTTGCTTCTGAATGGCTGAGAGCCCAGGCAATGGCAGAGTACAGCCCGCCAGCGCCGCCGGTCACCAGGACCTTTTCTGCAATCAGCAAACCTGCCGGAGGGTGCTCAACTGCGTCTCAGACTCTTCCCCCTGAAATCGAGACGCAGCCCCAAGATGTGCAATAGGAATGCGGATGTTGTGTTGAAAAGTGAGTGTTTGCTTGGCTGGGAGCTACAGAGATCGTGCAGGAGAAATCAGGTTGATCCTTCGTTTCCTTTTTCCAGATCTTATACAGATGTGGAGCCACACCAAGCTGGAACAGGCACATCATTAGTTCAGCCATATTATCCCTGCTCCTTAACCAGTCCGTACCACCGCAGTCCACACACAGGACTGACCCACCACCACAGACTTCTCTCTTGCTGCACAACCATACCTGAGCCTTTCCCAGCATGCCCGATCTCTGGCTATCACCACTTTCTTCTCCAAGGCTGTGATTTGTTGTCATTTCAAGAATATTATCAGCCAGGTGCTAGCAGCTCACACCTGCAACCCTGGCTCTTCAACAGGCTGAGAGCTGAGGATCGAGTTGGAAGCCAGCCTGGGCAGGAAAGTCTGTGAGACTCTTCTTATCTGCAATGAGCCAGAAAAAAAAAAGTCAGAATTGGAGGTAGGGCTCAAGTGAAAGGAGTACCAGCTTTGAGCAGAAAACACCAAGGGAGAGCAAAAGGACCTGAATTCAAGCCCTAGGATGGACCAAAAAAAAAAAAAAAAAAAGAAAGAAAGAAAAAAGAAAATAAAGAATATTATGCAAACAGGATTATCCCTTTGAGACTGGAATGTTTTCCTTCAGCATTATGTCTTTGGTATTGATCCAAATGATTGCATGTGTCAACAGCTAATTCCTTTTTAATACTATTAAAATATTTACTTACAGAAGATATTAACTAAAATATTTTGTATTATCCCCAATTCTGAGCTGTTACACATTTGCTATGAAAATGCCAGCCAGCGCCTGCTTCTTTTTATTATTGTTGTGGTAAGAATCAAACCCAGGGGCTCATGCATGCTTAAGCAAGTATGCTCCCACAGAACCACCCCCAGCCCAGATTTTGATTTAATGTTTTGTCAGCCATGGATCTTAAACTCAGGGCCTGAGTTTTTGTGCTCAAGGATAGGACTCTGTCACTTGAACCACAGCTCCATTTTTGACTTTTTGGTGGTTCATTGGAGATAAGAGTCTTGCAGACTTTTCTGCCTGGGCTGGCTTTGAGCCATGATCCTCAGATCTCAGCCTCCTGAGAAGTGAGGATTCCAGAAAAGGTTTGTGTGTTGGCCCTCCTTGATGATTTTGTGTTACTCTCCTTTGCTCATTTTCTAAATGACTTTTTGTTGTTGTTTTGAAATTGTTGAGAATTGAGCATTCTTTCATTATTCCAGACTGGAGTCCATGATTAGGCATGTATAAGTACTCTTTTCTAATTTGTAGTTGGGCTTTCCATCTTTAATATGGGTCTTTTACAGAGAAAAGAAAATTTTTAGTGAGGCTTAACTTCCTTCTTCTGGAGATTATCTTTTTCATTTTTTTTTGCTGGTAGTGGGTCTTGAGCTCTGGGCTTGGGCATTGTCCCTCAGCTCTTCAGCTCAAGGTGAGCACTTTACCACTTGAGCCACAGCGCCACTTCTGGTTTTCTGGTGGCTAATTGGAGATAAGACATTCCTGCCTGGGCTGGCTTCGAACCGCAATCCTCAGATCTTAGCCCCCTGAATAACTAGGATTACAGGCGTGAGCCACCAGCTCCCAGTGATTACCTTTATATGTACTGTGCTTTTGGTGTCATGTAGAAGAATTCTTCAGCTTATATATTTATTATTAATTTATTCTTGTGCTGGCACTGGAGGTTGAACTCAGGGCCTTGTGTTCTCCCTATAAAATAGAATAAAAAGATTTTCAGATGTTGTGAGCCGGTAGCTCATGCCTGTATTCCTAGCTACTCAGGGGGCTGAGATCTGAGGATCACAGTCAGCCCAGGCAGGAAAGTCCATTAGCCTCTTATCTCCAATGAACCACCAGGATACTGGAAGTGGCACTGTGGCTCAAAGTGGTAGAGAGCTAGCCTTGAGCAAAAAGAGTTCAGGGACAGCACCCAGGCCCTGAATTCAAGCCCCACCACTGACAAAAAGAAAAGAGTCACGTGGCACAAACTTTATCCCTAGATTTGAGGGTGAGATGGTGGGACTTTAAGGGGCTGGGCCAATGGGAGTTGATTAGGTGGTGGAAGCCCCACCCTCCGAAGGGATTAATGTAGTTAAAGCAGTCAGTTAGAACAGCAGGTGGTTGTTGTTAAAGCCACACCACCCCTTCGTGTGCAGTCTCTTCTGCATGCAGGTAAATTTCCACGTCTCTACCTTGTAATAGAGCCAGGTGATCAGGGCAAACACGGGATAGTTGTGCCACGCTTCCTGGACTAATCTGGTCTTCCTGGCAGCCAACTAGTTATCTTTGCAGATTACCCAGCATCAAGTATTTTGAAGGGAGGCCTGAAATGCACAAAGTGACATGGTTAATAGTTTCCATAGATTATCATACTTGATTTTATTTTTATTTTTTTAATTTTTTTTGGGGGGGGGTCCTGTCGTGGGGCCTGAACTCTGGGCCTGGGCGCTGTCC
>NW_012267231.1:10193482-10214993 GCF_000151885.1 Dipodomys ordii | reverse complement strand
CTGTCCTTCAAGTTCTACCACTTGAGCCACAGCACCACTTCTGGCTTTTTCTGCTTATGTGGTGCTGAGGAATCGAACCCAGGGCCTCATGGATGCAAGGCAAACACTGTACCACTGAGCCAACTTCCAAGACAAGACCTCAAAATTCTTAAACGCTGGGTGCCAGTGGCTCACGCCTGAGGCTGACATCTGAGGAATGCAGCTTGAAGCCAAGCCTAGGCAGGGAAACATGAGACTCTTTTTATTTTTTTTGGGGGGGGGTCGGTCGTGGGACAAGAACTCTGGGTCTGGGCGCTGTCCCCCAGCTCTTCAGCTCAAGGCTAGTGCTCTACCCCTTGAGCTACAGCGCCACTTCCGGTTTTCTGGTGGTTTCTTGGAGATAAGAGTTGCACGGACTTTCCTGCCAGGGCTGGCTTTGAACCATGATCCTCAGATCTCAGCCTCCTGAGTAGCTAGGATTACAGGCCTGAGCCACCAGCGCCCGGCCCATGAGACTCTTATTTCCAATTAATCACAGAAAAAGCTGGAGGTGTCCCTGTGGCTCCAGTGGTGGAGTGCTAGCTTTGAGCAAAGGAAGCTCAGGGACAGTGCCCAGACCCTGAGTTCAAGCCTCAGGATGGGCAAAATAAAAATTCTTAAAGAAGAGTTAAACCATTTATGAAATGACCATATCAACCACCAAACATGTATAAATAGTATGTTTTAATAAAGGTAAAATGATGATGATGATGATGATGAGCGGCAGTGGCTCATACCTATAATCCTAGCTACTCAGGAGGCTGAGATCTAAGGATCACGGTTCAAATTGCCTTCATCCTGTGCAGGAAAGTGTGTGAGACTCTTATTTTCACTGTATTAGCAAAAAATCCAGAGGTGGACCTGCGGTCAGTGGCAGAAAGCTAGACTGGAGTGAAAAAACTCAGACACAGGAGTTTAAGTACAACACTGGCATAAAATAACCAACAAATAAAAATTCTAAAGCTGGACACTGGTGGCTCACGCCTGTAAACCAGGAGGCTGAGATCTGAGGATTTGGTTCCAAGCCAGCCTGGGCAGGAATGTAAGACTTTTATCTTCACTAAGCTATAAAAGTAAAACAGAAACAGATCTGTAGCTCAATTGGTAGAGTGCTAGCCTTGGGCAAAAGAAGCTAAGGGACATGGCTCACATTTAAGTTCAAGCCCCAGGATTGGCACTAAATAATTAATATCGTACACTATTTTCTCATCTTTTTTTTTTTTAAGTCAGTCATGGGGCCTGAACTCTGGGCCTGGGTGCTGTCCTTCAGCTCTTCAGCTCAAGGCGAGTGCTCTACCACTTGAGCCACAGTACCACATCCAGCTTTTTCTGCATATGTGGTGCTGAGGAATTGAACCCAGGGCCTCAGGCATGCAAGGCAAGTTCTCTACCACTGAGCCACCTTCCCAGGCCAGGCATTGCCTCTTGACATTGCCCTTTTCTGGTCCTCCAACCTTGGGGATTCTAATTGCCTCCCCAGGGCAATTAGACTGTGGTTTGGATAATGATCCTTCGTCAAGGGCTGGCTGGGTGTCCGCCTCCTTGGGGAGATGGATGCAGATACATTACCAGTGGCATCTTGGAATCCTGATATTCCCTGGGGGGTTGATTCAGGACGTCTTTGCTTATGATCCCTGCCCAGGATCCCTCGGGAAGCTCAGCAGGTGACAGTGAGCAAGATGAAGCAGGAAGTGACCGGGATTGCACTGCCACAAACAGTAGACAGGTCTGTCGTCCAAAACCGGGAATAGATATGTCTTATAAACATTTCCAACTCATTTCTGGTAAAAGCATGAAGACAACCAATTGGTAAAAGAATCGTTTCAGTGAGGAATACTAGAAATGTCAGTCCAGATGCAAATCTGAAACTTTTTCTTTTTTGTTGGTTGTGGGGCTTGAACTCAGGGCCTGGGCGCTGTCTCTCTGCTTCTTTTGCTCAAGGCTAGGGATCTACCACTTGAGCCACAATTCTACTTCCGGTTTTCTGGTGGCTCATTGAAGATAATTCTCACGGGGACTTTTCTGCCCAGGGGTGTCTTCAAACTGTGATCCTGAGAGCTCAGCGTCTTGATTAGCTGGGATTGCAGGTATGAGCCACCAGCGCTGGACTGCAAATCTGAATTCTTGACATTGACCTCACACTTTATACAAAATCTAACATAAACCACAGACCTCAAAAAAATGAAAAGCTGTAAAAAAAAACACTTTCTGAGGTATGAAATACATATAGGAGCAAATTTGCATGGCCTGTGTGTTTATTTTGTTGTTGTTGGAGGTGGTCATGGGGGTTGAACTCAGGGCCTGGGCACTGCCCCTGAGTTCTTCAGTTCAAAACTAGCGCTCAACCACTTTAAGCCAAAGCCCCACTTCCAGTTTTCTGGTGGTTCCTTGGGAATAAGAGCATCACAAATTTTCTTGCCTGGGCTGGCTTTGAACCCTGACTCTCTGTTTCTTGAATAGCTAGGATTAAAGGCATGAGCCACCGGTGCCTTGTAATCCAATTTCTATAGGACATAGAGCAGAGTATTTTAGGCTGTGAAGCTATTCAGTCTGCCTGCTGTGTGAATTATTTTTCCTGTCCAGCAAGCAGCAGCACCTGGCTTTCTATACTGTATGTTCTGCAGCTGTGAACGACATGCCTTCTGGCTCCAGTTCTAGTCATTAAGCAGGGTCTCCTCTGCCACCTCGTGGCCACTTTGTGAAACAGCAGCTCTTTGTATTTCCTCGTCCTTAGCAAAGCCCTTCTTCAGTCTCACTAAGGCTGTAACTAGTGTGCTGCCCTCTGCTGGTGACTACGTAAACTAGCAGCTTTGGTGAGGGCAAGAAATCCGAAGTAGTTTAAAAATGAGGGCTGACTGCAGACCAGGTCCACAGGCGCCCAGGATTACAGAAAAGGGTCCCTGAACCACGTTTTGTAAATGCAATGGTAGTCGTACAAGTTGAGAATCCCTTCTCTAAACTGCTTGAGGACAGAACAGTTTTGGATTTTTTTCTGGAGTTATAAATCACTCCAATAAATAAATAAATCCTCTGTCGAGGATTAATTTATTTTATTTGCATCTATTGTGAGTGCTCTAAGGGTATTTTTTTCTTTCCTTTGCAGTCCAAGACCAGACTTGAATTCAGTACCTGTCACTTTTGCTCATTGCTCATAGACTAGTGCTTTATCAACTGAGCCATGCCTCCAACCCCTGTAAGGGTATTATTTTTTGTCACTTGTGGGGCTTGAACTCAGGGCCTGTGCCCTGTCCCTGAGATCTTTTGCTCAAGGTTAGGACTCTACTACTTTGAACCTCAGTGCCACTTCTTGTTTTCTGGTGGTGAATCTGAGATGAAAGTCTCAGAGACTTTCCTGCCCTGGCTGGTTTTGAACCAGATCCTCAGATCTCAGTATCCTAAGTAGTTAGGGTTAGATGCAAGCCCTGGCATCCAGCTCTGTAAGGCCATTTTTAATAAAATCTTTTAAAATATTTTTTTTTTGCATGAAACAAAATCCCATGGTCTCTAATTTCCCCCTGTGGTGTCACATTGGGATGCTAAAAGGTTTGAATTTGGGAGGACTTTAAATTCACTAATTTTAGATTAAGGATGCTGAGCCTATATTTTTAGTGCAATTATTATATAAATACATATTATAATTTCCTAAGTTTTTATTTCCAAAATCTGCTCTTATTTTGCTGTTAGTGGAGTTTGAGAACTGTCCTTTTGTGGTTTTGCTCAGGGCCTCTCTGCCCCTTGAATCACAGCTCCACTTCTAGCTTTTTTTTTTTTTGGTGGTTTATTGGAGATAGGGTCTCACAGAATTTCCTGCCTGGGCTGCCTTTGAACTGCAGTGCTCAGATTTCAGCCTTCTGAGTAGCTAGGATTATGGATGTGAGATATTACACACACACACACACACACACACACACTAACTCATGCACTCACATTAAAAAAATCTTGAACTTCTACAATGATTTCTAGAGTGGTATGAAACTAAGCTAGAAAAGATGTAGAGCAAGGTAAAACACCGTGGAGGAGGGGTGTAACAGAGAACACTGGTGACTGTATGGTTGCATGTTTCTGTGTGAAGGTACTGGCATTCTGAATCGTGTGTGTGTGTGTGTGTGTGTGTATCTGAGTATGTGAGTTGTGATGGTGTGTGAGTTGTGATCTGTGACTGTCATTATAACTGTCATGAGGAGCTGGGAAAGCAGCCCTGATATAGACAAGCAACATCTGTGTATTGTGTGATTATGCACACGTGTGGATGTGTGTGAGCGTATGATGGTCAGCCCATGAATCTGTAGAAGTAAGTCTTATATGTGGACTCATCCATACAAAGGTATGTTACTGAGTCTGTATGTTTGTGTATGTCGGGGTGTGTGGTTTTGTTCTGTTTTTGTTTTTTGTCAGTCATGGGGCTTGAACTGTGGGCCTGGGCACTGTCCCTGAGCTTTTCAGCTCAAGGCTAGCACTCTACCTACTTGAGCTACAGTGCCACTTCTGGTTTTCTGGTGGTTTATTGGAGATAGGAGTCTCATGGTCTTTGCTGCCTAGGCTGGCTTTGAACTGTGATCTTCAGATCTCAGCCTCCTGAGTAGCTAGGATTACAGGCATGAGCCACTGGTGCCCGGCTCAGGGTGTGTTTTAAAGTGTTAGATGCTTTTGTGTATGTTATTAAGGTTGTGTCTGGACATATTTTATATGTTCTTGTACATGCGTTCTTGTGACATCTGGGTTCTGTAATAGTGTTTTAGCATATGCTGTGAATGTAGAGATCTGTATGGGTATATTAAGGTGTCTCTGTGGCTATCTATGAATACATGGGGGAGCCTTGTGCATAAATATGTTTGTGTATACGTCTGTGTGCTTGTATTCACATGGCCATTTTCAGTAAATGTAGAGAGGGCACATAGCTGGAACACCCTATCTCAAAATAAACTGAGACTGGTGGTGTCTGCCTGTGGTCCCAGCTTCTGGGGGTTGGAGGCAAATATAGCCAAACTCAACAGGAAAAACTTCCTGAAAGCAAACTAAAAGCCAGAAGCCCAGGGGCATGGCTCCAGTGGCACGCTGCTTGGCTAGCACACAAGGACCTGAGTTCCAGCCCCTATACTGAAGATAAAAGACAAGGCCACGTGTGTTCGAGTCTTGTTTGCTCTAGCCATCACCAATCACACTGGAAGGTTGGGGAGATTACCTAAAACACTCTCGTTTACATCTACGGTACATAAAATAGGAAATCAGCCAGTAACACCAAGACCTTGATCTCCCACATTTGGGACCCTCTCAGAGCTGGGGAAGTGAAGAACTGCCTACCATTTTAAGGTAAGACGTTGCTAAAAACGTCTGTGAGATTATAGGACCAGGACCTCTGAAAAGCCAGAGTTGTTAACAACGCAAAGGGCTTTGCTCCCCTGGCTTCCTTCAAAACACAGCTGTGAAATGGTTGCCTCACACCTGTTATGTCAGAGGGCTAATGTTTAGACTCTGCCAACTGTCTGATGTCATTTCCCTGAGGATTTTTCTTTTTCTTTCTTTCTTCAGGCAAATCCTGGATATTCATGGCAGGCGATTCTTCCTGTGATTTCTTCCTGGTGTTGTATGAATTTTTCTTAAATTGAGAGGCAACAAACTACCGTGGTGCTGTTTCCTGGAAGCAAAGTTATGATGTATGAATTCCGTGTGGAATGAAGAAATGGAGCCAAACATATCCACCACCTTATCAGCAATTCTGAAAGTAAAGTATGCATTACTTAATGGTAGCCATTTTGTCCTGCCCCCAGCCTCTAGTGACCCCATTTTGCGATCTGATCTTTGTTCTTGGTTGATATTCAAACAGCAGTCACCTAGGATTCATCTTTGTGCGTCTCACATCTTCACTTAGTAGAATGTTCTCATACTCCATTCATATCGGTGCAGAAGAGAGGATCTTTTGTGCGTGTACCATGTGTGTGCACCAGCCCTGGGGCTTGAATTCAGGGTCTGGGCTTTGTCCCTGAGCTTCTTTTGCTCAACTCTATATAAGCTTTTTGGTAGTTAGAAAGAAGAGTCTTCATCTACTATTCTGCCCGGGTTGGCTTCAAACCACGACCTTGAGCCATCGGCCTCCTGAGTAGCTAGGATTACAGGTGTGAGCCACCGGTGCCTGGCAGCGTAGTATTCTTCTATGGGCTGAGTTTGAATCATCCGCCAGATGTTACTCACGGAGGGCTCAATCCAGATGCAGCTAGGCTGGGTGGTGGGTGCTCAGAAGTGAGGGGATGGGGGGACCCTGGACCTCCGCACAGGGGAGTTCACTGCTGCCTGTGGGAAGATGGGCTGGCTCCCCCTGGAGGAAGCGTGTCCCTTGACAGTGTCACACGCACGTGTATAGACACCTCACAGGCACACTGAGGGGACTGCGGCACTGGGAGCTGGGCTGCCCTGGAGGAAGCATGTCCCAGAAGGAGGGAGGTCAGGTCTGGCTGGTGCCATATTGGCCACCTGGCGGATGGTAGGGTCTGGCTTGTTTTCATGCTGGGGGAGGAAACTGAGGAACTTAAGGGGTTCTTGGACTGGGGAGCTCTCTGGTACTTGGACTGGGAAGCCCGCGTGTTTTCTCTGCTTCCTCAGAGCTTTGACATGGGCAGCGCTGTCACACCGTCCACTGTCCTGCATGACCCTGGACTCCACACAGGCCCGGAAACAACAGAGCCCAACGACCGAGCGCTGATGTCTCTAAGACCAGTACCCAAGTCAACCCTTCATCCATTAAGGCGGTGTGTGTGTGTGTGTGTGTGCGTGCGTGTGCATGCGCATGTGTGCGCACACGTGTGCATGCGTATGTGTGTGTGCGCGCGCGTGCATGCATATGTGTGTTAGCGTGTGCACGTGGTGGTCCTGGGGCTTGAACTCAGGGCTTGGGCACTATTTTTGAGCTTTTCATGCTCAAGGCTAGTAGTGCTCTACCACTTGAGCCACAGCTGCACTTGTGGCATTTTGGGTGGTGAATAAGAAAGTCTCACAGATTTTCCTGCCCAGGCTGGCTCTGAACACTATCTCAGATTTCAGCCTCCTGAGTAGCTAGGATTAGTTTCGAACCACTGGTACCCGGCCCATTACGATGATCCCCGCTCCCCGCCCCCAATGTCCTGTTGCAGGAACAGACGGTGACAAGGACGGCTGCACTGTGTGTACGGTGCAGCCCCTCCACCCTCTTGCAGATGGTTAACTCTAACTTGTATATTGTGAAGTAATGTGGTGGGACCATAAGGATGCAGAGCCGGGTGCCATGGTGGCTCACGCCTGTCATCCTAGTGACCCAGGAGGCTGAGATCTGAGGATTGCAGTTTGAGGCCAGCCTGGGCAGGAAAGTCTACGAGACTTTTTTTTTGGTTGATCATGAACTCTGAGCCTGGGCGCTGTCCCTGAGCTCTTTAGCTCAAGGCTATCACTCTACCATTTGAGCCACAGCGCCACTTCCAGGTTTTTCTGCTTATGTGGTGCTGAGGAATCGAACCCAGAGCCTCATGCATGAAGGTAAGCACTCTACCACTGAGCCACCTTCCCAGCCCCAAGACCCGTATCTCTAATTAATTACCAAAAATCCAGAAGTGGAGCTGTGGCCCCAAAGTGGCAGGGCACCAGCTTTGAGCAAAACAAAAAGGGAATGTGGCTTAGTGGCAGAGTGCTTGCCGATCATGCTTGAAGCCCTGGGTTTGACTCCTCAGTACCATGGTAATACATATAGAAAAAGCTGGAAGTGGTGCTGTGGCTCAAGGGATAAGAGTGCTGGCCTTGAGCAAAAGAAGCTCTGGGACAAAAGTGCCCAGGCCCTGAGTTCAAGGTCCTCCCCCCACTTCCCCCCCCAAAAAAAACCCCTCAAGGATGGCATACATGCACAGAAGTCAAGCCCCAGGACCAGCACAAACCAACAAACAAAAGCAGACACAGGGGTTCCGATTGCTCTTCAGTCTGTTGATCGCAAATCCTCTGGGTACACAGGAAATGAATTCCTACAGCTTGTCGAGATGCTATCTGTGGATGGTGCTGTTGTGGTTTTCATGAACTGTGAGGAGTTACATTCACACCAGCAGTTCTGTTCCACATTCTCAAGAAAACACTTCCGTTTTATATATAAAATAGTGTGTGGGGGTCATCACGGATGCTTTGTTCCGACGGTGGGAGGATGGAGTGGGTGACTGCGGGCCCGTGGGCTCGGGTCTGTTGGAAAGGGCTGCTCCTGAACCCCAAGCAGCGCCTTCCTGGATCGTGGGCTGGCACAGGCGCTGGCTTCCCATGACGGCCCCGGACAGTACCTGTCCAGATTCAAAGAAGTTATGAGGCTTTGGGCTGGGAAGGTGGCTCAGTGGTAGAGTGCTTGCCTTGCATGCATGAGGCCCTGGATTCAATTCCTTGGTACCACATACACAGAAAAAGCTGGAAGTGGCACTGTGAAACATGATGATAAAGTGCTAGCCTCGAGCAGATGAAGCCCAGGGACAGTGCCCTGAGCTCAAGGGAAAGGACTAGAAAAAAAAAAAAGTCATGGGGCTTCAGAAACAGCCCCAAAGCCCTATGGAGACAATGGAAACGCCATAGAGGGTGGCTCTTTATTTTCTTGTTCTTGCAGAGGGTTCTAGTTACACGAATGAGACCAGAGTGCAATCCTTGTTGAACCAGGTCTCCCCTCCCTCGCTCTGTTTCCCCCTCCCGTCCCCACCTACAAGATGTCCAGTTCATTTCCCACAGGGCCGAGTCTCACCGTTGTGTGTTCACTTTGTTCCACCTCTTGTGTGCCCTCCATTACCTTCCCAAATACAAGCAATCCAATGAGACAAAAGGGAAAAAAAAACAGAAACAATGGCAACTAAACAATGCCTGTTTCCTCATCTTGGAGTGCATTTGGTAAAGTATTATTTTATATGATCATAGGCACACAGCTATTGAGCCGTTGTCAACCTCTCCTATGCACATCCTCCCTTGGTCTCAGTGTGTGAAAGTCTAGAGTCCTATATAATTCATCATGTGCCTATGTGTATGTTTAATACATTATATAAATGTATTTATAAATATATATATAAGTATATATTTAAATCGTGTGTTTACAAGAAAAAAAGGAAATGTAATCATTACTATGGAACTTTAACCCCTCTGTACATCACTTTTACAATACAACTTTTTTAAAAGAGAAAACTGTTATTATCCCCCCCCACAAAAAAAAGTACTTAACTCTTTCTGAATAGTTAGACTGCTGAGCTGTGACCTTCTTGCCTTTGGGGGCAGGGGGTGTTTCAGAGCTTGTGTCTGCAAATATTTGTCCATATTTGCTCCATTTCTTACTCTGCAAGTTGTATACGGGGGATTGTACAAATATTTTTTCCAAGGATGAGGAGATAAATGGCCATGATATTATAATCCCTGCCCAGCAGTTATGTGGAATTCTTGCTGAAGGGACCAAGGCAGAATGGATGAGGTCTTCCCACATCTCTGTGTTGACTTCTTCACTTTCATTTTGTCATGAACTGCTTGATTACTGCCCTATGAAGCATGGTGGGAGGCCCAAGAACTCCAAGAAGCTTGCAAAATAAAGCGCAATGCGGGCTGGGAATGTGGCTTTGGGGTAGAGTGCTTGCCTAGCATGGATGAAGCCCTGGGTTTGATTTCTCAGTGCCACATACATGGAAAAGGCCAGAAGTGGTGCCGTGGCTCAAGTGGTAGAGTGCTAGCCTTAGAGCAAAAGAAGCTGGAGGATAGTGCCAACGCCCTGAATTCAAGCCCCAGGACGAGAATAACAAAATGATCCTTCCCTGTTGCAGTGTTTCAAGCAGAGGCAAATTGGTTAACACCTTTAATTCTCTTACTTTACTGGAATTGTGAGACCATTTGATGGCGGTCTGAAAGACAGATTCCCTGATTTTCAAAGAGTGAGTCTGTGCTAGTACTGATACGAAGAACAAAAAAAAATAGTAATAATTTTGTTACTGATTTCTCTTGTTTAGTTAGATTCTCTAGTCCAAACCTCCTCCCCCTCCCCTCATTTCTCAGATTTGTAATTCTTCTTTGGAGACTGAGCTAGTGCTTTTAGGAAGAGCAGATAATGCACTGTGCCAGCCAGCCCTAAGTGCTGCTTCTTGTATTTGTGTCATTCTGTCTTGAGAAATGAAAAATATTCTAATGAAAGAAATTTTAACATAAAAAATAGTGTGTGTTGGCCCTTTGTGCTATCCCTGAGGGTTATTTTGCTCAAGGCTAACTCTCTACCTTTGACCCACAGCTCTGAATTTCAGCTTTTTCATGGGTAATTGGACATAAGAATCTCATGGAGTTTGCTGTCCAGGCTGGCTTTAAACCAGGATCTTCAGATCTCAGTCCCTGAGTAGCTAGGATGACAGGTGATTCGGGTGCCTGGTTATTAACCAGCCTCTCTCCACTCACCCTCTCCTATACATGCCCTGGCATCTGGTAACTACTGTTCTAGTTTTATCTACAAATGTATACCTTTTCAATTCCACGTGAGTGAAACCATGGATTCTGACACTCCCTTTGCCTGTTTTTTTTTTCTTCACTTAAATTTATGGTTTCTGGATCCATCCATGTTGGTACAAATTTCAGAATTTCCTGAATACTGAATTTTCAGAATTTCCTGGAATACTGAATAGTATTCCATTGTGTGTACATCTACAAACCCCCTCACACACACACACACACACACACACACATTGTTTTTATTCATCCACCAACCCTTACAATAATTCAGCACCTAGACAACTGTGGACAGTGTAATAAAATAGGAGTGCAGCCATCTTGCCTTCTTTTTGACATTCTGAAGTCACTTCATTTGGATCTATTAACACAATTGTGGGATTGTGAGATGGATCAATTGATAATTGTGGTTTTTGTCATTGTTTTGGCCATACCAGATTTTGAGCTCAGAACCTTAGGGTCAGTCTGCTTGCTTTCATGGCTGACATGCTTCCACTTGAACCATGGCCGCAGGTGTTTTTTTTTTTTTATTAGATGGAAGTCTCTTGGACTTTGCCTTGGCTGGCTTTGAACTTCAGTCCTGCATATGTCAGTCTCCCAAATTGCTAGAGTTCAGAGGAGAGCCAATAGTGCCTCCTGAATTGTGAGGAACCTCTGTATTGCTTTCTAAGTGGCCGCATTAATTTATCTTCCTACCAATGGTTTATGAGTATTCCCCATTTCTTCACACCCTTGCCTTGTTTGTTTTCATCTCTTTCCAATAATGGTGATTGTAACTGGAGTGAAATATATTTCACTGTGGGTGTAATTTCCATCTAAATGATGGCCAGTAGGCTGGGAAGTTCTTTAGCTATTGAACATCTTAAGCAAAGAGGAAAAAAAAACTGGAGGAATATTATGTCCCAATTTCAAAATATACTTGAAGAAAACACTGGCATAGGATGGTATTTTTTTGGACAAGAACGTAAAAGCACCATCATAAAAAGGAGGGAAAAAGTGGCATTACAACTAAAGAGCACATATAGTAAAGCAAATTGTGGACAGCAAAGCGAAATCCTATATAATGTGAAACATACAAATGGTATATCTCCCAGTGTGTTAACTGAGTTATAGGATTACATGGGCTGGGTACCAGTGGCTCATGTCTTTAGTCCTAGTTACCCGGGAGTCTGAGATCTGAAGATGATGGCTTAAAGACAGCCACAGCAGAGAAGTCTGTGAGACTTTTATCTCCAATCAACCAGCCAGAAGTGGAGGTTCAAGTGGTGTAGAATCTGAATGAGAGTAAGAGGCCATGGTTTGAAGCTCCAGCATAGTCACACATACACAAAAGTTTGTTTTGTTTTTGTCAGTTGTGGATCTTGAACTCTGGGCCTGGGTACTGTCCCAGTGCTCTTCAGCTCAAGGCGAGATCTCTACCACTTGAGCCACAGCTCCACTTCTAGTTTTTTGCGGTTTACTGGAGGTAAGAGTCTCACGGTCTTTCCTGCCTGGGCTGGCTTGGAACCATGGTCCTTAGATCTCAGCCTCCTAAGTAGCTAGGATGACAGGCCTGAGCCACTAGTGCTGGGCCCAAAGCTTTATTTTGATGGATTGTATTTGGCTGTTTTAACTTATATGGCTGAAACTTTTGAATAAGATTTGAAAAACCATGGCCAATACTCAGAAGACTGACACATCTGAGGATTCTGGTTCAAAGCCAGCTCAGGCAACAAAACCATGAGACTCCAGTTAACTAGAGAAAAGGTGGAGATGTGGCCCAGGTGGCAGAGAACCAAACACAAGCAAAAAATCTGAGCAAGGGTGTGAAGTCGGAGTTAAAGCCCTAGTGTCAACACACACAAAAGCATCAGGGTTCGGTGTCACTTTCCCCACAAAATTTCATCTCATATTTATAGCTATATCTCATGCATAAGTCTTCATCCATTCAGACTTGATTTTGGTCTGTGATATAAAGGGACTTAATATTTAACACTTCTGCATAAGAACAATTCGTTTGTTCCAACACTACTTACTGAAGAGAATCCTTACCAAATGACACCTTTATAAAAAATGAATTGAGCTGGGCACCAATGGCTCACGCCTGCAATCCTAGCTACTCAGGAGGCTGAGATCTGAGGATCCCAGTTCAAAGCCAGCCCATGCAGGAAAGACACTTATCTCCAATTAATCACCAGATAACTGGAAGTGGCACTGTGGCTCAAGTGGTAGAGCACTAGCCTTGAGTTAAAGAACTCAGGGACAGAGCCCAGGCCCAGAGTTCAAGCCCCACAACCAACCAAAAAAAAAATTCACAAGCTGATACTAGTGGCTTATACCAGTAAGCCTAGCTACTCAGGATCATGGTTTAAAGCTAGTGGAGGCAGGGAAGTCCTTGAGACTCTTATCTCCAATGAATCACCAGAAAAGTGGAGGTGTGGCTCAAAGTGGGACAGCACTAGCCTTGAACAGGAAAGCTCAGGGACAGCACCAAGGCCCTGAGCTCAAGCCCCATGATCCATCAAAAAATAATAAACTTGGAGGTGGAAAATGTAGCAAGGCAGTTTCCTGAGGATTCTTCCTCCTGTGGCTCCAGAGGACCTAACTCCCAAGGCACCTATGAATTGCCCCCAGATCCTCTGTAGACACAGAGACTTTGTTTTATTTTTGTGCTGGTCATGGGGCTTGAAGTCAGGACTTGGATACTGTCCCTGAGCTTTGTTACGATCCTCAGATCTCAGCCTCCCAAGTAGGATGACCCGGCACGAACCACCAGTGCACAGCTCACAAATACCTTTTGATTTTGTGCTTCCCATCCAAGACTAATCAACATATTGGCCACACAGCATGCCAATCCAAAGCATATCTTCCTGGGGTTTCCCTCGGCGGTTAGAGTGTTTTACCTTGTCACAGGACTTCTGGGGACGTTTGAACAGAATCTTCAGCGAAGGATTTAAGCCTGGTTACATTCAGCAGGGCATTCCCCTTCAAGAAAATTGCAGGGAGGGTCCTGCGGTGAAAAAGAATGATGCCAAGGGCAGATTTCTCTAGCCTCATACAGTGAGCTGCTGATACAAAATGGATGCACGTCTTCCAATGCCATCTACTTTGTGACTCAGTGGCTCTGTGTGGGAAGTGTGCTCACATATTCTACTGTGTAAAGGAATGGACATGGGGACGGTAAATCTTGCCAGTACTGAGGCAAGGAGATGCTTGACAGGGCATCCGACGAAGGGCCATGGGCGCTCAAGGCAAAAGGGGAGACATGAATGCTGACTGTGAGCATTCGCTTTCCACACCAAGACTGCTTTAGCTAAGAGTCCAGAGCCTGATCTCATGGGTGCTTCCCACGCTGGTATGGAGCCTTGTGCTAATAATTAACCAACATCCTGAATCAGATGGGGATTGTTTGCCAGCTGTGATTTTGCATTTCCTTATTTCCCTCTAAGATTATGATCTAGACCATGCGACCATGCCTAAGCTGAAAGGGGAGGCGATGGTCTCTGGTTCCTATCTTGGGGTGTATAGCCAGCCTGTAGATCCCACAGCTCAGGAATTCTGTGGATGACACCCAGCCAGCCCCACGTGGGAATGATCACATAGAAGGCCCAAGGGACGGTCAGGTGGGCTTTCAGGTGAGACTCAGCCTTCGTTGTTCACCAGGGAGCAGCAGTGCACTCAGGTGTGGGGTTTGGTGGAATGGTGGAGAAATCAAAACCGCAGCGCTGAGTTTTATGGGGGTGTGCAGGCTCATGTGGCCTACTAATCACCCAGATGGATATGACACACCAGCAACAGGTTTCTCTTAGAGAAATGATGACAAACATGAGAGGGGGAGAGGACATGTAGCCACCAGAATGACTGTGGGTTAGGCTAGGGGAAGAACCCACCTGTGGGAACACCTCAGAATCTGTCTTTCAGAATTCCGAGGCTTGCGTTCTCTAAGTTGTGTTACCTGCTACAAGCAAAGGCTATGAGCCAGTGCCATGCAGCTGGGATCCACTCCAGGAAACTCACGTGAGAGGGGAAACTTCCAAAGCTGAATTGGGGAGCACGTGGTCCCAACTTTTCAGTGCAGGGCCTCACTGAAGAAGGAATGAATGGAATGTCCTGGCAATGTGCCTGGTAACCCAGTAAGCGTGGCCTCGGTGGAGGTTGGCAGTGCTGGAGGACTGGGAATGTTCAGGAAGTTTGTACATACCCAGTGATTTCTATGTCTGCTGACAATACTACTGAGATGAGTTTTCCAGAATAAAAGTCTCAAAAGATGAGATTAAATGGGGAACGTGCAGTTGTACCTGGGGGGTACCCGAACAGATTCCTTTTGTAATCTAGTGTCTTTAATGCCCACTGGTCCACCCAAATAGCAGTCACTGCCAACTGCCTACAGAAATAGGAAGCCCCGCTGGGCCCAGTTTGAGCCTCTCTCACAGCAAAGCCAACGGCAGGAAGTTCTGCTCACTGGGTCTAGGACTCCCAGGAAGTGGCTCCCCTCTCCCACCATGCAGTCTGAGAGTCCTGGAGAAATCCCGCCTGGTGAGAGGAGGGCTGGGTGGCCTCTGATTGTTTCTCAAGTCACTCCAGCGTGGGGCTGGGCACTGAGCCACCTTCTCCTCCAATTCTGAAAGGCCAGGTTCTGGCCTCTGCTGCACACAGGACTTCTATCCACGTGGAGGCTTCGGCTGTCCAGTTGGGAACACCCGACCCTCAGGCAGGAGTAGAATGAGTTTACAGGATCATACATGGGGGGAGGGGCAGTGCTTACCACCAGTGCCAAAGAGAGCCCCAACAAGCTGAGAGGAACAGGTGCACAGTGGTGAGCTGTCCAAGGTCCATATTGGAGGGTAGCCAGTTACAACTGCATTTCCCCCTTAATGGGAGCTCTAACATGGCTGTGGACAGGTCTAGGCTGGGAAATGGATGAGAAGCCTCAGGTGGCGTGAACGGAAGGCTCCTGTTGTGATTCCCACTGCAAGGGAAGGAAGCGAACTTTTTCATCATGGCACAAACAGTAGGAGAGACATGGGCGCCTTTGGGTTTGAAACGCCCCACATGTCTTGGAGACATGCAAAGGGAAAAGGTGGTCTTCACTGCTGGTCTGGGAATGCCTTTAGAGATCTCCAGCCCTGTAAAATGGAATAGAACAGAATACACAGCACACAATAATAGAACAGAACAGAATGAAACAGAACAGAATAAACAGAAAGAATAAAACACAAATAGGCTGGGCCGGGCACTGGTGGCTCACGCCTGTAATCCTAGCTACTCAGGAGGCTGAGATCTGAGGATCGCGGTTCAAAGCCAGCCCGGGCAGCAAAGACCGTGAGACTCCTATCTCCAATAAACCACCAGAAAACCGGAAGTGGCGCTGTAGCTCAAGTGGTAGAGTGCTCGCCTTGAGCTGAAGAGCTGAGGGACAGCGCCCAGGCCCAGAGTTCAAGCCCCACGACCGACAAAAAAAACCGAAAACAAATAGGCTGGGTGCCAGTGATCACGCCTGGGATCCCAGTTACTCAGGAGGCTGACATCGAGGACAATGGTTTGAAGCCAGCCAGGGCAGAAAAGTCTGTGAGACTCTAATCTCCAATGAACCACCAGAAAACCGGAAGTGGCGCTGTGGTTCAAAGTGGTAGAGCGCTAGCCTTGAGAGAGAGGAAAAAAAAGAGAAAAGCTCAGGGACAGCACCCAGACCCTGAGTTCAAGCCCCACAGGCAACTACAGCAACAAAAATAACAGAACAGAATGAAATGGAATAGAAGAATAATATACAACAGACTAGACAGAAAAATAGAATAAGCAGAAGACAGGGCTGTTCATGCCATCCCCTGTAGGGCCCGGGAGCCTCGCAATGCCAGATATGACCACAGGTGAGTGAGCGATTTCAAAGCTGCCAGGTTATGAGCAATGGCGGCATGAATGAAGCATCTCACAAGCAACCGTGTGAATGTGAACATGTGTTGGTCTCCTGGAAATCGGATAGGCTTTGGTGACCCATGTCAACAGGAATTAGTAAAAGATGTTGGCGGTGTCAATAGCAGTGCCGAAAGTACCCGGTGCCTTTTCTGATCATAAATGTCGATGCTTGCGGCTGGGGCTTTTACTGAAGTGATACATTATGGTAGTCCACAGTTATTCTTGTATGTTGAGGTCTTACACGTGGTCTGATGGGGCCCCTTGGTGGAGACACAGGCATGGGGCCTTCCAGAAGGCAGAATGGCAGGATAGGCGCCCTGGCTTCAGCTCCCGCTGGGCTGTCCTCACTGCTGAGGGGAGGGGTGTATTCTCACGTCACCATTCCCTTCAGCAGAGCCAGGCAGCTCACTCTGTCCTCAGCTTTGCATTTACATGTGATGGCCACCAGCAGCTCAGAGAACTGCAGCCCACGGTTTTACAAGGCCACTTATTTACAGGAACTGTTTTCTTTTGTTTTTGTTTTTGCTGGCAATGACCCGAAAGTGATAACACATCTCTTCTGCTGATTTGTTACAATTCCTGGAGGGACAGTGACTTGGGCTCAGACTTCTAACAGTGCTGGAAAGGCGTGTGAGCGATCTTCTATCTCTGTGAAGCAGAGGAGAAGGGGTTCACTGACCCTTAGCAAGCAACCTTACATGTAACCACGGGCTTCGTTTTTACTAATGGCATTGTGAGCCCCCTGTCCTGCATGATGTGGGCTGATATGCAGACCAGGGAGTGCTGGCTGTGTCCCATGGAGCTCCAACTCAGATCTGTCAGGCCGTATCATTACAGGGGCTAACGTAAGGGTGACACTGCCTCCCCGCTTTCTACTCTTTGCCACCATCTGATCATTCCATGGCCTTTTGTTTGGTATTACATTTTATTTTTTGTGCCAGTCCTAGGGCTTGCACTCAGAGCCTGTGTTATCTCTGAGCTTTTTCCCCAAGGCTAGTACTTGAGCCACAACTCCACTTCTGTTTCTTCTGGTGGTTTATTGGAGATAAGAGTTTTATGGACTTTCCTGCCTGGGTTGGATTTGAACAGTGATCCTCAGATCTCAGATTCCTGAGTAGCTAGGATTTTAGGCATGAGCCACTGGTGCCCTGCTGTATTGCATGTTTTAGCATGTATGTTTATTCAGTGTAAACCTTCAGAGGAAGTGGTTCAGAGAGCTGATGATCCTGTAAGTATTCAGACCAGAGGCTGGGGCCCTTGAATAAATCATGGGTACTTGGGTCTTTGGTGAGGCCTGTTAACTGCCCCATTTCAGTGGGGGCTAGCAGTAATTTGGGCTCTGTATAAAACATAGGGTGATAATCAGTCTCCTCGCATGTAATAACTTTCCTGTTTGTTTGTTTTTCCTCTCTGAATAGTGGCTATAAATTCTGGACCTACATTTTAACTGGCACAATGTATCTGTCACAGGGTACTCTAGTCTCCACAGCTTAATGGCTAAATGACCACTGTCCCTTTCACAGGAAGCTTGTTGACAGGCAAATTTGTGTCTTTTGCCTGACCTCTGTCCTCTGCTCCCCAGGAGCACTGCGGGGAGGGGGCTGGGGGAGAGTCTGGTTTGATTAAGGGAGAGAAGAGGCAGCGCAGCCACACACAGTCTGCTGCGCTTGTCACTTACACAGCAGTGCAGCGCTTGTCACTTACACAGCAGCGCAGCCACACGAGAGCCAATCTGGCGGCACTGATCACTTACAGACCCCAGGCAGGGAGGACAGGCGCTCAGCAAGGCCTTGCGAGCATACCAGACAAGCTCAGAAAGTTCTGCTGGGGGCAGGGGGGTGGAGGAAGAGGAGGAGGAGGAAGAAAGAATGGGAGACAGGAAGGAGAGGAGAAAGGAAGAGAAGGAGAAGAAAGAGGGTGAGAAACAGGAGAAAGGGAGGGGGAGAGGGGAAGAGGGGAGAATGGGAGGGGGAGGGAGAAAGGGAGGACAGGGAATGGGAGGGGGAGCTGGGAAAGAGAGGGGGAGTGGGAAAGGGAGGGGGAGATGGGGAAAGGGAGGGGACAGGGAGAAGGGGAGGGGGAGCGGGGAAGGGGAGGGGGAGCGGGGAAGGGGAGCGGGAGGGGGAGCGGGGAGGGGGAGCGAGGAAGGGGAGGGGGAGCGGGGAAGGGGAGGGGGAGGGGGAGCGGGGAGGGGGAGCGGGGAAGGGGAGGGGGAGCGGGGAAGGGGAGGGGGAGCGGGAGGGGGAGCAGGGGAAAGAGAAGGGGCGAGGCAGGGAGGAGGAGTGGCAAGGAGGAGGTGGTGAGGGGAGAGGCTGAGGAGAGGGCGAGAAGGTGCATGAGAGCCCATCTTTATGGTCGGAGCCAGCGGGCAGCTGCACTGCACCAGTCAGGCTTTCTGGAACCCGGCAGGCAGGCTGGCTGCACCGGGCAGGCTTTCTAGAGCCGGGCAGGCTGGCTGCACCTGGCTGCGCTGCACCGGGCAGCCTTTCTGGAACCCGGCAGGCTGGCTGCGTTGCACCGGGCTGACTTTCTGGAGCCGGGCAGGCTGGCTGCACCGGGCAGCCTTTCTGGGCAGGGCAGGCAGGCTGGCTGCACCGGGCAGGCTTTCTGGGCAGGGCAAGCAGGCTGGCTGCACCGGGCAGGCTTTCTGGAGCCGGGCAGGCAGGCTGGCTGCACCGGGCAGGCTGGCTGCGCCTGGTGGGCGCACAGGAAGCCTGTGCCATTCTGGCTTTCGGGACTGTGTGGAAGAGCCCGGAGGCAGAGGAAGCAGACAGACACTCTTCCCGGAGCTCCTGGGCAGTGCGCGGCGGTCATCGTGCAGGTCACTCTGGGCGACCCTCTGCGCCAAGGCTGAACGAAGAAGGCTGTGAAGCCGGGTGCAGGGGCGGCTCGCACCTGCCGTGCTAGCTGCTCAGGAGGCTGAGATCTGAGGGCTGCAGTTTGAAGCCAGCCCAGGCAGGAAACTGTTAAACCCTGATCTGCAATTAACTACAAAAAGCTGCAAGTGGAGCTGTGGCTGGAGTGCCACAGCTTTGAGAGCTAGCTAGGGGACAGCTCCCAGGCCCTGAGTTCAAGCCCCAGTGCCAGCACAAAACACAAGGAGAAATTTGGGTTTATGATGGTGTAAAGCTTCTGGTCGTGGTGCATACTTCTTGCAGCAGGCTACTGGCCACCTGTGGACCCCGTGTGTCCCCTTTGGGGGCAGCTGCCTCTGTCTCTTGGTTGACCTGGGTTGGGACCCTGCTGTGTAACAGAAGCAAATTCCTTCAGCAAGGCCTTGAGCGGTCCAGAACATGAGTCAGGGCTGCAGGGCTACACAGGCTGTACACACCACAGAACCAGTGTTTCGGAGGAGCATTTCTGTATTTCTTTAGTAGCTGGCTTGCATTATTTCTTCTCCTTCCTCCTCCTCCTCCCCCCTCCTTTTTTGTTGTTGCTGTTGTTGTCAGTCCTGGGGCTTTAACACAGGGCCTGGGCACTGTCCCTGAGCCTCTTTGTGCTCAAGGCTTGCGCTCTACCACTTGAACCACAGCACCACTTCCTGCTTGTTCTGAGTTGTTTACTGGAGATGAGTGTCATGGATTTTCCTGCCTCAGCTGGCTTTGAACTGTGATTCTCAGATCTTAGTCTAGTGAGTAGCTAGGATTACAGGTGCACTCCTGGACTGGCTTGTCTATATCATTCTGCCTTGGTGTCTGTTTCTTAGAGAACCCGAGTGACCAACTCCTTGTTAGCCACTTGGGCGATGGTTATGGTGCAAGACCATGTTAGAAGAGACAAGCAAAGCCACAGTTAAGGAGGCTGAATACTGGCCCAGGAAATGAAGAAGCAGTGCATGGGTGCAGCTGTACACAGAGGCTGTAGGGAAAGCTCCCACAACAGGGCAAGTGGCCTCTTTCGAGACAGACAGGTAAGCCTGGAGTGCCCAGTGGTCTTTTCCACCAGAGGACCAAGGGTGCCCAGCTCTCAGCCTTGCACCTACAATGAAAAGATACATCTTTTTTTTGTGGGACAGCTCAATCATCACCATCATGCCAGACCAAAAGGGCAGGCAGGATGGGAGAAAGCCAGTCAGCTGTTGTGGAATTAAACAACCCAAGTCTTGGCTCCACTCTTTTTTTTGTGGATATCAGTCTGACTTTGGTCAAATCTCTTCTTTCCCTCCTTCTCTGATCTAGAGAATGAAGAATAACAGCATATGGCTCTGAGTGTTGAATTAGATCAATGTACCAACTATTTGTCTTTGGCAAATTACATGAAGAAAATTGAAAAATTTAAAGCCCTTTTTTAAAATTTATTTAATTTTTGTCAGTCATGGGGCTTGAATGCTGTCCCAGAGCTTTTTTTTGCTCAAGGCTAGCACTCTACCACTTTGAGCCATAGTTCCACTTTCAGTTTTCTGGTGGTTAATTAGAGATAAGTGTCTCACACACTTTTCCTGCACAGGTTGGCTTTGCACTGTGATCCTCAGATCTCAGCCTCCTGGGTAGCTAGGATTACAGGTATGAGTCATCTGTGCTCAGCTTCAAGACCATTTTGAAAAGCATTATTATTAGCGATGCTTCAAAACTTTTCCTATTTTGAAGCACTGGATCTGTGGAAGTTCTATTTGTATTTGTTTATTTGTTGTCACTGGTCTTTTGTTTTTTTGGAGGACTTTATATATTATGTAAATAAATTCTTGTCCTACTTCATGGTTGATTTTCTTCTGAGAAATCAGACCCTGGCGTCTGATACTGTAAGAGGCCCCATAGCCACAGACATACCTCTAAAATCAGGCTCCCCAAACATTAGCTCTTTCAGCCGTCACAAGGGGCTCATGAGAGAGTCTATTCCTCAGGTTAACTGGAAGATTAAATGAGATAATATACCTCCAAACAAAACCTAGCATACTCTATGTAGGTATATGCTATAGTTATTAAGAAGATTTATGATTTCTGCCAAACATGTTATAGAAAGGCATTTTTTGAATGGTAGGCTACAAGACACTGAATCTTACTTTATTTTTTTTTTTTGTCGGTCGTGGGGCTTGAACTCTGGGCCTGGGCGCTGTCCCTGAGCTCTTCAGCTCAAGGCGAGCGCTCTACCACTTGAGCTACAGCGCCACTTCCGGTTTTCTGGTGGTGTATTGGAGATAGGAGTCTCACGGTCT
>NW_012267231.1:10181716-10193432 GCF_000151885.1 Dipodomys ordii | reverse complement strand
GTGTATTGGAGATAGGAGTCTCACGGTCTCTCCTGCCCGGGCTGGCTTTGAACCGAGATCCTCAGATCTCAGCCTCCTGAGTAGCTAGGATTACAGTCGTGAGCCACCAGCGCCCGGCTTGAATCTGACTTTTCTAGATGACTTTTGAGCTCACTCAACGTATTTCATTGATTAGTCCCAGATTATTTTTGCTACCTGTACTATAGCAATTCACACATATACGAATACATATGTGCATGTTTTCACATATTTATGTATATAAACATGGACACATAAATGTATAAACCTTACTACATCTGCCAAACATGGTAGCGAATGCTTATAATCCCAGCTTCCTGTCCAATGCAGGATTACAGTTTGAGGTAAGCCTGAGCTACACAGTGAGACTCGTAAAAATCAACCAGTCAGCTGGGTGCCAGAAGCTCACTCCTGTAACCCTAGCTATTCAGGAGGTTGAGATCTGAGGATCACAGTTCAAAGCCAGCCCAGGCAGGAAAGTCTGTGAGACTCTTCAATTAACCACCGGAAAGCAGAAAGAGGTGCTGTGGCTCAAGTGGTAGAGCTGAGGAACAGTGCCCAGTCCCAGAATTCAAACCCCACAACTGAAAGAAAAAAAAAATCAACCAGTCTTCTTGTCTACCTACCTTATATAAGTGGGATATTTTTATGTGTGTGTGTGCCAGTCCTGAGGCTTGTCCCTGAGCTTCTTTTGCTCAAGGCTAGCATTCTACCACTTGAACCACAGCTCTACTATCTTTTTCTGTTTATGTGGTACTGAGGAATCGAGCTCAGGGTTTCATGCATGCTAAGCAAACATTCTACCACCAAGCCACATTCCAAGCCCTAAGTGGGAGATGTTTGATCTGCCAATTCAAATTCCACCACTTCTTTCTTCAGGCTACTGGCATCCAGCACTGACTGATTTTTGACTGATTGTGTGTGTGTATGTGTGCATGTGTGCTAGCCAAAACTGGGCTTGAACTCAGGGTCTCGGGCTCTCATTAGGCCTTTTTAGTTCCAGCTGGTGCTCTATCACCTAAACTACATCTCCACTTCTGGCTTTTTGCTGGTTGTTTGGAAATTTGCCAATTTGTTTGCCAATTTGCCTGCCTGGCCTGGTTCCAAACCACGTTCTTCAGGTCTCAGGCTCCTGAGTAGTTAGTATTATAGGCATGTGTCACTAGCATCCAATGATCACTGGTTTTAAAACCAGGGTCTCTCCATACTGCCCTGGCTGGCTTTGAACATCTGAACTCAAATAATCATTCCACTCAATCTTGAGGTAACTAGGGCTATAGATGCACACCATTTTGTCTGGCAGGCAGACAACATTAAAAATCTAGAATGTTCAGGTTCACTCTGACATAGTGTCATGTTTTAGTTTTAAATAACCTATTTACACATTATTATACATTATTCACAAATAATCCACACATTAGTACGTTCACTTTCCCTATCAAACTTACCAGAGCATACTTTTGTTACTTTAAGTAGACTTCTTCCTCCAAGGTGTGTTTCTTTTGGTAAACTTTTGTTGTTGTTGTTTGGTCTTGAACTCAGGGCCTGGCACTGTCCTTGAGCCTTTTGGCTCAAGGCTAGCACTCTACCACTTTGAGGCACAGTGCCACTTTGTTTTCTAGTGGTTAACTGGAGTCTCACGACTTTCATGCCTGGGCTGGCTTTGAACTGCAATCCTCAGATCTTAGCTTCCTGAGTAGCTAGAATTATAGGCATGAGCCACTGGCACCTGGCTCTTTTGGTAACTTGTACATTAATTCCTACACATCTTATTGTTGTTAACAAAAATATGTCTTTCAGTATATTTCCTATATGGTATTTGCTGTAATATGGTTTATTATTTTAATTTTCCTAGCACCCACTTTTTAAAAAAATGTCTTAAGGAATTCCAGATATGTTGGATTTTCAACTTATCATCTGCCAAGAAATAAATCTGCATACTTCTTTGAATGGATGTATCTTTTGTGTTCTTTTTTATTTTTTATTTTTTTGGTCGGTCGTGGGGCTTGAACTCTGGGCCTGGGCACTGTCCCTGAGCTCTTCAGCTCAAGGCCCAAGTGCTCTACCATTTGAGCCACAGTGCCACTTCCTGTTTTCTGGTTAACTGGAGATAAGAGTCTCACAGATTTTCCTTCCTGGGCTGGCTTTGAACCTTGATCCTCAGATCTCCGCATCCTGAGTAGCTAGGACTAAAGGCATGAGCCACCAGTACCTTTGTTCATTTTTTTAAAATTGTGATTATATTAATAGAAACCCATAACGGTATATGAGAACAGATGGAAACTACTTTTCCTGATCAAAATTACAACTGTGATTATTTAATGTTGATTCATTTAAGTGATAAAAGTACTAACATGTTCAGTTCTGTTTCTCTTCTCTCTCTCTCTTTTTTTTTTTTTGCCATATGGGGTTTAAATTAAGGGCCTTCTGCCTGCAAGGGTATTGTTCTACGTACTGAGTTACACTTCCTTGCCCTGCATTTTGCTGGTTATTTTCTGCTCAGGTTGGCTTTGAACTATGATCTCTAGTTAGCTGCTTCCTCAGTCTGTGATCACAGACTTGAGCCACTGAAACCAAAATGATTCTTACCATGTATGCAATTTTTGCATAAGTATTGTTAGATCTGATCATTAGTTCTCTAGGTGTAAACATACGTGAGAGATCTTGAGGTTTGAGGCTAGCTGATCTTGAGGTTTGAAGCTAGCCTTGGCAAAAGTATGAATGAGCCCATCTCAAGCAATAAAAAGCAAGGTGTGGTGGGATGTGCCTGTCATCTGGATACTTGGAAATCATAAATAGAAGGCTCATGGTTCAGGCTGGCTAGGGCAGAGTCAGACCTAATTTGAAGAGTAACAACAACAAAAATGTCTTAGAGCATGGCTCCAAAGGTAGATTGCCTGTCTAGCAAGTACAAGGTCTTGAGTTCAAACCTCAGCACATAATCACACAAATTTTAAGTCAAAGTAAATACCTATATATTTAAATCCCATATATTTGTCATATATGTTTAAAATAATCATACTGATTATGAATTTTTTTTAGTTATATGAAGATGCCGGTATGATTCTTTCCTTTTATATACAAACTTGTTTTCTTACTGTATCATCTTTATTTTCCTTATCAGTTATATCCTCTTATGCTTTTTTTTTTTTTTGGTGAGCCAGTACCAAGGCTTGAACTCGGGGTCTGGGTGCTGTCCCTTCATTCTACCATTTGAGTAACACCTTCACTTTCAGCTTTTTGGTGTTTAATTGGAGGTAGAGTCTCACAGGCCTTCCTACCAGGGGTGGCTTTGAACCATGATTGCCAGATCTCAGCATCTTGAGTAGCTAGGATTACAAACATGAGCCACTGGTACCTGGCTTCTGTTATTTTTTATTACTTAACATTCCACTCAATTTTGCATGAATATTTGCAATGAAATGGGCCTTGGTATCTGTGTGAAATGTGTTCCACGTAAGGCTGATATTCTCACACAAATGTTGTGCGCCAATCCTGCTTGTCCCCCCAAGAGGCAACTGTTTATAGTTCTAATTCCTGATCCATTAATTTTGCTCTAATGTTCCTCAATGTCTCTGCTTATGTTTGTTCATATGTGTCTTTCAGGACATAGACCTCTTAAATTTTGCAGATCTGTATAACTATTTCATTATGCTATTTACACAATGCCTACAACTTATTAAAATTTGGAATTTTACTCATAGCACAGGTATGGCAGTATCCCGTACATTACTGTGTGCATTTTTCAGCTCATACTGAGGTAGGACAGACTAGGGAAAATGAGGCTTGCAGAAGGGGACTAGAAACGCAGACACAAACACATATTTAGAAACACAAAACACTATCTTTGCTTCTAACAGAGGTAACTGGGTTTCTTCCTTCCTTTTCTTCCTTTCTCTCTCCTTCTTTTTTTAAGTCTTGGGGCTTGAACTCAGGACTTGCACTATCCCTAAGCTCTTTTTGCTCAAGGCTAGCACTCTACCACTTTGAGCTACCACTTTGGCTTGTGAACCACTACTTCTAGTTAACTGAAGATAAGAGTCACAAGAACTTCCCTGCCTGGGCTGGATTTGAACCATGATCCTCAGAACTCAGACTACTGGGTAGCTAGGATTACAGGCATGAGTCACCAGTGCCCAGATGGAACCATTTCTTAACTCAAGGATTAGCATCTGTTTTATGGCAGGATGCATTCTCCCCTGGAAGGAATGCCCAAACAACAGCCAGGAACTCAGAAAGTGGATAACACCAAGAAGGATTAAGAGCAAAGATTAACACTCACCTTTGCACAACTTTAAGTCAGACCCTTCCCTATAAATACCCCTGATGTCAAAGAGCTGTGTGTCTCTCCCTCCCAGAGAAGCCAGCCTCATTCTGTAACAGTGTGCTTCTGGCTTTCTGCTTGCTTGTCAGAGTGTGCCTTGTGCTTGTCCATCTGTTAAAGTGTGCCTTTCTGTTTGTCTGTCTGTTGCCTGCTTGCTTTACTCACTCACGGCTCAGCCAAGCTTTCTTCCCATTGTGGCTTGTCCAGAAATTCTTTCTCTGACATTGATGTCAAGCGAAGAGTCCCTGCTTTTACAGGGAAACCTCACTGCCCCTCACCTGCATGGAGTCAATGAATAAATTCAAATTCTCCCCTTAACAAAACGGTAACTGAGCTCCTAACGATTATGTCACACAATAGCTCCCGGACCACTTCTAATTTCTTCGTTTAATGGATAACTTCATTGTGATCGATCAGCCGATTTTTTTTTTAAATTAGGGATCTATCAGTTCTGAAATGTATAACACCCTATTTTCCTGGTAAAAATCCTGATGTGAATTAGTTTAATTCGCAGCCCTAGTGCTGGGTTATTTCCCAAGCGTCTGTCTCCTCAGCCCACCCAAGCCCCCACGTTTGCAGTGACAGCTACGCTGTGCTGTGGAAGCAGAAATCGCATCCTCCGTTGTTTATAAAGGTGCGAGTGGAACAGGACTTGCTCTCGGATGTGGAGTGGAGACGTTTTATCTTTAACCCTGTGGGATTTAGTAAAAAAAAAAAAAAAATTAGTGGCTGGGAAAAACCTGGTTTCTGTATCTCCAAGGGGTGTGATTATTTACTAGGCATATTTGCTTTTTGTATAAACGCGTGGTTGATGCAGTTGGATGAATGCTGGGAAAATCACAGTTGCTGCAGCAGGTGTTTTCTGAATGGACCCCAGGGCTGAGCTCCAGTGCCTTGGGGGCGGGGCTGACACACGCTGTGTCACTCTCAAGGCAAGAGCTCCTTTGTGCAGGCAGAGCTCCTTTGTGTGGACCTAGCTCCTTTGTGCAGGCTGCAATCCTCTGTGCCTGGGGACCGGAGGGAGGGGCTGAATGCTGCCTCCTAAGGCAAGCGGCTGGGGACATTTCACTCAGACCTGCAGCTTTCCATGTCTGCTCTTTGCAGTACGGGCTGGAAATGGAATAATGTGTACTGTTTTCACACAAATAATCATCTTATTTGTTTTTTCCCTACTAGGCATCTGCCGCAGATGCTTAGTCTGTCTTTTCCTGCTTGTTGTATTTTAAGTAATTGAGCCAGCACACTTAGTTTAAATGAGATGATTTTTTTTTGCTGAAAAAAATCATTTTTTTGAATTTGTGGATGTGTGGTACTAGTTACTCTAACACCTCGTTTACAAAAATAATACTAGCTTAACACAAGTTTCACAGGTTCATAGAAAGAAAAGTGCTGCTGGAGTACTTATATGCTTGTAAAATTGCTTCTTGGGCTCCTAAATGTGCATAGATTCCTCTTTTATCAATGCCATCTTAAAAATGGCAGCTGCAGTTCAAGCTTTTGCTTCATGATTCTCATAACCATCTTGCAAAACAGAGCAGCGTACCCATTGCTCAGATTGGTAAACTAAGGTATTGTGAATTTAAGTAATCTGCTGAGACTGCAGAGTGGCTGCTGAGTGGTTAGGATTTGATTCCCTTTCTGCATCTCACAGGCTAGCTTCTCTACTAGCCATTATGCCAGGATAAAACCTGAATTCCATTATGACTGCCTGGTGTGAGATGTTAGTTGCATAAAAACTCTGCCTTTCTTGTGGGTGGGCAGTGCTGAGTGGGACCAACTTTCCAGTGGTTCAGCACAACCTCCTCCCTGACTGCTAAGCCACTACCGTGGCTCCAGTAAGCTGGAAACTCTCAGTAGTCTTTGAAAGTGATCTATCATGTCCTACTCTTAAGTTTTTCACTTTTTTTTTGGAATAGCTTCCTGTTCATGGATAGGGAAACAGTCAGGTGTCCAGGTCTTTCTACTGGTGAATTATTTGGAATCAAGAAGGAATAGAGGAGACCCCATGTCAATATAACAAGTGGGGCTTGGTGGTCTGTCATCCAATGTATGGTCAGAAGCACAACAAAGAGGATTACGGTCGGAGCTGGTCTGGGGCCAAGTGCAAACCTATCTCCAAAGTAAACATGGCAAAAGGGCTGGCAGCATGCCTCAAGTGGTCACGTGCCAGCTTAGTAAGCGTCAAGTCTTGAGTTCAAATCCCACTAAGGCCAAAAAAACAACCAACTAAACAAAAAACAAAACAATAAAAACCACACATGCCAGACACCAGTGGCTCATGCCTGTAATTTTAGCTACTACTGAGATCTGAGGATCTTGGTTGAAAGGCAGCCCAGACAGAAAAGTCTATAAGGCTCTTTTATCCAATTAATCACAGAAAACACTGGTAATGGTGCTGTGGCTCACGTAGTAGAGTGCTGGCTTTGAGGCAGAGCTCAGGGACAATGCCCAGACCCAAGAACAGCCAAAAAAAAAAAAAAAAGGAGTGAAAAGTTCTGAGGTGCTTACACAGAGAACCAGGAGCCACACATGATAGACAGTGTATGTCTGTCAGAATGTGGAAGTCTGTAGAGAAAAGATATGGTACCTAGTACCCATTATAGCACAGTACTTAGTACCTAGTACCTCACATTCACAATTTCCAAAAGATCATGAAGAATGTTTTCCACACAAATACCTTATAGACAAAACTACCCAGGCTCTCTGCATCCTGTGAGAACTTGGCTCCTGCTCTGCTCCCCCAGCCTAACCCATGCATCTCCAGGGGCTCTATTATTTCAGTTAGCTCATCTGACGCCGGCTCTCTGTAAGAGAGGAGGAAGAGGCAGCAGCAGGGCAAGTTGCGGGTTCTCTGTAAAAGCACTGTCTGAGCTTCCTTCCTTGTTCTCAAACTCATACCTATGGGTCACATAATGGCAAGCAGTCTCAACTTCCTCCACTGTCTCATCAGGAGGAGAAAAAGGACAGCAGGTACCACACAAGGCTAACATTTCCTTCATCACTTTCAAGGATGTGGTATTCATTCTGTAAACATGTGGGCCTTCCTGAATAGCCTGAGCAGTCTGAATGTCCTGGGAAGCAGGCCCTGAGCATGAATGCCAGGAGGGGAATTCTGCAGCTGGACTGCCAGCTGTCTCCTCCACAGGGGGCAGGGAGGGGATGGGTTCCTGCAGCTGATGCAAACAGCATTCTACAAGGTGAGGAAATCAATGAGTTGTATTCCTTTACTCCCTCCCTTCCTTGCTCTCCTAAAACGTATTAAAATTCTACATTAAGCACAGAAACTTTGCATATTCTGTATTTGTTAATTATTTGTGCATCCACTACAATTTTATTATGAGTATGAAATGTGAAGTTACAGATTCCTGCTGAATTATGCTTTACATGTCATTCTTTGTTTATCTCCAGCAATGTTCAACCTTAATATAAACTGTGCTTATGATAAAGAGCCATAGAAACTATTTCCTTAATTTTTTTCTATACTGCTTCACTGCTTTGTATTGTATTCTGTAGGTGTGCATTTCACATACTATTTTTTTGGCCAGTTCTGGGGCTTGAACTCGGGGCCTGGGCACTGTCCCTGAGCTTCTTTTGCTCAAGACTAGCATTATACCACTTGAGCCACAGTGCCACATCTGGTCTTTTCTGTTTATGTGGTACTGAGGACTTGAACCCAGGTCTTCATGCATGCTAGGCAAGCACTCTACCACTAAACCACCCTCCCCTGCATTCACATACTATTTTAAGCAAGTCTGATAGCCTTTAAGTTCTAGTTTTAAACTTATAATCAAATGCAGGCATATTTGTATTATATGCTTTCCATTACTATTGTATTTCACTTTGGGAAATTTCTATAGTTCACTCTTTTATTTTTGATTCTTCTATTAACTGGTTCCAGTATTTATGTACTGATTTCCCTTTTTTAGTATTGTTACTATTATGTTGAAAACTTCTGTCAACAGTCCTTTGCCTGCAGAACCTAGAGATATTTAGATATAAAGTAATACTGAAACCCAGGAGCTGGTGGCTCATGACTAATCCTAGCTACTCAGGAGGCTGAGAGCTGAGGATGATAGTTCAAAGCCATACTGGGTAGGAACATCGTGAGACTCATCTCCAATTAACTACCAGAAAACTGGAAGTGTGGTAGAACTCTACCCTTGAGCTGAAGAGCTCAGGGACGGTGCCCAGGCCGAGTTCAAGCCCCATGGCCCACAAATGAATAAATAAATAAATAAACATTGAGTGAAAATAACTAAGTATCTGAATGCAGGATTTGCTGTTACTAAGCATAGTAAGATGCACAACAATATACATTGCTTCACTGGTGATAATAGGCAATCTATTAATGCAACCATGAGAATTGCTAATGACAGGTTTTCTAAGCCTTTCAGGGTCTCTACTGAAATCGACTGGAGACAGTTCTTTCCACTAGCTGTGAATAATAGACCCCTGTGCAGGGACAAATAAATTATCCACAGAATCAACACAGCAGCCCATATTACCAGCCTTTGTCCTTCAGCTCTCATCTATTTATTTTATTCCACAAACACATACATAAAACAGCATATATCTGTTTGTATGGTTTCCAAGTACACAGCTTCATACATAGATGTGTGTCGTCTTAAATATGTATTTCCAAGTATAAATAGTTTCACATCAAGCGGAACAGGATAGAAACATGTAAACAGATTCATCTCATTTTGGTCAAGTAAGACACAAATCACAAAGTAAACCACAAGTTACACAAGTGCACTTGGAGGGGGGAAAAGTGTAAACCAGTGTAAACCAGCAGACAGCAGCTGCGGGGCCCTGCCAGGGGCCATGACTTAAGGCTCTACTGTAGCAGAAGGCTCATAATTCATACGTCTTTCACTATGTCACATTTACTTTTGAGGAATCCACAGTGAGAAGATTCTGTAAACACAACACTACAACTGAGCAAATACTGCTAGAAACAGACAAACTATCAACTAACAGAAATATTAATCACACCAACTAATACTCAAAGGACTTTTTTTTCGTTACTTCTTAACACAGTGGCACATCATAACTGTAGTAGGAAAGAGATGGGGGGGAGGTAATACACAAGAAAACAAGAGAGGAAATAACACTGAGTCAAGTTTTCCTCAACAGACTCTAACAGCAACAGGTTTCAGTCAATAGAGGGAAAAAGCAGGTGACAGCAGAAGACAGAGCCTCCAGAGACCAGACCACAGGTGACAGTGAGAGGTTTACAGGTAGAAATAGAAATATTCTTCCAGCTGATAATGAAGCAGGAGCAGCTCATCATGAGAGAAGGAAACATCAGCTCTCAGTGAAAGGAACTTCTTCAACAACTGACTGGCCAGACGGAACAAGACATGCTCCTTTTTGCGGCATTTAAGGGGCATGTAGACCTCTTGCACCCGCACAGGCTCCAAAACTTGATGCCAGTAAGTGATGGCCGATCCACCTCTGCCGCCTCCTCCTCCTCCATCACCGCCGCCACCACCACCACCACCACCACCACCACCATCACCACCACCACCATCATCACCTTCATCTGGCCTCTGATAGAAATCTCCCCAGCCTTCGGGGTATTCATGCTTGTAAAAACAGAACACGCCAAAAGGGCAGTGACCCCTGCCTTGAGCAAAATACCGGCAGTGCTTATTGCGCATTCCTTCCTTATACTGTTGGATAAGCTTCTCCTTCTCCTCCTCATCCTCAATCCAGAGGTTACTGGGGATAACAAAGCTGGATGGCACCCTGCACTGTGGGCACGACTTACTGATCCTGTTCTCAAACTGTGTAGCACTTCTCCACCTGCGGATACAACTGAGGCAGTAGGTGTGGCTGCAGCTGGAAAGGATGCCAAAGCGGCGGTCGTTGGGGTCGGATTTCTCATAGACAACCTCCATGCAGATGCCACACACCTTGTCCATGCTGCGCTGCACAGCGAAAGAGAGCTCCATATCTCTTTCGTGTGCTTCGATGCACTCCCTGAAATGCTCGTCCCGCTGAGCAGCATTCGCAGGGTGCAAGGTGTGTAGCCCACACATGTCGCATGCATCTCCGTGCAGGTAGGGACAGGTATCCCCGCGAAAGCAATGGGCCCTGACAGCGTAGCGGCAAAGCGGCATCCCTGCATCCACAGCCCTCTGCTCTCTCACAGGCGCCGGCCTCGGCAGAGGAAACTGAGGGCCAGGAGGAAAGACCAGGGGAGCAGGTGGAAAGACGAAGGGACCATGAGGAAAGACCACGGGACCCAGTGGGAAAACCATGGGGCCGTAGGGGAACACCATGGGAGGACGCGGGAGGAACATGGGAGGACGTGGACGGACCATGGGACCCCGTGGAAGGTCCCAGCGACCTCGGTAGGGCTGTCCAGGAACAAACTCCACTGCACCCACCCAGCCTTGCGCACGGGCACCTTCTGCACCTGCAGGCTCGGTGCGGGCAGCTCCTGCAGCTCTGCCTCTGGCAGCCACTCCTCCCGCAGCTTCCAGACCTGCAACGTCTCCCTCAGCTTCAGGGCAGCCCCGAGCGGCAGCCGAGCCAATCAAAGACAGGGAGCTTGAGGATGCGGTAGCAGGGGGGGTTTCCGCCACCATCTCCCGAGCCGGGGGCTCGCTCTGCGCAGCCGTACTGGGGCCTCTGCCTGCAGAGGCCTGAGCTGGTGCACCTGGTCCCCCCCGGGCCTTCTGCCTCCTAGAGAGGTCGTGCGAGTAGTGACAGCCGTCCCCCTCCTTGCACTGCCCATGGAGGTAATACCTGCAGACGATCTGCTTGGTCCAGCCGTCGCGGCTCCTCTTCCGCTCCGAGCTGGGTCGGTGCCCTCCCTCGGCCGGCTGGGGTTGCCTCGAGCCTGCCGTGCGGAGGTGGACCGGCCCGGGGACCACCGGGAAGGAGGCCGGGCCCGAAGCCTCACGCGGAGACCCGCTGACGTCCCTCGAAGACGCCCCGGAGGGTTCCGGCACCGGAAGGCCCGGATGGGACACGCCCTCCCGGGCCGCCTCCGCACGTGCCTGGGCCCCTGGGGCCTCGCGGCCGCCAGAGGGAGCTGCAGCATCTTCCATGGGAGATCCCTGGGCCCCCAGACAGGCTCCAGAACCTCTCCAGAACGTTTCAATGACTTTTCAGCTCGAAGCTCGAAGCTCGAGGTTCCAAGGGAACTAACTCATTTTCCAAGCGGAAACGTGCCCTTCTGACCCTTTCCCCTTGCTCCCTGACCCCTGAGAACATGGGTTCCGCGCAGCAGGGGCCAGGGGGGCGCTTCCGGTCGCGACACCACCGGCCGGCTGGTCGATTGGTTTTTCAAAATGGCGAGCGGTCGGCTGCGGCTGCGGGGGCTGCGGCTGCGGCTGCCGAGGCTGCAGCAGTAGCGGCGGC
>NW_012267231.1:10178977-10181596 GCF_000151885.1 Dipodomys ordii | reverse complement strand
CGCAGCGGCGGCGGCCAGAGCTCGTCAGCAGCTGTCAGCCGGCTCGGCAGGGTTTCCGCCAAGCCCCCGCCCGCGCGGGTGGCCGCGGAGCCGCTGCGGAGCTTTTCATTTGCGGAGTCGGCGGCGCGCCGGGTATTTGACGGTTTGCGTCATCTGTCAATCAACCGGGCGTTGGCCGGCGACTTCCGGTTGCTTTCATTCATAAAAAACGGGAGCCCGCCTTTGTCTCTTTGAGCGTGTGTGAGGACTTATTGTTCTTCCTCAAGGCCCGCACCGCGCACGCGCCGCCGAGTTCGGGCTGCGGGCCAGGCCGCTTTTGTTCGGGGTTTTTCTTTTTCCTCTCGGCCAAGCCTGCCTTTTCCGGGGAGCTCTCCCCGGCCGGCCGCGCCTTTCAAATGCAAATGCAGCCTTTTGTGTCCTTTGTGTCCGCGGCTGGCGGCTGCAGCGGCCGCGCTCCCGCCGGCCCGGTCTCCCGAGCAGCTGCTCCTCCTCCCCCCGGGCCGGATCAATGAATGAATGGAGACGCTCGCTGGCCTTCGCCCCGGCCGGCTCGCTCCTCTCGCGTCTCCCCCGGTCCAGCCGGCTGCCCGGCCGCGATCGCCGCTCCCCCGCCGCGCCCCTGGCCGCGAGCGCTTACCGTGCCGCCGCCCGAGCGCAGACGCGGCTGCGTGTAGTGTAAGGGCGGCGTCCTGCGGGGCTGCGCTCCCGGGGCTGAGGATCGCGGGTGCCCTGGAGGCTGAGGATCGCGGGGGCTGCGCTCCCGGGGCTGAGGATCGCGGGGGCTGCGCTCCCGGGGCTGAGGATCGCGGGTCGCGGGGGCTGCGGATCCCGGGGCTGAGGATCGCGCCAGCCCCTGGGTGGCTGGCGCCCGCGGTGGAGGGCTGCGCGCTCCCTCCGATCGCGGCGCGGATGGGATCGGCGAGCGCGGGATGATGGCGGAGACTCCGTTACGCTTACTGGTTTTTTTTTTTTTTTTTTTTTACCGCGGAGAGAAAATGTCTGGATGTTCCGTGATAGAATAACCCAAGGGCTCCATACGAAGCCCCGATTGTACCGTGCCAGTTAAGAGAACAAATCCTAAGCATCGAAGACAGATTGGCACACAGGAAACGTAACGAACGCCGCGAACTTAAACATGAAATAAGGGGTTTAGAGCCGCTGTTGTTTGAAAGGGTGATTGAAACTGATAAATACCCAGCTAGAATTTACAAAAGGGGCGGGGGAGAATAAAGCGTCAGCCCTCAAGATCAGAAGAAGGTTTTAAGGTGTTATCATTCATTACTAAGAGACACTAAAAATTGTGAGAGGTTACTGGGAACTGAGTCTGTCCATTAAGCTTGAAAATTGTCTTATACATAGAAGCCTATCAATAAGATATCAGGGATAAACTGAGCAGGAGATAGCAAATAAATTACACATGCAATTAAAATAATTCTCCAAATGAAATTATTTGTTAGTAGTAGTTTTCTCTCTCTTAAAGACAGAGCCTCAATTTATTATTCAAAGTCCTGGGGAATATAATAAAGCAAAAATTATAATTGGAAATAAATTATTAGTGCTGGACAGCAGAAAATTAGGAATAATTTATAGAGGAATTTAATAACTACATTTAGCAAGGACACAAGCCAGAAATGCTATACATAATAGAAAATCCATCTCTCTCTGTATTTGTATAATACATAAGTATATTCATAAATAACAAACATTTTAAATTAATGATGTGGATTAAAATGTTAAAATTGGTTATCCTAGAAATTAAAGAAATTAAGATCACACATAAAGTGAATTAGTGTTTTGTGTAGGAATATCTAAATCAGTTGGCAGCTGCTGCACCATCAGACAGCAGAAAGCTCAGTGCTTTTTAGAGGCAAACTTGATCAGTTGAAAAATCATTTAGGAAATTGTAGCTATCTTTTTCCCGTCTCTTAACAAATACCAGTACCCCATCTTTGCATAAACCTGTTATTCCTTGAATGTGGATAAATTCCCAATAGTGTCTAAATCATGTGTGACCTTCTTTTTATGCCCCAGTCCAATTGTTTAGAATGTTCTGTGAAGAATTTACTTACGTGCCCTCCAGCATAGCAGCCACTAGCTTACAGCAGCCTCTGAATAAGTGACCTGTGGCAAGAGTGACTGAGGAGCTGAATTTTTATTTTGAATTATAGGCATAATTTAAATAGATGCACCGGACAAGTAACCAGTGTATTGAATAGTATCAGTTCAGAATTGGGTTTCATTATACCATCTCCTCAAGCCCAACTTTTTTTGATGGTTAATTGGTGCTAAGAGTCTCACAGACTTCCCTGCCCTGGCTGAATTCCAGCTCTTATCCTCAGATCTTAGCCTCCTGAGAAGCTATGATAATAATAGGCACGAACCATGGGTGCCTGGCTCAAATCTAGCATTTTTGCAGATTTATTAGAGATACAGTTTTTTTTTTAATTTTTTATTGTAAAGATACTATACAGAGGGTTACAGTTACATGAGTGAGGTAATGAATACACTTCCTCTTGAACATTGTTAGCCCCTCCATTGTTTTCCCCCTACCATCCCCTCCCTCCCTCCCTTCCCCGAAGTTCTTTTTTTTTCTTGATTGTGATTAAGTGATTACATAAT
>NW_012267231.1:10147729-10172592 GCF_000151885.1 Dipodomys ordii | reverse complement strand
TATTTTCCACCTCTGGTTTTTCTCTGAGTGTTCGTCTTTTTGTTGTTGTCGGTCTCTTGGGGAGATTAAGCGTTGGAACTCGAACTCTCTTTTTGGTTGGAGAGAGCTGTGGCGTTTCCCTACTGCCCCGTCGCCATCTTGGTCCCCCCCCTAGAGATACAGTTTTAAATAAAATCTTTCTTAACTTGCTCAAGGCTATGCAAGATAGGATGGGCAAAATGCTTGCTTTTAAAACTCACCTCTGAGCCAGCTGCCGGTGGCACATGCCTGTAACCCTAGTTGCTTGGGAGAATGAGATCTGAAGAACGTGTTTCAACACCAGCCTGGTCAGAAAAATCTGTGAGACTCTTATCTACAGTGAACCACCAAAAAGCCAGTAATGGAACCATGGCTCAATCGGTAGAGCACCAGCCTTAAGCAAAGAAGCTCAGTTACAGTGCCCAGGTGCTGAGTTCAAGCCCCAGGATTGTCACTAAACAAACAAAAACAAAACTCCTAATTTGGATACTAGTAATGTTTGTGTATTAGTTTGGTAGTTCCATGAATATTATTAAAGACTAATTTATACTCCAAATTGTTAATATATGTATATAATTGTTAATATGTGTATTTATGTATATATGTGTGTGTATATAAATATATATATGTATGTATAATTTGATCACTGCCTCCTATGGAAAATAAGCAAATATTTGTCACCTTCACTAAGTTAATCTTTAGAGAATTTTCTCTCACTTCCCTTGTCCAGGTTCCTGTTCTGATTTTTTTTCTTTGGTATTGTATCAATGGTCTGTTCCCCAGTCTTTCCTGTCTTAGCTCAGCAAAGCCTTCCTTTCCCAGCTGGACCCCACAAAGCTATCTCCTGGCTGGTCAGCACAGGGGATCTATATGGAGGCTGCAGTGGAAGAAGGGGAGGTAGACCATCTTCTGAGCAAACTGTGCAGAGCCCTGAGCTCCCCAGGGAACTGAGTGACAAGGGGAAGTGGTAGATGGCACTGCATAGCTGAGGCTACACAGTAGCTCCAGAAAGAGAGACTTGCTCAGAAGTGGTTGTATGGTTCGATTGAAAATGGTGTTTGCCTGTAAAGTCCTTTGGTCTTTTACTCCAGTAGTTCAGGGCTGCCGTAGGGTGGATAAGAACACACAGAGTCTCTGTGCAGTTGCCTTCACAGCACGCGCACGCACGCGCGCGTGCACACACACACATGTGCTTTAATGAAAACGTTTGGGCAGTGTTAGAGGGAGAGAGGGAGGGTAAGGAGGTAAGGATTAAATGCAACTAATTGTCCAGAATGGGGCATGCATATGGTTTTACATGTGAGTCCTATACTCATGATTAGAGACCATCCCTCTAATTATATTCTTTCACCTCTACTGGCCAACAGCAGGAATAATTATAACAGTAATCACAATGGGCCCAGGCTGGATTAGAACTACGAACGATCCTCAGATCTCAGCCCCTTGAACAGTTAGGATGACAGGTAAGGGCCACTGGTGCCTTGCTAATAGAGGATTCTGAAGTCTGTCCCAGGCAGGAAAGTCTGAGAGACTCTTATCTCCAATGAACCACCAGAAACTAGAAGTGGTGCTGTGGCTCAAAGTGGTAAAGTACTAGCCTTGAGCAAAAGAGCTCAGGAAGAGCATCTGGGTTCTGAGTTCAAGCCCCAGTATCAAGATTTAAAAAAAAAAGCTGGGTGCTGGTGGCTCATGCCTGTAATCCTAGCTACTCAGGAGGCTGAGATCTGAGGATCATGGTTCAAAGCCAGCCCAAGCAAGAAACTCGGTGAGCCTCATCTCCAATTAACCACTAGAAAACCGGAAGTGGCACTGTGGCTCAATTGGTACACTGCTCCCCATGAGCTGAAGAGCTCAGGGACAGCTTCAAGGCCCAGAGTTCAAGCTCCACAACTGACAAAAAAAATCACAGATTTGTCTGCCTGGACTAGCTTTGAACTGTGATCCTCCCAGAATAGGATTATAGATTCTAATTTAGCCATTTTATTTTTCTGTGGGTGCCAGTATGTGGTTTTGAATTCAGAGCCTACTGCTCTTGCTTAAGGCTCAGATTCTACCTCTTGAGCCACACTACACTGTTACTTTTTTTTTGCTGGTTTAATAATGGGACTTAAGGGACTCATTGGCAGGCTTCAAACTATAGTCCTCATATCTCAGCCCTCTGGAGTAGCTAGGATTACAGGTATGAGCCACCACTCCAGCCTTTCTTTCCTCTGTTTTGTTTTTTGCTTTTTTGAGGCATGTCCCTCAGAACATAGGAGCTAGGAGTACAACATGTATATTTTATATCCACATTTCCCTGGATCATCTTCCCACATTGACTTGCTTTGAATATAATGCAAAATCACCTGATTATAAGTTGAAGGGTAAATTTTTAGACGTAAATTTTTAGGGTAAATTTTTATCCTTCTATAGATGTACCAGTATCTTATTTATTATTATTATGTAGTAAATTTTGATATCAGAAAGTGTAAGTATTTTAACATTGTCTGGTTGTTTTTTTTGTTGTTTGTTTTTGCCTCTCCTGGGGCTTTAACTCAGGGCATAGGCACTATCCCTGAGCTTTTATGGCTCTACCACTTGAGCCACAGTTCCACTTCAGGCTTTTTGGTAGTTTATTGGAGATAAAGAGTCTAATGGAGCTAGGCACTGGTGGCACACGCCTGTAAGTCCAAACTACTCAGGAAGCTGAAATCTGAGGATCACAGTTTGACACCAGCCCAGGCAGGAAAGTCCATGAGATTTTTATCTCCAATTAACCACTCAAAAAACTGGAAGTGGACCTGTGGTTCAAGTGGTAGAATGCTAGTCTTGAGGAAAAGAGCTCAGGGTCAGCACCTAGGCCCTGTGTTCAAGCTGCAGGACCCACAAAAGAAAAAAAAAAAGAATCTTATGAACTTTCCTGCGAGGCTGGTTTTGAGCCATGATCCTCAGACATCAGTCTCCTGATAACAGGCGTGAGCCACTGGCACCTAGCCTGCAAAGTCTTTTATTCCTAAGAGGAATATTGCATTCAAAGGCAGCTGCTGTGGCTACTTTGCTGATTTTAGGGATTTTTATGTCTTGTCTGCACTCTTCATTTGCTGCCCTTAAGGTAACTAGGTGTCAACTCATAATTATGGCAGACATGCTGCTTTAGCCTGTCCTGGGGAAAGGTGGACAGTAGGCTATTTTGAGGGATCCACATCGGATCTCATTGAGTAAACAATGAAAGTCAATTACTTTAATTTGCATATAGAAGGAGGTATAAATGATCTATTCACTTTTAGAATAACCAAAGTGGCATGATTTATAAAAAATGCACTGATTGGTTTGTATTGTAATCAAATACTGAGAAGTTCAATACATGTAGACACTTTTATGTAAATGTCAAGAATTCAGCTTCAACCCAGGCACCAATGGTTCATACTTGGAAATCCTAATGACTTAGGAGGCTTGACATCTGGGGACATCCCTTCAAAGCCAACCTGGGCAGAAAAGACTTTGAGAAGCTTATCTCTAATTACCCATGCAAAAGCTGAAAGTGGAGGTGTGGCTCCAGTAGTAGAATGCCAGCTTGGAGCAAAAAAAGCCAAAGAACAGCACCTGAGCCCTGGGTTCAAGTCTCAGTACTCACAGAAAGAAAGTGAAAAGAATCAGCTACAAATATACTTCAGTGTGCTTAATAGAATTTAATCATCTTGAAGCATACTTCAATTTTAATATCAGAACACATATAAAAGCAACTAATGCCAGGCACCTGTGGCTCATGCCTATAATCCTAGCTACTCAGGAGGCTGAGATCTGAGGATTGTGGTTCAACGCCATCCCAGGCAAGAAGGTTCATGAGATTATTATCCCCAATTAACCACCAGAAAACAGGAAGTAGCACTGAAAGTGGTAGCCTTTAGTGAAAAAGCCCTGAGTTCATGCCCATGACTGACAAAAAAAAAAAACAACGAAGATTATCAAGCTAATATGTCCATCCAGAATAGTAATAGGAACTGCATAAATGCATGAATTAACGTTCCAAAGGACTGAGGAAGTGACTGATGTAGCAAATGTCCCCAGTTAGAACCCAAGGGAACATTCACCAAAATAACCTCTGAGCAACAGAGAAATCAGTAAGAAAAGTAGGACATGTTTCACCTGCACGGCAGTGAGTTAAACTGGTAATGAAACTTGCAGGGTTCCACGAATGGTATGTTTAGAGGCAAAATTTATATCCCCTGTATGTTACAAAAATTTTAAAAAATAAGGAAATAAATCCATCTTCAAAAAATAGGACAGTACCACAAAAAAAAAAAAGGAAAAGGAAAGGGACAGGGAGAGACTGTCAAATATAATGTTTAAGATTCCCATTTCCTCATTCCCCTTCGTAAAGAGACTCCAATAGTCCCTTGAGACATAGAGGCCACCTGTTATACAATCTCAGACCTGACTGACAAGATTTTTCTTAAAAATGTATTTTTGGCCTTTGGAGATGGAGGTTGATGGAAAGCTTCTCATTTAGTTTTATTCTTTTCTTTCCTTTTATTTGTTGTTGTTGCTAATTCTGGGGCTTAAAGGCAGGGCCCAGGCACCATCTCTTAGCTTTTTTACTCAAAGAAGGCACTCTGCCATTTGAGACACAGCTTCCCTTGTGGCTTTTCAGTAGTTAATTGGAAATAAGAGTCTCATGGACTTTCCTGCCCAGGCTGGGTTTGAACCAAGATGCTTAGATCTCAACCCTGTAAGACTTTTGTAAAACACAAAATACCTATATAGGTTTTTTAAAAAACTGTCTCAAGCTCCCTAATATTCTAGGTGGTTGTTGAAGTGAGTTGTAAAGAATCATAGGTGACTGACTAAAAGATCTTAAAAGATCTTGCTTAAAACTTAAGAAAGTGCATTAATAGTTGTGGCCACTAGAGGGTGGAGAAGTAATGGGATGAAGCTAGAGTGTAAAAACCACAATTGTGTTACATGATTTATACTGCTGACACAATGTATATCAACCTTGTGCACCCATTCATTCTAGGTTGCACAGATTATTCCTGGTACAATTATGACAGGTTATGAGATACCGAGCCTAAAGCATGTCTCCATATTTCAAAAAGGTTGTCAGTCAAAATGCATTAAGACTTCAACCTGGAATGGAGCCAGAAATCAGGCACAAAATGTAAATTAAAGCAGGGCGATGGTGGCTTATGCCTGTAATTTTAGCTGCTCAGGAGGCAGAGATCTGAGGATCATGGTTCAAAGCCAGCCCAGGCAGGAAGGTCTGGGAGACTCTTATCTCCAGTTAACCTCCAGAAAACCAGAAGTGGAGCTGTGGCTCAAAGTGGTAGAACACTAGCCTTGAGCAATAGAGCTCAGGGACAGCACCCAGGTCCAGAGTTCAAATCCCATGGCCAACAAAACAACAACACCAATAATAATAAATAAATAAATGATTTGGTGAGAGGGAGCTGATCCATTTTCCAGGCCTCTGCCTGCCACTGCTTCACGAAGCCATAGCTGGTGCTGCTGGGTTGACCCCAAGATTGGCTGTGGGCATCTTAGTGAAATTTTTTCTTTATCAGTGACATTTTGTGATGTGCTTTTGAGCTTTGTTGTTTGGATAGGTGGACAGAAATTCTCACCAGAAACAAGACAACTAATCATAATGAAAACATAAACCAAACAGTTAATACTCAGTTTTAGTAACATTTAGAGAGAAGAGAGATATTGCTGTATTTGATACCCCTATCAGGTTAGGATCTCCATGTGACATCCTATGAAACACAATTGTTGTCACTCCATTTTCTTTTTCTTTCTTGACATGTGTATGTGTGTGTGTGTGTGTGTGTGTGTGTGAGAGAGAGAGAGAGAGAGAGAGAGAGAGAGAGAGAGAGAGAGAGAGAGAGAGAAAGCTTAAGCTCAGAGCCTGGGCACTGTCTGTTATCTATTTCCCTCACAAATGGCCACAGCTACCCATTGAGTCAGAGCTCCAACTTCCAGTTTTTTGGTGGTTAACTGGAGATAAGAGTCTCACAGACACTCCTGGCCAGGCTGGCTTCAAATCTCCATCCTCAGATTTCAGCCTCCAGAGTGGCTACAGGTTTGAGCCTCCTGTGCCCTTCTTGTTACTCCATTTTCAAGTTGTGGGAATGGCCGGGGAGTGGGAGGGAAGGGGGGAAGGGAGGGTGCTCATTCTTATTTCTGCCTGTACATACCTGTGTAAAAAATAAAAGTCCTATCAGGACATCACAAATATGTCTCTCCCCATCTCCCCCAAACCTTCAGCCTGCTTGTGTCTGTGCCTCTGCTGGAGCAGGGTCAGTGTTTCATATGGAAATAGCTTTGGAGAAATCAGCCTCAGCGCCTCCCCTTCAGTGGTGCTGAGATTTTTTTGTGCCGAGGAACAGAGAATAAGCCCCCTAGCCTGTCCACTGGAAGAAGAAAGGGGTGCCGGGCTGGGCCACCCTAGAAAGAATGAGATAATAACGCAAAATAGCCTGAGCTGGGCCTTTCCGATTTGCAGATTTCAGCGCCATCTGGAGACTTTCCCCCACACAAGCCAAAGTGGTTTTGTTCCCTTGCAGACAAAAAGCCAGCCTTTGTCTGTGTCGCCCGCTCTTGTCAGTCTTTCAATTCATACCCAGTTCTTCTGCTTAAGGAAAAAAGAAAAGAAAGCCTAAGACATCTGTGTCCACCTGTCACACCTCCTGAAAAAAACAAAAGCTAGCTGCGGCTTTGATCTTGCTGAGAAAACTCCTAGTGCCTCTGGGCCTCCCCCCATCCTTCCTCTTTCCCCTCCTCCTCTTCCTCCTCTTCTTCTTCCTCCCCCCTTTTCCTCCTCCTCCTCTTCTTCCTTCTCTCTTCTTCCTCATCTTCCTCCTCCTTCCCGTCCTCTTCCTCCTCCTCCTTTTCTTCCTCCTCCTCCCCGTTCTCCATCTCTTCCTCCTCCTCCTCCTCTTCCCTATCTCCACCTCTAACAGGCTCCCCTTTCTCCCTTACTCCTGCTACTACAATCTCCCCCTCCATCACCTCGAACTCCTCTGCCAAGGTGGAGAGCACCAGGCTCTCCTGGTTTAAATCACATTTTTCTGACTGTTATCATGGTGAACAGTTGCCTTGAGAACCTTCTATTTGGATCCCACTACTTTCCATAAACTCAATCTTACCTGGCAGAACCTGGTGGTCCATCTATCCCCTCACCCCCTTTTTTTGGTTGGTCATATCATGGGCTTGAACTTGGAGCCTAGACGATGTCCCCGAGCTCTTTTGCTCAGGGATAGCACTCTACCACTTTGAGCCACAGCTCCACTTCCAATTTTTCTGGTGGTTCACTGGAGGTAAGCCCGGGCTGGCTTTGAACCCTGATCCTCAGATCTCGGCCTTGTGAGTAGCTAGGATTACAGGCGTGAGCCACCAGCACTGAACTAGGATATCTATTTCATCTTGTCCTCCACCTTCTCCCTGGAAGACAGTGCTCAAAGCCACACAGTCAACTTTTACACCAAGAAGACCCAGTCCAAGGTGACACCGGGCACAGCTGTGGTTCCTGGGGATAATCCTAAGATAACCCCGGAGTTTCTCTCCAGCTTCAGTTTACCTGGCCTTCCCTCTTGCCGTCAGCCCTCGCTGGAATCCAGCTCTCCCTACCTGAGCCCCTAGAGCAGCTTCCAGCCTTCAGAGCACACCCCCCTTCCCCCAGAAGATAGCAGGCCCAGCTTACACATGGTCATATGGTCATGTGTTTGGGTTGAAGGTCACATAGCCCACAACTAGTTAACCCTCTGTATCTTCCTTTGCCAGTCCTGGGGCTTGAACTCAGGGCCTGGGCACTGTCCCGAAGCTTCTTTTACTCAAAGTTAGCACTCTACTATTTGAGCCACAGCACTACTTCTGGCTTTTTTTTGTGTATGTGGTACTAAGGAATCAAACCCAGGGCTTTATGTGTGCTAGGTAAGCACTCTACCACTGAGCCACCTTCCCAGCCCTCTGACTTCTTTCGGCTGACAGTTCTCCTCTGGGGTCTCCTCCTCTTCTCAACCCCAGTCCCCCTCCCTCTGTGACCCTAATCTTAACTAAATTGTGATTCTACACTGTCTCATGTAGGACTTTGCCCGTGAGGTCCTGTCTGTCCTCTCCATATGCCCCTGTCTCTTCCTTCTTTAATACAGGAGTTTTGATTACAGGGCATCTTTAAGGAATTATCCTCCTTACAAATTACTTTCTAATCATTCTGCTTAATATTCTTAGTATAGTCTTTTTTTTTTTGGCCAGGCCTGGGTGCTGTCCCCGTCAAGGCTAATGCTCTACCATTTGAGCCACATTTGAGCTTTTTTTGAATAGTTTACTGGAGTCTCACAGACTTTTGTGCCCAGGCTGGCTTTGAACAGTGATCCTCACATCTCAACCTCATTAGCCACGATTATAGGTGTGGTTGTTACTGGTGCCTGGCTTATTCTTACTATAGTCTTGTTTAAAAAATGTTTTTTTTTAAGTTATAAGGGTGATGTACAGAGGGGTTATAATTTCATAAGCCAGGTTACAGTACATTTCTTTTTGGACCATGCCACTCTTTCTTACTATAGTCCTAACCCCTACCACAAAAACTTGCACCTGACAACCCCGGACTACAGGCCAAACATAAGGGCCTTAAAGCCTTTTATTCTTCATCATAAATACACGGCAGACTTGCCTCTCCACCCAGGACCCACAGAAACATGCTTGCTGGGCGCCTCAAGAGGACTGGACTGTGATACCCCCATGACATGCCTGTACCCAGCTCCCAACTTCTCCTTGCCCCTCCTGGTAAAACCTTCATGCTCAATACAATTGCCACCTCCCGGACTCTGCTAGATTCCAAAGACAGGGCTGATACATTGATTAGTTAGCTTTCCTTAATATTAACTACTCATAATGTGTATCTCCACCCCCCAAAAAATCTCCCTTTAGAAAATAACCAATTTCCACAGACACCTACAATGCCCCACCTTTGCATAAGTGGGATTATAACTCAGACCCGTGCCTCTCCCATGGGAACCTGTCTTGCCCTTTTATAACCTCACTCTGTCCTTGACTCCATGAGAAGAACGTCACCACACACAAATGACTGCAAAGCCCATCTGGACAATGGATGAAATAAGAAAGATCGGGGGAGAGTCACTCAGGTCCCAGAAGAAGAACAGAAACCAGCCAGGCGCTAGTGACTCATGCCTGTAACCCTAGCTACTCAGGATCCGTGAACTGAGACGCATGGTTCGAAACCAGCCCAGGCAAGAGAGTCCATGACACTCTTATTTTCATGTAACCACCGAAGAATCTTCAAGTGGTGCTGGGACTCAAGTGGTAGAGTGTTGGTCTTGAGCAAAAATGCTCAGGGCCAGCAGCTTGGCATGAGTTCAAGCCTCAGGCCCAGCACACACAAAAAGTAGAATAACAAAAACCTTTCAAACAAGGAAGTAGGAGCCAACAGGAAAGCATCTTCATAAGAAACAAAATTTTCAGTAACACACGACCCTCCATAGTACAGGAAGACATTTACTATAAGTTGGATTGTACCTCTAATTTCACTTCACGACTCCAAATGATACACACACGCACACATATACACGTGTGCACGCACACCCACACCCACATACACACATACATACCTCTTGCTAGATATTTCCTCTGTCTTTACAACAAAGCGACTATCATTTCTGGTCAACCATGGCCTTAAATCAGATCACAGGCTCAGACATTGGAAGCCACTCTCTTGATAATATTTAATCTAGGGCCACAACCCGACATAGGAACTACAATGGGCGGGAATTTCTGATACTGGTCCTGGGCCCATCTGACTTAAGAATGGCTTTTTGTTGTTGCTGTTGTTGGTTGTGGGCCCTGAACTCTGGGCCTGGGTGCTGTCCCTCAAGGCTCAAGGCTATTGCTCTACCACTTGAGCCACAGCACCACTTCCAGCTTTTTCTGTTTATGTGGTGCTGAGGAATTGAACCCAGGGCCTCATGCATGCAAGGCAAGCACTCTACCACTGAGCCACCTTCCCGGCCCCAAGAATGACTTTAAAAAATACCTTACAATGGATGGTTTAACTTTAATTTTAGGTTTTGCCTTTATCTTCCTGGCCTCTTCTTCCTCCATGGGACTAACTGTTACAGATTGTCTACTAGCCAATTAGCAGCCAGCGTGTCTGTCCGCACTTTGCTTTCTTCCTTCCTTTCCCTTTGTGTCAGTTTTCTCAGAAGCCCAAGTACTTCACTTTCCCTTAACAGCCTTCATCTCATCCTCAGAAACAAGAGCAAAATCCTAGCCACTCAGGGCTGTGATCTGAGGATCGTGGTTTGAAGTCAGCCTGGGCAGGAAAGTCTGTGAGACTCTTGTCTCCAATGAACCACAGCCAAAGCCAGAAGTGGAGCTGTGGTTCAAGTGTTAGAGTGCTAGCCTCGAGCCCAAAGAGTGCTCAGGCCCTGAGTTCAAGCACCAGGACCAGAAAAAATAAATAAATAAACTTTAAAAAGGCTAAAATTCAAGCCCTCCTCCTGGCTCCAGTCAGAAGTCTATGGGCACAGTAATAGCAGGTAAACACTACCGCCTCTCCAATAAACCATCCACCTCTTCAACTACCCTTCAAACATCAATAGATGCCATATCCACCACAATAACTCACCCTAGAGACACATGGATTCCTTCACAGCTTTACTTCAAAATCCTCCAGGGCTACACTTGCTGCAGAGAAGTGGGAGAGTTTGTTTCTTCTTACACAGGACCCATGTCGCTTTTTTTGGCCGGTCTTGGGGCTTGAACTCAGGGCCTGGGAACTGCCCCTGAGCTCTTTCTGTTCCAGGCTACTAGCTCCAGTTCTGGCTTTTTCTGTGATTAGAGACAAGAGTCTCACGGACTTTGTTACTGGGTCTGGCTTTGAACCGTGATCCTTAGATCTCAGCCTCCTGAGTAAGCCTGGATTACAGGTGTGATCCACCAGCGCCAGCTTGACTGTTGCTTCTTTGTAAACTAGACTACCCTTGTCCTAAAGGCTGCAAAGGACACACGGACACAGTCTCCTGACTCTGGGCACGCATGGCCGGCTCCTGGGCCCGCTGGTCCTTCCTCTCCAGCTGGCCCGCCTCTCAGGCGTCCAGCCCAGAGCTACTCATCCCTTTTTCCTAATGCTTTCAGCCTTTTGTTTCCACAGGTCATTATTCAGAAACATGTGGATAATAGCCTCCTCAAGAGGCCTCATTAAAAGCAGACCCCCCCCACCCCCAGTTCCAGAAAACCAAGCTCACTGATCACAGACTCCAGCCTCTAACCCATCCTGCATGCCGGCCCTCCTTCACAGGAGTCCCCAGAACAGCCTTCACAGCGCCTGCGCGGCCCCTGCCCCGCTCAACAAGGAGTGAGAACAAAAGGCTGAAGGGTTAAGGGTGCCATCAGCCTAGAGGCCTCCCGCTTGAGGCCCCAGGAGCCTGCTGATTGACAGACACCCTGCCCCGCCCCCTGAACAGACCCTCTTGGGCTGCAGCAGCCCCACAGGGGCCCCAAACGAACAGCGTCCCAACCCCGAGTTTCTTTGTACTTCTCACTCATTAGAAATCATGCTAGTGTGTAAGAGGCCCGGGAGGGCCAGCTGGGGTTGGAGAGGCCTCCCCCCTTTCCCTTCTGCAGGCCTCTCCTTGGAATAACCTTGTGCTGTCACTGAGCCTTCTCTATATGCTGTGCAACGTTTGAGTCCAACAGAACCCAACTTGATGCTCGGTCCCCTCCCTCCCTCCCTCCCCCCCTCTCTCTTTCTCTCTCTCTCCAGTCCTGGGCTTGAACCCAGGGCCTTGGTGCTGTCCCTGAGCCTTTTCCGTTTGAGGCTAGTGCTCTAACATGTGAGCCACAGCTACCCTTCCAGCTTTTCTTGGGGAGGTAGGGAGGGGGCTGTGATTAATTGGAGATAAAGAGTCTCATGGACTTTCCTGACCCAGCTGGCTTTGAACCTCAATCCTCAGATCTCAGCCTCCTGAGTAGCTAGGATAACAGGCGTGAGCCCCTGGGGCCCTGGTTCTCTCCTTATCCTATCTGAATTCACTAGCTTACTCTCATCATTTTGTCAGAAGGGGGTTTAACCTGATGGTGGGTCTCAAGCAAACACTGTGATGGTGTTTTGATAATGATGACATCTCGATAATAATCGGAAGCTGAGGAGCAGGCTAGGACAGGAGTGGGTGGAACAGTGTGTCACAGGACCATCATGACTAATACATATGTCCAATCTCTCCTCTCTCCTTCCTGTGGTGCTTGCTCAGCTAGCTTGCTGGTGGTGATGCTCATCACCTGAGCCCTACTGGAGCCTGGCTTTTTGCTTGTTAATTGGAGGCAGACTCTCAAGGACTTTTTCTGCCTGAGCTGTCTGTCTATGAATTTTCTGACAGCCCTGTAGGTTTCAGCCTCCTGGGTAGTAAGGATTACAGGCACAAGGTACAGGCAGCTGATTCAGATTGTTCATGTCTAAGGAATAGTAGGAGCAAGAATCACCTGGGCCAATGCACAAGCTACCAAAACTAAATTGTCTTGGCCTCTTCCTCCTTCCTGGAGCCCCAGCCTGAAGCCTGGCATCTGCTTAACTGAGTTTGGATTTTGGAGAATCCATCATCTACACGTGGGAAGGCTGCTAGCTCTGATCCCAAATCCAAATGAAAGCCGTCCAGGATTGAGTGCAAACCTGGGAAAAAACCACCCCAGGACACAACAGCAAAGGATTTTTCTATGGTCCATAGCATTCAGCTGCAAACCACCCGCACTTCGCTTCAGCGTGCTAAGGCTGCGTCCGCCTCGCCCTCTAGTGGCCATCACGTGAAATAGCAAGTGCTTGTAATTTCTCATTTTGCCAAGCGCCTCCGTTCACTCGGGCTGTCGCTCTACGGCGCCCTCTGCTGGTTACTGTGTAAACTAGCAGCTTCTTGTGGTTTTTAATGTGGAGCTTCATTCATTTAATGTTAGCTTCATTCAAACCATATTGAGAAATCAGAGACGTTTAACACTGAGGACTTTCCGCAGTCTGACTCCAAGATCGCTGAGCACGTAACAGAATCCATGACCTATGTTTTGTTGATGACATGGTTTTGTTTTGGAGGGGTGTATGTTAGTGTTGTGGATTTCAGATTCTTGGGTTTTCCACATATTTCCAGTACTTGGTGGGATATGAGAATATAACACTATCACCTGCCCAACAGATTGTTCCATATGACTTCTAATTTTTTTTTACAAATATTTAACAGGATGTTTTATAAAAGATTTTTTTTGACAATATATGGCCTTAAGGAAATGTTCATGGTCGGTAATTTTCCTTTGTGATCTCATCTTGGCAAAAGAGAAGCTTTGCATTTGAGAGGAGTTAAGATTTACTATTTTCAGAGTACGGAAGGTTCTCTTATCTGTAATCTGTATCTCTTATGTGCAAATATTACATAAAGGTTTAGTCCAACCGAGCTCCCTAGATTAAAGGTTTGCATATGTGTATGTGACAATGCACATGGTCTTATTTCTGTTTGCCTCTTTGCAAAAGGGTATATTTGGGTGAGCGAGTGTGATAGTATGCGAATGTGTGCCCATGTATTGTGTATATAACACATGTCTGTGAACATGCATGTTGCATGTGTGTACATGCCATGTGTGTCTGTATCAAAATGCATTTATATGAGTGTGTTTACATGTGTGTGAGCATATCTGTGTAGGAATATGTGACACTTGGTGAATGTTGTGTGTTTATGTGTAAAAGTGTGTGTTTTCCTCAGAAAACCAGAAATGATGATTTGGCTCAAAGTGGTAGAGCACTTGCCTTGAGTGCAGAAGCTTAGGAACAGTGCTCAGGCCCTGAGTTCAAGCCCTCTGACCAACAACCACCACAAAAAAGTGTGTGTTTCTGGGGGATTGTGTGTGTCTGTGCTTGAATGTATCAATGTATTTGTGCAAGGCAACGAGTGTGTGTGAATGTGTTTAACGTGTATGTAAACGTGTATATGTGTGAGCCTGTGAATAAGTACACAGTTCTCATGTGAGGTTAAATTTGCTTAGGTAAATTCTGTGCCTGGGCGCTGTCCCTTAGCTCTTCAGCTCAAGTCTAGTGCTCTACCACTTGAGCCACAGTGCCACTTTTGGCTTTTTTTTCTTTTTGCTTATGTGGTGCCGAGGAATCGAACCCAGGGCCCCAGGCATGCAAGGCAAGCACTCTACCACTGAGCCACCTTCCCAGCCCCTTATCTCCATTTTAAGCGTGTGTGTGCACACGCGCACATGTGTGCACGCACACACATGCCCACACGTGCACACACACAAGTAGGGTGTGTTCTGACCCTCCTGGTGGAGGGCATGGATGGTCTGAGGAGAGCCCAGGTGTTGGAATTCGTAGACCTGTGCTGTTAATTGTGTGTCCCTGGACAAGTGTGAACCTCAGTTTCCTCATCTGGAAGATGGGCAGTAATACCTATCTCACAGGAGATGTTGTGGGAATTATATGTGATAAAGATAATGGGGAAAAAAAGCAGGAAGTGGAACTGTGGCTCAGGTGGTAGAGCACTAGCCTTGAGGACAAAAAGCTTGGGGACAGCACCCAGGCCCTGAGTTCAAGTCCTAGGACCAGCACAATAAAGAAAGGAAGAAAGAAAGAAAGAAAGAGAGAGAGAGAAAGAGAGAGAGAAAGAAAGAGAGAAAGAAAGAAGAAAGAGAGAGAGAGGGAGGGAGGGAGGGAAAGAAAAATAGAAAGAAAGAAAGAAAGAAAGAAAGAAAAGAAAGAAAGAAAGAGAAAGAAAGAAGAGGAAGAAAGAAAGAAAGAAAGAAGGAAGGAGGAAGGAAGGAAGAAGAAAAAGAAAGAAAGAAAAAAGAAAGGAAGGAAGGAAGGAAAGAAGGAAGGAAGGAAAAGAGGGAAAAATGAAGGAAAGAAGGAAGGAGGGTTTAGACATGTGTTCTCTAAGTATAGCAACAACAACTAGGTGAAACTTCCTCTCTCATATTAAAGTTTAAAAAAAAACCCATAATTCCAAAAATAGTACAAAAGTGCTTTGGCAGATTGCTTTCCTGATTTTTTTTTTTACCTCAGTAGCTAGATTCCCTTTGAAGTAACTAAATACAGATGGTTGGTATGACCTTGTTATCCTGTTTAATTTAGCTTTTGCTTGCCACTTTTAATCCAGATTGACATAGAATCCCCTGTTTATAACCTCTGGTGTATGCAAAAGTTTGAGACAAGGTTGACTTTAGCCAAAAAAAAAAAAAAAAAGAAAGAAAGAAAAGAAAGAAAGAAATCGTCCTACGCTCTTTCAACCATTAACATTCTTGATATGCATGATCCTGGAAAGAAAGAGCTGTGCAGATAGACATGCTTGATCCAAAAGGCTTTTTGGAAAAGCAATCAAGTGTCCTGACACGTGAACCATTTCTTGTCATATACTACGAAATAAACACAGTGAACATCTTTTCCCAGGCACAACCGAATTTATTTGAAGAAACATCTTTTAGGTCCTTACACAGTAGCACAGGAACGGAGATAAGGGAGAGACCATAATCTTACGTGACGGAACACCAAACATCCGACACCATGATGAACCCATCCATCATCCCAGTATTGGATTTCTCATCTGTGGAATAGGAGACTGAGATGAGCTGTGTTTTAATGTTCTCTTAGCATCCCTCCTGCCCCCCCCCTCCCCGTTAGTTGTTGTGGGGCTTGATCTCAGGGCTTGGATACTGTCCCCTGAGCACTCTCGCTCAAGGGAAGCACTCCACCACTTTGTGCCTCAGCGCCACTTCTGGTTTTATGGCGGTTCATTGGAGATAAGAGTTTTATGGACTTTCGTGCCCAGGCTAGCTTTGAACCACGATCCTCAGATCTCAGCCTCCTGAGTAGCTAGAATGACAGGTGCAAACCACTAGTGCCCAGCTCTCTTTCTCTCTCTCTCAACAATAGGGAATTCCCTTAACTGACAGCTTGTTGAGAACCTAATTAAATAGTATAAAATGGACCAGTGGGAAGGATACATTTGGGGAAGTTCTAGAGAATTTGTGTTCCCACCAACAAAAACCAGTTATAGAATACGTCCACTACCACCCCGATAATCTCCTCATGCTGTTACATCTGCTTCAAGCCCCAGGCTACCACTGATATATTTCATCTTCCAATCTTCCAATACTTTTGTTTTTTCTTCTAGAATTTATACATAAATGGAATGTCATCGTGTACCACTTGGCACCTGTCACTTTGTGTTGGGGGCGTCCATTCATCTTGTTCTTGGTACCTCTGTCTTTCTTTTGTATTGTTAAGTATTCCTTTAAAAGTTTTAAAACTCTACATTTTCTAGAGATCATCCTGGGTTTATAATTCCCCACAAATCCTAGCTTTTTTTTGTCAGTCATGGGGCTTGAACTCTGGGCCTGGGCACTGTCCCTCAGCTCTTCAGCTCAAGGAGAGCGCTCTACCACTTGAGCCACAGCACCACTTCCCATTTTCTGGTAGTTAATTGGAGATACAAGTCTCACAGGCTTTCCTGCCAGGGCTGGCTTCTAACCAAGATCCTCAGAGCTCAGCCTCATGAGTACCTAGGATTACAGTCGTAAGCCTAGGCACTGTCCTCAAGCTTTTGTGCTCTACCACATGAGCCACAGCTCCACTTCTGGCTATTTTGGTGCTTAATTGAAGACAAGAACCTCATGGACTTTCCTGCTCAGCCTAGCTTCAAATGGTGATCCTTGGATCTCAGCCTCCTGGGTAGCTAGGAGGTATGAGCCAATACCCAGTCCATTTGTATTTTGAAGCTATGTATAGAACTCATTTTTAAGAAAACATGTTTCTGATAAACTATCTGCATCTTAAAATCATATATGCATTGTTTTCATCTCTCACTGGTCCCCATAACATTGTTTATCATCTCCTACGGGTACCCATTCATGTCCCAAATAGTTCCTTGATACTTTCATACCTTTATTCAAATTTTCAGATTTGCATAGAGCAAGCCTGCAATGTTTGTGTTTATAAATTTTGCTTGTTTTACTTAGCCTGCCATCTCTATTTCCAGCTGTTTTCCAATAAATGGCATGTTTATTTTTCTTATGCCCGAGTTTGTATATCTTCTAAAGATCACTTTGTTTCATGAGTTTCAAAGACTTCCTAGCATCTCTAAAGTTTCTTTCTCATCCGATTTCACTTACATCACTTGTCTTCTCTTTGGGATAATGGCTTTTGAATGTATGGCTGAACACGTCCCATTTCTGGCTTTCCACAGAACTGATCTGAAGGGAATGTGGGGGAAACTCCAGCTGTAACAGAAAAAGTAGCTGAGTTGGTATGGTGGGGTTCTGTTGGCACTATTAGGAAATGAGGATTTTTAAGAAGTTTCTGGAAGAAGGAAAGGAGTAGATGGTAGATGGGCAGGCACTCATGGTCCACCCAGAGCAGAAGCCAAGGTGTGCAGAAGGAACAGCAGACAGGCTTGACTGGAGGAGGAGAAGAAGAAAATGGGGCATCATTGAAGGTCTGCTCTGAGAGCCTTTGCTCTTCATCCTTTTCTATGCCCTACCCTCTCTATTTGGTTTGCACAATTATAAGCAGTCCAAGATTTCCTTTTATGCAAAGAAGAAAGGAAAAGCAAAGGAAGCACCGCATCTAAAAGGTAAGCCTGTCCTCTGAAGTTAAACCAAGGCGTGGCAATCTAGTAGGAATTTAAAACCCCATAGGAAGAGCTCTGAATCTAGGGTGTGGGAAGCCTGCTTTCACCCAGCTGCGGGTTTGCATGTGAGCTTCTTAATAATCAACCGTGGAGCCCAGGGCACTGTCGGAGCAAGAAGCACCAGGATGGACCATATGGGATCCATATGGGTGTTATGTCTTCCACTCTTGTTACCTCTACTTACCTATGTCCTCCCTTGTTTCCTTTGAGTTATTTTAAATAAGTAATCTGCTATTTACTGTATTAAAAATATTTTGTTGGTTGTGGGGCTTGAGCTCTGGGCCGGGGCACTGTTCCTGAGCCTCTTTGTACTCTAGGCTCTACCACCTGAGCCACAGCACCATTTCCAGCTTTTTCTGAGTCGTTTATTGAAGATAAGACTTTCATGGACTTTTCTGCCTGGGCTGGCTTTGAATCACAATCTTTGGATCTCAGCCTCCTGCGTAGCTAGGATGACAGAGGTGAGACACTGTCTTCCAGTTCCGTTGAGTTCTTTTTAGCCCATGATACCAAAACATTTAACATGAAGATAACACTCAATGGAATACTCTTCATTCTAAGAGGACCCCACAGCTCCACAGAATGCACAGCTTTGGAATTAGAAAGCTGGAGGCCTGCAGACACCAGCTGTGGCCAGCAGAGAGCACTCTGCAGCCCAAGTCCTACCAGAAGCCCAATGCAGGCAGCTTTTGCAAGAAACTCAGATGAGGCTTTGTAGTGAACACAGAGGAAAGAACTCAAGGACTCCCGTTTTGCAGAAGAACCAGAACATGCAGAAGCCTTTTCTGCTTTATTGCTGACCATCACCCTTGCCTTTCATTCAGGACCTGAGCTTGCTCTCTGCTGAGAGACAATAGCTGCCCGAAGCCACAGCTCTGGCAAACTTCTGCACCTGTTAGACTTTCAGAAGAGGGACTTCAAATGCTGAGAGCAATTCAGATGAAGAATGCTATTTCAAATCTGTGTTGGGCAGCCTGCTTCTTTGCTTACTCTTTAGTTTTAAGCATCATGAAGAACTTCACCTGTCATCGCAGCCCAATTCATTCAGATGACTGATTTAGAGAATATTCCATCAGAAACAGAAGCTTCGAATGAACAGGTTTAAAAGGGCCTTTTATTTAATTTTTGGTTGGTCCTGGGGCTTGAATTCCGGGCCTGAGTGCTATCCTTTTGTGCTCAAGGCTAGCCATAACTCCACTTCCAGTTTATTGTGGTTAATTGGAAATAAGTCTCATGGACTTTCCTCCTCAGATATCAGCTTCCAGAGTAGCTAGGATTACAGGGGGGAGCCATCAGTGCCCAGCTGGTGCTAATATTTAAGATAAGCCCTCCCATCCCCCCCCATGTTCATTCAAGGTTTAAAAAAATTGTATTTCTATTATCTTTTGTACAAAAGGCTTACCACTCAACATAGCAGCTTATGAGTAAAATAATTTTTTTCTAGTTAAAAACAAAACAACAAAAACGAAAGTAAATGGAACTAAAAGAACCCGGGAGGAAGGGAATGTGAGAGTCCATGGAGAGTTCTCCTGCATCTGGGCTGTCTGCAGATTTTCAGCACAGGACACTGAGGCGAACTCAGAACTAGGCAGGAAAAGGGACCAAATTCAAGAAAACAAAACCAGAGTGGGAACAAATGCACTTGCTCTCTAGAAATTCATAGTACCATATTTCCTATATTTAAAAATTAGAAGTCCTGCTGGGTGCCAGTGGCTCATGCCTATAATCCTAGCTACTCGGGAGGCTGAGATCTGAGGATCATGGTTCAAAGCCAGCCTGGGCAGGAAAGTCCATGACACTCTAATCTCCAATAAATCACCAGAAAAACTGGAAGTGGTGCTGTGGCTCAAGTGATAGAATGCTCACCTTGAGCTGAGGAACTGAGGGACACTGCTCAGGCCCAGAGTTCAAGCCCCATGACCGACAGGGGAAAAAAATTAGAAGTCCCTTTAGTAATTGCAGTTGATATATACAAAATGTAGAACACAATGAAGAATGTAAGAGGCTGGAGAGGGGATGGAGTGGTAGAACACTTGTTCGTTATCTGCAAGGCCCTGGGTTTGATCCACAGTACTGGGTGAAGGAAAGAAGGGCAGAAGCAATGAAAGAAAGCAAGAAGGAAAAAGAGAGGGGAGAGGAGGGAAGGACAGACATGAGGGACAGAAGGGAGGAGAAAAGAGGGAGGAAGGAAGGAAGGAGGAGGGAGGGAGGAAGGGAGAAAATGAAGAGAAAAGTGAATTCAACAGAGAGGAATATTGAAAAATATTAAAGTTGAAAATGTGTATGAGTTAGAAGAGTGGACTGTACCATAAAAATGAAGGATTAATGAACTTTAACATACCAATAAAGCAGTCCAGATTGAAGCTAATGAGAATACAGGGTTAAAAAATACACAAATAAATGCCATAGGTATATAACATATCAGTTTATTTTCTCTCTGTCTCTGTCTCTCTCTCTCTCTTACACACACACACACACACACACACACACACACACACACACACACACACACACACCCTCTCAGGGATCCTAAAACAGTATAATGAAACAGACATGAAAAATGAAATAGCACTTGTCATATGTTTTCTAAATCAGCTACCATAAGTCCTAAGTGTGGATGCTCTGCAATCTCATCCCAAGTAGCACCTGCTGTGTTCCTAGCACAGCAGAAAACTGTTGAAAATAAAAAAACAAAGACATGAAAGAAGCCAGAGCACAAAGGAGCGGTCATCTTCATCTCCAGCACAGAGGAGACGACATATGATCATCTAGCAGACCATAAAAAGCATTTGATCAATTCAACAATTGCTTATAATAAAACAATCTGAGCTAATTAGGAATACAATCTTTCTACCGTCAGAAAGAATAGCTGTGATCTGAATAGACAGGTCTCAGAAAAGAAGTACAAATGTCCACTAAGTATATGAGAAAAAAAGTTCAAAGTTATTAGCTAATGGGGATACCATATCACCCCAGTTAAAATGTTTATCAATAACTAAAAAATTAGAAATGCTAGCAAGGGAATAGAAATTAATGCAGACATTATGGAGGCTCCTCAGAAAGTAGAACTTTACTTATCCCTTATCTGATCCATTGTCCTGTGTCTGGCTCCATTCCAATACACAATCAACAGAGTGATTGGGTGCAGTGATAGAACACTTGCCTAGCATGGGCCAGGACGTGTGAAAGAAGTAGAGAAAGGGGAGGAAAGAGAGTGAAGGAGGAAGAGAAACTGGGAGAGTGAGACAGAAATAGAGTCAAAGAGAAACAGAGACTTAGACAGAGAGAGAGGAAGAAATAGAGACAAAGTCAGAGAGAGACAAAGACCTAGACAGTCACACACACACACACACACACACACACACACACACACACAGAAAAGACAGAGAAAAGACAGATAGTGACACAGAGAGAAAAATCTGTATACCCATGTTTATTGAAATATTATCCACAATAGCAAACATACTGAAAATGAGTCAAGATGGCTGTCAACAGATGAATAAAGAAAGTTTTAAACATAAATGATAGATAGATAGATAGATAATAGAAGGTGCAGAAGTCTATAAGTCATAAAGAACAGAAATGTAGTTGGACACCAGTGGCTCATGCCTGTAATCCTGGCTACTCAGGAAGCTGAGATCTGATCTTGCTTTGAAAGCTAATGCAGAGAGGAGAGTCCTTGACTCTTATCCCCAATTAACCACCAGAAAACGAAGTGGAGCTATGGATCAAACTGGTAGAGCACTAGCCTTGAGCAAGAGAGCTTAGGGACAGTGTCTGGGCCCTGAGTTCAAGCCCCATGACAAAAAATTGGCAATATCCATGTAAATACACTCCCAGGGGGTGTGGGAAGGGTACAGGTAGGTGAGGAGGAGAAGGGGGATGGACGCCGTCTGTGTGTATGGAAATAGCACCGTGAATCTCATTCATCTATACAATTATTATGAGTAATACAAATAAGTACATGCCTCCTGGGAAAAGAAAAAAATAAGAAGAAAACAGGCATTTTTCCCCCTGTGGTGTATTGTCCCTTCTATGGAACACTTACGATACATTAATTAGCTTAAAAGCAACTTTCTATTGAATTACGGATGTTTGAAAACAAGGCATTGTGAAGTGGTATAAAGCATTTCCCCATCGTTTTAAAAAATAAAACTGGATGTTTTGTAACCACAAAAAAGAATGCCTATGTGAATGTGTGACCCTACAGTTCAGGGGACGTATTCAATTTTCTTGAGACGAAGTAATACAGAAATGTCTATTAGTGTAGCCTGTGCTCAATATGGTGCTGGATGTTTTATGCTGCATAAAAGGGCAAGAAAATATAAAGTGTAAATAATCACCATTATGAAGGCCAATGGTTGGTATTTATAAACTGCTTAAACAGAAAACTCAGAGGAATCTACAAAGCCATGATTTGGATTGGCGGCTGCTTGCTGACCGATGCACTTTGATGTGCGCTGCATCTTTTGTTACACTACCAAGCAATTATAAGATGCCATTGAAAAGCAATTTTACGGCACCATTTATAGGAGCACCAGGGACACCAAATCGCCTATGAATAAGTTTAATACATGATGTACAATACAACGGTCTTGAAAGTTTCAGAACACGACCGGTGGGCATTTTTTAGAGTTGGTAAATAAATGGAGTACAGATTGTTTGTTTCCGCTCTTTTTTTTTTCCTTTCAAGATATTTTAAAGTAGTTGTACAAAGCAGTTACCATTTAACAAAGCAGCTTATGAATACAATATCTCTTGATAACTGTCCCCCCTTTCAACATTTTCACCCCTCTCTCCCCACTCATCCTTTCTCTTACTCTTCTTAATTTTGTAGGATATACATTAGATTCTTGTTTGCATTTTCCCATCTTCTCCTCTTCATCCATCTGCCCCTTTCTCCCTTGAATCCACTCTAACCTTTTCAAGTACCTGATTCTTGCTGTTTTATTTTGCTAGACTTTGCCTTTGACTCTCTAAGGAATTATACTACTTGAGTTCTCCCTTGAATCTACCATTTTTCAGCTAATAAATTTTTTTTGCCAGTCCTGGGGCTTGGACTCAGGGTCTGGGGTCTGTCACTGAGCCTCTCTGTGCTGTGCTCAAGGGTAGTGCTCAGTCCTTTACCACTTGAGCCACAGCACCACTTCTAGCTCTTTCTGTTTATGTAGTACTGAGGAATTGAACCCAGGTCTTAATGCATGCTAGGCAAGCACTCTACCACTAAGCCACTTCCCAGCCCAGTTAGTACATTTATATACACTTGCATTGCACCCAATGCCTTTACCTACAAGTTTATAATCTAAATCTAGCTTCTACATACATATAAGGAAAAACATGTATCCTTTTTCCCTCTGGACCTGACTTTTCATAATTGTGTCTAAGTCTTTCCACTTCTTTACAAATGGCACATTCTTTCTAATGGGTGTGTAAAATTCCACTGTGTATATATAATACATTTTCTTAATCTATGCATCCATTGAGGGGCATCTGGGCTAATTCCATACCTTGGTTGTGGTGCCTAGTGCTGCAATGAACATGGTTGTACTGGTGGCTTTACTGTATCCTAGTGGGAAATACAATGGGTTGAGCAACTCCTGCTCCCAAGATTGACTTATACATTTAATGTGATCCAAGCACACTAATAAATAAGAATTCTAGAGTTTTATGAAATAGAAAATTCTTAAATAACAGGTGCAATACTGATAGTAATATTACTAAAAATAGTAAAACTGCAAAGTTGGGCAAGAGTGGCTAATGCCTGTAAACCTACTTGCTCAGGAGGCAGAGATTTGAGAATCATAGTTCAAAGACAGCCCAGGCAGGAAAGCCTGTGAATTTGTTGTTGTTGTTGTTTTTGGTTGTGGGGCTTGAACTCAGCCTGGGCGCTGTCTCTCAGCTCAAGGCTAGTGTTCTACTACTTGAGCCACTGTACCACTTCTGGTCTTCTGGTGGTTTATTGGTGATAAGAGTCTCATGGGCTGGCTTTGAACCACAATCCTCAGCTCTCAGCTAGGATTAGAGGTGTGAGCCACCGGCGCCCAGCAAGCCTGTAAAATTATTATATCCAATTAACCACCAAAAAGCTGGAAGTGGAGCTGTGGCTCCAGTGGTAGAGCACCACTTGTGTAAAAATACTAAGGGACAGTGCAGTGCACTGGCCCTGAGTTCTAACTCCAGAATACCACACACACACACACACACACACACACACACACACACACATGCACACTCCACAAGCTGGAGATTCTTTTCTATACTGTAACTACATGAGAACCAATGAGAAATAATTAAATTTGATTATAACACAATGGAAACAATAAGTTATTGGAATCAAATAGCAAAACAGTCTAAACATTTGCAGTCACCTGAGTTATATTAAAGGAAGGGGTGTCATTCACTAGAAAATGATTAACTCAATAAATAAATGAATGTTGTTTCATCATTCTGCCGTCATAACAAATCTTAATGCCTACCTAATACTACACCTGGAGGGACCACAAAAAAGTGAGAAACAATAAGATTTCTAGAAGAAAATACCAGGAACAAATGTTTAGGATATTTTTTGGAGAAAAACTTTATAAACAGGGCACAAAAATACCAACAATGAAAAAAGATGGTAAATTCTACAGTATGTTCACAAATAAAATAAAATTAAATTAAAAAAAGAAAAAAAAGATGGTAAATTTGACATTATTGAAATGAAGAATTTCTGGCTTTGTTAGACTGGTATATCCTTGTAATCCCAGCTACTTGGGAAGCAAAGTTTAGGAGGATAATAACATCAGTGTAGGCAGAAGAGAGAGAGAGAGAGAGAGAGAGAGAGAGAGACAGACAGACAGACAGACAGACAGACAGACAGACAGAGGTTAGTGAGACTCCCACTTCCTCCATCTAATGGCTATGGCACTTCATGCCTTTAATCTCAGATATATAGGAGTGGTAGGTAGGAGGAGTGTGGTCTGGTCTAAAGCCAGCCCAGGCAAAAACCATGAGCATTGATCTTCAAAATAAAAAGGCATTAAAGGAAAAGGGACAGTTGAGGGCATGGTGGAAGTGGTCAAGCATGTACCTAGCAAGTGTAAGACCCTGAGTTCAAATCTTAGTACCAGAAACAAATAAAGAAAAATTAAGAACTGCTTAGCAAAGGGCATCAAGAGCCGAGCCCCATATTATTAGATTTTTTTTTTT
>NW_012267231.1:10121948-10141834 GCF_000151885.1 Dipodomys ordii | reverse complement strand
AGGGTCTGGGGATTCCCTCCAGCTCAGGGTCCCCTGTGAAGTACTCACCCTGGAGCTGGTTGTTTCTGTGTGGTGTAGGTCGTCAGTTGTTGTTGCAATCCGAGTTCAGTTGGGGTGGTTGCAGGCTGGGTTGGGCGGCCCCCGCCGGGTCGTTGCGATCGCGATCTGGCGGGTGGTCTGCCGACAGGTTCGCTGCTCTATTATTAGATTTTTAAGAAGCTCATTTCAGAAAAACACTCACAGGCAAAACACATAGGAACTTTGATAAGCTGTTACGGAAAAGAGGAATAAACCACTATAAAAATAATCAAAATAGAAAATGAGTAAAACCTTTCCAATTCCCTTCACTTTCCCCTCAGTGTAACAGATATAATTCATGTCTATTGTTCTATTGTACATGAGTGCACACCACTTTGAAATATTTCCAAAGATAGAGATGCAAAGAGATACTTTATTACATACACTCTATACCAGAGAGAACTTATGCCTATAGGTATCTATCTATCAATTTGGGAAATATACCTAAGAGCACTTATACCTACCAAAAGACACATATAACAAAGTTGTCAGCAGCCTTTTTCATAATAACCCAAATACTGGAAACCACCCAATTTTCTATTAATAGACCATATAAGTAGCTACATTAGCAGCACTAAATGCAATGCAACACAGCATTAACCTCTGCACCACATAATGAGGTAAATGAGTTTTGCAGATAGAAAAAAATGAACTTCAGAGGCCATTCCAAAATGTTTATCCCAAGCACCTCCATTTGGCTGAAAATACCACAACCTGCCAGGCACCAGTGGCTCACACCTATAATCTTAGCTACTCAGGAGGCTGAGTTCCGAGGATAGAGACTTAAAGCCATCCCCAGCTGGAAAGTATGTGAGACTCTTCTCTCCAATAAACTACTCAGAGTAGAGTACTAGCTTGAATGAATAAGAAGCTCAGGGACAGCGCCTAGGCACAGAGTTCAAGCCCCAGGATCAGCAAAAAATGAAATAAAAATTAAAATAAATAACATGACCTTTGCTGATGGAGGCTAGAATAGTGGGTATTTCGAGGGAGGTGAGAGGAGTTGAGGATTATTAACTAAGAGAGTTTACAAGGGGAGCAGATAGTATTTTCTAGCTTGATCTAGATGATAATTACCCAGATAGATGCATCTCTAAAAATTAATCAGGTTGTGTACTAGAGATTTACACACACTGCTCTGGGTTAGTTCTATATGAATAAAACTGAAAGAAAAAGATGAGCAAGAAGCTACTTGAAAGCTCAAAATATTACCGAAAAAAATTAAAAGACCTCAGTCTCTAGAGGAATGTATCGTGATGTGGAATTGAAACACACAATATAATAAAGATGTCAGCTTTCTCTAAGTTGATCTATAGATTCAATTAAATTGTCAGAGATTCTAGCAGTATCCTGTAGAAATTTATAAGTTGAATCTCGTAAAGACATAAGAAAAACCAAGAACATCTTTGATAAAATTGGAGGACACATCCCACAGGATATGGAGCCTTAAAGTTTCTCTAATTAACAATGTATAATATTGATATTGGCACAAGGAGAGACTAAAGGATGGAAGAAAGCATCAATGCACTCAGATCCATCTGTCTGTCTTTTTTCGTCTTCCTTTTTACGTGAGAACCAGGGTTGAACTCATGTAGTTCACTCTCACTTGGCTTTTTTCTCATGGCTGGTGCTCTACCCCTCAAACCAATATTCTTTTTGCTTTTTAATTGGAGATGGACTCTCAAAGACTCTTTTCTATGGGGGTGGAGGGCTGACCTTAAATTGTGGTTCTCCACATCTTAGCCTCCTGCATAGCTAGGATCACAAGCATAGATCACTACATCTGCCTTCGTAATCTGTCTCTTTATCGATCTTCCCCTGTATCTATCTTCATTACTACAGTGTAAGGAGTGAAAAATGGCCTTTCCAATCAATTTCACTGGATACACTAGAGATTCACATAGAAAACAATTAATTCTAAATCTAGCTTTCTGCTAGATATAAAAAATCAATTCTAGCTAAACTTTAGAGCTAATTATGAAAGATGTAAAAATAAAGTTTCTATAAAGTAACATAGAGGAACATTTTCATGCATTAGAAGTATACCAAAAAACACCTTAACCGCTGCTTTTGTGGCAACTATAAACTTCAGATATAAAGGGAGAGAGAGGGAGGGTGAACAAATGCAATCATGCACTGTATACACTATGTGGAAAATGAACCATGTAGCTTAGGGGGAGGGATGGGGGAAGGAACAGGAGGGAAAGCAAAGGAAGGGGCGACATTGTCCAAAAAAATGTGCTTATTACTTGACTTACAAAATCAATTGATAGCCTTCTGTGCAATACTTTAATAACAACAATAAAATTCTATATAAAAACTTAAGATATTCTCTCTGCTCTTTTCTAGCTCTTTTTCACAGCTCTCTCTTTCTCAGCTCTTTTCCCAGCTCTCTCTCTTTCCCAGCTCTCTCTTCTCTCTCCCACCTCTCTTTCCCACCTCTCTCTTTAAATAAAACACAAAAAACTTATAAATAAAACCTTAAGATATAATATTATATATATATGGACCAGTGAGAACTCAACAGACAAAAACAAATTGTTAAAACAGTCAATACATCTAAATAAATACTTCTCAAAAGTACACATACTGGGCTGGGAAGGTGGCTCAGTGGTAGAGTGCTTGCCTCGCATGCATGAGGCCCTGGGTTCGATTCCTCAGTACCACATAAGCTGAAAAGCCAGAAGTGGTGATGTGGCTCAAGTGGTAGGGCACTAGCCTTGAGCTGAATTGCTGAGGGACAGCGCTCAGGCCCAGAGTTCAGCCCCCACAACCAACCAAAAAAAAAAAAAAAGTAGACATACGGTCAAGAGACATAATGAATAAAAAAATTCAGGCTTGAGGTGTGGCTCAATTGGTAGAGTGCCTACTTAGCAAGCATAAGGTCCTGAGTTCAAATACCAGTACCATGAAAAACCAACCAACCAACCAATGCACACAGGCACACTACCCATCAGAAACGTGATCAAAATCACCAGGAGATGGCATTTTACCTTAATTAGGATGAACATCACCCAAAGGATAAAAGATAGGTGCTAAGGAGAATGTGGGGAAATGAAAACCCTTGCACTCTCATGGTAGGGATGTACCTTAGTACAAGCGGAGCTTCCTCAACACAACAAAAGAGAAAGACAGTATGTGGAAGTAGTCTCTTATTACTGAGCATGTCTCCAAAGGAAGTCGAATCATTGTGTTGAACAATCTGCATTTCTATGTCCACTACAGCTCTTACTCACAGCCTCAGAGCAATGGGAATCGAATGGATAAAGATAGCATGGTACACAGATATGGAATTACTATTGAGCCCTCTGTAAGGAGTCCTGTCACTGGTGTGAACGTGGCTGGAAGTGGAGATCGGTGTGCCAGAGAAAATCAGCCAGACATAGGATAAGTACTGCGTGATATCACAGAAACTGATCTCACAGGAAGTGAGACCAAAAGGGGAGCTGTGGATAGGGGAGACAAAGGAAGGCAGTGTCCGTGGGTGCTTAGTTGTGGTCGGAGAGCAGTAGGGAGGTCCGGCATGGATGGAACAGCAGCAGGAAGGCAGGGGAACATGTGTGTTGTACTGGATAGCTCAAAAAGCTAGAAGAAAGATTCTGAGTTTTTGCCATAAATGAGTGATTCCTATTTGGAGAGATACACATAATTAACCTGATTACATAACGTGTGTCTATATACAAATGTATGTGTATACATTTGTATATACATCTATATGTATGGCAACTATAAATTTCTACGTATGCATTAGATACACACCTATCACGCACACATACATGTAGGTAGATGTGTATATGAATACACACATAGATAGGTATAGATACGGACGGATGGATGCATTTGCAGCTCCTGCATTGGTATCCCTGGCAACAAACAATGCTGTGACACTAACCTTCCTCTGCTTCATAGGTAGCCCTGTGTGTGTGTGTGTGTGTGTGTGTGTGTGTGTGTGTACACTGGTCCCAGCTACCATCTCCATTCAGGTATCAGCACTTAGCCAAAGCGATGCCACTCACCTTGATCCTGCATGCTTCCAGGAGGTTGTCTGGCAGGGGGGAAAAAAAAACAAACCATCATTTGGGGTGGGGTCGGTGGGAGTGGGGGTGCTCTAGTGGGCACAGGACTCCATTTGAAAGTCATGTTCATGACCCTTTGTTGGCTAGGGCTCCCCTCCTGTGAAGAGCCGATCAGGAGAGTGGGTGAGGACTCCAGAGGCCCACAGCTCAGGGGTGCGCATGTTTTCATGTGCTTTTCTCATTGCAGTTCCAACCCTGCAAAAGCCTGTCACACCTCTCCTGATTCACACTTGTCCCTGCTCAAGTGGCCACTAGGGCGATGCAGGGAACTTTCTGAGCCAACTTCTGTGTCACTGCATGCGTCCACACGAGGGCGCCCTCTGCCCTTGGATGGTTAAAGCAATGTTCCACCTGTTGGCAATTGAGAGCAGATCCTCCACTTGAGCAGCATGGCCAGGTGCGCTGAATTTTTTTTTTTTCTTTTTAATTAGCTTGGGCACCTGGAAGAAGAAAATGCCTTTGATGGGTTGGGATGTGGCTCTGTAGCAAAGCACTTGCCTATCAAGTGCAATGTCCTGAGTTTGATCCCCAGTACCAAAAAATAAAATACAAAATAATAAAGGAAAAGAAAGGAGGGAAGGATGGAGGGAAGGAGGGAAGGCAGGAAGGAAGGAAAGAAAGAAGGAAGGAAGGGAGGAAGGGAGAGAGAAAGGAAAGAAAGAAAGAAAGAAAGAAAGAAAGGAAAGAAAGAAAAAAAGAAAGAAGGGAAGGAGGGAGGGAGGGAGGGAGGGAGGGAGGAAGGAAGGAAGGAAGGAAGGAAGGAAGGAAAGAAAGGAAGGAAAAGGCCTTTGGTGTTTTTGGGTTCCATAGTTGCTTAGGAGACAATCAGAGGCACGGGGCATGAAGGAATGTTCCAGAATGTGGGTGGTTCTTTACGTTGTGCTTTCCTTTTTCTTGTTTGGCATATTTCATATCTACAAGTAAGGTTTTATTTTTTGGTGCTGGGGATCAAACTCAGGACATCGCACTTGATAGGCAAGCGTTTTGCTACAGAGCCACATCCCAGCCCACCAAAGGCATTTTCTTCTTCCCAGTGCCCAAGCTAATTAAAAAGAAAACTCATGGACATGGTGCACACTTTCTATATATGTATGATAAGATAGAAATTGGCACTACTTTATATCTGTCTCCATGGATATAAAGAAATTTACATGTGGATCTTCTTCAACAAACCATACCATGCTGCATGGCAGATAATGTACACTTGTAAATACTAAATAGTATAAAGTTGATATACTTATGAGTAAACTCAATTTGTTAAATATATATTTATGTATGGGCACACGCCTAAATATTTTTTCATACAGAGCTATGTTTACTGAGGGGAATACACAGAGTACAGGCTCGTACTTCTGAAGGAAGAGACAGGGCTATACCACCACTAAGTCCTGTTACTTAATAAGAGTAAAAAGGCTATTCTTTATTTTATTGGGTGAAAGTTATCCAAATGAATATATTCGATAAAAATTTACAGAGTTGATACAACTGATCATCTAAAAAACATTAAAGTTATTGTACAATAATTTATTAAATACTAATTTTTTTGTTGGTCATGGGGCTTAAACTTGGTGCTTGAGTGCAAGCCCTGAGCTCTTTTGCTCAAGGCTAGCACTCTACCACTTTGAGCCACAGCTCCACTTCCAATTTTCTGGTGGTTAATCCGAGATAAGAGTTTCACAGAGAGAGTCTTACAGACAGTCCTGCTTGGGGTGGCTTTGAACCACAATCCTCAGAGATCAGCCTCCTGAATAGTTAGGATTACAGGTGTGAGCCACCAGTGCCAGGCTTGAATGATCATTTTTTGAGACAAGGTCTATCTTTCCCAGGCTGGTCTTGAACTCCTAGACTCAAAGAACCTCTCACCTCAGTTATACAAGCGCTGAGATTATAAGGTCATGCTACTGAGTCTAGTTATAAGCATTTTAAGTTGGAAATATGGCTTAGAGTGCTTGCCTAGCATGCATAAAGCCCTGGGTTTGACTCCTCAGTACCACATAAACAAAAAGTAAATAAAAGAAAGGATCCTTCTAAAGATTGTAAAAGGTCACATTTGCACATTTGACAAGTGATTATTTCAAAGCTAAATTGAAATGCTAGAATAAAATGTTTTCATAGCCAATAAATTTACATGAGTTATCTTTTAATTTAGATAACTTTATAGGAATTATAATAGCTCTTTTAAATTCCATTTCAATTTTTTAAAATATCTTCTCATTTAAATTTTTTTGCCAGTCCTGAGGCTTGGACTCAGGGCCTGGGCACTGTCCTTGAGCTTCTTTTGCTCAAGGATAGCACTCTACCACTTGATCCACAGCACCACTTCCAGCCTTTCTTGTTTATGCGGTACTGAGGAATCGAACCCAGGGCTTCATGCATGCTAAGCAAGCACTTTACCATTAAACCACATTCCAAAGAATGATCAGGCAAGTTAGTGGATCCTGAAAGCAATTTATATAAAGGAGTACATTACTTTGTGCAGTAACAAAAATTTACTTTAAAAATGAAGGCTTAGTGTCTGGATTGTGACATATTTGGTGGATGTCATGGTCAGTGGGTTATGGATGAGACCAGAGGGCTGTCATGCTTGTAGCCAGAGTAAGAAGCTTAAAATTTATCCAACACAGTGGGAAGGCTACTCCATCTATCAATCTCTGTCAGTCTATCCATCTACCAACCAATCCCATCAATCATTCCATCTATCATCTGTCTATCCATCTATGTTTGGATCCATTCATCTATCTACTATCTCTCATCTGTGTTCTTTCTTTCACTTTCTTACTGTCTCTGTATAATCTATCATCTCTGTCATCAACCTTATCATGTATTTGTCATCTGTGTATGTTTATACAAAGACAGGAAAGGAATAGCACTAATGACAGGCTATTTGGAGGTCAAATAGTTGAAGAGAAAGAAATAGAAAAACCTCAAACATGTCCTAGAGACATTCAGGAACTTGAGTCCTAGGAGCTCTGGCTGGGCAAAGGAAGCTGTTTTTAATCAAGTCTGGTAGGTGTTATTATTTCTGGTAGGTGTTGTATCCTTAGAATGGCAGAAAGGACATCGATTTTTGTGAGCTTTTATTGGGTTTCTCACTCGCCCTTCAGATAGAAATAAAATTTGTAAGCCAAAAAGTACTACAATGCAAAAATAATGCTACAGACAGAACTCAAATACCAGATATTGGGCTGGATAAGTAGTATTCATATTGACTGTCTAGTCTCCATATTAAAATAGAATGCATTGATAATAATTCTCAGTTACTTCTATGTCATCTCTTATCTGAAGAGGCAGTAAAACACAATTGAAAATGAGTAAAATTAAACTTTTTATAGGATATGAAGACTTGGAGAGTTTGAGTAGTTAAGGAATAAAGAAAGCAGAAAGAGAAAAGGGGAGCAAGGAAGGGAGGAAGGAAGGAAGGAGAAAGAAAGAAAGAAGAAAGAAAGAAGAGAGAGAAAGAAAGAAAGAAAAAAGAAAGAAAGAAGAAAGAGAGAGAGAGAGAGAAAGAAAGAAAGAAAGAAAGAAAGAAAGAAAGAAAGAAAGAAAGAAAGAAAGAAAGAAAGAAAGACCTCCCAAAAATCTCATCCAGCTGGGCACTGGTGGCTCACGCCTGTACTCCTAGCTACTCAGGAGGCTGAGATCTGAGGATCATGGTTCAAAGCCAGCCTGGGCAGGAAAGTCCACGAGACTCTTATCTCCAATTAACCACAGAAAACCAGAAATGGTGCTGTGGTTCAAGTGGTAGAGAGCTAGTCTTGAGTTGAAGAGCTGAGGGACAGTGCCCAGGCCCAGATTTCAAGCCCCATGATTGACGGGGGGGGGGGGCAAGAGGGGAAACCCATCCAGGACACTTGCTGGTGATGTCATATTTGTTGTTCTGTTACATCATATCGGAGCTACTGTCTCTCCTTAGGCTCTTTTTGGCTGTTAAGTCTGACTTAGATCATGTTTTGGTGATCTTGACAGTATTGAATAATGGGTGAGAAATTTATAAGATGTCCCTTTAGTTATATTTGTCCGCTGTTTGTCTAATTGTTAGACTGAGTAGGTGTGTTTTGGGGAGGAAAGACATGAAGATAAAGTGTTACTTTCATTACATTGATCACAAGGATTCACTACAGCAAAACAGCGATATTGATGGTGAATGTGACAGCCTACTGGTGTTGTGTTTACCAGGTATTCCCATCCACCTTCCTTTTCCCATCTTTCCATACTTGGGTCTTTGAATCAATAAAAGCATTCCACATCCAAGTGTCATTATGACAATACCTTGAGAGAAAATGTTTGCACAGATTTCTGCAATTCTTAAACATAAAAGATTTGCCTCAGCCAGGCACTGGTGTCTCACACCTGTAATCCTACAACTCAGAAGGTTGAGATCTGAGGATGGTGGTTCAAAGCCAGCCTGGGCGGGAAAATCCATCAGATCTCATCTTCAAGGAAGCACCAGAATACCAGAAGCAGCATTGTGGCTCCAAATGGTAGAATGCCAGCCTTGAGCAAAAGAGCTATGGGACAGCAGCACCCAGCCTTTGAGTTCAAGCTCCATGACTGACAATGTTAATAAAAAAGAAATAGGAGGCAGGTTTGTCTCTTCTCAGTTGATTTGTTTGCTCAGCAATTTCTAGCTGTATGCAGACACGGATATTTATTTGACACATCATGTTACAATCCAATACTATGCTATTTCTTTTATGGCTTCAAATGTTTCTACATCATTCAATGGGAGGTGGTTTGTTTGTTTCCTGGGCCTCAGTGATATGTTACCACCATTATAGTCCTACTTGTTTTACTTTTTAGCACTTCATTAATTACTGCCAATATAAGATGTCCCAGACACCTATTGTATATTTCATGTCCAAATTTATAGGCAGTATATCTCTAATGACCTTGGTTCCTTTTTTTTTTTTTTGGTCATGAGGCTTGAACTTGGGGCCTGGGTGCTCAAGTCTAACCCTCTACCACTTTGAGCCACTGTATCACTTCCAGTTTTCTAGTGGGTAACTGGAGATAAGAATCTCTGCCCAGGCTGGCTTTGAATTTCGATCCTCAGACCTCAACCTCTTGAGGTTTACAGGTGTGAGCCACCAGTGCTCGGCTTGGTTCTTTTCATTAGAGAATGACATTCCTAACTTGCAGTATTTTTTTGTTTATTTTAAAAATAATTTTAGGTACACAACAACATTTAGCAGAAGGTACAGAGGATTTCTAAACACTCCCCCCTTCAGCTGCTCAACAGTCTCCACTGTCAAACTATGACATACAATGCAATGAACATGCATTTATACATGTACGTAACTCAAAACCAGAGTTGGCATTATTTTATGGAGATTTTTGTCATCATGAGCAGGTCTTGCATTTTATAGAATACTTTCCGTGAACATTTTGATGTGATGTTAATGCTATTATTATGCTTTTCTTATTGAGTCTATTCCAGTGTGATTAAATTAAAATGGTACATTTAAAATATTAAAATATTAGTTATATTAAAAAATGGATCCCATTTTTTGCATACAGTGTTTTTTTTTGTGACACTGGGTTTGACTTGCTGATATTTTGTGGAAGGTGTGTGTGTGTGTGTGTGTGTTCATGAAAGATATCAGCCTTTAGTTTTCTTTTGTTGTAATGTCTTTATCTGATTTGAGGATGAGATTAATGCTGGTATCATAGACTGATGGAAAGCGTTCCTTGGCTTCTATTTTCTGGAAAAGATTATAGATATAAAGAACCATTATTTCACTGTTAGAAATCACCAGTGAAATGTTTTGTGAGGATTTTATTATTAACTAAAAAAAGGACATAGAAGCCATTCAGTTTCTCCTTGGATGAGATAGTTTGTATATTGAAGGAACTTGTTTATTTCATTTTTGAATTTATGAGCATAACTTTGTGGATGTTAGATTGATTCTTGATCTCTCTCTCTTAATTTCTCTCTCTTATTCTCCCTCTCCCCCTTCCTCTCTTGCTAATTTTTCTCTTATGCGTGGTAGTTTTTGCAATCTTATTTATGTTTCCAAGGAACCGGTTATGCTACATTTTATTGACTTTCGCTATTGTTTTCCTATTTAAAAATTTATTGATACATGTTATAATTTCTATTATGGTCTTCCTTGTATTCACTTTAGAATTAAATTGCTGCTCTCTCTCAAGGTCCCTAAGGAGCAATGTAGTTTATTTGTCTTATTAATTCTTACTTTCCAATGCATGCCTTCAGGCACTGAATGTACACAGTTCCTGCTAAACACTTTTTTTTGTGTGGCTCCATCTGATAAATTTTGATAAGTTCCATTTCCATTTTCATTTAGTCCCAAGTACTTACTGAGATTTTTTTCTCTAACCCCAAGAGTTATTAGATGTTTCTGGTTTTGTACCAACTGTGTCCTTTCATTCATTTGTTCCTTCCTGGACACCTGAAGGCCACACTTGAGCCACACTTCCACTTTCTGCTTTTTTTTTTTTTTTTTGGTTTGCTGTTTAATTGAAGGTAACAATATTTATGCCCTGGATATTTCCCTCACCCCACCTGAGGCTGGCTTTGAACTGCTGTGCTCAGATCTCAGCCTCTGATTTGCTAGGATTATACACACGTGAGCCAGTGGCACATGGGTGTGGTTTGTATCATAAAGATCCAGAGGGGCTCTCAGGAGGCAGCGTCTGTGCCAGGAAGTGTGGTTACTGGGGAGGGAATAGAGCCAGATCTTCCCGCTTCCTCCCTTCTTTGCTTCCTAGCCATCTCGAGGTGAGAATCATTGCCCTACCCCTTACTTCCCAACAATAGGTTCTGCCTTAACATCAGCCCCGAAGCAACACTGCCAAGTGACCATTAACTGAAGCCAGGAACCCAAATAAATAATGCCTCCTTCTAAATGGTTTACCTCAAATATTTTTGTCATTGTGACCAAAAAAAAATAAAAAGCTTTCCTGCCCTCCTGGCTTTGCATCGTGATCCTCAGATCTCAGCCTCCTTATCTAAGTCCCTATCATGAGGTCATGACCTCCCAAGCTACAATCCACGCACGTGGTTCTTTGAGGGACTTTGCACTCAACTGTAACAACCTCACTCTTAGACCTCCAAGTTTCATTGTTAACAGTTTGAATAGGAAATCTCTGTCACTGGCTCCCATGTTGGATGCCTGGTCCCCCCAGGTGATGGGTCTATTTGGAGACAATCAGGAAGATTTGTTTGGTGAGTCCTCACTGGAGGAAATAAGTCTTTGGGGCTTTGTCTTGGCTGGCCCCTTCCCCGTCTATGCTGCTTCTATTCTATGAAGTTAAGATCCTCTGCCCCAAACTCCGAATATTTTCTCTTACTGTGGTCCCAGAACCAATGAGAACCGTGGACTGACATCTCTGAAAGCATGAGCCAACACAGATCCTACCCTACCCTTGATACGCCAAGGATTCATCACAGAGATACAAAACAACTCTTGACAAGGCTGGAGGTAGAGCTCAGTGGTAAAGCAACTGCTTAGCAAGTGTGAGGTCCTGAGTTCCATCGCCCGAACCACCCAAAACAACAACAACCAGCAAAACAAACCAAGTCTGACCGAAATTGGTATCAGAGAATTAGAGCCATTGCTGTGCAGGTGACTTATTTAGTGAGATTCTGGAAACTGGATCCAACCTGGAGGAAGGACATGTCTAGGTGAGTGTACTTGAAGGTGTTATCTTGTCCTGAATCCATTTTCTCTGTCTCTTTGCTGTCTATCTGTCATGAGTGAAGAGATGGCCCTTCCATCCACACAATACTGCCACCATTAGCGTGGTGGTTTGGTCCACACATGTGGGGCCAAGCAAGCTACCATGCACAGAACCACCTGCAGCCACAAGCAAAAGAAATCATTCCCTTCCGGAGAAGTTCTTTCTGGTGTGTTAGTTACAGCTCAACAGGAGTAACTAACGCACGCCTGTTCATCTCACGGTAAAAAATGCATTTCATCCTTGGGTCCCGAAAATCTTAACTACTCTATCATTTGCTCAAGGGTGAGTTCTAAGTCTCCTCTGAGACTCAAGGCAAGCTCAGCATTGAACCCCAGTGACAACCAAAATGAAAATCTCAAACTTCCAAGATACCAGGGCACAGGGTAAATATTCTCCTTCCCAAAGGGAAGAGCAGGAAATCAATGAGAAAACAATCCAAAATCTGACCCAAACCCAGCAGAGCAAATATTAAATCTTGTGGTTCTCTTTCCAGCATCCAGGGAACACTCTGACACAATATGAGTCCAAAGAGCTTGTGTATGAGGAAACTGAAAATAATGTTTTTGAGCCAGATGCGGGTGGCTCAGGCCTATAACCCTTGTTACTTAGGAGCCTCAGATCTGAGGATAATGGCTCAAAGCCCACCTGGGCAAGAAAATCCATGAGAGTCTTTTTTTTTTTTTTTGGCCAGTTCTGGGGCTGGAACCCGGGGTCTGGGCACTGTCCTTGATCTTTTTCTGCTTAAGGCTAGTGCTCTACCACTTGAGCCACAGTGCTACTTCTGGGTTTTTCTGTTTATGTGGTACTGAGGAATCAAACCCAGGACTTCATGCATGCTAGGAAAGTACTCTTATCGCTAAGCCACATTCCCAGCCCCATCTGCGAGACTCTTATTGCCAAATAATCAGAAAAAAGCCAGAAAGAAGTAGGGCTGTGACTCAAATGGTAGAGCATTAGCCTTGAGTAGAAAAGCTCAGGGACAGTGCCAAGGCCTGTGCCCAGGACCAGCTCAAAATAGTAATAATAATTATTATTACTATAGTTTTGCTGTTTGTAAATGAATTAAAAACTTGGCACCCTTCCTACCCCCCAACTTTGCTTCTAAGCTTTCTGATCTGAGCCATTCCTGCTACAGCTACTTTAGAATCATCTTAGGGTCCAAGAAAAGCAAGATAAATTAGTAAGTATCTATGACAAAGAAAGCAAACGACCTTTCAGAAAGGTAATACCAGCCGCATGTTGGTGGTACATAACTGTAATCCTATTCAACTCAGGAGGCTGAGAGCTGAGAATCATGATTTAAAGCCAGTCTCGGCACAAAAGTTCCTGAGACTCCTATCTCCAATTAACCAGCAAAAAGCTGAAAGTGGAGTTGTGACTCAAGTAGTAGAGGCACCACTTTTGAGGGAAAACAACAACAACAAAGCTAAGGGACAGTCAGTACCTAGGCCCAAAGTTCAAGCCCAAGTATCATCATGAAAAAAAGAAAGGAAGGAAGAAAGAAACAAAGAAAGAAAAGAAAAAAAAGGAAGAAAGAAAAAGGCAATAACTTCTTTTTATCCTCTTGAACAGAGCAGCCAAAAGCTATAGACCTTTTGCCTGGCCTTCATCAACAAAGATGGAGCTAGTGGTCAACGAGGCCATGTCTGTGACTCCATATTGCTTTAACTATGCATACCTCTCTTAACCCCTGCCCCTAAATCTCCCTATTCAACCTGAGGCCAGTGCCTGTAACCTCAAAGATGGCAGGAAAGATCCTGAATTGCTGTCTTCCTACATCTGCCATGGAATAGATCTCCCTGTGCCTCGCTTCCTGTCTTTATATTCAGCCTAGGGAGGCCTAGAGCTAATGCAGGACTCCTGAGGTTTGACCTTGCATGCAAAGTCAAACTCCCTTCAGCTGATTTTTCCCACTTCCTGAAGCTTCCTTAGGAAGATGATCACATTCCTGCATCTCAGACTTTCCAGGGTCTCCGTTCCATCCTTGGCTTTCTTCTCCTGGCTTTATGCCTGGCTCTTTCCCAGGCTGCTTGCTTTAAAGCCTCTCTGAACTTGCATCAAGCTGCCTGGCCTCCGAGGCTTTGCTTTGAAATCCTGTTGGCCTCTTGGTCTCAGCTCCGTCAAGGCTCAGTACCAGCAGCACAGTAGATGACGTGAACGATCCACGTGTTGGGGAATCACAGCTGTGGGGGCTTCTGACTGCCAGGATGGTTGAACAGGCCTGGGAGAGAGATCTTGTGATGGGCAGACATCTGGGATGTTTTTTTGACGCCTACAAATGTCTCCTAACTATTCTCTCAACTTCTGTCATTACGTTGCATCCAGGCTCCCCAACAAAAGCAGCTTTGTTTCATTTACTTCCATTCATTCACCCCATGTGTTATTCAGTGAGTATTAATTATTCCCTGCTTCTGTTATTATTCACTACACCGGTTGCAATCGTACACAGGAGACACCTAACACGTGTTGATGGAATACCTGAACGGATGTCCCAATGTCAACTGCTGACTACAAAGGGACATTGCCTCTGTGTGTCTTATTCTGCGATGCAATATCAGTATGGTAAAGTTACACGTGGAGTTCCTGGCTCTGATGACACTATGGATTCTGATGGATAAGCATTTTGTCCTTCACATTCCAAACTCCCTTTGCCTCCTTCCTGTGGTCAGCCAACATGGAGGTTTCTTAAGATGGTGGCTGGGCTCAAGCGGTGGTGAAATAACCTACCTTTGAGAAATTGATCTCAGTAAGGGCTTTAGATTTTTATTTTTCAGGAGATAAAACTTTCGCCATCAGGGTGCCAGTGGTTCACTCCTGTAATCCTACTACTCAGGAAGCTGAGATCAGAGGATCACAGTTCAAAGAGAGCCTGGGCAGAAAAGTCCATGAGATTCTTATCTTCACTTAACTACCAGAAAACTGGAAGTGGTGTTGTGGCTCAGAGTGATAGAGGGCTGGCCTTGAGCAAAAGAGCTCAGGGACAGCACCCAGGCCCCAAGTTCAAGCCCCATGACCGGGAAAAAAAAAATCCCTGAGGTTGACTTCTCAAATTTACCATTGAGTAGCCATGAGATGTAGATGTCAGCTATGTATTTCCAAATACGTGAGTGGATAACGTATTACTACATTCTGAGTGGAAGTAGAACCGGTTTCAATCTTCTCTGACAGCTATAAACAGAATTATGACTGTGCTGATGTGAAGCTTCTAAGCATCAAGGTCTTTTCCATATACTGATCTCATAAAGTATTACCATTTGCTATTTTAAATCCTCATTGTGGCTGAGTCACAGAGACACCTGGGGTGTGTGTTCCCTTGTGTAAACCATCATTCATCTTTTGAAGACTGAGTTGTAAGTTGTGGTTGAGTAGCCATAAGAGATAAGACATTTGCTCTATCTTTCTTCAGATCTGAAGGAAGTCACGTTGGCACATTAGGCTATGGAAACCTTTGCAGGGAGAAAACATGGAGAATCTGAGATGACAACAAGCAAGATAAATATTCAAATGAATGGTTCTGGCATCCAGCAGGAATGTGACCATGTTTTTGAAACAGGAAACATAAATAATGTTTATCGAAGGCATCCAACTCTTCCAGTCTGGAATATACATGGAAAATTCATTAATAAACATAAAAATGTCTCCTGTTTTGAGAAGTTTACTAGGCAATTTTGTCTGCATAGAATTCCATATATCTTTTCAATTCCTTTATCTTGTTTATTTAGATGCACGGGCACATTAAAATCAAATCATATAGCATAGCACAGACAGATAACATTCTATAAGAAATCAAAACAGTAATTTTTGTGCATGTTTGTGCTGGTTCTGGGGCTTGAACTAAAGGGCCCAGACACTGTCCTTGAGTTTATTTTTGCTCAAGGCTAGTGCTCTACTACTTGAGCCACAGCTCTACTTATGACTTTGGTGGTTAAATAGAGGTAAGAGCTGAAGAGCTGAGGGACAGTGCCCAGGTCCAGAGTTCAGGCCCCATGACTGACCAAAAAAATTTTTTGTTGATAATATGTAATTTTGTTTTTACTTGTCAAAATTTCCATCTTGGAGTTTCAAGTTAGAAATTCAAAGAATTAGTTGTAAATGGTATAGTAAAATAATTCTTTTTTTTTCTTGACAGTCCTGGGGTTTAAACTCAGGCCCTGAGCTTCTTTTGCTCAAGGCTATCACTCTACCACTTGAGTCACAGCACCACTTCCAGCCTTCTCTGTGTATGAGGTACTGAGGAATTGAACCCAGGGCTTCATGCATGCTAGGCAAGCACTCTACCACTGAGCCACACTCTCAGCCCTTAAAATAATTATTGACATGAATTTTTAGCTTTCTGGTACAGTAGCCCTTCCACTCCATAGCTGTAGCTTCACTTTTCATTGTTTTGGATACCAACTGGCAAGCGCTATCTAAAAATAGAGTACAGACCAAGAAGAGAGTTGAGAGAGAACGAGAGAGGGGGACAGGGAGAAAGAAGGGAGAGGGATCCCATTGGCATGCCTTTTACTACAGAATATTGTTGCACTTGTTTTAAATGTATGCTTTATTGTTGATCCAAAGTGGAATCATGATGATGAAGACTTGGGCAAGATGTTGAGGTACAGGGGTACCAGAAACATTGCCAGATGTGATTAATGTACACTATATGGAAATATCACACTGATTCTACCCATACGTACAATAGATCTGCACCTGACACAGCTGCTCTCTACAGTCTGTTTCTCTTTTCACAAGGGCTTCATTTCCATACTCTGTGGTCAGTAAATAGAAAGCACCACCGGTTTAGCGAATGGGGCTTTGCTTATTTTGAAATTGAAAAGTCACCGTGGAAATTGAGGTCATCTGGCTTCCCAGGCCCTGCTCCAGGGCCTGGAGTCAGGTGGCAATTCTACAGTTATGCTGCCATTTAAAAAATATTAGATGAGATAAACACTGGTAGCTCTCTCCTGTAATCCTGATTGCTCAGGAGGCTGAGATCTGAGGATCACAGTTCAAAGCCAGTCTGGGCAGGAAAGTCTGTTAGACTTATCTCCGATTATTCACCAAAAAGCTGGAAGTAGAGCTCAAGTGGTAGAGTGTTAGCCTTTAGCAAAGAAAGCTCAGGGACAGTTCCTAAGCCCTGAGTTCAAGCCCCAGGACTGGCACCAAAAAAAAAAATTAGATGAACAGGGCTGGACAGAAAGAGAGGAATTAGGAGACTGGGTAATGGGAATTCTGGTTAAGCAAACTAGCATGTGTGAGGCTGGCAGTGGGTGAGAGCAGAGAGACTGGCGGGACCTGGCTTACACATCACTGTGCATCTAGGAAAGATGCGAGCCTCATCATGGAAACGCTACCGGCTTGAGGCTATTTCCCAAATGAATGACTGCAGGTTATTTAACTTGCAAAGGGTGATGGTAGGTGAAAGATGATCTTCCAAATTGGAAAACAAATCATTAGATTTTAAAAAAATGAAAACCTAATGTCTGTTGATTTACAGCAAAAGAGATTTTGGTTATTATAGAAGTAGAGAGATCATTTAGTTGTGTGTATTTTTTTCCTCCTGCAAACATTGTATTGTATTATACATTTGTTACAAAGCCAGGCACTGGTAGCTGATACCTGTAAATCCTAGCTACCCAGGAGGCTGAGATCTAAGAATACTGGTTTAAAGTCAGCCAAGGCAGACAAAACTTCATGATGGGCTGGGAATGTGGCTTAGTGGTGCTTTGCCTAGCATGCATGAGGCCCTTGGTTTGATTCCGTGGTATCACATAAACAATAAATAAATAAACAATAAAGAGCAAGAGTACAAGGTCCCAAGTTCAAGCCCTACACACACACACACACACACACACACACACACACACACACACAGAATTGTTACAATAAGGAGTTGAAATTCAGAAGGAAAAAACAAATTAAAGGAAAAGTAAGGATAAAGCTACATCACGAGAGAGACAAGAATCACAAATAACCCACTCACTCTCCAGCCACTCTGTGCGGGTTGAGAACACAGGTCCAATCTGGTCATGTCTGTAGTCACTGTCGATGGCTCTGAGAGTGGACAGTTGTGTGTGCCTCATGAACAGGGCATAGTAAATACATCATATCTTATGCTTGGCTGACAAAGTTTCAGTCACCTCTTCTAATTACCCTTATTAAGTATATGGTTTTTTTGTCTTTTGTATTTTTAGTAATGGGAATCAAACCCAGGATGCTGCCATTGCTAGACAGGTACTTTCCCACTGAGCTAAATCCCAGCTCTTGCCTGTCTATTTTATCTAGCTAAAAAAAAAGCAAAGCAACACAGTACACCACAGGTGAATGAGGAGGAAGAGGAAGTAGATTTTCATGGTGTACCAACATCCATCCAGTGGTCTCTGCAGCTTACCTGGGGCACGGGTGGGGTGGGGTGGAAATGCATGCCAGGCAGAGATGAGAATCTAGGTTTATCTTCTGTGACTGCAGCAAAAATGTGACTCTCCTTTTCTTTAGTAACTGATTATTTTCCTTTCCCTCTGGGATTCTGTGGAGTTTCTTTGCAGCTGCCCGGGTACATACTGACTCAATAAATGTTCAAACATCATCCTTAAATTCCGAGGACGATTTCCACTTCATTCTCAGCAGGATTAACACCCCTCATTGAATTTTCATCTCCTCTAAGCCTCGCAAAATTGGAATTGATTGTGGGAAAAAAAATCTCGAATTACTTCAGCCTACCTCTCAAATCCCAATGTAACCTGAGTAATGGAATCACATGTTTTGCTCTTCGAAAGTTCAAATAACTTAATGATGATGTGCAATTGTCTCCTGCTGGCTTCTTGATTTAATATATGATATGCTTTTTTTTCCCCTGAGATGATTGCTCTTCTTTAGACTAAGAAAGCCACGTGCTCTATTTCCTCAGCTGGAGCGATCACAATTGCCTCTCAGTGACATATCTTGATTCTCTTTATACCCATTTGATATTGTGCAGTATGTCTGATTATATATATTTTTCCTGTTTGTCTCATTCACATTCATCTCACAACCCCACTCAAATCACTGTAATGTCCCCTTGTCCCTCAATATGTCTTAATTCCCCATCTGTACTCCAATCTACTCTTTCCCCAAACAGTGCCATGGCTCACTCTGCTCCCCAAATCGATTTCACCCTCTGTGATTTCCTCCAGTACTTCTTTGTCCAAAAACTCCATGACAATAGAGAAAAGAATTGGCCTTCATAGAATCTATTAACCTCCCGACATCCTGATTGTCTCTTGAGAGTCAAATGCACCCCTCTCCAAGTTGGACTGAGATAAAACTGCATTGGTAATGAATTTAATGATCCTGAAATGACAATCTCGTCTCCATTCTCATAATTCCACAGCCCCTCCAGTTTCCATGACAACCTACACTTCAAAGGAGGGAATACTAGTTAGTGTGCCCAAGAGGGAAACTTCAGGTATTTTTTTTTCCTGAATCCTTTAGGCCACATTACGTCCTTCTTTGCCGCATGGAATGTATCAGAACTCTAACTTGATTTAGCTTGTAAACTTATAAGCAAATTCATTGCGTGGGATGCAAGTATATACAAATGTATTAACTGAAATCCAGTAGATTCCAGGGAGGTCTCACATAGTGCAATTCCTTAGAAAGGCAAAATCAAAGTTCAGCAAAATAAAACATCAGGAAGTAGTTTCTTGAAAGGGGTGAGGTGGAATAGTCAAGGGGAGAAGAGAGGTGGAGAAGAGAAGGAAAACTCAGACAAGAATCCAATGCATATCCTACAAAATTAAGAAGAATGAGAGAAGGAATGGGTGAAGGAGGGATGGGTGAAAATGTTGAGAGGGGGACACTGATCAAGATATATTGAATTCAGAAACTGCTTTTTAAAATGGAAACTTTTGTGCAACTACTTAAAGCTAATAAAAATAAAAAGTAAAAAAATTAAGTTATGTAGATTTATAGAAAAAGCTTTCCTCCTCCTGCTCCTGCTCCTGCTCCTGCTCCTGCTCCTGCTCCTGCTCCTGCTCCTGCTCCTCCTCCTCCTCCTCCTCCTCCTCCTCC
>NW_012267231.1:10095305-10121743 GCF_000151885.1 Dipodomys ordii | reverse complement strand
CTGGGGCTCAAAATCAGGGCCCGGGTACTGTCCTTTAGCTTTTACATTCAAATGCTCTATTACTTGAACTACACCTCTACCTCTGAATTTTTGGTGGTTAATTGAACATAAAAGTCTCATGGACTTTCCTGCCTGGGCTGGCTTTGAACCATGACTCTCAGATCTCAGCTTCCTGACTAGCTAGGATTACAGGAGTGAGCCACCAGTGCCTAACTCTATTACTGCTATTATTATAATATTTATTATTATGTTAATGAGACTTTTACCATATGGTGAACCTACTTTATTTTGTGTTAAGCATATACTGTAATACAACTCCTTATCACAACATGACTTTTTTTTTTGGGGGGGGGTCCGGTCGTGGGGCCTGAACTCTGGGCCTGGGCGCTGTCCCTCAGCTCTTCAGCTCAAGGCTAGTGCTCTACCACTTAAGCCACAGCACCACTTCCGGCTTTTTTCTTTTTGCTTATGTGGTGCTGAGGAATCGAACCCAGGGCCTCGAGCATGCAAGGCAAGCGCTCTACCACTGAGCCACCTTCCCAGCCCACAACATGACTTTTTAAGGGCAAGACAAAGTTCTTTAGTTCTTCAGCTGTCAGAGAAAGACATTGATTGTATGGAGCAGTAATTAATGAGATATTATTTCCAGGTCTTTTTAAAGCTGAAGGAAAATGTTTGAGGGCCCATTTGAAAAATTACTCATTATTACCACATGCTGAAAGTTCCTTATTTGGTAAAATGGTCTGTAAAAATCCCTAAAAAGGATGAAAAAGGAGTCATTTGTTTCAAGGGGCAAATAGTGGTTTCCTGATGGAGGCTGGTGTCTCTAGTGGATTGAGGTCTGAATTTTGTTTTGAAAATTTTGGTCTAAGACTGGGATTAAAACTCAGTACCTGATGCTTTTGCTCATTGCCTGGCACTCTACTAACTGAACTATACCTCCAGCCCCTAGGGTCTGCATTTTGACTCTCCTCTTGTGGCTGTTTCTTGGTTGCTGATACAACATGGATGTTTTTATGGGAAGCAGGACTTGAGGCATTCTTCTCCTGGTGTTTTCCTGTTTGCAAGGGTTGAAGTTTCTCCCTTAATACTTCAGGAACACCCCCCTCCCGTGGTTTACAGTCTGATGCAAAGAACTATGATGACTTTACTCTTCTATAAAGTAGAAAGATGTCTAACATATTCAGTTTCATTCCAGGACATTTAGTAATATCTACTTTCCCCTTCATGCCTTGAAAGAAATCAAAGAATAAGAGGGGGGAAAGAAGTTGTTAATTTTTTTCCAAATATAGATATTGAGTCTTCATGGTCTCCAAGGCCCTGAGCCAGGATCTAGTATTGCAGGACTTAATCAGATAAAACCAAGAGCCTGATTTCTTTAGCAGACAGCACTGTCTGATCAGCTAAGCAAATCTCTTTGAGATGGGCATACAAGCAGTGCAGGCTCTGTCAACAAGGATGTCTGCACTTGAAAAAAATGTCCACAACTGGGTCTTTCACTCAGGGCCTGGGTACTGTCCTCGCTTTGTGCTCAAGACTAGTGCTCTACCACTTCAGCCACAGCTAGACTTCTTAGACTTTCCTTCCCTGGGCTGGCTTCGAACCCAGATCCTGAGAGCTCAATCTCTTGAGTAGCTAGAAATACAGGTATGAGCCCCCCACATCCAACAGGGTGGAGATGTTCATAAATATATTTAGAATGCCAAGAATGTATTAAGAATGAAAAAAAATGTTTTGTTGTAGCTACATCCACAGATAAAGCCACGAAGCTATTGCCAGCTTTTAACTAATTTCATTTATTAGATCATAGTATTTTGGCAGACTTGTCACAGAATTGACTTGTGTGCGGTTTCTCCGATCTGAAATCTCATTCCTATCTCAGATGAATCATGCCCAAGCTAAACACCTTGTGTGCCTTTTAAGGGGCTTTCTGTATCACTGGCTATTCTATTCTCACCTAATAAATCTCATTTCACTTTCCTGTGGCTGCTCATCTTTATCTGTCCATGTCATTGTTTGCAGCTTTCATCAGGCTCAGCAACAGCTGCAAATCTGTCTTCATAGGCGCTTTTGATGCATGGGCCCAGCAGTGCACACTGAGGGTTGGACACAGAAGATTGCTTAGCAACTTGGAAATGACCTGGTAGCAAATACTCTTTAGAGACCTAGTTAAGGACTCACGTTCCTACCTAGGAAATGAACTTATCCATCAAGATTTACATGCAGTTGTCAGGTACTTAGCTAAAAATCAAGACGCACAGCCCACTGTGGTCTGAAGGGCAGTAATGGTATTTTTCCACTGGGCCTGAGTTACTCCTGGTGAAATAAAGAGAATGTGTAGGAATATCTCAAACAAGCTCCAGCAATTAATATTTTTGTGGTCAAACTGAGAGGGAACTCAAGGGAAGGGGTGACATTGTCCAAAAAGAAATGCACTCCGTATCTGACTTATGGAAATTGTAGCCCCTTTATAATAAAAATTAAAAGATAAAGAAAAATGATCGTGGTCACTTCAGATTCATCAGCCTACTGTCATGTGAATGCTCTAAACCAATAGTTGGAGTATTTAATGAGAGTTTGGGTTAATGTAATAAGCCTCTATTTTTCTGAAACCAAGATACTGCTGATTATGGCTCAAGGCTTAAATGTCCTCCAAATCTCCATGTGATAAATATTTTTGTCCTCAGCTCTTAGGCACTATAGGAAGAAGATGGTACCCGCAGGAATTAGTGCTTTGTAGAAAGAAGTTACATCTTCAGGGTGTGTCTTCATGGTGGATGATGAAAACCTGCTCCTTTCTTATCTCTTCCCGCTTCCTGGTTGTCATGAGAAGCTTAGGTCTTTTATGTCTCCAATGCCCACTCAGATGTTCTGTCTTAGCACAGGTACCCAAAACAACAGGACCAACCATCCACGGAGAAACCCTGAGCCTGTATAGAAAACTTGACTAGTAGACTGGAGAAGATCAATTTCCATTGGATCATCAATGACTACAAACAAGATGGCACCAAGGAGACACAGAGGTACCTGCAGGGACTTCTTCTTAACATTCCCTAACTCAAGAAAACCTCATTTCACACAATTGAGATTTTACTTTTTGGTGTGAGTACTGGGAGTTGAACTTGGGGCCTGGAGGGCTTCCTTAGCTTTTTCACTGATGGTTGGTGCTCTACCCCTTGAGTCACAGCTCCTCATTAGATTGAACTAACGATCTGGGCAATATTTTAGATATAAGAGGGGTTGCAGAGATAAGTTTCACAATGGAGCTTACTTGCAGGTATTTTTTTTTTTAAATCTGGTATCCGTGAACCCATGTGATTTAGATAGATTAAAACAAGGGTGTCTTAACTCTTGCATTTCAACTGACTGGGTCCCAGGAATTCAGCAAAGGCTCAGAAACGAGTAAGCAGCCATCAGAAGAGCAGGCAGCCACTACAGCTCACCTCTCCAGGTGCTTGTAAGCCCTCACTCTCAGAGCCCAATCACCTTTGGTTGGTATGAGGCACACAGGCTGTGGGCAGAGTCACTTTCAAGCTAGAATCCTCAAAGATCAAGCGACTCACCAAGTCTACCAGCCAGAAACATGGCAGGGCTGGTGTGAACACTCAGATCTATACTCTCTACTCGACGCATAGAGATTCCCCACATCTCACTTCCAACATGGTGAGAGGAGAAACAGCCTGCAGATTTGTATATTCCGAGGTTTTTTTGTCCATGACAAGGATTGTGTTCATGCCATTGGACCATGGGAGCAAATATGCCTCTACATGTCCTTGAATTAAAAAATACAGATAATAGTGGGCACTGGTAGCTCATGCCAGTGATCCTAGTTATTCAGGAAGCCAAGATCTGGAACACTGCAGTTCAAAAAAGTCCACGTAGAAAAAGACCAAGGGATTTCATTTCCAATTAACCATCAAAATGCTGTAAAATGCTCTAAAATTTGAGTAGTTTAAGCAGCTTTCCAGTAAAATATTGATTTGGCTGGGCACTGGTGGCTCATGCCTTGAATCCTAGCTACTCAGGAAGTTGAGATCTGAAGATCATGGTTCAAAACCAGCCCAGGAAGCTTTTGAGACTAATCACCAGTGGCACTGTGGCTCAAAGTGATTAAGAACTAGCCTCGAGTGAAAGGACTCAGGGACAGTGCCCGGGCTCTGAGTTCAAGCCCCTCAACTGACAAAAACGCTGAGCCAGGTGCCAGTGGCTCACAGCTGTAAGTTGAGATCTGAGGATTGTGGTTTAACCCAGCACGGGCAAGAAAGTCTGTGAGACTCTTATCACCAATAAACCACTCAGAAAACCAGAAGTGGCGCTGTGGCTTAAGTGGTAAAGCACTTGCCTTGAGCTGAAGAGCTGAGGGACAGAGCCAAGGCCCAGAGATCAAGCCCCACGACCAACAAGAAAAAAAATGCTGTAAAATAGTTTTGGAGCAGTAAAGGGCCTAATATGTATGGCAGTCACAGCTACTGTCACCTGGTATTTCTGTCTCTGCTTTCCAGGCACAGCTGCTTCCCTTTGAATTAGGTCTGGCTTTGGCATTGAACTTGTGTCCCATGACATCTGGTCCCATATAACTTCTAGGTGAAAGCTCTGACTGAGAGGCAACCTGGAGATTTGATACTTCTCTACATCTGTCAGGCAGTAGAAGAGGGACATTAAATGCAATTCCTGAGGAGTCGAATGGACAGACAGTGAAAAGGTTGACAGCATTCTGTCAACTACCTCATCTTATTAAAAACAACATAGCACTGGGAGCCTGTGACTCATGTCTCTAATCCTAGCTACTCAAGAGGACAAGCTCTGGACAGTGTGGGTAGACAAATCTGAGAGACTCTTATCTCTAATTAACCAGTTAAAAGCTGGAAATGTGTCTCAAGCCATAGAGCAACAACCTTGGTGGAAATCTCAAGGACTGTGCACAGGCCTTGGGTTTAAGCCCAAGAACTAGCTAGCATGTGCGTGCACATATGCACACACACATATACACACACATGTAAGTGCATATACACATATACACATACATATCAAACCCAGCACATAAAGTACTCAGTGCTTAGCATACAGTCAGAACTCAAAAAAAGTTTTTTTGTTGCTATAATCATAATTATCATTAATGTCATCACTGATGCTGACATTTGAAACAGCACCAGATCTACCTAGTTATCAACTAGCTATCTGAACTTCAGAATCTTAAGGTCCCTAGTTTCTCAAAAATAAAAAGTTTTATTTTTGGCATGAGAAAAATCACAGAAAGTGCTGCTTCATAACCTTGCTGTCTGAGTGCATAAGCAAAGCTCTGATTTTCTTGTTGGTAAAATAAGGATGAAAACTAGGCTCTGGTGGCTCACGCCTGTAATCCTAGCTACTCAGGAGGCTGAGATCTGAGGATCACAACCCAAAGCCAGCACCAAGCAGAAAAGTCCCCATGAGACTCTTATCTCCAATTAACCACTCAAAAAAAAAACAGAAATGGCACTGTGGATCAAGTGGTAGAGCACTATCCTTGAGCAAAAGAGCTCAGGGATAATGTCGAGAGCCGGAGTTCAAAAAACAAAATGAGGGTGAAAGATAAGGAATGGACAGTTTGTGCTTACTCTGGGAGAGTCAATAATTCAATATATCCCTGTTGCCTTTCCCTTCCTTTCTGCCTGAGTTTCCTCGCACTTCTGTCTGTCTTTTCATTCTACATCCATCTGCTCTTCTGCAACCTCTCTTTCTTCTGGTTAATGGGTATTCCATGATGCAACAGGAAGGAGAGAATTAACTTATTAATTTTCATGTTGACAGCTTGAGGAAAAATCCTGCCCAACAGGAGACGGACTGGAGCCAAAATACCTGCAGATTTTACTGAGCTCCAATTTTATGTTCAATTTGATGTTCATTTACAAAGGTAGATTGGAAGCAAATGGGAAATGAGAATTATTTGTAATTTTAATATAATACAATGCAGTGTGTGTGTGTGTGTGTGTGTGTGTGTGTGTATGTATGTGTGTGTGTAAAACTGATGTAGCCTGTGTTTTCTGATTTTGCCATACTAAGTACTCATTTTACCACCATCTTGGCTTTGTTTTTCTGGGTATCTGTAACGGATGGAGCTAGCCCCAGGAAGGTGAATGTGTCATAGACCCAGGCACCAGAGCTCATGGCCCCACATCAAGTATAATCAGAGCCCAACTCCCTATGAAAGCAGCCTTTCAAATCACTGCAAGAAAAACTAATTAAACAAGTTTAGCATTCATCATGTCTGGAGGCTAACCAAACCCAAGCAGTTATACCAGTTGGTCTTAATCATCACCCCTTAATTTAATAACCATCTTCATAGAGAATTATACTACCATGTAAGGCGGATCTGGCAAGCGTTTTCATTTGGTTCCAGATGGGAAACTTAATTGATCTGCTCAAATTTGTTCACAGAGCTTTAAGGTGTGGAACAAGACCCAGAGCCCTGCCCTCTCCACAAGCCACATGAGCGCTCAGCACCAAGCCTTTGGCACAGACACATTTCCGACCCAGGGAGCCACAGAGGAAAGAGATCTGGCTCGGGTGGAAGATTTCATGACCGGTTAAAGCTTTTAAAAACAAACCTTCAAAGGGTATTGAAGTTGAATCGACATGGAATTTAGAGGATAGATATCTTACTAAATAGTCTCCTTCTTCCTTTGTCTCTTGTATGTCATCATGGCTCACACAATGACATCATAAGGAAATGATTCACAGATTTGTGGGCACATTTGTTGCCTTCATCTGTGGTGAAAATGGAGGAAACTATCACCAACCTTTTCTGTATATTAGCATAAATAATAAACTCATACTTTTTTTGTTGGTTGTGGGATTGAACTCTGGGCTTGGGTCCTATACCTCAGCTCTTCAGCTCAAGGTGAGCACTCTAACACTTGAGCCACAGTACCACCTCCGGTTTTCTGGTGGTTTATTGGAGATTAGTGTCTCACAGACTTTCCTGGCTGGGCTGGCTTTGAACTCTGATCCTCAGATCTCAGCCTCCTGAGTAACCACCAGTGCCCAGCTATGATATACTTTATAATATATTCTACATCTTTTATGGTCCAGTGACATAGCTGGGTCATCATGTATTATGAGTTTGTTCAAGTGAGTCATTTGAAGCCAGATGGTAACTTGTAGGATGCTCTCAAGATGGGAGCTCCAATGTACCACCCTGGTACTCATTACCTACAAAACAAATGACCCAGCAAGACCCATCCACTTGGCAATCAATTTGTATAAAGTGTGTCTTGCACAACAACACGTTTTCTAAGAATTAATTCCCAGTGAATAGGGACAGACATAATTGTTAAGATAACCAATATGATTATCACGGTTTCAGAAATAGATCCAGATGGGCTTTTTTAAAACAAGTTTCTCACGATCATCAAACTATAGGGCCTCCAAAGTGAATCACTGTGCCTTCAGGAAAATAAATGACAGTGCAGGAATGGAGTCATTCTTATGAATATGGAAAATCTTTTATTAAAGCTCAGAGCAGGTTGCTAAACAGATTAGATGCCGTTATTCTACTCTTGGGATAATGCAGGTGGAAAGACAAAGTCATGGTGACAAGTGGAGATTTCCCCAGAGATCAGTAATGTGATTTTCATTTTTCTCTTACCTCTCCTCAGATCTCAGTCTTCCTGAATAGCCTGGATTTGCAAGCAGGAACTACTGGTACCCAGATCCATGCTTTCTTTCTTTCTTTTAATATATTCTTATTTTCTTTAGGTAGCTGTACAAAGGAGTTGCCATTCAACTAACATTTTTTTTTGGGTCCAGTCGTGGGGCTTGAACTCTGGGCCTGGGTGCTGTCCCTCAGCTCTTCAGCTCAAGGCTAGCGCTCTACCATTTGAGCCACAGCACCACTTCTGGCTTTTTTCTTTTTGCTTATGTGGTGCTGAGGAATCGAACCCAGGGCCTCATGCATTCAAGCCAAGTGCTCTACCACTGAGCCACCTTCCCAGCCCCTCAACTTAATATTTTATGAATACAGTGCCTCTTGATCAATGTCACCCCTTTTAACATTCTTACTACCACGCCCAACCCACCCCTTCCCTCTCTTTTCTTAATATTTATATTATGTATTGAATTTTTGCCATTTAACAAGGCAATTTCTGTAGACAATGCATCTTAATCTGTGGCATCCCTTCAACATCTTCACCTCCCCTTCTACCCACCCCTTCTCTTGTTTTTCTGTTCTGTGGCATAGACAATGCATTCATGCCTGCATTCTACCCATTTCCCCCATTGGTTCTTCTACCCCTCCCCTCTCCCTTGCCAGTACCCATTTCCTAGTGCTCATTTCGTTGAGCTCTGATGTTGCTTCCCAAACAGTGTGATTTATCTGCATCTTGAACCCTTCCCAAATAGATTCTTTTCATATATGTGTTCTCTCTTTCCAACACATAGGTTTGTATTGCTTTCTCACAAAATATGATACAAATTTCTTTTCTTCCCCTCCCCACTCTCTTTTTTCCCCAGAGATAGCCAGCCAATCAGCTAGCTGAGCATACAGAAAGTACCATTCTTTTCTTTCGAAGCTGTCTAACTCTGAGAGGAGGAAGGCTAAGATGTAGGGTGCTCACAAGTAATCACGCCAGCGTAAACTTCGGGGATCAGAATTCACTCCTCATCCTGTGCACCAAACCCCTTTAATTGGATCATAGATAGACAGTGGCCTCAGAGGGAGCAAATTCCAGGAGTCAAAAGTGTATACCATGAGATACAGGAATCAGTTTCAATCTCAGCTTCTGGGAGCTTCCTGGCCAGGGCTATGCAGCTACCATGGCGAATACAGTTTGCATGCCAGACCTGAAAGGATAATGCATTTTCAACACAGGAGGAGGCTAGGCCGGGGAGAGAAACGATTTTCACAGAGAAGAGTTTCAGAGTTTCTAGGCATGGCAATTCATTATGGAAGAGATGGGGTATCCAGGCACATCCTCCAAAGCCAACGTATGGTGCTCTGGCCTCCTGGGCATCACCCCACAGGGCCTGCTGGAGAAGGAAGATAAAATAAAATTCACATGCACCCGGATGTAAGCCAAGGCACATTTTCATAAAATGATCCTGATATCCTTATATATCCAGTTCTTCCAAAACCCTTCACATTCTTTTTCCTTTTCAATTTTTTAAAAAATTGTATATATTGAAGGCATCTATCATGGTTAAGTTTTTTTAAAGTTAATTTGACTGGGTGTATTTATATACTGTGAGTTTTGAGATACAGATAATCAGAGAGATGGTTACCAGAGTGCAGCAAATGAACATAGCCATCATCTCACATAGTTATACAATGTGTATTGTGTGTGTATGTGTGTTGTGTGAGTGTGTGTATAACGAGAAGCTGTAGTGTACTCATAAACAAAAATCCTGGATACACTGTACTCTTTGAAACCATGGCCCTCATGTTGCTTACTAGATGAGTGTGCATCAACAACCTTATATTCTTTGAACTGTAACTATGCACATCCCCATTTCCTCGCCCTTGTTTATTCTAGCTGTATAGTTGATGTGCTGTCAAACTGTTAATTTTTTTATTGAGGTGTGTGCGTGTGTGTGTGTGTGTGCATACCAGTTCTGAGACTTGAACTCAGGCCTGTGCACGGACAGGGACACTGAGCTTTGCTTTCTTCCTTTCTTCTTTCTTTTGTTCTTTCGTTCTTTCTTTCTTGTCAGTTGTGAGACCTGAATTCTGGGCCTAGGTGCAGTCCCTGAGTTCTTTCACTCAAGGCTAGTGCTCTACCACGTGATCCACAGTGCCATTTCTGACTTTTTCTGCTTATGTGGTGCTGGAGGAATCGAACCCAGGGCCTCATGTATGCAAGGCAAGCACTCTACCACTGAGCCACCTTCCCAGCCCCTCCCCCTCTTTTAAAAAAACCCAAGGCTAGCACACTACCCCTTGAGACATACCTCCACTTCTGGCTTTTGGTAGTTAATTGGAGAAAAGAGCCTCACAAACTTTGCTACCCGGGCTGGTAGAGCATCAGCCATGAGCAAAAAAGCTAAAAAGCTACAAGATAACACCTAGGCCTGAGTTCAAAGCTTGCAAACACACACACACACACACACACACACACACACACACACACACATCTAAAATAAAATCCACTCAAAGAAAGAAAGAAATTCAGAGACTAAAATATTAAAATACTCTTAGGGGAGGAACACAAAGGCACAATGCCTATATGCATCTGATCATATAAAATATTTATCAAAATGAACTCCAGGAAATGGAAACAAGAGTTTTTTTTCCCTTGTTGCTGTTTCTGTTTTCTTTTGTTTGTGTCTTGTTTATCTGTCTTTGGGACGATAAGGGGGGGGCAAGAAATGGAGGGCCAAAGGGTGAAAAAATGCAGCAGTGTCACTGGACACTATGTTGAAAATGAACCAATGTGTGGGTACGTTGGGAGGGAAAAACAGAAAGAGCAAGGAAAGGGGTGACATAGTCTAACAAGAAATCCACTCTTGTGTGAGTGTCAGTTGTGGGGCTTAAACTTGGTCTGGACGCTGTCCCTGAACCTCTTTGTGTTCAAGGTAGTGCTCTACCACTTGAGCCACAGCACCATTTTGGCTTTTGAGTAGCTGATTGGAGGTCAGAGTCTCATGGGGACTTTTCTGCCTGGGCAGGCTTTGAAAGATCTCAGCCTCCTGAATGGCTAGGATTATAGGTGTGAGCCACTGGCTCTTTCCCTGACTTATAAAACTGTAACCGCTTTGTACATCACCTCTGTAATAACAGTAAAAAAAAATATCAAAAAGCAGACACTGAAATAAAAGTCCACACCAATGTCTTTTTCTAGAGTTTGCCACCTCCCAAACTGTCTTTTCCACATTCCCCCATTTCCTTCCTTCTTTTTTGTATTTTCTTCATTCATCTTCATCCTTATTCTGGAAAGGCCCGTCTGGGTCCCACTCCCTGCATTCTTCTTTCCTCTCTTCCCACTATCTCTTCTTGTTCCTTTGACCCTTTACCCTGCCCCGAGTACTAGTGTCTCCCTACCATGGTAACTAACATAGCAGGTTTATTTGTCACAGTTCGGGGGTGGGGGGAATGATTCTTCTTTCCTATATACCTGAGTGTGTTCATTTACATCTCCACATCTGGGCTGACTGCTATTCAGGCAGAGACTCCTCTCTCCCCAGGAAGCTCCTTGGGAAGAGCTCATAACCTTACCCTACAGATGCTACCCTGGGAACTTTCTCCCACACCATGTAACAGACAAGCATGGGGAAGGACTATGACCTCAGGTGTGTGTGTGGGGGGGAGGGGTGTCATAGGTCATTGAGAGTGAAGTTTCTTCTTCACTCTCCTCTGCTGTCAGAGGAAGCAAACACAAGCAGGTACCACAAGACCCAGGCTAACATCTAGAAAATACACAGTCTGGGAATGTTCAATTCTTTTTGCTTTTCTGTTCTCATCCATTTTAGAGTATAAAACTTCCTTTCTTAAACAAACTTTAGGGCTGGGAAGGTGACTCAGTGTTTGAGTGCTTGCCTTGCATGCATGAGGCCCTGGGTTCGATTCCTCAGCACCACATAAGCAAAAAAAAGCCGGAAGTGGCGCTGTGGCTCAAGGGGTAGAGCGCTAGCCTTGAGCTAAAGATCTGAGGGACAGCGTCCAGGTCGAGAGTTCAGGCCCCACTACCGGACCCCCCCACACACACAAAAAAAGAAAAACGAACTTTACACTTTGGCCAGGCCGGGGACAAGGCGGGGGGAGGGATTGAAAGGGATGGGTACAGGAAACAAAGGAAGAGGCAACAATGCTTGATAAAAAATGTACTTATTACCTTGCTCATGTAATTGTAACTCCTCTGTACGATATTTTCACAATAAAAAATTTTTAAAAACAAAACAAAAACAAGCAAACAATAAACTTCCTTTCTTGCTGGGTGCTGGTGGCTCACACCTTGTAATCCTAACTGCTCAGGATCTAAGGATCTTTGTGCAAAGGTAGCCCAGGGAGGAAAATCTGTGAGATTCTTATTTCTGGTTAACTATGAAAAAAAGGGAATAGACTGGAAGTAGAGCCTGTGGTAGAGCACTAACTTCGAGCAAAGAAAAGATCAGGATCAGAGCCTGGGCCCTGAGTTCAAGCCCCAGCCCTTCTTCTTCCTTCCCAGTTCATGCCAAGTACCAGCTGCCCAAGGATTCGTATCTCAACTCCCTAACTTAGGGGACAAGAATTAAGCTTGACCTGAGTCACCCAACCAGTGTCAAATCCAGAACCCCAAAGATCAGTAATGTTTCTATCTGGAATTACGAGTCATTACACCTGGTCAGCATTCATCATGGGGGTTGATGGTACCAATACAGACCTAACCACGATCATTGGACCTGTGGGAATCAGGCAGGGTCTTGAAAAACAAAATCAGAACGCTCTGTAAAAATACAGAGAATCTCAGAGTTTCAAGCAAGGGGTGGGACTTAGGGTCTGCCTCTGCTTCCATCCTTCAGAAGAGGTTGCAAGGAGTTTCTCCATCCTCTCAAGCTTAAGAACAACTGGAGCTACCACCAGGGGGCACCCTCCCACCGCAGCTTCCTCTCCCGCAAAGCCTAACCTTAGCTCAGCCTTTGGCCCCTTAGATGCATCCATCCATCCGGGTAAGTGGGTTAAAGAGAAGAGCATCTGAGTACTGGAAACATTGTAACAAAATTAATTTCACCTTGAGATCAGCAGTGCTGTAGCTTCCTCTGGTTGGTTACTGTTTAGTTTAACTTGTGCTGGAGGAAAAAAAAAACCCTCAGGTATTTAATCGTTTTTATACTTGAGGGATTGTGTATGCCCTGGGCATCCTTTTGGGGAAAGGCTCCTCCCTCCGTAATTGCTCTCCGTATTATTTTATTCCAATAGTTTTCTAAATAGTGATCAGAATAGGAATTCAACATCTACAGAGAATTAAGATCTGTAGTTAACATGGAGTCATGTTTGCATTTCCCAAACACTACTTTCTCCTTTTCAATCTAAACGACCTCCACGTGGCATTCTTTTGAAATCGACACTTGGTCTTTTCTTCTTGTCACCATGAGAAAAGTAAACTGAGTAACTACCTACAGAAGACACACAACTTGCTGGCCCGCCAGTGGCTCAAGCCTGTCATCCTAGATATTCAGGAGACTGAAATCTGAGGATCGCAGTTCAAAGTCAGCCTGGGAAGTAGAAACCCTGAGACTCTTCCCTCCAGTTACACACACACACACACACACACACACACACACACACACACACACACACACACCAAGCCTGGGAAACAGAGCTGTGGAAGGAAGGAAAAGAAAAGAAAGCATACAACTTTACAACTTGACTGTAAATGTGGTCAGAATTTTTTCAGTTCAGTTGTCCCTTGGTTAGTTGGTGCTGAAGTGCCAGTAGCTACCAGAGAAAGAACATGAGGAATTCGACACCAATTTTTAAAAGAAGATGGTGGCATCCATAACTATGAATCATGTAGGAGATGCTCTTTCTTCTTCCTCCACTGGAATATGGACATCTTGCTGTGGGGCTGCTTGAGCCAATTTAGAAACCCGTTTACTAATGCTCCCTGTCATCCCCATCCTCTCTGGTTTGAGTGAGAAATTCAGAGCTGGTGAAGGCCAAAGAAAATTGCTGCTGACTTAACAACCTGAGTCAGCCAAATTGCAAGACCCAAAGAGCCAGTAAAATTCCTACCTGAGCACCAGTTATTAGATTGTAAAGGGAAAGGGGTGGACCATGACCCTTTGTCTAACAAAATGAGAGCCTTTAGTTTCATGGTCACTGGAAAAGCATTTATTTCCTTACTCCACGATTCAGCATTGGGCATTCTGGAAGCTCACAATGCTGTTATTGTACAAGGTTACCACTTTTTTTCCCTCTCTCAAGATTCTATCTCTGAGAGTTTATGGTCTCCCATCTTAGACATCACTTCTGTCTGCCTATAATGCTCCCACTAACTTTTTTTCTTGCCTCATGCTGATCTCTTCTAAGCCTGTTCAAGGATCTTACTTGGAGTCTCTGTTTACAATGTGTTCTGTAGGAGAGCAGGTGACAAACTCGAAATGGAAGGGCCCTTTGCATTTTCATAGTGCAGGTTGCTAGTTTCCTGGTCCATTGTCTTGATTATTTTATTCCAATAGTTTTCTAAATAGTGATCAGAATAGGAATTCAGTATCTACAGAGCACATGAGGGGTCACGGTCGCTCCTAGCTCCTTCTGGTTTTCTCCAAGGTGTCCATCAGCCCAATCATTACTGATATACATCAGTCCCTACTGGTATTTTTTTAAGCTGTCTGTCGATTTAGAGTTACATCTCAAAGTTACTTTGCTCCAGGTTGGAAATAGATCTCCTAGTGTGTCCTGGAAATTGTGGCTTCAGTTGTTCACATGGAAAGTGTGACCAGAGATCATTAATGGGCATTGCTAGGAAGATATTTACCCCAGCCTTATTGAGCCAACCTGCCCTCATTATTAGTAATTTATTTTTGGTCACCTGTAGGGTTTGAGCTAAGGATTTGGGCACTGTCCCTGAACTTTTCTGCTCAAGGTTAGTATTCTACCATTTTGAGCCACAGCTCCACTTCTGGTCTTCTAGTGGTCATTGGAGATAAGAATCTCATGGACTTTCCTACCGGGCTGTCTTTGAACCATAACCTTCAGAACTCAGTCTCCTGAGTAGCTAGGATTATAAGCAAGAGCCATCAGGGCCCAACATGATATCTTTTGATAAAAATAATCCTGAGATGTCCTACCCTTAATTGTCAGTTTGAGGGTGCAGAATGGAAAGAGATAGGAGTTAACCCTTCAGCTCTAGATGCCACCCCCCAAATCTCCAAAGTGAAAAAGAGTACCTAAAACAAACGCTGCTCCAATTTTTTTTGCCTGATGAAAATTAGCCATCATAATTGTTTGCAAATTGAACCAATCAAGAAGCAACTGACATCTCTTACAGGCAATTCTCTTACACCAAGATGTTTCTGCTTTGTATTTTCCTACCTCTCTTACAACAGCTACTATAGCCACAGCCTCAGTGGAAGTCATGTCTGTTTTCTTTTCCACAAAATTCCAAAACACCACAGCTTCTCATAGCCAGTGAGCATTTTCCCCCAGCTGCTATCTATCTAGTCATGCTTCTGTTGACTTGGAAAATTAGTCCCAGGGATTGGTTTTGTGTTTTTGCTGACCAGTTACCATGACAGCTAATAAAACCCTTTGTTTTTATCGAGTAATCTCAGGGTCTTTTGATTTGGGCTTCATGCATTGGCTGAGCATCGACTTGATGGCAGGCCCAAGTCAAGGTTCTGCAGGTGCAGAGATGTACAAGTTTCCCTGTTGTTAGGCCAGTTGTCTGTGAGAAAAAAACATCCACCATATCATTACTATTCACACTTAAGTTAACCACCAAATAGGAGAAGGACTTGTTACCATAAAAATCTATGAAAAGGATGGTTTTCCTGTGCTTCATTGTGCTTTGTTGGTGGCATTGTAGATGGCACTTGGAGCAGGGAGGCCTGGCCCAGCCACTGGGTCCTGTGTCCAGGCTTCTATGGTGTGGCACCCAGAGTATCCCTGGAGATGAAGGCCAGGATACACAGAGGCCAAGAGGAATGGGTAGGCAGATGCTTTCCTCTTCGTTCTGTGAAATGAAGAAACAAGAGATGATGAGAAAGGCAATGAGGAAACATTGCAGAAAGGAAGGACAGTCAATGTGGGAATCTCTGGGAGCTGCCTGGAGACGCGGACTGGACCATACTGGGCCCAGGGAGTTGGGATTTAGGGTTGCAGAGGGCAGGGAGCTGCTCCACACTGGACAGATGAGAAGAGGAAGAGACCAGTGAGGGCCAGGGAAGAAGGTGGGCAGGGGGTTGGCGGAGTGCTGAGGCTCACCTCATTCCACAGGGTCACCTAAATGTGTTTCCTGAACTTTTCTTGGTACTACATATTATTGCTGAAGTAAAATGCATGTTGATACACAAAACCCAAGGACCACACAAAGGAATGAAAAAAAAAAAACACCTGAAACATCTGTTCTTCCTGCTCAGAGGAAGATCTTGCTTCCTGTTTCTTGCGTTGCTCCACTAGATACTTTGCATTACTCCGCCCATCTTCTCTCCTTTCCATCCCCTCCTCATTTCCATAGCTTCATCCTGTCTCATTCCTGCCTGTATAATGTTTCAGTGAACTCTGTGTGCCTCGTTGTCTTACCCTATGGAGTGGATTGTTCCTCACCCATCTCCCTCTAGTCTAAAAGAAGAAAATATGTATCTCTGTCTTTCCCCTTTACTTCTAGTTCCTGTAGCTGGACATGACTTTAATATTTGCCCTGTTTCAGCATTTACACTCCTGTCCTTAGACCTAAGTCCTCTGTGTTTGCTTTTGTTAAAGTACATTAAAACAAAGACCAGGTCTGAAGAATCCCTGAGCAAACGAAGCCAATTAATTCTCAGAAGTGACCACAGCCCTGCTGGATGTGCAAACATAAGCCAAATTTCACTTGAGCGATTCCTTGCAAATGCCTACGTGTAAAGGAAAAAAGAACTTAAACATGAACCCATCAGAAGAAGTCAATCAGCTTATGTAAGTCAGGATGTTGTTTTCTTTATTTTTATTAGCATTTAGAAATTGTACATAACAGTGTCATTTTCATACATGTAGATAATGTATTCGGTCATATTATTACCCCTTCATTACATTCTCTGTTTCCCTCTGTCTCTACCCCCACCGATCCCTTTCCTCTTTCCAATTAGTTTCCCTTCTGTGTGTGTGTGTGTGTGCGCGTGTGTGTGCGTGTTTGGGTGTGTGCGTGCGTGGGTGTGGGTGTGTGTGCGTGCGCGTGTGGGTGCATGTTTGGGTGTGTGCGTGGTGTGTGCGTGCGTGGGTGTGGGTGAGTGTGCGTGGGTGTGTGCATGTGTGTGTGGGTGTGTGCATGTGGGTGTGGGTGTGTGTATGCGCATGCTTGTCTTACACTCAAGGCCTGGTACTCTCATTTGGCTTACTTATTCCTGGCTGAGCCACACCTCCAGACTATTTTGCAAGTGTGTTTCTGAGTTTGGTTTCTTCCTCTGAACATGACAATCTCCAGCTCCATGTATTTTCCCTGTAAATGACGCCATGTCATTCTTCTTTATGGCTGAACAATACCCCATTGTGTATATGTGCCATATTTTCTTGATGCCTTCATTGGTTGTATCTGAAGTGTGTCCATAGCTTGGCTATTGTGACTATGGCCACAAGGAACACAGGTGCACAGGTGCCTCTGTGGTATTGGTGCTGGACTCATATTCTTTCAATAAATACCCAATGGTTGCATGACTAGATCCAGGAGTCGTTCTATTTTTTAAAAGACCCCTCATACTAATTTCCACAAGAGTTTCATTGGTTTTCATTCCAACAGTGTATTGGGGTTCCTTTTTCCTCTGAATCCTTTGCAACATTTGTTACTGTTTGACTTCTTTTTTTTTTGTCGGTCGTGGGGCTTGAACTCTGGGCCTGGGCGCTGTCCCTGTGCTCTTCAGGTCAAGGTGAGCATTCTACCACTTGAGCCACAGCGCCACTTCCAGTTTTCTGGTAGTTTATTGGAGATAAGAGTCTCACAGACTTTTCTGCCTGGGTTAGCTTTGAACCACGATCCTCAGCCTCTTGAGTAGCTAGGATTACAGGCATGAGCCATTGACACCTGGCTCGGTTTGACTTGATGATGACCATTTTGACTTGAATGAAATGGAATCTTGTTTTGATTTGTATTTCCTCGATGGTCATTTCTACTTCTTGAAGAATTGTTTCTTCAGTTTATTTATACATTTATCAATTAAGGTTTGATTCTTTGGGAGTTTAGATTTTTCCCCCTTTTATCAGCCATGGAGCTTAAATTCAGGGACCTGGGCACTGTCCCTGAGCTCTTTTGTTCAAGGCTAGTACTCCACCACTTAGAGTCACAGCTCCACTTCTGGTTTTCTGGTAGTTAATTAGAAATAAAAGTCTCATGGACTTTCCTGCCTGGGCTGGCTTTGGACCATGATCTTCAGAGCTCAGCCTCCTGAGTAGCTAGGATGACAGGTGTGAGCCACCCGCACCCAGCTGGGAGTTTAGATTTTTGAACTGTGTCTATTCTGGTTATAAATTCATTGTCAGATGTGTCTGGAAAAGATGCTCTCCCATCCCACAGCCCAGCTCTACAGCCTAGCAACTATTTCCCTGGCTGTGAAGAAGCATTTTAGTTTAATACAGTCCCATTCGTCACTCTGGCTCTTATCTGCTGAGCTAGCGGAATTCCAACCCAGAGGTTCCTCCCTGTGACAACTGCTTCAAATGTCACCCCTATTCTTTTTTTCTTTGTAGTAGTTTCAACGTTTCTGGCCTTACACTTAGATCCTCAATCCATTTTTGAACTTATATTAATACAGGATGAATGACAGGAATCTAATTTTAGTCTTCTCCATGTGCTCATCCTGTTTCCCCAGAACCAGTTCTTCAAGGGACTCTCTTTTCTCCAATGTACATTTTGAGCTCCTTTGTCAAACACACACACACACACACACACACCCCACAGCAAAACAAAAAGCAAAAAACAAGGAGCTGGCGGTAGCTGCATGGATTTATTTCTGGTTCTTCTGTGCCATTAGTCTTCTTGTCTGTTTCTCCCATTTTCCAATTCTTGCTCTTATTTCCTGAGCTATGTCTCATTGCCTGTGCTGTTACCTTGATGTGTATTTGCCTATGTTTTCCTATAGTGCTTTCAAAGTTTTGGGTGTAAAGTTAAGGTCTTTGATGCATTTTTAATCTTTTTTTTTGGTGTGCAGACTGAGAGTCAGGGGTCAAGTTTGCATCTTCAATGTGGGACCAGTTCTTCCAGCAACCTTTGTGGATTAGGCTGTCTTTTCTTTTATGTATGTTTTTCAACCCCTTGCTGAGCTACGTAGGTTTATTTCTGGGGCCTCTATTCTATGTTGTTGATCAGTGGTACCTGAACTCAATTGCTAAAAAACAGAGAAGCCACATTTTTCTTTTTTTCTTTATTCTTTTTCAAATTTTTTATTGTGATTAAGTGGTTACATAATTTCCCAAATTTCACAGTATTGTGGGATAACGATGCTTAGTTAAAGTCACAAACACATTCTAACTTTCCTGGAGCAAATTGTCTATCATGGTCTATACCATTTATGAGTTCTATGAGCTTTGCGATACAGTTGTTTCTTCCACATGGAGTGATATGTACATTTCTTTTGTTTTGCATAGCATCAGCTGTTCCCTCTTTCCCACTTGTTCCCTCCCTCCCATCGCTGCCATTGAGTTGCTTAGTTCATTTTGGTCAATGTCCAGCGCAGCTGATGGGTCCCGCTGCTGTATGTTTTTCCCTGATTCCCTCTAGTTCTGTGTCGTCCTCCTGGTTTCCCTCCGGTGTGCACATATATACCATACATGTGATCAGCAGCATGGGGTTATTTAGTAGTGATTCGACCAAATAAGTGGAAGTCCTTTGTTTCTTAAGCCTTGTTAATTTTGTCGTATCACCTTATGTTTTGGATTTAACATCCACTTATCAAGGAGACCATGTGCCGTTTGTCTCTTTGCTCTTGGCTTACCTCGCTCAACATGATTTCTTCTAGCTCCCTCCATTTACCTGCAAATGCCATTACTTTGTCATTTCTAATGGCTGCATAATATTCTATTGTGTATAGATACCACAATTTTTGGATCCATTCCTCTCTGGTGGGGCATCTGGGTTGTTTCCATATCCTAGCTATTGTGAACAATGAGAAGCCACATTTTTCAGAGGTGGCATTGCGGGGGTCTTTATTAGAGAGCTGGCGTCTGCCGGTGGACTCTTTGTGTCAAAGACCTGCAGTCCAGAATGGAGCTTCAACAAAGCTTTCAAAGACAAAAACCACATGCTCGGGATAGAGACCGAGCCTTAACAAAAGGAGACCTTATATGGGAATATTCAGGTGCAAGCAGAACCTTCCATCTAAGGAAGTAGCTCAGGGGTCAACTTAAACTTTCTAGATAGGGGATATGCCTCAAAATTTCCATATAGGGAGATTCTTAGAGGAGAGCCAATCAAACTATTTAGGATGAGCATTCTTGGTAGCAAAAGCTCTCCTGAGGCTTAAAAGCATGACATCTGTAATCCAGTGAATGATTTCTCTTACCTGTAGGCTCTTCAGAGATGGGTGGAAACCCCCCTCCCCCCATCACAGCATCAAGATGGCCAGAAGAACATTGCTTAAACCCAGTCTCCTTACTTCTATCTACTATGGTTCTGTAATATAATTGGAAATCAGGTATCCTATGCCTCCAGCATTGATCTTTTTGCTCCACATTGCTAATTTTTCTCAGGATTACTCAGCATTTGCCTAGAGGGGGGGGTGGTCTTTGGTGAGTCCATATGAATTTTGTGAATTGTTTCGTTCTGGTTCTGTGAAGAATGTCATTAAAATTTGGATGGGCATTTTATTGCATTTGTAGATTTTTTTTTTGGTACCATAGCCTAAGTAGGCATTTTCTGTCGAACTAGGTCAAAGAAGTCAACGGCTTAATTGTGGCCAATCAAAATGCCTTTTTACTTCTGAATGTCTCCTATAAAAGCATCCACTTTGTGTTCCCTCAGTGGAGCTCTGATTTACATTTTATTTAGAATTACTTGCTTCATGAATCACATTGGTTACTTAAATAAACTCTAAAGTTTATTGTGACTTGGTTTAATTTTTTTCTCATCTAATCAGGGACTGAAAATAAAAGAAAGAGGAACATGCACAATCCTGTTGATGATGGTCGCTGTGAATACAAATACAATACACTTGGACACAAGACAGAACTAGGATGTCCATATTGATACACCGAAAAGGTCATGATGGCTGGCTTTGACTGACAACTTGACGGGATAATGAAAGCCTGCTTCTGGTTATACCTGCAAAGGTTTGCTCAGAAAGAATGAAACATGGAAGACCAGGTTTAATGGGAGGAAGGTAACACCATTACATAAGTCCAGATGAAAGAAAAAGGGGGAAAAGAAAAAGGCAGCTCACACAGGTGTACCCCTTTGTGTCCTGACTGACATGATGTCATGGTTTTATTTGCTCTGTCATCCCCTCCCTGTTTTGGTGGACAGAGATCTCTGAAGCCATGAAACAAAATAAGACCTTCAAGCCTCCTGTGGTTTCCATCAGTTATTTTGTCTCAGCAATGCAAAAAGTCTAATACAATAGCCTAGGTCAAGATACTCTGTCTTCCTGCCTGAGCTTCCCAGGTGTGAGGATTACAGGCACATACCTCCATATCTGACTGCAATTGTTCTTTTTTTGCGTGTTATCTGTTGGTCATCGGACTTGAACTCAGGACCTGGCTGCTGCCCTTGAACTCTTTTTGCTCAAGGTTAACACTCTACCACTTTGAGCTATAGTTCCACTTACAGTTTTCTGGTAGTTAATTAGAGACAAAATCCCCACAGATTTTCCTGCTTCACTGTGTTTGAACTGTCATCCTCAGCCTCCTGAGTCACTAGGATTGCAGTAAGAGCCACCAGTGCCCAGCCTGAGATTGTTCTTTATTGCCAGTCATTTGTATTGTTTTTTCTTCTTCCAACATATGATCACATAAAAGATTTGAGGGTTTTTTTTTTTGGGTCCGGTCATGGGGCCTGAACTCTGGGCCTGGGCGCTGTCCCTCAGCTCTTCAGCTCAAGGCCAGCGCTCTACCACTTGAGCCACAGCACCACTTCCGGCTTTTTTCTTTTTGCTTATGTGGTGCTGAGGAATCGAACCCAGGGCCTCTGGCATGCAAGGCATGCGCTCTACCACTGAGCCACCTTCCCAGCCCCAAGGTTTGAGGTTTATTTATGCAAAAGATGGAGATGCATAAAAGGTAAACATTTGAGATCTGTAATGACCGAAATGCATTTATTTTGGTAATGTCCTACTAACAGGAGTTTGAGACGAGGTGTGGAATTATAGACAGAAAACAATTTTCTCTCTGTGGACTTTGAGGTTATTGTCTTTTTGCATTCTAGGATCCAGCATTACTCATAAGAAATCTCGTGTTAGATCTGTTTATGACCTTATTCTGTCTCCCTCCCCCCCCCCGCCCCATGTGATTAAAACATTGTTCCATTCTATAAATGGATGAGTTTGCATGCACTTATGGATGGGGCCTTTAGACTCTTTTGGGCCCTGATGATTGTGGTTCCCACCACAGAGTGCAATCTATAAATAGATGATATATAGCTATAGGTACAGATAGATTTTGACTGGTTAAAGCATAGATCATCACCATCTTAAGGGATATGTTCCTTTACAACAAAGGATTCAAGCCATAACAGTGAATCATGTCTACCTCTGCCCATCATCAAAGTTACCAAGCCTCACTGAATTATCTAACAAAAAGCCAAAACCATACAGCGGCACCAGAACTTGAAGGAAATGAATATTACAGACCAGCCTGACAATGCACGGCAGTAGACAGAATGCTGAGGGCCTGTTTGTTATGCTTTGAGTGTTTCCCACCAAAGTGCAGGTGCCAGACATTTGATTCTCTATGAAGGCATCAAAACCTTACAATGGAGAAAAGATACCCTCTTAAACACATTGTGTTCAGAAAACTGGGTTTCTCAAGTAGAACACTGAGACAAGAGCCTTATCTCTCACCTTGCACCAAAAAAAAATCAATTCAAATGTTTCAAATATCTGTAGCACCTAACACTTTGAAACTACTAAAGGAAATCATAAGGAAGATAGACACAGGCTTGGTCAATAGCTTTTATAATGGCACTCCCATAGTTCAGAAAATAAGAGGAAGAATTGACAAATGGGATAGCATCAAGTGGAAAGGCTTCTGCACAGCCAAGGAAATGATCACCAGAGTGAAGAGACAGCCTACAAAGGGGGAGAAAAATCTTTGTCTGATATTCATCTGACAAGGGACTGATATATCCAGAATAGACAGCAGACTGAAAAAAAAGCATATGGGAAAATAACTACCCAACAAATAAATGGGCAAGTGAACTGGATTCTTCTCCCAAGATGATATACAAATGGCCAATAAATACATGAAAAATTTCTCACCGTCAGCTTTTAGAGAAATGTTCATCAAAAATTACATTGAAGCCAGCTGCCAGCTGCTCATACCTGTACATCTATCTATGTAGGAGGCTGAGATCTGAGGATCATGGTTCAAAGCCAGGATGGCCAGCAAGGTCTGTGAGACTCTTATGTCCAATTAACCACACAAAAAAAGGCATGGCGGTTCTGAGTCACTAAGCTACCTATCCATTGCTTAGAAATGTGAATTGTGCCATGATTTGGTCATGTTGGAAAAGACCCCAGTACTTTCTTATAAACACAATATACTCATTATACAACCTAGCAATTACAGTCTTAGGCACTTATCCCAAAGAAAGAAAAAAAGTATACACTCACATAAAAATCTCTGTATAAATGTTTGTAGCAGCAGGTTGATTCATAATAACTGAAAACTGGAAACTACTCAACATTTTTTCATGGGGAAGAGGCCAAACCCTGTCAAATAGTCCCAACAGTCAAAATGAGCAGATTTAGATTGAGTACAAAGAAAAAGCTCTGAGTAAAAACCAAAGCCAGTCTTAAAAGGTACAAATTAAATGACCCCATTAATATCTCATTCCTGAAATGACAAAATTATAGAGACAGAGAACACATTAGCGGTCGCCATGAGTTACCAGTAGGAGATGCATTCGGCTAGCTAAAGGCATTTATGATGAATCTGTTTTGTGTCTCAACTGTGGTGGTAGTTGTATGGATCTTTAAACAAGTAAAAGACAACTGAATGGAAAAAATATCCATGTATAGACAAACGAGTGCATATAAAATAAGTGAATCTGAATAAAGTCTATAGATTAATTAATAGCAATCTCATTGCTATTGGTTGAAATATTGTATTATTGTTACAAAAGATGTTGCAGCTAGGATGACTAAGTGAAAGATTTAAAGGCTCATTCTATGATCTTTAAGCTGTGCATATGAGATTATAAGTAATTCAAAATATAAAGTGTTATATTTGTGTGTATATATACATGTACACACATAGGCAGACATACACACATAAGCCTACACCCTCCCCCCCCCCACACACCACATCTATTCTGGCTCCAAGTTTTAGATTCTTTAAAACTTGAAGATGACTCAGAAATTATCTCTGGAGCAGGACTCAGGAACACAGCCAAGGAGCCCTCTACATAAGCAGGCCTGAAGGCCAAATGTAAGGTAGAAAATATTTTTATCACTGATATTTTTGCAGTAACATTTCTATCTTCATTATAGGGGAGAAGAGAGAGAGGAAGGAAGGAAGAAAGAAGGAAGGAAGGGAGAAAGAGAGAAGAGAGAGAAAGATAGACAGACATAAAGAATGAGAGAGGGAGGAGAAAGAAAGAAGAGGGCTAGAAGGAGGGGGAGGGAAGGGGAGGAGGAGGAAGGAAAGAAGAATATTTAATATAATCACCAGTTTGTGTGCTACAGTAAAGTCAGTGATTCAGGCAAGTCTCATCAAGGATGTTGAAAAGCACTAAAGCAATTTGGAGGGAACAAGATACTCCTATGTTTGCATAATAGAACCCCATCAAGAGCTGGCTGGCTAGAACTATGAAAACCTATTGTCCTGATGGAGGAGGCTGACTGACTGGTACACCTGTGAACAAATTAACGTCTCTAACGGTGACTTCCTAATGTGAGGAGTCTTCTGAGATCATGTGACGTGACATTCACAGGTGCTGCGTTCTTGCAAAAAAAAAGAATTTAGTACAAATCTAAACAAGTTTTCAATCTAATCTATCAATTGTGCAAAGAATGGCAAACAAAGAATCAACCAGAATACAAAGTATTCCATAAGCCTAGTCTTTTTTCTGGTGTTAATAAAAGAAAAATAACCAGAGAGAATTGGTCATGGTGAAGTGACACCTTAACAAAATATAATAAATATATATATATAATATACAGATGCAGATTGCTTCCTAGTCTTTAATAAAAGTCATGCATGGCACAACTGAAGAGATCTGACTGTTGACTGTGTCTTAGATGATAGTAGAAAATCACTTTTAAGTGCTGGTCCTGAATGAGTTGTCTTGGGAAGGCACATGACTGACTTGGTGTAGTTTTGTGTGTGCATGTGTGTATATGTATGTGTCATTCTTGAAGCTTGAACTCTGTGCTTGTGTACTGTTCTTGCATCTTTTTTGCTCAAGGCTGGGGCTCTACCACTTGAGACACATGTTTGCTTCTGGCTTTTTGGTAGTTAATTGGAGATAAGGGTCTTGTGGACTCTCCTATCTGGACTGGCTTCAAAGTAAGCTCTTCAGATCTCAGCCTTCTGAGTAGCTAGGATTACAGGCACAAGCCTGTGCTAGAAAAGTATCTCTCTTGAGCTGGAGGTAGAGAAAAGTATCTCTCTTGCTGACTGGAGCCACAGAGCCCTGGATAAAGATGCTTTTAAGAAATTGAACTCTTCAAGACCCAATATGTTCATTTTTGCCTTAATAAGCTATTCAGAGTTCATGTGACCCAAGACAGATCCTTTAAGTGTTACGACTCTGCATAACATATGCACTCTGTTGTACGGGAATTTGGTTGTGAGGAACAGAGAAGCCACATTTTGAGAGGCTGAATTGGGAGTCTTTATAGGAGAGGCAGCAACTACAGGTGGACTCCTGTCTCAAAGACCTGCAGTCCCTCAAATATACTTAACACTGTTAGAAAACTGAGCCATGAGAGCAGGGGAAGAAAGAAAAAGGAGAAAAACCAATACCAACAAACCAGATCAACTCCAGTGGAGAGCTGAAGTGGAAAGCCATGGTGACCAGAGGAAAGCCCAGAGACAGGAAGCATGACAGCCTGGTGCCTGAGCTGGTCTGGGCCTAAATAGGGTCCTGGTCAGTGGGCAGGTTCACAGGGAGCTCCAGAGTCTCCCGAGATCATGACCCAAGACTGGCAGGTGCAGTAACCTATTGCCCAAGTCCCCGCCCCTGCCTCAGAAATTCAGGCACCTGGAGGTAGAACTTCCCTGTCTCTACCATGAAGATAAGATGGTGCCAGTTAGATGCAATGTCCTTATTTCTTTCAAAGAATAAAAGTTTAGATAATTGTGCCTCTATTGAATTTAAACCTCTTCTCTTCACATTCAGTCTACTTGTGCCAAAGAAAGGGAAAACAGAGCAGACAGAAATGATTCCTGAAACCCTAGTTATACAATAACCTACTGAATTCTTTCCTAATTATTAGAAGAGGATGACATGAAGGCTCCCAACACAAAGAATGCTGTAATGGGAAGGTTAATGACTCGGATTTGATCACGACGTTTTATATGGGTGGTTTGAAATATTGTACATTCCCAATTATTACATATTTCTTAAAAGTTTTTCAATGTGCTTAGGAAATAGAAATGTTTACCCTGATTTCTTTCTTACACAGTGTCAACACATTTTTTTTTT
>NW_012267231.1:10081179-10093953 GCF_000151885.1 Dipodomys ordii | reverse complement strand
TCTTTGTTGCTTTGTATGTCCCTCCCCCACAGTATAACCCCTGCTTTCACTGTATTTGATGTCAGTATAACTTGTGGAGGAGATGGGGAAAAACAAGTCGTTTAAGGATACAGGTGGACCTGTTGCAACAATGAGAAGTACAAGTTGTCATGTCCATAACTAGCTTTACAATGTCAGTGCAGGGGGTGGGGAGAAGGATTGGGACTGGGGGGGAGGGGGGAGGCTGGGAAGGGATGTGAAGGAGGCTGCAGTGTCAACACATTTTGTATTGTGACATCATGCTCTACAAATTTGTATAATTACGCATTTTAAATCTGAATTAATTGATGTGTATTTCCTGATGCTGCCCACAGATCTAAAGAATAATCAACTGAACTGCTTTCAAATAGATAAAATATTCAGGATTGTCTAGCATCAAAGAAAGTAGCCTCTCTTCGGTACCTAAAAGCCACAATCTCTAGTAAGGTGAATAAAATTCAGCAGTAACAGACACTGAAGCCAGCATACATTCTTCTTTGCGTTGGTTAGTCTGTCATTTTAAACTCTATAACAAGCACTTCCCATCTTAAATGAGAAAATTAATTTTACTGGCCCTTTCAAAGGAAAGAGAAATGCAAATCTTTTGAAAGATGATGTGAAACTTCAGCCGAACATGAAAGAATGTATGAAAGATGATGAACAGAAAATGGAGCAACTTCTAGTGGTCTAGAGTCATTTTTCAGCTGGAGATAAAAAAGAAGAGGAAAAGCAGATGTTGAAACGTAAGCCAGGCGTGACAAGTCATTCAGCACAGACTGCGAAATTGTCATTCTTCACACAAGTTGTCTTGCTAAGTGGGTTCTTGACCCTCTTAGCATTGATTCAGGAGGTCTGCCGACAGTTGAGAATGGTGTGGTTCATGTGGGTCTGAACCTAGCAAAGTGACTCACAGCAAACTAAAAGAGGATCTAGCAGACTTCTCCTTATAAAGAATTCCCTTTGTGTCCATTTTTCCTGTAGTATTTTTTTTGTTTCTCTTTGCTTTTACCACAAAAGCTACCACGTGGTGTAAAATTATTTTTACTGAATTTAGATGTCAGAAAAGAACTCACTTTTATCAGTGAGCAAGTTGATCTCATTTTCTTCTTTCCAGGTTTTTACATTAATTCCAGACTGTCCAAGCTAGATATCTAGTGATTGAATGCATGTGATTGTTGATTTTGTTTTTAAGGAATGAAAAAACAAAAACTGACTTTTCTTTTCCTCAGTTGTAGCTGAAATGCTGGTTGTTCAAGTTTCAGAATCAGGGACTCTGTGTGTGTGTGTGTGTGTGTGTGTGTGTGTGTGAGAGAGAGAGAGAGAGAGAGAGAGAGAGAGAGAGAGAGAGAGAGAGAGAGAGAGAGATCCTGAGGCTTGAAGTCTGGACCTTGACACTGTCTCTGAGCTTTTTGTATAAGTCTAGTGCTCTACCGCTTGAGCCACTTCTGGAGTAACTAGGATTAAATGTGTGAGCCACCTGTGGCTGGCCAGGAATTGTTATTTTTAAAGCAACAGAGGAACTTTGAAAGTGGAGTGATAATAAAGTCGTAGCCATGTTTCAGATTCCATGGACCTAGTAGACTTGTGGAGACCAATTCCTCCAGTGCAAAAGGTGAGATGATTTCTGAGAAAACACATAGATTAGCTCACCCAGGCAGCCTGCCTGTGTCTATCTCCCTTCCCCCTTCCATTTATGTTCACTGTTGATGGAAACTGCAGCACCCCTTATTTGGGCACAAGGCTCTGTGCAATCCTGAATGAAACTCACATCAGCGATCAGAGAATAAGAATGTAGTAGATGGGCTGGGAAGTGGGGGTGGCCCAAGTTGCAGAGCACCTGCCTATTAAGTGTGATAGACTTGCCTATCCAGACTGAGTCTGTGATTGCTCAATCCGCAGTACCACTACCAGAGAAGAGGAGGAAGAGAGAAGCCTAGGCTGGTGGCTCATGCCTTTAAGCCAGGAGGCTGATACCTGAGGATCACAGTTCAAAGGCATCAGAGGCAGGGGAAAATGCGTGAAGACTCTTATCTCTAATTAACCACACAAAAGCCAGAAGTGGAGGTGTGGCTCAGGTGGTACAGTGCCATACATACTTGGACACAAAAGCTCAGGGACAGCATCCAGGCCAAAGTTCAAGCCCCGGGATCCACACACACACACACACACACACACACACACACACACACACACACACACGAGACAAAGGAAAATGAACAATAAGAAGGAATAAAGAGAGATTGAGAGAGAAAGACTACTAGTGACCTAATATGTGACTTCTATTGGGTCCCTGGAATAGTCAAATTTTTAAATTGCTCATAGAAATATCATAAGAACTTGTCTTATAGGAGAACTATGTGATTTGAAAAGGAAAGGCATTTATGTTGATAACGAGTATGTCACCAGATTAAGGAAGAAGGATGAACATCTCTCCAAGATATTCCCAGATATAAACTGAAATTTTGTGGTAGACACTTTCAAAGATCACAGCTAGCATTCAGAGTCTCCTTATGTGTTCCAAGATTCCCAGTAGAAGCTTGACAGACACATATGTCTGTCTCAGTATGTGTACATATGTGTGTGTGTAGACGCACATATATATATCTGTATATATACACACATATATAAATGTACCTATATGTATAGGTGTATATGTGTATATATACCTATATATGTAAATGTACATATTTTTTGATGGCTCTTGTGAACACACACCTGTGACAGAGTTTAACAAATTATGCAGAATAACAAGCAATGGTGATAAAACAATGTAGCAATGCAGTATGATAAAAAAAAATTGGCTTACAACATCACAGATTCCTTACTTCTAGAATTTTCTGTTGAGCACGTTTGGACTGTGATTAACCATGGTTAACTGAAGCCAGGGGAGGGGGAGCTACAGATCAGGGGATGGGGGTGGGGAGAGGGAATGGCTGCATTTCCTTACAAGATGCAATTTCCAAACTGTGATTCCACAAGATTCTCTGTTTTACACAATTTTCCCCCAAATGCAATGCCACTTCTACTCTATGATAGTCCCCAGGAAAAAAAGGGGGGGGGTTGGAGTGGGAGGATAGGAAGGGGGAGGGTTCATTTACTTCCAGTGGACCATTTCCCTAGGGAGGATGGCCTTGTTATGACAGGCAGAAGGGGAAAGTGCTCCCTGCCCTGTGGCCTCCTGGAACTGCTCAGTATGATCCAGACAGCTCTAGACCTCCATGAACTGTACTTAGACAAAGATGAAGAGAGAGAGAGAGAGAGAGAGAGAGAGAGAGAGAGAGGAGAGAGAGAGCACTTGATGACAGTGTTACAGCCAAAAAAAAAAAAAGAAATTCAGAATACACAGAAGATGTTTCTGTATATAATGGGCCTGAAGAGCACAGCCAGGGAGCAAGTCATTGGCCTTAAGCCAGTCACCATTGAAAACCTTCCAGCCACAGACGCAGGCTTTCTGAAATTAACTCAGGCTGCTGGGAAGTCAAACTGAAGTTTAAGAATGCTCCCAGACTTAGAAGGATGAAGAATTTAATAGAGAAGCAAGGCTAGGACACATCTGTAATCCAAAGAGCTTTTTTTAAAAAAAATAACTTCATGTTATATACAACAAATTTTATTATTCTCTTTCAAATGGGTCAATTGATTTCTCAGGGTCCAAATGTTGCATCGGCTTATAAACAAATGCTTCAGTTAACTGTGAGGCTAACTCATTAAAATGCAATGTTGCAACCATCAGTGGCAAAATATAGTATGAATTTTTTTTCAGCCAGTGTATCAGAAACATGTTTTTATTTGTACTATAAAGAAGAAGTAATTTTGCTGTAGACTCCGGACCTTTTTATTTTAAAAAAAATTTAAAAGTTTTTATAATATTTTGCTTTTTTATGAAACTTTATAAATTATATAATTAGTTTAATAAAAAATCCTTCAGCAAAAGGGAAACATATTTGTACTGATTGCCCAGCAGTACTTTGTAAGTCCAGAAATAATACATAGTTTAATGACAGGAAAACCTTTTGAGAAATGGGCTTTTCTCATTGTGTGAATGCAATAGAGTGTATTTACACAAATCTAGGTGATAAAGGTTTATATTAACCAAAGCTATTTGATACAAACCCTCATATATGCTAGCAAGTGTTTATTAAACCTCTATCACTTGGTGCATGATTGTATATATAGTACTATTTTATTTAAGATTGCCTTGAAAATCAGTGATTTCATTGGTCAATCGATTTACTTCCTTGAGTACTGTCAATTTGGATATTACAGTGTATATATTAGATTTCTTATGCTGTCATGAAAAAATGCCATAATCTGAGTGGCTTCATCAGCAGAAATATATTTCCTCAAAATTCTGGGGGCCAGAAGTTCAAAATCAAGGTATTGGCAAAGTTGGTTCTATCCAACTCTGTGCCAGGAAGGAAGTCTCAGGGTCTCTCTATTTGTCTTGTTCATGGTCATCTTCTCTGGGTGTTATCACTTCATGTCTTCAGTGGATCTTTGTGCTCAGCTTTCTCTCTCTGTCTGTCTCTCTGTCTCTGTCTCTCTCTCTGTTTGTCTCTGTCTCTGTCTCTGTATCTCTCTGTGTCTGTTTGTCTGTCTGTCTGTTTGTCTGTCTGTCTGTCTCTCTCTCGTGTATCAGTAGTGGGGCTTGAACTCAGGGCTGGACACTGTCCCTGAGCTGTTTTTTTTTTTTTCCTCAAGGCTAACACTCTACCACTTTGAACCACAGTGCCACTTCTAGATTTTTTTTTTGATGGTTAATTGGAGACAGAGTCTCAGACTTTCCTGTCCAGGTTGGCTTTTAACTGCGATCCTCAGATCTCAGTATCCTGAGTAGCTAGGATTATTGATGTGAGCCATCAGCACCTGACTGTGAGCTTTATTTTATGTTTTGGTTCATGACTGGCACTCTACTACTTGAGCCACACCTCCATTTAGAATTTTGCTGGTGAACTGGAGATAAAATTCTCACAGAACCCCAATCCTGTCTCCCAAACACCTTGGACTGGACTTGCGCCACCAGCCTCAGGCAAGCTTGGAAACTTTTTAAACTCTTGTGCAGGTTGCGAGTCAGGGTGATTAGAACAAAAATAAATGTCATGGCAACGACCCCTCCACTTCAACTTTTCCATGACTGCATTCCCTGGGTACATGACCCAAATCTAAAGAAGGAATGGCCATACCTGCTACCTCCTCCCTTTGTCCTGGGGTCACCTTCACACAGTCATGTGCAAGATACACGATCAAATCCCAGCCTTAAAGAATATTGCTGTCCTTGCTGTCCCATTCATCCAGGCTCGCCCCAACAGCCCTCCATTTCCAGCTCAACTTCAAATCCCCCTTGAGTTACACTGCCTCTGTTCTCATGCTCAGCGAGAGCAAGTCTCTCTAATGAGTCCTTGAAGCTGACTTACTGGTTTCATTATGACTTCTAATCTCTAGTTATGGGAGGAAAGCCCCAAAGACAATCAGCCAGTGTCTTTGCCTTTGAACTTGCAGCCGCTAGCAAGATGCTGGTGTTTCCATGGGGACTCAGTATAGTTTGCACATGAAACAAATTGAGCCAACTGGTTTTTTTTTCTTTTCTTTTTCTTTTTTTCTTTGCTCCATACTTACTAATTGCTCACAAAGCACTCTCCCGAGCATCTCAGGCTCAAATCCATCCATCTTTCCTGCTGTTGTGCTCCGTGCAGAATATGGACCAATGCGTATGTGGCCATTTCGCACTGGGTATCAGTCTCAGTTTCCTCTTTGGTAAAATAAGAGATGCACTAATTGCAGCAAGAACAAATACTAAAAGCCGGGCACTGGTGGCTCACGCCTGTCTGTAATCCTAGCTACTCAGGAGGCTGAGATCTGAGGATCACAGTCCAAAGCCAGCCTGGGCAGGAAAGTCAGTGAAACTCTTATCTCTAATAAACCACCAGAAAACCAGAAGTGGTGCTGTGGCTCAAGTTGTAGAGTGCTGGCCTTGAGCTGAAGAGCTGAGGGACAGCGCCTAGGCCCAGAGTTCAAGTCCCATGACCCCCCCCACCACATACACAAAAAAACAAATACTAAGTATGCATGCCTCTGTGTGTGTATGTGTGTGTGTGTGTGTGTGTGTGTGTGTGTGTGTGTGCCAGTACTGGGGCTTGAATTCAGGGCCTTATGCTCCTGCTTGTTTTTTCTTTTTGTTGTTGTTGTTGTTTGCTCAATGCTGGTGCTTTGTCACTTATGCCACAACTCCATTTGTACCCCCCCCATTTTTGTTGCCAATTGAAAATAAGAGTCCCACACATTTTTCTGTCCAAGCTGGCTTTGAACTGGGATCTTCAGATCTCAGCCTTTTGAGTAGTTAGGATTATAGGCATGAGCCATTTATCTTCATAATGACTCTTAAAATAATTTCTCCTCCTAAAAAAGTCTAAATTTCTAGAGATATTTTGGCTTTCCTTTATTCAGACTAACTTGATTTTTTTTAAATCAAGCAATACTGAGAAAAACAATAATCAGTTCATATCCACAAAGAGGAGACAGACAGTATACTATAAAGGTGAGTTGTTTAGGAAGAAATGAGAATCCATTCTGGAAGTTTCCAGGCTTCTTCTTCTTATAACAGACCTTGAAAGCTTATGGCAAATAGGTGAGTGTGTCCTATTAAATTTTTTATTAGGTTGTCAGCCTTGTGTATCTCCTCCAAAAACGTAGCTCATATAAACATTCTTCAGCTTTCTTCTGATGATTTGATGCAATCCCCTTCAATGCTGTTTAGTTATATTTAATGCCCTTGTGTTACTTCTGTAAAAAAAAAGTGAAGGAAAATAATGCAGAGCAAGCCACATTCTAAAATTAAAAGCAGTAAAGGGTAAAATAATCGAGAGTTTTGGTCCTAAAAGAAAAAAAATAGCAGCAGAGTGGACTGCTCATTATATAGCATCTCGCCAAAGCCTTTTATTTCTAAACTTTTGCAAAGCAATGGGAAACTCGTTAACTTTTATAGCCAGACAAAAAGGTAATAGCATTTGTAGCTATGGAGATGTAATTGGGCTTTTATTTGAATGTGGTAGGGAGTTTGTGCTCATTATGGGAAACAAATGAAGGACAACAAATCACTGGCTGGATTCATCATCCATGTGGCAGTTGATGCTGGTGGACATTGAGACATGTCTAGCACAGTGTCCTTATGTTGCAATAAAGCTGAAGAACCAAAGCTCTGTGGAAAGCAATGTTCTGAAAGGCCAAATAGTAATGGTGATTACATTAGTAAAAGTAAGAATCAGACAGGAAATATTCCCTGTCCCAGCTGTTGGAATTACATAGAAAAAGGGATGAAATGGTAAGGCTGTAAATGCAGTTCTGAACTTTGTGATGAGAAGACTTCCTAAGCTATTTCCAATTCCTATTTCTCTCCTAAGATGACAACTTCTCCCTGCCTTATCTCTCTCCTTCTCCAGTTAGGTAGGCTCAGAAGAACTGGAGGTGGGGCCTATTTGAAAGGTTTCCCATTGGGTTCCCACAGATGTGTGTGTGTGTGTGTGTGTGTGTGTGTGTGTGTGTGTGTGTGCATGCACACATGCTCATGCGTGTGAGCATGCTGGTACTGGGGCTTGAACTCAGAGCCTGGGCACTGTCTCTGAGCTCTTTGGTTCAAGGCTAGTGTTCTAGCACTTGAACTACAGTTCTACTTTTGGCTTTTTGGTGGCTAACTGGAGATAAAAGTCATATACTTTCCTTTCCTGGAATAGCTTTGAACCACAATCCTCAGATCTCATCTCCTGAGTAGATGAGATCAGATTTTTAATTGATAAACAATGGTGAAGTAAGGCTTTTTGAAGTATCCCATGTTCTTTTCAGTACAGATACTGTTAAAATAGTAAGCTATAAGCACTCTTTTTAAAATGAGTAAGACTAAAGTTTCTGATTCCACTTTTGTCTTCCATACATTTCATGTAAGAGAAACTGAAAGGAAGAAGACAGGAATTTGTACAGAAAAATCAACTTCATGTCAAGATGATTTTTACTTACTTTCTTTCCTCATCAAAATTCCTACTAACATACACTCATGCACACATAATGCATACAAATACACACATGATTCCTGACTTAGGATGATGACAGCTAATAATTTTCAATTTCATAATGATGCATAAACACAACTGTACAATTTTTCACTTCCAGCACAAAAGTTTTAAAAGTGCATAAGGTATTTAATACATAATTTCAAAGTGGCTTTGTTTTAGAGTTTTTTCCACAAAGAAAGTATCAATCTTTTAATGACTGCATAAATGCAGGTGATATTTAACCTCTTCAGAAGTTTTAAAAAGGAAATATTCTAATTCTTTGTAACAAAACAAAATCCATAGCGATCCCAACCAAGATTTCACAAAAAAGATACAGATCCATCTTTATTATAAATATTAATATAAATGTTTTAAATAAAATAGAAACATAAGTCTGCAACACAGCATCAGTTTCATAATACCCTGACAGTTCAATATTGTCAGTGTATTTATCTAATGGATTATATATTCATGTAATGCATCCTATTAAGTAAAAATAAGAAAAATCTGCCAGGCTCTGGTGGCTTACACCTGTAATCCTAGCTACTAAGGAGGCTGAGATCTGAGGCAGGAAATCTCATGAGACTTCCACCTCCAATTAACTACCAGAAAACTGAAAGTGGTCTTGTGGCTTAAAGTGGTAGTACTCTAGCCTTGAACAAAAGAGCCCAGGGACAACATCTAGGTCCTGAGTTCAAGCCCCATAGCTGACAATTTTTTTTATAGGATCATCTCTTCTACAATGCTAAAATATGTGCTTTAATAACATTTAAGACCCAGTCTTGACTTTACAGAAGAACTATTTTTAAAATTATGACAGATGTGTGTGTGTGTGTGTGTGTGTGTGTGTAGGATATTTCTCAGTCCAAAATCCATTATTCTGCTTGGTAGAAGAACCCTAGAAGCATTTCCATTAAAAGGAGAGGAAAAAAAAGAAACATCAAGTATTGCTATAACTATTGAATATTATTGTGGCGGAATTCGCTAAAAAATATTCCAGCTGGGTGCTGGTGGCTCATGACTATAATTATAGCTACTCAGGAGGTTGAGATCTAAAGATCATGATTTGAAGCCAGCCCAGCAATGATACTCTTACCTCCAATTAACCAGCTGAAAACTAGAAGTAGAAGTGTGACCCAAGTGGTAGAATATCAGCCTTGAACAAAAAAGCAAAGTGCAAGAGTATGAGGCACTAAGTTCAAGCCCCAGTATTGGCACATAGAAAATATAGGTTGATGGTAAATAGATAAATGAAAATGAATATTGATATAGATAGAAAAAAGACACGCAGAACCTTTTCTTGCAATTACTACGATCATGTGTCTTGACAACCCAAGGGAATCAATTGTTAAAGGGCCATTCAGTTCAGGAACTGTACAAAAATTTTCATGAGCTGGCTGCTGGTAGCTCAGGCCTGTCATCCTAATTACTCAAGAGGCTAAGATCTGAGGGTCACAGTGCAAAGCCAGCATGAGCAGGAAAATCGTGAGATTTTTTTCCCCTAATTTACCACTCAAAACCTGGAAATGGAGTTGTGGCTCACCTGATAGTTAACTTTGAATGAAAAAGCTCATGGTTTAGTGCCCAGACCCTGAGTTCAAACCTCAGGACTGACACACACACACACACACACACACACACACACACACACACACATACACACAAATTCACATGTAAAAGCATCAAACTGCAGCTTAATACTATTAAATGCGGTGGTCAAAAAAATAGAAAAAAAAGACACTAGATTTTAAAATGAGAAATATTTTAAATATTTTAATGAGAATAACTTATTGTTGCTGCTATGGAGGAACTTTAAAAAAAGTTTTAAACAAATGGAGAGCTATGCACAATTTCTCAGATTAACAGAGAGAGTAATTACATGCTAGCTATTTTCACATTAACCTGTAATTTGGAGCTAATTAAAAAAATCAGTGGAGCAGGGCACCAGTGGCTCATACCTATAAGCCTAGCTACACAAGCCCAGGCAGGAAACTCTGTGACTCTTACCTCCAATAAATTGCCAAAAAGTCAAAAGTGGAACTGTGGCTCAAGTGGTAGAGAGCTAGCCTTGAGCAAAAAAGGCTTAGGGACAGTGCCCAGACTCTGAGTTCAAGCTTATGACTGGCACACACACAAATTCAGTAGGTCTTTTCTTCTCCTTTGAAAACTGATGAGTTGATTCTACATTTTCAAGGGAAATAAATAGACAGTGATAGATATGAAAAATAATGAGAGTAGAAAGCCCATTCAGATATTAAAATATATTATTGAAGTTCTCACTGATTAAAAGATTGTTGTACTGTTGAATAAATCAAGAAATCAACAAAATAGCCTGAAAAATCCATAAAGAAAACCCAGTGTGTGTAGGCACTTAGTCAATTATCATGGCAACATTTCAAGTGAGTGAGAAAAAAATAGATTATTCAATATCCTTGAGGTTGACACTTTATATCTAGCAAAAAAAAAAAAAAGATTGGCGCTCTAGCTTATGCGACACACAAAATAAATCCTGAAGAATCTGTCTCAACTCTTAAAAAACACAAAACTTGAAAATACCAGAAAAGCAGGACAATGTTTCATTAAGAGGTAGAATGAGGAAGGAATTTTATAGTACGAAATCCAGGTTTATGAAATTTTAGATCCAATTATCTATGTCAACATTCTTCCTTGAAACAAAGTATAATTAAAGTAGAAAAGAAGTGATAGGAGGTTAAAAAATATATTTGCCCCTTGCCTACCTGTAAAACAGTGATAGCTATCACCTTAATATATGAGAACAGAGATCTATTTCCCAATAAAAAGGAGCAAATGGCAAAAACACTGCAGTGTATAGAAAAACCACACAAGAACACCTATTCAGCACCAGTCATTGCTTGAAGATTCAGATTAGAGCTGGACATGGTTGAGCATGCCTATAATCCCAGCATTTGGGAAGCAGAAGCAAGAAGACAGAATTCGAATGCAGCCTGGACTACATAAATTAGATTCTATCTCAAATAAACCAAAAACAACAGCAACAACAAAAAGAACCTGCTGATATGCTGAATAAAACTAATGACATACAACTTTAGTAATCAGATTTGACCAGCAATTAGACAAGGTGCATTCATACTGATCTGTGTCCGTGCAATTTGTTGTAGCAATTTGTCAAAAATTACAAATCACATACTCTGACTAAAACATCTATCTACAATAGCTGCACACCTATTCAATCAGGAATGCATGTGATCACCTATCCCAACATTGTTGACAACAGCCATACAGAGAGAGAGTCTCCCAAGTACAAGGCCATGATTGAATGATTTTCGATTTTATTATGATGAGAAAATCACTTACAACAACCATCCAGAGAATTTTGAATTTCAGTCTTTCTCCAGGCTAATCAGTAGCACAATGATCTTGCTGTGTTGGGCAGCCTCAGTCAGCCATGGAATCAAACAGTGAAGCACTCAATGGCTGTTCCTCAGTGTACCCTGGGCTTTGCATTTGCTAGGCAGGTGTTCTACCACTTGCACCATGCCCATGGCCTGTTTGGTCTCATTACTTTTGGAATAGAGTGGAAGACAAGATGTGAAATACAAGGAAGTCTGCTAAGGTCTCTCTTCCTCTGTGCAGGCAGAAGAGTTTTAAGTCAACTGTAACAACTTCTCACCTGAACCATATAAACAACTCCTCAATAATTCATAAAAAACCTCTAGATGAAGGAGAGGAGAGATATCCTTGAGGAAATACCCCAGGACACAGCAAAGGTTTGCTGTAGCCTTTTACTAGGGTGATTATGCCTTGGGGGAAAGGAAACAGTCAGACATTTGGGGGACAATGGCTCTGCTAATTTAGGAGACACAGAATGCCATCAGCCCCTCTCCCTCCCCCAATCAAAAGCAGCCCTTCAGGATGTTAAGTGATCCTTGGGGTCTGGGCTCCTGACTGACTGCCAGGGACTCATGGAAGTCACAGGACCTATCCGAGTGTTATTTCCCATTTTCAGATATAAAATCAGAAAAGAGAAAACAAGAGATTGGCCGATTCTTCCCCTTGGTTACCTGGCCTAGAATGAGGCCTATTCTGAGAAAGTCCAAGTGGAGGGTCAGTAGAGTTGTCTATACCCCAACAGTAGCAAACCCAAAGCAATACTGCCCTTCTAGACAGATGGTTGACATTTGTTCCATCGGGAAGAAGTTGAGGATGCAGGGATTGGGGAGGGGGTGAGTCTTACCACAACTCTAATTGGGTATGCCATTTTGGTGTGGTATGAGAGGACAGATGGATTTGGAGAATGATAGCTGATTATCACAAGCTTAATCAAGTAGTGGTTCTAATTGCACCTGCTTTACCAGATGTAGGGTTTAATGTTGAAGCAAATTAACACATTCCCCTGGTACTTGAGATGTAGCTAATGACCTGGAAATTCTTTTTTTTTTCCTTCTCTTTTACCTAGTAGAAACACCTGCCAAGACCAGTTTTCTGGCAGGTGGCAAGAGTAGAAGTACAATTTGAATATCTTTCTTCAAGGTAGCTCTCCAGAGCTGATGTCATAATTAAGTTCAGGGGTGACTTGTTACTTTTTCTTCCCAGGAGACATCACACTGGGGCATTACAACATTGTACTGTTTACATTATCTATCTATCTATCTATCTATCTATCTATCTATCTATCTATCTATCTATCTATCTATCTATCTATCTATCTATCTGTCTGTCTGTCTGTCTGTCT
>NW_012267231.1:9979114-10078834 GCF_000151885.1 Dipodomys ordii | reverse complement strand
AGAAGGAGAAGAAGAAGAAGAAGAAGAAGAAGAAGAAGAAGAAGAAGAAGAAGAAGAAGAAGAAGAAGAAGAAGAAGAAGAAGAAGAGGAAGAGGAAGAGGAAGAGGAAGAAGAAGAAGAGGAGGAAGAAAAGGAGAAGAGGAGGAGGAGGGGGAGGAGGAGGAGGAGGAAGAAGAGGAGGGATATTTTTCACTGGGAGATGGAGGAGGAGATGGAGGAGGAGGAGGAGGAGAAGGAGAAGAAGGGGAAGAAGAAGAGGAGAGGAGGAGGAAAAGCAAGAGGAGAAGGAGGAGGAGGAGGAGGAGGAAGAAGAGGTGGAGGAGGAGGAAGAGGAGGAGGAAAAAGAAGGGGAAGAAGAAGAAAAGGAGAAGAGGAGGAGGAGGGGGGAGGAGGAGGAGGAGGAGGAGGAGCAGCTAGGTGCTGGTGGCTCATGCCTATAAATCCTAGCTACCCAGGAGGCTGAGATCAAAGCCAACCCAGACAGGGAAATCCTTGAGACTCAACTCTCCAATTAATCACCAGAAAACCAGGTGTGGTGTTGTGGCTCAAAACGCACTAGCCTGGAGCAAAAGAGCTCAGGGATAACACTCAGGCACTGAGTTTAAGCCTAGGACTGACAGAAAAGGAAGAAAGAGAAAAAAAGGAAATTATACTTGATTCTTCAATATGGCCTTCCACTCACCAAGCCTGACCTGATTATGGCTCCTACTGACTCCCAGCCACAGAGACCAACACTGATTGCTCAAATATAGTGTCATTCTCCAGGGTAATCAGCCTGCTACCTGGTGGAAATCAATAACATCAAATTGCTTCCATTCTGCGAGTGGCAGCCTCCTGCTCTTACTGAAATAAACACTTCCTTGGGATAGTAATTTGCCTTCCCGGATGCCATGCTCCTCCCAAATTATAATCTGAGGATTTACAACGACATTCCAATATCACCACTGTAGTATTCCATATGGCATTGCTTCTGATCAGGAACTTCCTTCCCAGCAAATTAAGTGAGGTAGGCCCATTTATCTGTCTGTCTGTCTGTCTGTCTATCCTATCATCTACCTATCCATCCATCTAGTTATCCTATTGTCTTATTTATTTATCTACATTTTATTTATTTTAGGCTGACACAGTTGAATCAACAGAACAGTCAAATGGGTCTGTACAGTACCAGCAAGTTGGCAATGCCTAAAGTACCCCTGGAGCCTCTTGAAAAGTCTGTACATGCAGCTGTTTACCCCCACAGCCAGATTTCTCGGATCCAAGAAAGTAAGGGAGTAGCTATAGGAGTGACACCACTCACTCTAAACCCTAATAACCTATCAGCAAAATCATTTCTCTCTGTCTCCATGTCCTTATCTTCTGCCATTCTAGAGGCTGTGATCCTAGAGGGAGGGATATTTTTTTTCACTAGGAAGCATCATGGTGACCCATTAAACTGGAGGTTAAGACTGCCACCTTGGGACTCCTTATGTCTCTGAATCAACTGCTGGCTGGAATGATTGATGCTGAACATTGACTGCTATGGCAGATACTGTAAAGAGGAGCATGCTTGGAATACGGGAGATCCCTTAATACATATTTCCACATTACCTGGCCTGGCGGTTAACACTAATACAAAACACCAATCCAATGGTCTAGTTTCCTCAAGAACAGTCTGATTCATGAACGCAGGTAAAGAGCTGCAACTAGAGGAAGTGCTCACTGTGGGTAAAATAAGTACAGAATGCAGTCCTCAAATTTAGTGCATGTCCTGAAAAATTAAGAAAGTTGAGAGGAGAGGGAGGGTTGGGAGGGATGGGAGAGAAAGATGAAAGAGTTAACATCGATCAAGATTCATTCTATAATGATGGGACAAAGGGTAAACAAAGGCAGTGGTGATACTCACTAGACACCATGCTGAAAATGAACTATACGACTTGTGGGGAGGGTGTGAGAGGAAAAAACTGGGAGAGAAAATGAGGGAAGAGGTGACACTGTTCAAAAAGAAATGTACTCAATACCTGACTTATGTAACTGTTAGCCCTCTGAATATCAATTACAATACAATTTTAAAAGATGGATTGTGTGCACAGACTGATTTGTTGAACGGTAACTCCTTTGTACAACTACTTGAAGATAGTAAAAATAACTAAATCGATACAGAATGGGTAGTAGAAGATGGTAGTTATGTTTGGTTCTTCCACTCAAGGCCGATACATTGCCACTTGAACTACACATCCACTTCTGGCTTCCTACCCCCTCAATTAATTGGAGTTAGGAGTCTCTAGGATTTGTCTGCAAGGGTTGGCTTTGAACTATAATCCTCAGATCTCAGCCTTCCAAGTAGTTAGGATTACAGGGGTGAGCCACTGGCATTGGGTCTTTTTTGTATTTTAATTTTATTTTTTGGTTTTCTAAAGGGCTAAATTAAATCTTCAGAAAACTTTGTATCATAGATTCACTGTCTTTTAAAGTCCCTTTGGGCATGAATCATTTTTATTTTTGATTCTGTAGTCTTCAAAGAGAAAGCTTTACTTGATGCTAGGCATCTTGGGTCATGTAATGATTGCAGAAGGAACTCATTTATATGGCCAAATCTATTCCCTATGTCCTACATTGTAGCCTTCCCAGCCCTGCATAGATCTAAAGGCATGGAAAAAGAATTTAAAATATCATCAAAGAAACACCAGTGCTGGTGGCTCATATCTGTAATCCTATAGGCTCTGAAGGCTGAGGTCTGAGGTTCACCATTTGAAGCCAGCCCAGGCAGAAAAGTCCATGAGCCTCTTATTTATGATGAACTATCAAAAAAAGCCAGAAGTAGAGGCATGGCTCAGATGGTAGAGGAACAGCCTTGAGCGGAGATGAAAAAGCCAAGGGAAAGTATAAAGACACACACGTGCACACACACACACACACACACACACCTCACTATTACCATCATCATCATCATCATCATCAAAGAGAGAAGTAGGCATGGATTTTCTTCACTTCCAGGGAGCACTGATTTCTAAGAATACCCAGTATTTTCTATCTATCTCCAGGGACACACTGAGACTTTATCCAATACTCCCTGTGCACTGCTGATAATTGGAAACTGTACTTCTAGGGAGCTTGTTCAGTGGCTACAACTTTCTCTGATGACCCAGTGCCATAATAATAAAATGTTAAACCCACAAACTCCCCACTAGTCAATAAATAATGCAGGCTGAAATCACCAAATATTATGCCTCGGAGGGCTGTTTCATTGAAATTCACTGATTCAACACTATTCCAAGGAAGTTCTGCCTCATTCAGCATTCTTCGTATGGAGTCTGCTAGCTTGAATACCAAAGTCCTTACAGGCCATTCTGTTGCTGTCACCCTTTCTCAGCTCACAAATGATGGGGTATAAGACTGGTTTTTCAGGGAATTGAAATAGTGTCTCGTGTCTCTGAAGGCTGGTTCATTTCTACTTGCTTTCCAAGTCTGTAGGGAAGAAAAAAAAATTAGATAAGCTCTCTGCCCCACTAGTAGCTTCTGCCCTTCTCTAGCTCTACCATGAAGTTCAAAGGCCCAAATTGAAAAGCCTTTAGAAAGCTGACTCAAAGCCTGTTGCCTTGATCAACAAATCTCTTTAAAAGAATCAGTTTGGAAGGTTTGGTTTCATCACTGTGTCAGAATTCCTATTCTGGAATTTCCATAGCCAGTTCTTAAGTATTGATGTAGCAAGCAAGCATAGGTCAGGCTGTCAGTACAATGCGTTTTGATCAGTGTCACTCCTTTTATGGTTCTCAATCCCATTCATACCCTCAAATTGTAGAGTGCCATTTTTACATATGTATATTGAATATACTGACTAGATGCTCACCTCACCTTTCCTCCTGTCTACTTCCTTCCTCCCCCAAAACATGTTTTGGAATCCTGGTGTTCATTTGTTAAACTGTTGGTTAGTTGTTCAGAGGAGTAATGCCTACAGGTGTAACTCTGAGTATGTTATCTGAGTATATCAGCCCTGCATCTATCATTGGGTTGTGTACAGATGCACATAGCCCTGTACATGTTTGTCATATATGCTAATAATTTAGATCTAACTTCTATATATGGGAAAAAAACATGTGCCTTTGTTTCTCTAGGTCTGTGTTACCCTCTTCACATTTCCTTCCAGAGAAAGGAAGACATATCTGGGGAGACTTGAAGAGAGCAAAAGAAGTCACCACCTCCATCTTTGGAGCAATGGCTGATGGGAGGATGCTTTAGGGAAAGTATCTTGGCATTTTATGTTCACGTTCCTGCGTCATTGTGTTTTTCAGATGCTGTAAGAGCTGCTTTTGCTGGGCTCCCAAAAGCACTAAAAGCAGGATAAAAGCTGGGCAACCCAGCCCCACAATTTGCAAATGTTTTCTTTGATCTGAGCCATTCTCTCCTTTGCAATTACCTTGGGTGCCAGCCAGGAAGGACAGGAGTTATGGAGAAGCATCTTAGGGACTCTGCCTCTCAGACAAGCTATGTCTTCCTCTTACCGTCTTATGGCAAAAAGGCAAAACGATACCAACAGCTCAAGACAGACCACCCACCAGCATCAAGGCATCTATGTCAGTCAGAGGGCTTGAACTCAGGGCCTGGGCGCTGTCCCTGAGCTTTTTTGTTCAAGGCACAGCACCACTTCGGTGTTTGTTTGTTTGTTTCTGGTAGTTAATTGGAGATAAGAGTCTTATAGACTTTCCTGCCCAGGCTGGCTTTGAATCATGATCCTCAAATCTTAGCCTCCTGAGTAGGATTACAGGATTACTAGGATTACAGGTATGAGCCACTGGTGCCAAGCTGACTTTAATTTTTTTTTTTACTTTATTGTTGTTCTAAAGGTAATGTACATTGGGATTACAATTACATGAGTCAGGTACATTTCCTCTCATACAGTGCAATGACTGACTTTTTGCTTGCTCCCCAAACAGAACGAAGTGATCATCTCGAACCTATCCAGAGTAAAAGACTACAGGCATGACCAACCAGCCCCACTCCACCTCCCTCCCCCACCCCTGTCCAAGTGTACAGAGCATATTTATATCTCAAAGATGGTGGAAGAGATACTAAAGTGCTGACTTCCCATGGCTTCCATGAAATAAGTACTTTTATTTCTGCTTCTCTATATCTTTTTATTTGCTCTCTAAGGGCAAGAGGCTGGATGTTACCTGTGGGACTCCTAGAGTTAAGACCTGGATTAAAATCTCTGGTTACAATGGTTCCTGGCCATAGATGCCAAAGTCCCTGATATTGGCATTGTGTACTCTTTTTTGCACAACTTGGAGTGAGCAGAGTTCTGGGTCAGGTTTGTAGATTTCAGGCAGATTTGATTCCCTCCACATCTGTATGTTGGTCTGTGTGCAATCTTCTCCTTTCCACTCTAGTAGTTGGCAGTAATTTAAAAGCATCATTCTGCATGCACTTAAGGTGCCGGCTAAGGGCTAGTAGCATTTGGATTTGAAAACAAATGAGGCCTAAGTAACACCTTGAGCCTTTCTGTATTACTTGTGAGCTTCTGAGGTCATTTTTACCACTTTTCTCTTCATTACCTATGAAATGTAGCTCTGGGAAAAGGTATCTTCTACATGAGGATCTTGCCAAAGGAAACAAATAGTAGATCATCGCAAGCAACTACAAACAACAGGGCTGCCTATACTATGAAACCTGCCTATACTATGCCTTCTGTTTCTTTCTCCCTAAATTATAAAGTTGTATTTCTTTTCTTTTCGTGTGTGTGTATGTGTGTGTGTGTGTGTGTGTGTTTGTGCATGTGCATGTGTGTGCCAGTCCTAGGGCTTGAACTCAAGATCTGTACTTTCGCCTGGCTTTTATTGCTCAAGGCTGGAGCTCTACCACTGGAGTGCACCTCCACTTCTGGCTGCTGGATACTTAATTGGGAGTCTCAGAGACTTTCCTGCCTGGGCTGGATTCAAACCAGAGTCCTCAGATCTCAGCCACCTAAGTAGCTAGGATGACAGGCATGAGCCACCAGTGCCCAGCTACATTTCTAATCATTTTAAGTATTCATGCTACTGGGGATAAGACCTCTAAGAAAGCAGTTCAAAAGCTGATAGAAAATTTTGCATGAAACACCTGGAAATAAGTACAAAGAGTCACCTAGTAGCTGAAGGAAGTGTGGAAACCTTGTCTAGTTTGGGGAGCTCCTTAGATGGCCAGGGCTGTCCCTGCTCAATTCAAAAGAATTCTAGGTCCATTAAAATATTTTCTAAACTTGATAAAGCAATTTTTCCCCCTTGGATCAAGTTTGGGCATTTCATCACACAGCAAATTCTATGCAGGTAGAGACTGAGACCATTTTTTCTTTTTCTACATGTTAGCAAAATGTATGAGGCTCTTTAAAAAAATATATCTGCTACAAAGAAAGAGAAATTAACTTCTGTTTGGTCTTTGAGGCTGCAGGAAGTCATATTTGCCCACCTGCTGTTCTTCATATTCAGAAAGGTTGCAGGGATTTGATGGGTACCATCAGGCAGGCTGTAATCAAGGAGAGACCCATGTGGTTCCAGAGGCTCAATGTGCTCGTTTATAAAGCAGCATGGTAGCTCCTATTACCCTGGGGAGATGGGATGGTAAGGCGCATGCTCAAAGTCTGACCTACCTCCATCTGCCAAAGAAATCCCCTGCCCTAAAGAATCTTCTTCAGGCATATATACATGTGTGTGTATATATATATATATATATATATATATATATATATATATATACATATACATACATATGTATGTATGTATGTATATGTATTTTCCCCCCTTGGAGAGATATAATTTAGGGAGAAAAAAATAATGATAAATCAGAGTATTCTCCTAATTTTAAAATACTGGTTTTCCTGCATCCCTGGGCTGGCTGTGTGAGATCTATTCTTTAATGAGATCATAATGAGAAAGCAGAGTTGCCGATACCAGCAGTACTTGTGGGGGCCACTGAACTTGGCCTTCATGTTAGCAAGCTGCACCGTCATTATCCCTGTGATGATAACTTGTACCACATCAGGAAAACACCACGACTGTGGCTCCTCGGCCAGAGGCAGAGCAGCCCCGAGGCACCACCTCTGCCTTGCTCCAGTAAAAGGCTCCAGAAGTGACCGCCTTGGCAGAAGTTCTACTAGTCCCATGAACCACACTGAGGTTTCCCCTCACCAGGGAGTCCTGGGGATAAAAAATAATAATCTATAGGACGTGGCCCAGCCTTAGGCCTGAAAGGCAATAATGATTCATCCTGGTCCCCCAAGAAGTGCCTGGCTCTAGCTTTTGAGCAAGGACAAACTTCAGGGAACCAAACCTCACCACGGAGAAACTTGGAGTACTAGTCATTAAACATTCTTGCTTTCTTTAGCTCTAGGTTTCATCTCTCTGTGTTTACCTTTATACCTTTCCTCATGCGGTGCAACAGAAGATGGATTTCAAACTATCTTTCTAACTAAATCACCGGACTTAAGTAAAAACTCACATAGTATATGGTATATATATATATGCATAAATATATACATATATATATAAACACATCCTATGTATATTCATATCATGTGCGTGTACATATACACACATGAAAACATAGCATCTTTGATATTTAAGCCTCTCTTCCCTCCTCCCCCCATCCTCTTTACTCTGCCTTTTCTGGTCTGCTCATGCAGGTGACAAGTAACCTTGTAAAACCACTGCCTGGGAAGGTGGCTCAGTGGTAGAGTGCTTGCCTTGCATGCATGAGGCCCTGGGTTTGATTCCTCAGCACCACATAAGCAGAAAAAGCCAGAAATGGTGCTGTGGCTCAAGTGGTAGAGAACTAGCCTAAAGCTGAAGAGCTGAGGGACAGTGCCCAAGCCCAGAGTTCATGCCCCACAACTGACAAAACAAACAAAAAACGCTGAGAAGTTGGACACTGATGGCTCACATCTATAAACCTAGCTACTTAGAAGCCTGAGATCTGAGGAGTGAAACTCAAAGCCAACCTGGGCAGGAAAATCCACAAGACTTTATCTCTAACAAACCTCTAAAAAACCAGAAGTGGATCTGCAGCTCAAGTGGTTGAGTACTAACCTTAAGCAAAAAAAGCTCAGGGACAGTGCCCAGGCCCTAAGTTGAAGTCCCAGGACCAACACACACACACACACACACACACTCACACACACACAACTATTTCCCACTTTTCTATGAATTCATGTTGGTGTTGCCAATTCTATTTTTTTTTGGGGGGGGGGTTGGTCATGGGGCTTGAACTCAGGGCCTGGTCACTGTTCCTGAGCAATTTCACTGAAGGCTAGCACTCTACCACTTTGAGCCACAGCTCCATGTGGTTTTCTGGTGGTTAAGTGGTGAAAGTCTCACAGATTTTCCTGCCTGCACTGGTTTTGAACCACGATCTTCAGATCTCAGCCTCCTGAGTAGCTAGGATGACAGGCGTGAGCCACCACAGCTCGGCTTAGGTGTCTCAACTCTTAAGTCTATGATATCATTTACACCACAGTCAAGGCTTAACTTGCACACAAGGGCAAGGATGGAACTTAAACTCAATTAAATTCAGAGTCTGGTTTACAGCAGCCCTCTCCACCATAGGCAAACAAGATGTTTGGTGGTCAAGTGGGGGCTGCAGAGGCTGTGGGAGCCGCGCGTCAGATCAGGAGCCGAGAGTTTACCGAGAGCCTGCCACGTTGCCCGTGGCTGCATTTCTACACAGCACACATGGTCAGTACATCCCTCCCTTTGGCCTGTCACTCACTCCCACCGTGAATGTCAAGAGACATGCTCAAGATTTGGGCTGCGATGGGCATTTCTTTCCCAGCAGGCTTAGGTGATAATTGAATCATAATGTCACCATAGGCCTTGGGTTATTGGAATCTCATCCCCTCCTTGGCATTGTACTGGAAGTGAAGGTTATACCAAATCATCCCTAAAGCCACACATGGAATGGTAAGAACAGACTTGCAAGAGCTGCATTTTACACATTTTTTTCACTCCTAAAAGTGTCAAGGGAGCAAAGCTCAGAGGAAGGAGCTTGTGTGTGTGTGTGTGTGTGTGTGTGTGTGTGTGTGTGTGTGTGTATGTGTGTGTGTGGTGGGAATGTTACAAGGGGTTGAACTCAAGGCCTGGATATTGTCCTTTAGCTTTCTCTGCTCAAGACTAGTGCTCTGCCACTTGAGCCACACCTCCACTTCTGGTTGTTTGGTAGTTAATTGGAAGTAAGAGTCTCATGGCTTCCCTGCCCAGGCTGGCTTCAAACCATGATCCTCCAATCTCAGTCTCTTGAGTAGCTATCTGTGCTCGGTTCATGTTCTTTTTTTAAACTTGGGGGGGGGGAAACATGTATGGTCACGTTTTGTCTTAGATCATTTTCTAAAATTGGAGAACCTGGAGATTAATTTATTTGCCTGTCAGTTTCCCATTAGAAGGTTGACTTCATTTTTGTTTTCAATACCAATACACAGTGGCTTGTCCAAAATTACCTTCACCCAAAATCCCACACGGATGAACTCACAGCATTTTAATAAGATGGATATTTTTTTTTTTGCTTTGGGAAGAATTTATAACTGGTGAAAGAAATCTTTTATTCTGGAAGCATTGCTCACAGAGCCAGCAGACACACAGATACCACCATAAAGGCTGTGGAGTTAGTTGGAATGCCAGGTGGGCCAGTCTTTCCTTTCTCCTTGGCCATCAGATAATCCACAAATTCCTTCTCTACAAAGTTTAGTGCTAGAGTTGTAAGGCAACATTTTATTGGATGATAAAAGAGCTCCCTTTCTTCATATATCCTCCATAAACTGCTGAGTTATCAAAGTGCCCCATAAATAATGCAAGCCTCTTGCTCATCATTACCACACGACACTGCTAAGCAGACAGAAAATTCAATGATTTCCTTTTATGGAGCACATAGGACACACATTTACCATTATTCGCTGACCTTGTCATCAAAAACTACTCTCTGCAGAGACCCCTGGCCTAGAGCCTTTCACACTAGAATATGTTTTTTTTAAAAAAAAACAATAAAAATGATCTTTAAGTAGTATAAAGAGGTTTCAATTCAACATGTTCAATTCATAAGCATGATGTATCTTGATCAGTGTCACCGTTTTGATTGTTTTTCTCCCATCTCTCCCAACACCACCTATCCTCTCAAGTTACCTGGTCCCATTTTCTTATACAGACGTTGAACATGATGACTGCATTCGTCCACTGCTCCTCTTTCCATCCATCTTCCCTCCCTCCCCTTGACCTCGCCTCTCCCAGCAACCTCTCTTTCAGCTTCCCGGTATTCATTTGGTTAAACTAGAAGTTAGTGGTCTGTAGGAGTTGCACCATTGCAATTGTCCTGTGTATCACGTACTTTTGTCTAGTTGCTTATGTGTCTAGGTGTATGAATTTGTATATGTTTACATAGATGCTCATGATTTAGATCTAACTTCCACCTAGGAGAGAAAACATATGTCTTTTGTCTCTCTTACGGAACAAGACTTTTTCCAGATCCCTCCATTTTTCTGCAAATGATATAACCTTATTTTTTTCCTGATAAAGGAGTAAAATTTTATTGTATATGCATATATAGCATGTGTGTGTGTGTGTTTCACATACATATGCCATGTTTTCTTGATCTATGCATCCATTATAGGGCATCATCAGGAACTGTTTCCATAATTCAATGACTAGCACAAGAGAGGTGATTTTTTGACAGGAGGCACTAAACAGTGGCTCAGATTCTGACTTCACTTGAGGACTGGTCCATGAAGAAAAATTCAAAACTATTGCTTTTCTTTTATTCAGAGCACAGTCTTCTAGCAAAAGCATTCTGGGCCACGAATCTGAGCTCTTTTAAGAAATCTGCTTATAGCAAAGCCAAATGAACTGCTAAGTCAGATCCTGGTGTGATAATTGTCATATTATTCATGATATCTCACGAGTCATGCATCTCATTCATATTCTGACAAATTTGCGTTCAAGCAACTTCGCCAGACATGGTACTGGGAAGTCAGCTTAGGAAATGAAGCCTGGGATAACAGGCAACTTGGTGACTTTGTAAATCCAAGCAGAGCAAAACTGCTGATGGGAAAAATCTGCAGAATTCAAGCAGATGTCCAGGCATTTGGTCTGATATGTTCTCCTCTGGCCCAAATTAAGTTCTAATGCTTCATTTCTCAATTTTCCAAGCAATAAGAGCCCCATTCCCGTGCTAACATTGCTAGTGAATGACTCCGGTTACTGCCTATGTATTTCTTGATTTAGGATATTCTTCAGCCTTCGGTTAGTCCTATGTTCTGGAAAGTCAAATTGTGCAGATTAACTTCTCCTGACCTCAGCTTGAGTGTTTCTGTCCAGGTGTTACACAAGAGTGACTCTAGAATTTTTAAGTACCTCAATCTCAACCTCTTGTTCTGACCCTCTGATCAGAGCTGGGACGGCCAAACCTCTTTATCTTGACCCAAACTGCCAAAAGAACCAGAAAATTGTGGTTCTTTTGCCATTCAGATGGTACAGCCCACTGTAATTAGCGTACATAATGCTTAAATGTAGTCCTTCCCACACCAAAACAAACAAATAAATAAAAATAGGCCAGTGTAGGGACACTGGTGGTTCCCTCCTGTAATCCTAGCTACTCAGGAGGCTGAGATCTGAGGGTTGGCATTCAGAGCTAGCTTCTCTTTCCCTTCCCTGCACCCCTGGCCCTGGCCCTGAGAGACTCTTATCTCCAATTAGCCAGTCAAAAGCTGGAAATAAAGCTGTGGCTTGATACCTCGAGACTTGTGTTCAGATTCAGGGGCATCACTTCTGGTTCTGCAGTCTTAAGAGGAATTAATTAACCTTCCCAATTTCCTGTTCTCCACCTGTAAAATGAGAGCCAAAAGAGATAATTCCCCAGATTGTAGGTGGATTAGACAGAGGAAATCAGTCACAGTGGTGCCCAATTAACATTTAAACCATTTAACTCAGTAAATGGTCATTTCCTTCTTGATTTCCCATTTAAAAACAGTGAAGAAAAACAAATTCTTCTTTCAAGACGCCAGAAGGAATCAGATCTCTCAGCACTTTTGAGTTTGTAGAACTTTTGACCACCAGAACTATAAAGGAAGGTGTTTCTATTGCTTGAATTCTCCAGGTTTATTGTAAGTTATTTCCGTAGTCCCTCTCTCCTCCCCCCCCACCTTTCTCTCTCTTTTGCCAGACCTGGGGCTTGAACTCAGGGCCTAGGCACTGTCCCTGAGCCTCCCTGTGCTCAAGGCTAGCACTCTACCACTTGAGCCACAGCACCACTTCTGACCTTTTCTGTTTGGTACTGAGGAATCAAACCCAGGGCTTCATGCATGCTAGGCAAGCACTCTACCACTAAGCCACATTCCCAGCCCCCTTTTCTAATTTTTGTGACTCATGTTCAGATTTTCTTTTGTTTCAATGTAGGACCTAAGGACTTGCTGCCCTCCTGAGTCAGGGCAAAGCTGTCTGTCCAGGATCTGTCAGAAAAAAAAAAATCATGAGCTGATTTTCCTAGTATCTGTTGTTCGGCACTGGATTTATACTTCCCATGGGAAGAGCCAGGTAACTCTTTTTTTGTTTGTTTTTGGTGAGACTCCAGGGAGACCACAAGGTCAGGCTGGAGTGACTATAAGGTAGACAAAAAGTGGACAAGTGTCAAACAAGAGCCACAAAGCCTCTGCCAGGATTAGCTAGGGCATGGGTCAGACACTTATGCATTAGACCGTCACCCACCCCATATCTTCCCCCCTGGTAGTGGAATCCCAGTACAGCTTGAGAGTTCAGGGAAGTCAGGCTCTGCTCTGGATCCAATGAGGTCAGTAAGGGAATCTGCTGGGCTGGAGTGTCTCAGTTAATCTCTTCTAGAAGGAAATCAGCAGTGGAGGTGGCAACACACACACACACACACTGACACACGTGGGGAGGACAGGGGGATGTCAGTTTGGGTAAGGTCCTGTTATGTCTGTGTTCAGCTTGGAAGCAAGGTGGTCTTGTTTCTGCTTTTGGTCCTGTTTCTGAAGTTGTTTACTCTATCAGGAGAGACTGGAGGCCCAGCTGGGAGTTGCAGGAGGCTCCTGCCTGCTTAAAGCTTTTCTCTCTCTCTTCCTCTCTTCCTCCCTCCTCCTTTCTCTCTCTCATCAAAGCAGTAATAACCAAGCCAACCTCTGACTGAGTTTTGCATTTTCTGTTCTTGTTTACAGCAGGATTGTGATTGAATAATGCTTCATCACACTCCTTTCCTTAGAAACTCTGGAAAATAATTAATTTGGAAGAGATGACATTTCAAATCATGGGATACATAAAGGACAGGTAATACAGAATAATCTTGGGGCTGAAGGCAATTGAATCTTGTACTATCTGCAATGGAGGAGCAACAACCCACTTCACCAGATCTCGTGAGACCGCATGAGGCTGGCTATGTCTGACCTCCTGGGTAGCCAAATATGTCTCTACCACAGAACATGTCTGCTCCAAGATAATGCCTTTGGGAGGGCTCACCTTCTGCTCACAAGACACACCAGTGAAAGCAACTTCGGGCTTCACTTACTCCATAGACAGCCCCAACTACCTCTTGAAGTGCCTTCTCCCAACTCTGAGTCCATGACAAAGACACAATACCTGCTCTCATTGCTGATTTAAAGGCAGACAGAGGCAGCCTTGCTGGTCTATGCACAACCAAAGGCTGGGATGACTCAAAAAGAAACTAGACGAGAGCTCAGAGCAGTGATCAGAGGAAAGGAGGGCTGTGCTAGGATTCTAGGAAGGGATGAAACATGCCCTAGCTCCCACCCAAGAGAAGGGAACTTCCCCAGCGCCCTCTACCGGTCAGCAGTGGGACTTGTTCCCTTTGAGGGCAAGGCAATCTTTTGGTAGAACAACTATGTCAGAGATGGATGGACACTCTTATGCAACTCTCATCAAGAAATACTTAGCCGGGCGGGCCAGTGGCTCACGCCTGTCACCCTAGCTACTCAGGAGGCTGAGATCTGAGGATCATGGTTTGAAGCCAGCCTTGGCAGGACAGATCCTGAGACTCTTATTTCCAATTGATGACAGAAAAAGCAGGAAGTGGCACTGTGGCTCAAGTGGTAGAGTGCTAGCCTTGAGAAAAAGCTATGGGACAGCACCCAGGCCCAGAATTCAAGCCCCAAGATCAGCAGAAAAAGATAAATTTAAAAAAAAGAAAGAAAAGAAATACTTGGTGGGTGGGGTAGCTGCAACCTTGCCCACCTGGAAAGCATCTTCCTCAGACTGTGTGACTTCTTAGTGTTCCACTGGCCAGGGAAACTCATTCTGCTCTTTGGGCAGTATCAACAGGGATGGTAGGAGCTTCCGGTTCATTAGATAAACCAGGCTGAGGAAAATAACACAACAGAGATGAAAAATTACAACGTAAAAGATTTAAACAGGATTCATGGTCTCCTAAAGGCAACAACAGACACAATGTCTGCAACACAACCGAAAACCCCTCATCATACCACAAAGCAGGGAAATCACGACTTGAATGAGAAAGACAATCAACTTCTACCAACGCTGAGATGAGTCAGATGTTGGAAATTATCCTTTAAAGGAGCTGCGATAATTTTTTTAAGAAAATCTTTTACAATTATAAACTCTCTTGAATGAAATGAAGCACTAGAGAATCTCAGCCCTTTCCTTCTAGCTGCTGGGCTGGCATCTGCTTCCTGTCGCTGGGGGCGATGTCATCCCTCGCAGTAGCTGGATGTCTGTGTATCCATTCTTTGTAGAATAGTTTTTAGCTTGGCATAGTTCACTGGCATGGTTGCTGCCTCCCTGGCACACGAACTGGGAGAAAAAGTTCTAACTCCCAAAGGTTAGAAACATAATCACTTGGGAAGATGAAGAGGCCTTGTATAATAAACTCCTAGAAAATGCTGCAAAATTCTCTTTTGACATTCTTGCTTCTATGTCCCTCTGGCCTCAGCTTTGATCAGAAGCTAGTCATACCTCAACCTCGTCTTACTGGCTGCCATCTTTCATTCCCTATCTGGCCTCTGTATCTCACACTCTGGGGAGATGATCCAGCTCCTGCTATCAGTCATGTCTGGTACCCCAACATGGTACACACACACACAAAAATGTCCTCTAGAGTACCAGGAGTGAAGGGATATTATATCCCCCAGTTATCTGGGTTCAAAAATCCATAGAGAAATTAAATTCGACCCTTGCCAGTTTAGAACCTTCCATGGCTCTCTGTTTCTCTAGGAAACAATAGCAGGAAGTCACAGTGCACAGTGACACCTCCTGGTCTTCTTTGGGGGTGGCGGGGAAGAGATAGAGAGAGAAAGGGGGGGGGGAGAAAGAAGAGCTGTTAAGCAGGTGAAGGTTAAAGAAAATGGTGGAATCTAACACCTGGCAGACAACGTGTGTCCCATCATGGCATTTTTCTTTCCCATAGTGTCTTGGGTTCCCATCATGCCCTGGGTGCCCACTCAACCAATGAAAAGCACTGGGGTGGCCCATGCACAGGCCATCAAACAATCAGTGCAAAGCTGAGAGGAGACCAAATCCTCTTTGGGTTTCTCTCTGAATGGATGAGTTTCACTACTTTCTTTCATTGGCTTTCCTTTCACATTCAAATAAACTTCCTCTGTTTACCTTAAACAACGTTCTGTCTTTTAATTCTTTAATTGGGGGAAGGAGGGGAGGAGGAGGGCAGAGATAGCGAATCCATCCCCCTACAAGACACATCTACCATGCTGCCCCACTGAGTGACTTCCTCTAGCTCCCTCCTGGGGACAGACCCACCCCATCCCTTCAGCCATGCCCTTCCAAACCATTTGTCACCCTGCCAGGCTGATCTGTCTCCACACCCGAAGGCTAGCTCCACCTAGCTGGCCACCAGCCTTCCAACACCACGGGGAGGTGATTCTCAATGTCTTAGGCACTCGGCAGAGTTTCATTCTGTGAGTGGTCTCAGCTGTTTTCCATGTGTGATCACCTTACTCGAAGGATCCCACCAGCCGCCTCCCTGAACCTCTGCTGAATCTCCTCTTTTTTTTTTTTTAAATTGAAATATGCTTTTCAATATTTACTTTCTGGAAAATGCCGTGAAGGGAGAGACGACCGACACTGTCTCTCTAAACTCTCCTTTTTTTTCCTTCCTCACTAGAGGATGTGTGGCTGGACGCCATCATCCAGGAGGCGGGAGGTGTGTGGTCAACACCGAAGGGAAGCTTGTGGGTGATGAAGGCTAACGAGACAGGAAGTTCTCATCCTGATGTGGGAGGGCTGGGGTTGGATCCTGCTGGGTTGTTGATATTCTTGAGTCCTTCTTGTATTCCAGGTAGTACTCTGTGCCGGCTTCTCAATAGATCCTTTTAGCCATTCACTTTTATTTAATATCTATCTATCTATCTATCTATCTATCTATCTATCTATCTATCTATCTATCTATCTATCTATCTATCTATCTATCTATCTATCTATCTATGCTGGCTTGAACTCAAGGCCTGAATGCTGTCCTTGAGCTGTTTTTGTTCAAGGGTAGTGCCCTAGCCCTTAAGCCTACTCTAGCTTTATTGTGGTTAGTTGAAACCAGCAAAACCAAAGGATCATCAGCCCCAAACTCAACATGACTTATTTTCTCAGAGTTGAAGTGAACAGTCTAAGATGAAGGTGTCTGTGAGGCTTGGTCCTTGTGCAACCCCTCACCATAGTTTGAATGTGATGGTCTTCTTGATGTCTTTGAATTATCTCTTCTCAGAGCATCATTATTTCCCTGGGAATCTCCAGAAGTTGAGATGTCAACTATAAATCTGGGAGTGGAGCACAGTTCAGCTCAGAAGAAAGCACGACATATTTCAGGTGAGTTATTCTAACTCCCAGTCAATCCTTCTGCCATGAAAGGAAAATCACTACCACCCAAGGTCTACCCAAGGTCTGCAATGCACTGCTGGGAAATGTATTGGGTTGGGTGCATGAAATGCATTTTTTCCCTGATGATATTTTCAACTTAAGATGGACTTGTGATCCTGGAATCCTACCCATCATCCACAGAGGAGTAGCTGCACCTGCTCCCCTCTCTCCAACCTAGACTGCTAATTTGAAGTGAAGTTGATTAAAATAAGAAGTTATAACCCAGGGCAGGGGAGTCTGGAAAGTCCAGGAGCACAGAAGTCCATCCACTCTTCCCCCAAGGATACTGACAGATGCAGAAAAGCCACCAGGGCTTCGTTTGTTTTTCTTGTTCTGGTCCTGGGTCTTGAACTCAGGGCCTAGGCAGTTTCTAAGCTTGTTGTGCTCAAGGCTAATGTTCTACCACTTGAGTCACAACTCCACTTCTAGATTTTTGGGGGTGTTTCATTGAAGATAAGAATCTCACAAACATTCCAGTCTGGGCTGATCGTCAGATCTCAAACCATGATCATCAGATCTCAACCTCCTGAGAAGCTGGGATTACAGACATGAGCCCCCAGCGCCTGGCATCACCAGGGCTTTTGGTATAGACAGAAGGCAAATAGGATGAAGCTTCCCATCTCTGAAGCATAGTCGGAATGCATGTGAGTGCTCCACCTTCCCATCCCACCAACTACCAGCCAGCTGCATGGCTGTCTTGTCTTCTCTGTGCTGACTAGAGGTGGGTTTAAGGACATGGCTTGGAAAATACTGCTAGGATAAAGGTGACCATGAGAGGGATGAATAACCAGCTCTCTCAGATGTAAGACACCAGAATTCTATGCCAAAGTAGAGAAATAGCTGGCAACAAAGCTCTTCTCCCAGAGTAATACCTAAAATGTTGTGGAACAGATTCCAGAACATCAGAAGACTTAAATAGGAATATTCATGCCCTCCAACCTTGAAGCTGACCTTCCTCTCAGAAACCTAGCCAATCAGCAGAATGCAGAGGAACTCTTCAGCCTTCCATGCAAGAATCATTAGAGAATCTGGGAAGAGTACTGCAGAGCCTCTCTCTCAGACGAAATAGAAGGTCTGCATCCAGCTCTCAAATTAACCAATAGCAAGGTGACAATAAATGGGAAGACAGCCAGGCTTACATATTATAGGTGATCTGAAGAGAAGGATGGATCAAGGCAGGGGAAGATGGATGATTCTATCTGCAAAGAAATATAAATGAGTAAACAAAAGGAAAGACTCCCACACCGTGCATAAGAACTTTAGTGAGAAACCGATTACAATAAACAAAAAGTTGAAAGGTAGAAGGAAATAAAAAGTGAACTACTGAGCTTTGGAAACAAATGGAAGACTCAAAATGCCACCATTTGAGAATATATATGTGTGTATATAAATATGTATCTGTATCCAAATATGTGTATGTGTATAAATGCATGTATGTGTATAAATAAATATATATGTACATGTGTGTATATCTGTATACACACACTCAGCCTAGAACCACAGGGGAAGTAAAGAGGCCATACTCAGGGAACAAGTGAGCAACAAAGTGGAAAAGTTTCAGATCTGCACAAAGACCAGAGAAGCAAGACACAGCAGAGCATACACCAGTCCAAAAGAGAACAAAGACAGAAAACTCTCTATGTGTATAAAAGTTTTATACTTCAGGTATCAGGGCAGGAAATGAATTTCCAGAAAGTAAATGTTATAACTTGTAGAGTGATTTACAAAAATTAACCAAGGTAATCACAGTGATCAAAATCAGAGGAGAAAGATTGTGTATCCAGTGAGTTAATCTCGCATCCTTGTCAACATCTTTCAATTTTCTCTCCATGGGCATCATCAAATACAGTTCTAAACCAGTAAACATTAAAGCATATCATGTATATATATATATATATATATATATATATATGGAAATTGCAGAAGGACTAAAGACATAAAGATAGCTAAATAATATGTGGCGGTTGTGATGAGAACTGAAAACATAATAGATGCTGTCATGTCAGTATAGTCAAGTTCATGTTTTGTAAAGTTATATAACCATTTATAACATGAAAGTAGCACATTTTTCAACTTAATTAAAGCAAGATAGAGACACCAAAGGAGCGGGAAAGGGGAAAGGAAACTCCCTAACAGGATGCAAAAGATGTGTTATAGAATTTAAAATATTAAAATCAAAGAAGTTGGCTATAATAAAAATGTCCATGCATCTCCTAGATAAATCTAAAAGTAAATGGCTCAGCCAGGTACCGATGGATCATGCCTGTAATCCTAGCTACCCAGAAAGCTGAGATCTGAGGATGACTGTTGGAAGCTAGCTCAGTCAGAAAAGTTTGTAAGACTCTTATCTCCAATTAAGCACTAGACTAGCTGGGAGTGAAGCTGTGATTCAAATAGTAGAGTGGCAAACTTGAGCAAAATATCCAAGTAGGAGTGTGAGGCCCTAAGTTCAAATCTCAGTACCCTGACACACAAAAGTGGCTCAAATTATGTGTGAAATAATGTATTATTATATATTCACATATATAATCAGAGGCATAAATACATACATACATACATACACATATAATCACTTAGAATTACCACTTGTATTGTGCGTGTGTGTGAATGTGTTTTGTGCCAGTACTGGGGCTTGAACTGAGCCTGGATGTGCCGTCCCGGAGCATTTTTGCTCAAGTCTAGCATTCTGCCACTTGAGCCACAGCTCCACTTCTGGCTTTGGGTGGGGGGCTAATTGGAGATTAGAGCCTCACAGACTTTTCTACCTGGACTGTATGCAAACCAGGCTCCTCAGGTCCCAGCCTCCTGAGTGACTATAGAAATTATAGCCAACAGTGCTCGACTCAGCACTTGGTGTGGCAGGGTGCAGTGTTGAAGGACTGAGCCTTTCACCTGTGTGTGCCCTAAGTGTGCAGCTAGTGTCCAGAACTCAGTAGATTGCGAGACCCTCAGTGGATGTTGGAGAATTGACTACTGTGGGAAAACCTTGACAGAAGCAGCACTGTTGGTTTATATTTTGGAAGTTTCTATTTGCTGGCTCCTGAATTCGAACTCAGTGCCTTGAGCTTTTTATTCCACCTTTTTTTTTCACTCATGACCAGCACTCTATCAGTTGAGGTAGGGTCCAGTCCAACCTTGTCCTGGTTCACTGGACATAAGAGTCTCATAGACTTTTCTTTCCAGGCTGGAAACTACAATCCTCAGTTATCAGCCTCCTGAGTACTAGGATTACAGGTGTGAGTCACCAATACCCAATTACACAGCTTGGGGTTTTTTTGTTTGTTTTTCTCCACAGAGCAGGAAAGGACATTCTAGGCATCTACTAGAGAATGAAAACTATGGGCTTTGTTGTAATGGCAATCTAATATGAATTCAAGGTAAAGATTTAAAATAGAAGAAAAAGAATTGGACATTGTTGCTTAGGTACCAGTAGCTCACACCCATAGTCTTAGCTGTGTAGCTACTTGGTGACCTGGTGGATTGTGGTTCAAGGCTAGAAACATAATAGAGCTCCTTTGAAACCTAAGTAGAAAGACTATTCTAAAGCCAAGTTGAATCATCTCTTAGTATTTTTAGCAGATTGCTTCCAGGACCTCCCATAAGCACCAAAATACAAGCAAGCTCAATTCTTTCCCATGAAATAGGATAGCATTTGCATGTGTTCTGCATATATCCTGCCATTTACATCAAATACTCTCTAAATTATTTATAATATCTAGTATCATGTAAACAATATGCGCCTACTCAATTGTTTTATTTAGGAAATAATAGCAAGGGAAAACAAAGGTGTGTATATGTTCAACACAGATATAACTTTCTTTTTCAGGTATTTTTCATTCACAGTTGACTGAATCCATTGGTGAACACAGAAACAAGCTGACAAACAATTCATCTTTATTAAGAATATTGATAGCAAAAATCATAATACCAAGTAAGGATCACTTCAGGAATATAATGATTTAGTCTTCACAGTCCTATTAACATGATAAAACACTCCACTAGAACAAAGGCAAAAGGCCCTGACCATCTCCATGGATACCAAAAAGGCTTTAACAAAAAGATAATATCCGTATTTCTTCTCAGAAATATTTTGAGAAAACACATGGATTTGTGTGTGTGTTTGAGAGAAAGAGAGGGAGTGTGTGTGTGTGTGTGTGTGTGTGTGTGTGTGTGTGTGTGTGTGTGTGCTGGGGCTTGAACTCTAGACCTGGCATTCTCATCCAGCTTTTTCCAGACATGGCTGGTACCCTACCACTTAAATCACACCTCCACTTCTGGCTTTTTGCTTGTTAAGTGGAAGTAAGTCTTATAGCCTTTCCTTCCTAGGCTGGTTTTCAACTGTGATCCCCAGATCACAGCCTCCTGAGTAGTTAGGATTACAGTGGGAGCCACAATGCTAGGTGATACTGTTTTATTACGACAAGGAAAATGCATGTCTTCATACAAATAAAGCTGTGCAAGACATTAAAGCATCCCATCGATGTTAAGAACAAAACAATCATGCCTTGTGGATCTATGACTTAACACTGTGCTCAAATGCAATTGGATTGAGAAAGCAGAGGGACAATGGAAAGAGAGGGGGAGAAAATCCTAGAAAATTTGTGAGAAATCACAATCATAGTGGTGATAATGACAATAACACAAAAACCCTATTTCCTATTTAGCAAACAAAACTAGAGTAAGTCACCCCAGTGAAAATTATAGCCAAACATCCAGGAATTAAAGACAAGAAATTCATCAGTCCTGTCTGAACAAAACTGTAACATTCTGAATGACAAAAATAGACTTGAACACATGCCTAGACTACAGTGCTCCTGAATAGAAAGACTTGATCTATAAAGTCATTGTGACTCCAATTCTGAAAAAATAAATGCATATGACAGAGAAAGAGGGAAAAGCCAATATTGAGTGGAAAATATTACTATGAATATGAATAAAGCTTTAAAAATTAATGACATTCAGAGAGAGAGAAATTAATAGACCAGAATGAAATCCTAACATGTTAAGAAATTTAGTTTACAAATAAAGTAACATTTTAACAAGCAGGGAAAATTATTATCAAGTTATAGAAATGCATTGTTAATAAATACTTTGTTGGTATGGCTGATAATGATTTGGAGAAAAAATGATCTTTACTTCAATTTCCTGCATGAAAATTAAACTCAGGGAAGTCAGAAGACATGACAACAAATAAATGAAACCAGAAAGTTTTAGAAGAAAACATGAGTACGTTTATTTGTAATTTCACAATAGGGAAGGCTTTTGTAAAAACTGGAAATTAATCTTAAGATCTACAAAGGAAAAATACAGATTGACAACGTAGAAAATTTAAACTTGGTATGTGTCAATAAACAACATCAAAAGCCAAGTGATAAATTAAAAAAATAACTTTAAGACATAAAACAGAAAGTCCCTGATGTGCATAAACAAATGTAAGAAAAAGCCAAATTATCCAACTAAAAATCATGTAAAAGATATACATTTTACAAACATTGAGACTACCAAAAACAGTTTAAAAAGATATTCAACCACATTCTTAGTAAAAATGAACTAAAGCAGAATATAACAGTGCAATATCATCTTTTTTACCAGACTGGAAACAAATTTAATTTGGAAATACCCAACAGTAGAATTGTATTCTAGGGATTTGTTTCTGGAGGAGAATCTTTCCATAGTTGTCAAAAATTCAAATGCACATAGACTGAATTCCAACAATTCCATTTTTAAAATTATTTCATTTTATCTTTAAGTAGTTGTACAAAGGATTTGCCATTCAACCAAGCAGTTTATGAATTCAGTGCATCTTGAACAGACAATTCCAATTCTACTTGCCAATCAATCTACTTGCTTCTGGAAACTTCAATTTAAAAAAAGAAAAGAAAATTCTGTGTGTGTGTGTGTGTGTGTGTATGTGTGTGTGTGTGTGTGTGTGTGTGATTTGTCCCTACCACATAGAATGGAGAAAGTCTTAGGATGGCCCTGCTATAAATCAAGACCATACCCTCAAATTTCCTGATTTCCCAATCTTCTTGTTCTAAACACAGTCTTTTCTCTTCATGTGTACCAAGATATTCACTAAAAACATGACAGGATAGCCACAGAAGGATGCTAACTCTGGATCTGTGTATAAAAATCAACAGCAGAAGGAACTATATGTTCACCAGTAAAAGATCATCAAATAAATAACAGTCAACAGAAACAATGGAAGCGAAGCAGTTAGGAAGACGGATGAGGTAGGCCAATACTCATTCAGGAAATGAGGGATGGAAAGATACTAAGACAAAGCACTGAGTAGAAGTGCTTCATATAGCAATCGTGTTAGGTAGCATTCCTCCACCCTGCCTTGTCTCCCTCTCTAGACTCCTCCCTCCCGTTGTTCCAAAAAGAGTTCCTCTGAGGAGAGAAGAGGAAGGAGAAAGCAAAGAGGGACTTTTTAATTATGTCCATTTTTCTAACTATGTGTACAGTGAATCCTTATTACTATTTTCATAAATGAAAGAATACTTGTACAGGTGGCCAAGTTATGAACTACTTTTCTTTGTTGTTGTTGTTATTTTTAATTTCACATGTATTTTCCATATAAAATATAAATCCTTGAAAAGTTCTCTTTTGTAAAGCAAAAAATGTAGTAAGGATCAACTCTGGGGCTAACCAGTAGAAAGAAAGCATTCTATTTCTATAGCAAAATACTTCTGTTTGTTTCTAAACACGTTGAGGGGAATACAATAAAGACAGAAAGAAAACTAGAAAAATACCGTGTGTCACCTGTCCATACCAAGTAGAAGGTGTGAATTTGGGGCTGACCCTGATCTAAACCAGCGTTGTGCTAGTTTCCAGATTCACCACTTTCTTATAAACACAGTCTCAAGTCACACCACACACACACACACACACACACACAATGTTGCACGCACACAAACACATACAGAGCACACACGAACTTTTATCTTCCTCCAGTGCACATGAGTTCATATGCATGATCCAGAAATGAGTGAGAAGGCTGGGCTGGAAAAGTACATGAAATTTCTTTTACTCTGAAAAATCTAATCTTCCATATCTCAGGGACTAGAAACTGATTACAGATCTCCCCCCCCCCTTCTCACACCTTTTATGCAGTTTCCAGCTCATGAGAATTTACTGGATTAACACAATAGAACAGCAGAGGTTTTTCTCTTAGGAATTATCCTTGGATTTCATTTAAAAATAAGAACGAGAAGAGGAAAAGCGATGACTTTCAGCTAGACTGTTTAAAGGATTTCTGATTAACCACTGGGGTTTAAACATTATAAAGTTGGCCAGGTACTAGGTATCTCACTGGTGTTAATTTCTAGCTACTCAGGAAGCTGAGATCTGAGGATCCAAGGTAGAAGCCAGCCTGGACAGGGAAGTCCAGGAGATAGCCAAGTCCCAGCCCCTTCCCCATTTCCTGCTAATCAAGAAGCCAAAAGGATCCAAGCTTTTGACCCCCCCCCCCGGGCCTTACATATGTGGAACAGACCAAGGCACCTATCTACTCTGAAGATTGTATTTGTATGGTTAGATACGCTTCTAAGACTAATCGGCTCCAAAACACATGATACACAAAATGCATTATTTTTTTTTAACACACTGGAATGGTTTGAGTTAGCTTTCGTTATTTCTGCGGGCTGGTGACATTTTTCTCTTACTTGTACTTTGTGTTTTGCAGGATGGAACTTCTCAGTTCCATCTCAGACAGAACAGGAAACACAGGAGCCTTCTGAAACCTCTGGAGAGTCAGTTAACTGGGCCTGGTCCCAGATTAGAACTGACACAAAACTGTGTAGATTAGCAGAAATTGGGCTGATAAAAGCATCTTTTATAGACCATGCTTTCCTCTTTCTCTCTCTCTCCTAAATGACATAAAACTGAGTGTGTGTGTGTGTGTGAGAGAGAGAGAGAGAGACAGAGAGAGACAGAGACAGAGAGAGTGTGAGTGAGAGAGACAGACAGACAGACAGGGAAGGAGGGAGGAAAGGAGGGAGGGAGAGAGAGAAAAAAAGTTGGAATTGTAGAAAAACTCACAAGTTTTTAGTTTAAGGTGTTTTTGGTTTTATGTGTTTGGTTTTTTTGTTTTTTGGTTTGTTTTCCTTTCACGAGTCAATTATTGGAACGGACTTAATGAGTGTGTTTATTAGGCTTGGTTTCAATCTAGGTTTGCACACGGGCAACAACAATATTGAATTTTTCATGTGGGCCAAATAGCAGATGACATGCAGACATGCAGAGCCAACTGGACAGGCCTCCCCTGACCCCGCAGCTGCCAAACCCCCTCTGCACAGCTCTGCAGAGAGTGCACAAATCAGCCAAACAACCTCTCAGCGGCCAACCATATGCATAAGGATGGGATTGAAGCCAGGCACTGGTAGCTCACACCTATAATCCTGGCTACTCAGGAGGCTGAGATCTGCCTGGGCAGAAAGAGTCGATGAGACTCTTACCTCAGTGGAACCACCCAAAAGCCAGAAGTTAGAGCTGCGTAGCTCACGTAGTAGCGTGCTAGCCTTGAGCATAAAAGCTAAGGAAGAGTGTCCAGGCCTTGAGTTCCAGACCTCAGCACCCGCACCCCAAAAATCAATCAATCAACCAACCAAAAGAAGAGGATTGAACAGAACTTCTGGCTGCGGAGTTGCTGTGACTAAACCCAGCCAGTGGGACCCACCGCCCTCAGAATGGACACCCCAGAACCAGCCTTAGCACCCCACCCCACCTCCACCACCAGATTCTCCACCCGCCCAGCCGGCCTCTGCATTTCCCACGTCTACAGGACCAAGCCAACCCTAGGCAAAATCTTTGGACACAGCCTCCACGAAGTTGGGGGCGGACATGAGGATGCCAATGGTGCAGATGATGGTGAACACGGAGAAGGCCATGAGGCACAGGCGATCGACCACGCAGGCGGCGAACTTCCACTCGCTGCACACCGCCTCGCTCTCATCCTGGCAGCGGAAGCGGTTGGCGATGTAGCGGACCTCCTCCAGGATCTTGGCCAGGTCGGCGTCGCCCTCGGGGGGCTGCCCACCGTGCAGGAGGTGATGCTCCTCGTGTGAAGGGGAGCAGGCGATGCGACCGCACACCACCCCGGAGTCGGGGGTCGGGGCGCAGTGCACGCCCTCCAGGCCTCGGAAGCCAATGTACAGCAGGTTGCCGTTGCTGGCCGGGGGCCCCGTGCCCGCGCTCAGCTCCACGCTGGCCAGGCTGCAGCGCCTCGGCTTGTGCTGGCAGGCTGGCCGCACCTTGTCCTCCCCCGGCCTCTTCATTCTCAGGAACCACGCGCACCAGTTCAGGAGGATAATTCTGGTCTGCAGAAATGACAGGGGCTGCTCAGAAGTGGATACTGGCTGATCCTGACCATCATGGTGACCCCCCCACCTCCCCATTGGAAGGTTGGCTTCACTTGTTAGGACTGAGGCTGGAGGAAGAGAGATCAGACTTCTCCCACTCATTATAAAGGTTAAGACAAATTGGACACTGAGAATAAAAATCTAGGCAGTTTCCCCACACACACACACTTTTGGTTATGGGGCTTGAACTCAGGGCCTAGATGCTGTCCCTGATCTCTTTTGCCCAAGGCTAGTGCTCAACCACTCTGAGCCACAGCACCACCTCCCATTTTCTGGTGGTTCATTGGAGATAAGAGTCTCAAGGTCTTTCCTGCCTGGACTGGCTTTAAAGCACAATCCCCCCATCTCAGCCTGAGTAGATAGATTGACAGGTATGAGCCATCCATGCCCTGCCAGCCTGCTGCTGAATTATTACTTCTGGGCAATTGACAATAAACTCTCTAAGAAAGACAGCCTTGTGAGCCAGCTACTTGGTGGCTCACACCGGGAATCCTAACTACTTCCGAGGAGGCTGAGATCTGAGGATCGCAGTTCAAAAAGTCAGCCTTTGGCAAGAAAGTCTGGGAGATTACCTCTAATTAACCAGAAAAAGACAAAGAGATGCCAGGAGTGGCAGAGTGTCGTTCAAGTCATAGAGCTTTGAACCTTCAATGAAAAAGCTAAAGGAGAACTCAAAGCCCTGAGTTCAAGACCCAGTACTGGAACTCCCTCCAAAAACAGAAGCTGGGATTAAAAAAGAAAGAAAGAATTCCATTGTGTATAATGGAATTCTATGCCTCCATCAGAAAGAATGACATTGCCCCATTTGTTAGGAAATGGAAAGGCTTGGAAAAAATTATATTAAGTGAAGTAAGCCAAGCCCAAAGAAACATAGGTCCCATGGTTTCCCTTATTTGCAATATCTAGTATAGGCATGAGTCAAGCAGAAAAGGTCAGATAAGGTGATGTTAGGAAAATGAACCCTTAGATATGTATTTAAATGTTTTTTCTTTCATGCATTTGTTTCTAACGCATTTATAAGATTATTTCTTTGTTGCTTTGTATGTCCCTCCCCCACAGTATAACCCCTGCTTTCACTGTATTTGATGTCGGTATAATTTGTGGAGGGGAAGGGGAAAAACAAGTTGTTTAAATAAGGATACAGGTGGACCCGTTGCAACAATGAGATGTACAAGTTGTCATGTCGAAAACGAACTTTACAACTTTGGTGGTGGGGGGGAGGAGTGGGTGGGAGGGGCGGGGGGAGGCTGGGAAGGGATGTGAAGGGTAAACAAAGGAGGAGGCTACAATGCTTGATAAGACATGTACTCATTATCTTGCCCATGTAATTGTAACCCCTCTGTACAGTATGTTCACAATAAAAAATAAAAAAAAGAATTAAAAAAACTTTAAAAAAAAGAAAGATTCTCATGACTTAGCCCAACCCTCCTCTCTCAGCCTGGGCTAGATCTCCAGGGAGACTCTTCTGGAGTGTGCATGAGTCTGGCCCCAGTTCAGGTTAGAGCTGAGCAAGGCCTGGGCACTTCTACCGTAGGGGTCTGTGCCCCGAGGCGAGTACTCAGCTGGAAGAATCTGCGTGGCCAAGTCTATTTTGAATTCTAGGGCCTGAATCATTAGCTTTCAAGGCCAAAGCATCTCCAAAGATGAAATTATCCTCCTGGCACTTCTCAAACGGTGCCTCTAACCTCTTCTGTTAGGTTATCGTTGTGTTTCTGACTGTTCAAATGTCAGATAATGCCACTGCACCCAGCAGTATCTTCTTCATAGCATCAGATCATAATAAGAGTCCCTCTGAGGCTGTTTCTCTCTCTCTCTCTCTCTCTCTCTCTCTCTCATACACACACACACACAGAATGGAAAGAACAATGCAGCATACTATATAAAAAGAGAGAGTGATGTATATCTATTACATTATTGCAGACCACTGGTTTTAACAAGATGTTCTGTGAAGAAGTTTATAATTAGCATATGCTTTTAATTAAGATTCCCACACCTCCCCTTTTTTTTTCCTGGAAGAGTAAATGCCACTAGGTCATCAAAACGATTTTGTGTCTCTGCGTTTCCAGGCCTTCCCACATCCATCAAAATAATTAAAAGAATAAGTGTTTTATGCTTTTGTGCTACTGTAAACCAATCCTGGGAAGAAAAAGAGGGAATTCAAGCAAATGGTAATAGAAAGAGTCAAAGCCAGATTTCCTTATGTAAAAATGTTAATTTTGGTTTTTTGGCTTTCGAAGCAGGGGAGTGGCTTTCCTGCCTCAGAGAGATAGGTGGAGAGACAAAATTTCATATAAATACACAGGGTGCCAGGTGGGCTGGTATCTTGCTTACGAGTATTAGGGCTTTATGAGGATGCAAGTAGATATACACAAAGGTACTGAATTTACGTATGATTCGTCATCTACCTCCACACATTTGAACAACTGGGGGTTGGAAAAAGAAATTTCTGCCAGGTACTGATGGCTCAAGCCTGCAATCCTAGCTACTCAAAAGGCTGAGATCTGAGGATCATGGTTTGAAGCCAGCCCAGGCAGAAAAGGCTATGAGGATTCTTATCTTTAATAAATCACCAAAACAGGGCTGGAAGTGTGGTTCTATAAAGACAGTGCCAGTCTTGAGTGAAAAAGGTAAGTGAGAATGAGAGTTGGGGTTAGGAAGCGTCGAGCTCAAGCCCCAATGCCAGCACAAACAAATAAGCAAACAAAACCCCTGCATCCCTACTGAATATGTACAGACTTTTCCTTGCCTTATTTCTTAAAACAATGCAACATAGCAACGATTTACACAACATTTACATTGTGTTAGGTGTATGTCACTCAGAGATGTTTTAAAGTTCATGGAAAGAGGGGCGTAGGCTTTATACTGCACTATTTTATATAAGTGTCTCGGATATCTGCAGATTTCAGTATCTTCAGCGTACCCTGGAACCCATCCCCTATAGACAAAAGGACCACTGTATTTATGCACAGCTCTCTCTGTTTCATATTCTTTTGGTTCCTTGTTGAGTGCTGAAACTCTAACCATGTTCCTGCTGGTCTCTCACCTTCTGATTCCTACTGCTTCTCAGAATTCCACGGTGTATAAAAACACAATACTTTTCAAAAAAAAACCGTATTAGCAGAATGTACAGGGCACCAGTATAGGAGTCCTCCCTCGAATGCCAGATTAAAACTTGCCACAGTAGCCAAGTACCAAGGACTTATGCTTACAATCCCAGCTACTCAGGAAAAGATCTGAGGCTCAAAGTTCAAAGCCAAGCCAGGTACTGAGTGGCCCATACTTGTAATCCTAGCTACTCAGGAGGCTGAGATCTGAGGATCAGTGCTCAAAAACACCCAGGCAGAAAAGTCCATGAGACTTTTTTTTTAGGTTGGTCGTGGGGCTCGAACATAGGGCCTGGGCTCTGTCCTTGGCCTGTTTTGGTCAAGGCTAGGGCTCTACCACTTTAAGCCATGGCTCTACTTCCAGTTTTCTCAGGGACTTTCCTGCCTGGGCTGGCTTTGAACCAGGATCCTCAGTTCTCAGCCTTCTCAGTAGATAGGATTACAGGGGGTGAGCCACCAGAGCCTGGGTTTCATGAGACTCGTATCTCCAGTTAATCAACAAAAAGCTGGAAGTAGAGTTATGACTCAAGTGGTAAAGCACCAGCCTTGTGCAAAAAATTAAAGCTAAGGGACAGAACCCGGATGCTGAGTTCAAGCTTTAGTACTAGTATGCACACACCAAAAACAAAACAAAACACACCAAAAATTATGGGATAGACACCAAGGAGCATGTACATGTTGACTGCATCTGCTTCAGAGACAGGCAGAGGTAAAGTGAGATGGAATGATGTCAGTTGAGGGATGGTTTTTAAAAAACCTTATGAGAACCTCTCTTTGGGAAGGTTCTGAGGCTACAGGAGGGGGAGGAACATACCCACTTGGGCATCTTGCCGCCATCGGGGTCATGATGGTGATATTGGAGCACAATTACTGTCACCACGACCGACAGGCCTACGATGATCATGGTGCTGGCAAAGTACTGGGCTGTGGAGAAAACAGACTCAAGGTGAATCCTAGGGCCCTCCCAATGCCCACATCACAGGACACAGAGGTGAAGCTAACCCCTTCCTCTTATGGTCAAAGCCTACAGTGCAGTCATGCTAGAAAGTCAGCTATAGGGGAAAGAACAGCCCAGAAACGTGACATGACATCCTACCGCCACATAGGAGCTGCAACTCCCACAGGAGACGTGACACCCAATGGAACAATCTTGTTTCCTCCATCCTCACAATTAGCTTGTTTTCTAACCAGGAATGTAAGCCTGGATGTAGTAGTCTCAGCCCAGCTGAGCATTCTTTTGTATGAGTCCATTCAGAAAGGTGCATAGAAACAGCTAGGATTGTCTCTTGTGCCTGTCATCCATCCTTGGGTAGAAATTGTGCCTTATACCACTCATGGTAAAATCCTTTGTGTTCTGTTTGTATTCACCCACTCACTTATATTTATTATTTCGTTGGTAGTGGGGCTTGAACTCAGGGCCTGCGCTCTTGTCCCTGAGCGCTTTTGCTCAAGGTTAGTGCTCTACCACTTTGAGCCACAGCATTGCTTCTGGTTTTCTGGTGGTTCATTGGAGGTAAGACTCTGATGGACATTCCTGCCGGGGCTGGCTTCAAATTACGATCCTCAGATCTCAACCTCTTGACGAGCTAGGATTACAGGCGTGAGCCATTGGCACCTGGCCCCAATCTCTTATTTTATACAGAAACATCAGTGTATCTCAGGAGGGAATGATTAGGAATTATAGTGTGTACTTCTTGATTTTAATGAAAGGTTAGTGGGAAAACGATGTCTCGTTAACATAATGAGTGTCGGATCGTAAAATCTTTGGCTTATCAAGTAAACATGAATGGGATAAAAAGTTCTTGCTATGTTGCCTTGTCTGTGCTCCTGAGCTCAAGTGAACTTCCTGACTTTGCCTCCCAAATACTGGGACTATATAGGTACAGGACTCCACTTGCGGCCATTCATGCAACTGAAACAAAAAGCACAAAGTTGGCCATGTCCTTCGTCCTACTTGGGCCTAAATAAGCAAATGTCATGGGTCACTCTGAATAGTTCTAGGAGAAAATAGAGGGGGCAGTAAAGATCCAGAGTCATGGACAGTTCATCTACCGAGAAATCCACAGCTCTCTCTAACCCTTCTCTTTAAAAAAGAAAAAGGAGTCAAACTCATGTCTGGGTACAGTGGCTCACATCTGTAATCCAAACTACTTGGGAATGGACATGAGCAGGATCACAGTTCAAGGCCAGAAAGACCCCGTATTCATCAATCGGATCTGAGGATACATGCTTGTGACCTCAGGTACGTAAGAGGTTATGGGTAGAAGAAAGATCACAGGCTCAGGCAAAGCCAGGGTAGCAAAAATGTAAGACCTTAACAGAAAATAACTACACCAAAAAAATGGGTATGACTCAAATGATAATCGACCTGGCATACACAAGGCCCTGAATTCAAATCCCAGTACTATGAAAAAAGTAATGACTGTTTCCATCTCTTGTCTTACCTATCAAGGGCACTGAATCAGAAGTTGCAGGCATGATCTCGGCCACCAGCAGCATGAAGACAGTAAGCGACAGCAAGACGGTAATCCCTGAAACAGAAATGGAAGGCAGTTCCTTAGGTAAAATAGCCAGGTAATATCAGGTAAATTCTACCTGACGTCACTCCTGACCTAGGTTTCAGAGAACATAGGGAGGTACTGGGCTGAGGGACGGATGTGTGCGTTTTGTTCACATGGGGGCATACATATTTCTGTGGTCCTTGTCACCTTCTAGAGCTCCCAAGAATCCCCAGTGGAGACATGTCTAAGAACCACAGGACCTGGAAAGGATTAACACCGCCCAATTACCTCTCCAGCTCTTTATTGGATGCTTTTGCTGAGGGAGATTCTTATAGTAAGATTGGGAAAGTGTGCAATCAGAAGAACTAGTTTTGGCTAGGTGTCAGGGGCTCACATCTGGGTAGCTATTCAGCAGGCTGAGCTCTGAGGATGGAGGAGCAAGTGAATCACACACACACACACACACACACACACACACACACACACACACGAGACCGGGTTTCCCAATGTGACTTTGGTCCTTCCTAGCTGTGTGACTTTGGATAAATCATTGAGCATTCTGAGCTTTGTACTCAGAAAATCAGAGGCTTGCAAATGATTTCCACTGCATCGTAAAGGATGTATGTTTTTCAGGACCACCAGAAATAAAGAAACACATTGCATTCAAAATCTTTAGCTTTGTAGATGAGGAACAACCTTTCTTACATTGCACAGAGTCGCCAAGTTACCGATGCAAGTCGATCATTGAGATACACTGTCCCCTACTCATAACAGAGGCTGACCAGCTGCCACCAAGAAACAGGATGAAGCGGAGTCCAGGTCCCCCAGAGGAGATTAGATCAAGACTCTCCCTTGTATGTCCTCCCCTCTCTGCAGGACTAGTGAATCCTAGGATGCCGATGTATTTTCTTAGGAGGACACATCTGTCCACCTTGGCTGGAGATGGAGTCAGGAACTCTTGGGGTTGAAATCTAGAGGTGGTGAGCCAAGAAGGCTCGGGGGTCCCCCAATGCCAACGCTACATGGTCCATAGAAAGCACTGCAGGGCTGACCTCAAGGAAGGGGCCTGGTCACTTACCAAGGGAGATTTTCTCGCCAGAATCTGCAGGAAGTAAGAAGACCAGCAGGGCCAGGGCAGAGATGAGCACACAGGGAATGAGCAGGTTGAGCCCATAATAGAGGGTCCTGCGACGCATGGTCACCGTGTAGGTAACATCCGGATAGGGTTCTTTACAGCATTCGTAAAACTTTTCGCTTCTCTTGCCTGGGACTCCTGTGTGGGACAGAGGGGAAAGGCAAGAAGCAGGGTCAGAACACACAGTGTCTTTGTCCGTTCCAATGTAGATATTGCATGTGAACGTGTCACCTCAGTCTGTTCAGTGATTTGAAAAAATGGGTATGTGCGAGTTTTCTTCAACCCTTGTTGGATTGTTAAAGACAAACGGGCAAGTCTGGTGCTGGCGGCTCATGAGTGATCACAGTTCAAAGGCAGCCAGGGCAGGAAAGCCCACGAGACTCTTTATCTCTAATGAACCATCAGAAAACGGGAAGTGGAGCTGTGGCTCAAAGTGGTAGAGCACTAGCCTTGAGGAAAAGAGCTCAGGGATAGATAGCATCCAGGCCCTGAGTTTAAGCTCGATGACCAATCAAAAAAGAAAAAGACAAACTTGCAAATATTCTGTTGATGGGACTGGAAGTACCTGTCTTTCTTCTTTAGAATAAAGTTTTATTGTTATTATAAAGATGATACACAGTAGAGTTACTGTTTCATAGGTCAGGTAATGAGTACATTTCTTTTTTGGACAATGTCACCCCTTCTCTCTCTTCCAGTGTTTCCCTCTCATCCCTACCCTCAAGTTGTATGGTCCATTTCCAACATAGTTTCTTCTGAGTATCTCTGCTGCATTTGCTCACCCTTTGTCCCTCCATTTTTGTGCCCCAGGTTCAGACAAAAGACAAAAATGCAAAGAAAAAGAAAGTCCACTTGCTTCCATTTCCTGGGAGTTCATCTTAATAACTATTATTTTATGTGATCAGAGGCACAGAAGCATTGCACCCTTGTGTTCCTCCCCTAAGAATATCTTCCTTTGGTCTCACTGTGTGTGAATACCTAAAGTCCTGTATCATTTATCACTATATGGTCTTCTTTGATACACAGCCAGTTTTATATCATTATATATGTAATTATGGGTGTGACTTACACATAATGATATGTCTGTCAAAGAAGGAACCAATATACAACAGGGGGGGTCGGTAAGATTGTATCACCCAGTGATTGCGTAGCAAGCCAAGTTTGTGGACATTTCCAATCATAATACAATGGTCAAAAGTTCCCTAACAACATACTCAGAGTATTACCCACCATACAGGGACTCCATTTACAAAGCTGCACTGACAAAATCGGTCTAAAGGGTTGTGGCAATTCTCTTGTGTGACCCAAGAGCATTGAGAACCAAATCCTCTTCTGAGCCTTAGAGATTTGCTGACAGGCGGTAGATTGTCACACAGAACATCATGGTGGAAGCCGATTCCACCAGAAAGAACAAATGTCCCACAATCAAATGGTACTTGGCAAAATTTGAGAAATACCACTTTGAGAAAATGGCCAGTTGGATGCCCGGCCCAGACATGCCAATGGACTGGCAAACTTATGACCACTCAAATTTGCCTTGGTTTCCAACCACCTCTTGGGTCCCTCCCTTTCTTCCCCCCTCCTCTCCACCCAGTGCCAACGTTTTCCCAGCCACACTATTTGTTATAAACCCAAATCTCCCCCTTGGCAGTGCTGGTTCAGTGCCTGGCTGAATCTGCACTTCCTGATTTGCAAATCTGTGTATCGGTGCCTACGCCAGCACTGACTTGCTGAAACACATCCTCAGCACGGCGATATGGCGGCTCGTTTCTCTTGGAAAGCAATGTGTTTGCTAATTGTTTTTGGTGTCTCACCCTGGAGCGCTCAGTAAACAATGCAGAGCTCTGCCAAGTTCAGCAAATGCTCACACTGCAAAGGACAATAGAGAATCCCAAGCTCCTCTAAGGAGGAAGGCAGCTCTCTTCTATTCTACAAGGCTGGCATCTTGGCTAGGCTTACCCATGAGGTCCCATTCGCCATTGGGGATGTAGCTGCTGACATCTGCCTCCTGCATCTGCAGGTCCAAGGACCAGCCTCCGTAGGACCAGGACCCAAACTTCAGTTTGCACTGCTGTACATCAAAGGGAAACCAGCGCACATCGATGTAGCAGGAGCTCTTGAAAATGCCTGCGTGAGTGACAGCCGCCATCAGGAAACAGGAATGGAAGCCCACAAAGTGGCAATGACTCCGGTCCATCCTGCCCCATCAAACCAAGGCACACCTGTCCAGAACAAACTGCATTTCTCTCTTCCTTTTTCCTCCCTCACTCTTTCTTCTTCCATTCCCGCCTTCTTTCTTCCTCCCTCCCCCTCCTTCCTCTTTCCTCCTTCTGGGTCCTCCCTCCCACCTCCTCTCTCTCCCTTCCTATTTCTCTATTTCTCTCTCCTACTTTCCTCCCTTCCCTCCTTTCCTTCTCTTCCCCTTCTTGTCCTCATACTTTCTTTCCTCCCTCCTTTCCTTTCCCCCTTCCTTCCTTTTTTCCCCTTCCTTCTTCTCTCCTCTCTCTTCCTTCCAAAATGCCTAGGAAAGAAGCTCAGCCACAGCTTCACCGTCATTTAAAATCCAAACATGGTGACAGTCTCTGTTGCAGGAGAATGTTCTCAGGGTTTTCCTGCCCAAGAATTGACTCTATAAGCTTGCATTTCCATGAATGTCTTCAGACCGTAAGTAATAAACGTGAAGAATATAAACCGAAAAGAAAAAAATCTTAGATCAATTGATAAAAACGGATGAAGGGGTTAGGAAGAGAATCTGAAAGGGAGGTAGGAGGTGGTAGGTAAATGATAGTTAAGGCAAAGAGAGAATGCTTGGATGAAAGGAAGACTTCTCACTAAAAACAAGAAGAAAATAAAAAGCAAAAACAAGACACTGTGGGCCCCAGTAAGGTAGAAATGGATTTTCTAGGTCACAAGAAGGAGACTGGATAAACCCTTAAGCCCATTCTCCTTTCTGGTGTCTGGTGTACTTCCTTGCTCAGGAAAAACGCTGCAGGTGCTTCAGGCATGAGTGGAACAGGTAAACTGGCCTTCTGCACATTTCTGCTGCTGAAGTGAAGAGACTGAGGCCCTTGCAAACACTGACCCCCACCTCAGCGCCATGGTGGGGAAATACAGTCAACTATGTATCTCCATAAGGTCCTGTGATTCTGATTCACGCTATGACTTTATGTGTTCACAGGAATCTGCAAACCATGGCTGAGGCCCTCTTCCCATTAGCGGGCTGGACTGTCTTTGCCTGGTGCAATCGCTTATTCATTCATTTATTGACACACACGTCCCATGCTGTTGAAGAGTGATAAATTCTAAGGTAAACACACATAGATTCTGTCTGCTGAGGCTTATCATCTGCTCACAGGAAGAGCAAGTAAACAAGGAAGCAGAAGGCAAAGCCGGCTTTGTTGTGGGATGAGCAAGGGAGAGGACGTATGAATAAAGGTACAGATTGATGGGGGGGAGGGTGCACATGCATGCGGGTGCACACACACACAGGCAATGTAACACAGATTTCTTCTGAGCAGGAAGTGGCCCTGGGGAAGCTAATTCTTCAAAAGAATATGCAAAAAAAATTTTTTTAACTTCCACACCATCCAAAAACAGAAAAAAATTCAAGTATTAACATCCAACTATTGGAGAAGAACAATGCAAGGGGTGACAGTGATCAAGATGCACGCATTGCACTCACACACTGACATGTGGACTTGAAACCCCTTGGTACAACTACTTAAAGATAACAAAAATTTTTTTTGAGGGGGTCCGGTCGTGAGACCTGAACTCTGGGCCTGGGTGCTGACCCTCAGCTCTTCAGCTCAAGGCTAGCACTCTACCACTAGAGCTACAGTGCCACTTCTGGCTATTTTTTTTCCTGCTTATGTGGTGCTGAGGAATCGAACCCAGGGCCTTAAGCATGCAAGGCAAGTGCTCTACCACTGAGCCACCTTCCCAGCCCAATAAAAAAATTTTTTTTAATGAGAATTTTAAAAACAATGAATATCCAACTACTAAGATCCATATACTAAAACACACACTTCAGTCATGAAACTGCAATTTTCCAGGCCTCATTTGGGCACTGAGTAGTTCAGAGCCTTGGTGAGACCCACAGAAATGGGGTGTGTGTGTGTGTGTGTGTGTGTGTGTGTGAAGTTCAGGAAGCTCTTAACCACCAGGAAGTTGAGAAGGAGTCAACCCACATCCAGGATCAAACCCTTCATGAACTCTTTTTTGAAAGCATAGGACCATGCCTCTCTAATCTGCACATGAATTGTATGAACCCAAAACATGGTGCCCAACTCCCACCATGTCTCAGATCCTGAAGATCTACCAAGACACTAAGGCATAGCCAGGAGGAAAATGGTAGATAGAAATGGAGGACCCAGTGGTCTGGTGATCAGGCTTGTGGACTGAAATGGAAGAAAAAGGGCTCGGTTAGCACATTTACAAGTGAAAAGCAGAATTGGAAGTCACCTATTCACGGAGACTTGTTTCATCTGCCGGGTTGACTTTAAGGAGCACACAGGTGACAGAAAAGTAAGAACAAATGACAAATGTTGGCAAAGACCATCCAAAGCCAGGATTCTAAGACCAAAGCGATAGTGAAATCGGTCCAACTTGAGGAGACATTTGAAGGCATTTGAGGGGAAGACATGGTAAGGGCGAGATGCACTGTGCACGGGTGAGCAGCCATCAGGCCAGATGACACACACACACTTCCTTGAAAGCTTCTAACAGGAAGTAGATCTTACCTGGAGGGAGGTACTGACAATGCCCGGAAGCATTCACCAAGACGTTAGTGTGGAAGGTGGCATCAAACCGTTCATCAGCACTAGAAGTAGGAAAAGGGTTCCGTGAGTCAGGCTGTGGGTTTCTTGGGGCCCTTAGATCTGCTGTGCCACCAGTAAGAAGAGCATCAGCTTTTGGCATGGCCATCCTTGTACCCAGACAACCTTATATCTGGTCTGGAATTACCAATGGGACTTACCTGGGAAGTCTGCTCAGCGCAGAGTTTGCTGTGGTGGTGTTCATTATGTGTACAAAACAAAGATCCTATCCAAAAGCCCACTGGTAAGCTATCAGTGTGAAAGAAATGCCATTGTATCTCCATTTCTGCCAGAGATAAGGAGCAGAGATTGGCTCGTGGCTACCCTGCCAGCCCTAGAGGGTAGAGATTTGAACCTGCTGTGTTCAGAGCTCTTGTTTCAAGTCTCCTGAAGGCATTCCACACTTAGCTGGGACTTTTGACAGAGGTATCCTGATTGATGGATGCTGCAGGACAGGGAGGGAGGGAGCTGGGTACCAGCAAAGCCCCGGAGGGGATCCAGGCCCACAGTCAGTGAAGACAAAGGTATTGTATTATACAGAGTATATAATACAAAAAGTATATACAAAGATACTCATTTGAGGATGTTTTAGATGGATGCCTGCTCCATCTGTACCTAGGTGAGAACCTCCTGTAGCCAGGAGTTACAACTTGGGTAAAGAAAAGAGGGAGAGAGAGAGAGAGAGGGAAAGAGGGAGAAAGAGAGAGAGGACAGAAAGAAGGAGAAGACACAGGGGGAAAAAGGGAGAGAAGGGGAGAGAGGAGGAGGAGAGAAGCGAGAGAAAAAGGAAGGGAGAGAGGAGGAGGGGGAGAGAGAGAAAAGAAGAAATTGGAGGAGAGGGGATTAGAAGGGAAAAGCAACAATTAACACTGGCAGCCTGTGTTAACCACAACATGTACTTTCTGTGTTTGATCTGTTGACATCTGCTGTGAGAGTCTGTGCTCCTGGGATTTGTCAATTCCTAGAGACAGCCAACAACTCCTTCAGGAGTGCCTTTCAAATAACAAATCCATCCATCCAGAGCCCACACCCTAATTAAACTGCTTTTCCACCAGGCTCTTAACACTCAGGGCCACAATTCACCTGCCCCACTAGCCAGGCACATGTGGGAGCAGCTCCCATACCCAGAGCCTGCTGACATGATTCCAGTCTTACCCAGCCTTCCCTGTTCCATCCCAGGGAAACCACAAGAAAAATCCTGGAATTATTATAAATCCTTTCAGCCTCCTGATCACGAGTACTTCCGCCAAGCCCCCCTGCTTCATGGTGTGTTCTGTTTCTTGCTTTTAGGAAACGACAAGTAGAAATGTGCTCCTTAATGATACACTTTCCTCTCTGTAGGTCTGCCCATATACCTAATTAAAACCAATCCTGCACGCTGGCTCACACTATTGCCTTACACCTATAATCCTAGCTAGTCAGGAGGCTGAGATCTGAAGATCATAGTTCAAAGCCAGCCCAAGCAGATAAATCTGAGACACACTTTTCTCCAATTAATCACCAAAAAAGACAGAAGTGGAACAGTGACTGAAGTGATACAGCACCAGCCTTGAGTGAAAAGCTAAAAGGACAGCCACCAGCCCTGAGTTCAAGTTACAGTGCTGGCACACAAACAAACAAACAAATAGAAAAACAAATCCTGATTATCTTTAAGATAGCTCTACATGCAAATAAAATCAAGCAATCCCACAAGAAGCTAGACAGCCAGTCAAATCTCACTATTCATAGCAGATAACTAAAAAACCCCATTCTCTGCCTGAGATCCTCAGAATCACCAGAGATTAGTGATCAATCACTACCATGAGATATATAATCAAAGATACATATTTTTTTGGTGCCAGTCCTGGGGCTTGAACTCAGGGCCTGGGTGCCATCTCTGAGATATTTTTGTTCAAGGCTAGAACTGTTGAGCCACAGCTCCACTTCTGGTGTTTTAGTGGTTAATTGGAAATAAGAGTCTCATGCACTTTCCAGCCCGGGACAGCTTCGAACCTTAATCCTCAGATGAGCTAGCATTATAAGTGTGAGCTACCGGTGCCTGGCTAGACATATTTTTCCCCCCAAAAGATCCAAATAGCAACTACCGATGAAAAGAATGAAAAATGACTTCTCACAAAAGTAATATCCTCCCCTCCAGATTCAAGAGAATATGACAATTAGAAAAATGGAGAGGAATATGGGAATTAAAGCCATGACTGATGAAATAATTCCCCGATAAATGAGGGGAAGTTGGGCTGATAAGCACCACGGACAACAAATGGGACAGAAATGACACACACACAGCACAAATGACAAGAGCTGCCGCAGAGCTCAGCCACTAACAGAAGCTCCGCCAGGAGACAATGGGGAGGCTGAAAGGGAGAGAGAAATCTCCAAAGAAACACAAAGAGAATTCATACAGCAGAAAAGAAACTATTCAAGCATGAAGGCAAAGAAAGGCATTGTCAGGCACACAAGGCTTCAGAGTCTGTTTCCCACATAGATGACCTTGACAAGCTTCAGAAAGTAGAGAGTGAAAGCCAAGAAAGGAGAAATAAACTCTTAGATTAAATTGGAGATAGAAGGCATGGCTATGATCTAAGCCAAGGCTAGGGAAGGGAGATCCAAATGAGAGAGAGAGGGAGAGAGAGAGAGTTAGGGATCTCAAGAGAGAATAGGGATTCAGAGAAAGCGAAAGAAAGAGAGAGAAAAAATGTGCTGTAACATGGTATGGGTTTGATTAAGGATGTATTTTAAAACATTACTATTATTATTGTTTGCCAGTACTGTGGCTTGAATGCGGGGCCTGGACACTGTCTATTCGCTTTTTCTCTCAAAGTTAACACTCTATCACTTGAGCTGGTTAATTGGAGATAAGAGTCCCATGGACTTTCCTATCCAGGCTGGCTTCAAGCCTCAGTCTTCAGATCTCACAGCCTCTTAAGTACCTAGAATACAAGTGAAAGCCACAGGGACCCAGCTTTCTAGGCATATACATAATGAATACTATGAGCATCTGTTAGATTAGTGATACAATTCTGAAAGATTAAAAAAATAAAGCAGTCCCTACAAGATCTTCTTGTAGGTATTCAGATCAATTTCACTGAAGAAATTCTCCAGGGGAATGGGCTAAAAAAAAAAAAAAAAGGATGAGCTGTTGCCATTAGCAACAGCTCACCAGTGTCAGGCCCGTGGCTCTGTGGCTACTGTTGATCCAAACAGTATTCTGAAATCCTTGCTATTCTCACAGTGCGATTGTGATCAAAAATCCAAATCTCAATATTCACGATGGTAATTTTCCGATTCTTTCTTCCTTAGATAAGCTGGGTTGTTGTTGTTGTCGTTTTTATCAACAAATAACATATAAAGTGAACTTGGGTGACAAATTTGCACTAATACTTACTTTTCTCTGTTCAGAACATGAAGGCAGGTGCTCAGATTGGCTTGTAAAAAGAGGCCCTGTTGCAAAACACTGAATTTGAACACAGCTCTCCGTGGCTGGAAATGCAACCCCTCTGAGGCCCGTGCTGCAGGTTCTACCTGAAGAGCACAAACTATTCTCTAACCCTTGGCTTAGGAGTAGTTCTCTTCTAGGGGGAAAGAATTGTCATCATCAACCAGGCACAAAGATTTGGGAAGGATCATGAACACACGGAGTAGAGGGAAGGAGGAAAGTAACACCTGCAAGCCAGCCAGATTAACCAAATCAACCCTAGTACTCAATGGGGTGGCAGGTGGCAACAGCCAGACCTTCTTTGCATCAATGAAGTCCCTCTGAAACAGTGTCCAAAGCAACTCAGGGACTCAAGTGGCTACAATGATGAATGCAGTTCTGCACATGCCCAGTAGTTACCACTGTGCTGTAAGCTCTCCACGATGCCAGGTCTTGTAGCTGGCTGAGGACTGCTAACTGCGAAGCCAGGGATGGCTGCACTGGGATCCATTTCATTCTTCTCTCTGTTTTCCTGGGTATTTAAATTTTGTCTGTATTCATTTGCAAATGCCAGATCTATGTTTTTTTTTCTATCCCTAAACTACTGGAAGACACATATAGCTGCAGAGTTTTTGTTTTGTTTTGTTTTTGATGTCGGTATTGGGCCTTGAACTTAGAACTTGGGTGCTGTCCTTAAGCCTTTTGTTTTTCTTTTCTCAAGGCTAGTACTCTACCACTTAAGTCACAGCTCCACTTCTGGCTTTTTTTTTCAAGGATGGGGGTTTATTGGAGATAAGGGTCTCACAGACTTTCCTGCCCAGGCTGGTTTTGAACCACAATCTTCAGATTTCAGCCTCCTGAATAGCTAGGATTACAGGCATAATAAGCCACCAGCACCCAACCTTTTCTATTATTTTTTAAAATAGAAAATACTATTCTCTAAATTTCTAAGCTTGCTGGCACACATTTCTATACATAAGACCCTATGTGTTAAGTGCCTGTCTGTAGCTACAAACTCCTGTTGGAACTAATAGATTTTGTGTATGTCTCCCTTATTGTATTCTAAATTGCTTCCTGGGTGTTTAATTCTTTCTAAAACATCCTTTATCTGTCAACACGGTAGTTTTTTATTTAAAAGATTCCCCACCCCCGTTTTGTGCAAACATTGAGACTTGAATTCAGAATACCAGGCTAACACTTTTTTAGCTCACAGCTGGTGCTCTACCATTTGAGTCACACCTCCATCCTTGCTTTCTGGCTGGTTATTTTGGAGATGGGAGTCTAGCAAATTTTACTTCCCAGGCTTGTCTTTTTTTTTGGTGGGGGGATCCAGCTGTGGGGTCTGAACTCTGGGCCTGGGTGCTGTCCCTCAGCTCTTCAGCTCAAGGCTAGCGTGCTACCACTTGAGCCACAGCGCCACTTCTGGGTTTTTTTCTGCTTATGTGGTGCTGAGGAATTGAACCCAAGGCCTCATGCATGCAAGGCAAGCACTCTACCACTGAGCCACCTTCCCAGCCCCACCAGGCTTGTCTTAAACTACCATCCTCTAGAGTAGTTAGGATTGGAGACATGAGCTACCAGTCCCTGGGAGGTCACTTTATATTATTGTAATCTTTTCAGGGTAAACTAGTCTTTCTTTTTCCTTGAAAATGTCTTGTAAGGAATGGCTTCACCAGTGGCAAAATTCTAGGTTGACAATTTGTGTTCAGTATCTCTTTGGCTCTGGGCATCTTGCAGTTTTATTTGCACATTATTTCTTTGGTTCTTTTCTTATTTCACATTTTCCCTCAGAGTTGTGTCTCCTGAAATCTGAGGATTTATGTTTTTCATCGGTATTATTAAATTCTCAGCCATTATTTTTGAAACATGGCTTCTGTAGAGAAAACTGTTTCAATGCACACGCAGATCTAACTTCACTTCTGTCACCCTGTTTGTGGCCTAAGCTAACTTGCAGTCGCCTGAAGATTGCAAGGAATTGACAGACAGATAAATTCTGACTTGTCTGGGAGTGATTTAATTGGCAGGACGCTGACTTGCTGCCCTTGTAGACAAACAAGTTTTGTATCCATTTACACATCCCTTTGTGCCCTATAAATTTGTACTGGTTTGGCTTTTCCATTGAACTGACTAGAATACCTGCTTGATTCCTTATCATATAAGAATTTAATAAATTCTTAGTGGGAGGGGGGCTTGAACTCAGAGCCTCATGCTCTCTGTTAGCTTCATCACTCCAATGCTGGTTAATTGGACCTAAGAGTCTCACAGACTTGTTTGCCCAGGCTGATTTCAAATCACAGTTCTCAGATCTCAGCTTCCTGAGTAGCTAGGATTATAGATATAAGACACCAGTGCCCCACTGTAATAAATAATTTATCATGTATATGATTTTTCCACTTGTTTCTTTAAACGACCTTTTCCTTGAACACTTCTACATTCTTTCTCTTATTGCCTTCCACAATGCTTAGTAAATCAGGACAGGTAGGATCACCTGTCTTGCAGGTGGATAGGAAGCTACTGCCTTATCTGTCAATGGTACTTCCCCAGAAGGTGGTTCAGCCAGGCAAAGCATCTGGAATGGGATGTGGCACTTAGAGGCCCCACAGAAGTGTTAGATGCCATCGTGTTGTTGACTCTTTATTATTTCCTGTTTCCCATCTTGTTAGCCTTGCCTGACTCATTCAGGAAATTGCCTTTGCTTTTCCCTCTGTGTCTCACCTGACATCCTAGGCCTGCACAGAGGTTTGGATTTTGATGTCTCTATTTCACAATTCTATTTATTTTGATTTTTTCCCCTTTCTCTCAAAGATGTCTTGTAAACTATATTTGATCCTTTTCTCACTTTTTGAAATTTGATTTGGTTTGGTGATCTTCCTTTCACTCTGAGGGAGGTTGTTCAAAGTGAGTTACTTCTTAATTTTTTATGGTACTTGAGATTTAACCCAGGGCCTTCTGCATACCAAACAAACACTTCACCACTTAAGCTATGGCCCATCTCTGGCCTTCTTCTGATTTTTTAATGCTATTTATTCTATCAATTTTTACATTATGTTGTATCTTTTAATTCAACACACTGGGTTATGAATACAATGCATCTTGACCACTATAACCCCTTCCATAGTTCTCTTCTGTCCTTCCCAACTCCATTTGTTTTGTTTTTGCTTCAGCCTCCTAAATGCTGGAATTACAGGAATGAGCTACTGAGGCTGGCTGGAACACAAAAAAATTTAAGTCCTAAGAACAAGTAACTATCAGCCCAGAATTCTGTATCTAGTGAAAACACCCTTCAGGAAAAATGAAGAACTATCATAACATTTTCTGATATGCAAAAAAACTAACAAAATTTGCTGCCAGCAAAATTACTTGGGGAAAAATGTGCTAGGGATGCTCTTGAAAGGAATAAAAGATAACATTTCTACACTTGAATCGGTGGAAGATGTTGGTATTAGCAAGGCTGTAGTACGGTGCTAAGTGTCAAATCGAATACCTACAGCAAAGTTACAACAGATGAACAAAGAAGCAGACTCAAAAACACCATAAAAACCTTCCAGAAACAGGTTGCTCACACCTGTAATCCTAGCTACTCAGCAGGTTGAGATCTGAGCCTTGTGGTTCGAAGCTAGCCCAAACAGGAAAATTCCATGAGACTCATGCCCAATTAACCACAAAAAGCTAGAAATGAAGCTGTGGATCGTGTGGTAGAGTGCTAGCCTTGAGCACTAAAGCTCAGGGACAGTGCCTGGGTCCTGAGTTCGAGCCCCAGAACTGATACAAAAAAAAAACCTATCAAAACAAAAAAGGAATCCTAAATAATGTTAAACTATTCCCACAGGATGGCAAGGGAGAAAACTGACATTCTGCAAATATTATTCAAAAAAAACCAAGAATGACTGCATGAATATCAAATTAAGTAGACCTGCGAGCAAAGAAAATTATGAGGGACAGATGTAAATTTACATGGTGATAAAAGCTTAAGGCATGGAGAAGACACAGCAATCAAAGAGGCTTTTCTAGCAAGGAAGCTGCAGAACGCATACACCAAAAGCTGACAGGAATGAAAAAATAATAATAATACCAAGACAAATGCACAATTATATTCGAAGACTTCAACACCTTTCTCTTGGTAACTGATGTCAGGACAACTAAACTAGACAGGAAGCCACTAAGGATATAGGAGAATTTAACACACCATCAACCAATAGGATTTAATTGGCACTTAGAAAACTGGCCACTGATGCAGGAATAACATTTTTCCCCCAATTATCTCAGGAGTATAGACCAAAATACTCTCTCTCTCTCTCTCTTGATATATACATATATATATATGTATATGTATGTATGTATATTATATCTTGAGGCATAACAAACCTCATGAAATGTTTAAAAAGTGAAATCATACAACGTGTAATATAGGACAGGGTATTCAACTAACTATGAGTAGCAAGAAGACAAGAAGGAAACCTACAAATACTTAGAAACTACCAAGTTTAGGAATAATCTGTAAGTCAAAAAGAAGAAAAGGGCCAGCCACCGGTGGCTCATGCCTGTCATCCTAGCTACTCAGGAGGCTGAGATCTGAGGATCATGGTTCAAAGCCAGCCTGGGGACTGGGCACTGGTGGCTCATGCCTGTCATCCTAGCTACTCAGGAGGCTGAGATCTGAGGATCATGGTGCAAAGCCAGCCCGGGCAGGAAAGTCCGTGAAACTCTTATCCCCAATAAACCACCAGAAAACCGGAAGTGGCCTGTAGCTCAAGTGGTAGAGCACTCGCCTTGAGCTGAAGAGCTGGGGACAGTGCCCAGGTCCAGAGTTCAAGCCCCACGACCGACAAAAAAAACAAACAAAAAAACCCAAAAAACAAAGCCAGCCTGGACAGGAAAGTCCACGAGACTCTTTATCTCCAATAAACCACTACAAAACTGGAAGTAGTGCTGTCAAGCAGTAGAGCACTTGCCTTGAGCTGAAGAGCTAAGGAAGAGCACCCAGAGTTCAAGCCCCATGACCGACAAAAAAGAAAAAGAAAAAGGAAAAAAGGAACTACCTGCTGGATATCAGTGACTCACACCTATAATTCTAGGTAAACTGCAGGTTGAGATGAAAAGGGTCATGTTGGCTGTAAGCCAAACCTGGTTTCCTTTTTTCAACCTGGATCTGAAAGATCTGGCAAGTGCCTGGCATCCTGCTTATTGATGTGGGAGGCTGAGTCTGGGAGGATCTCAGTTCAGAGGGAAGCTAAGCTAGTGGCTGTACCTGTGACCCGCAGCAGGAAAGACAACCCTGCAATAAGCAGACCAAAGCTCATGTCAAATGCGGGAAGGAAGGGAGGCACCCTCCCCCCAATTCTAAACATATCCAGCAAAAAACAGGGCTGTGAGCCTGACTCAGTCTCACAAGCACCAGGCTCTTAGATCAAACCCTTAGCACTTCCTAAACAAAGAGCACAAAAAAGGCTAGAGGGATGGCTCAGCAGTAGAGCACCTGCCTAGAAGCATGAGGCTTTTGAGTTCAAGTCCTTGTACCTCTCCTGAGATTTTTAATATAATTTTATTGTTATTATTAAGTTGTATACAGAGAGGGTGAGTTTTCACAATTCAGGGGACACGTTCATTTCTCTCTGGGACAATGCAACTTCTTTCTCCTCAGTTGTATCCCCCACCATCCCTGCCCACAGCTGCATAGTTTGTTTTCCACATCATGTATAACTTGATATTATGGTTGCATTTGTTCATCTTTCTTCCCCGTGCCTTATTTTTGCCCTCCCGCTGCCAAAGAAGCCAAAAAAGAAAAAAAAAAGCAGATATCGAGAGCACTACTTCACCACCACCACAAAGACAACCCATATTAAACAAGATAAATATTATATAAACACTCACTGGAAATACTAGGCAAGAAGTAACATAAAAGGCATGTATTTCTGAAAGGAAATACACCATGTCAGATGACGTGATAGTTTATGTGGAAAATCCTCACTGAAGACAAAAATAAAAACTTCATACACCAACATCAGAAAATAAAATACCAACACTTAAACTCGTGTGCCTTTATACAAGCAATAAACATGTGGAAACTGAAACGCGATGTTTACTACCGCTCTGAAAAGGAAGGAAGCAATCTAACACAAATATGGCAAGATGGACAGAACTTATTGCTTCAAAGTAAAAAATGCTAGTAATCACGGGAGACTTAAAAGAGAGTGAGCTGCCTGTATCACGGAATGGAAGACCGCACAGTAAAGGTGTCAATTATCCCCAAATTGATATTGGCTTTTATAACCTTTCTATCAAAAGCCCAGAGGAGATTTATAGACTGGACAAAAGAACTGAAACAAACACAACTGTTAAAAATAAAAATAAAAACAATGACAACGGGCTACCAGTGGCTCATAGCTGTGATCCTAGCTACTCAGGAGGCTAAGATTTAAGGATCACAGTCCAAAGCCAGTCTGGGTAGGAAAGTCGATGACATATTTTTTTAAAATTCCAATTAGCCACCAAAAAAAAGCTGGAACTAGAGCTGTGGCTCAAGTGATAAAGAATTCCAGCATTGAGCAAGAAAGCTAATGGACAATGGCCATGCCTTGAGTTCAAGCCCCAGTAGTGGCATACACACACACAAACACACACACACACACACACACACACACACACAAAGTGGAGGGGGGCATTACTTTCAATGCTAAGCTTTACTACAGAGCTAAAACAAATGAAGTACAATAGTATAGGCACACACAGACAAAAAAAGCTAAAAATAGACCCACACTTTTTGCCAAAGACATGTAGCAATTCAGAGAAAAATACAGCCCTTTAATTAATGGACTTCAGACATTTGGAAATTTATAGAGAGAAAGAGAATCCTTGATTTACACCCCACATATTGCTCAATAAGTGACAATTATGGACTTATAATGAACAACAAATTCAAATATAAAATTTAAAACTATACAATTTTTTTTATTGTTAGTGGGGCTTGAACTCTGGGCCCAGATGCTCTCCCTCAGCTCTTCAGCTCCAGGAAAGCATTCTACCACTTGAGCCACAGCACCACTTCTGGTCTTCTGGTGGTTAATTGGAGATAAGAGTCTCATGAACTTTCCTGCCCGGGCTGGCTTTGAACCATGATCTTCAGATCTCAGCCTTCTGAGCAGCTAGGATTACAGGTGTGAGCCACCAGTGCCTGGCTAAACTACACAATTTTTAAAGATGGTGGAAATACTTGGGACTTAGATCAAGGTCTTTAGGCATGACATCAAAAACATAATCTGATGTACTAGAAGTGAACATGTGGCTAACACAGTAGAGTATGTGCCTGCTAAGCATGAAGCCCTGACTTCAAACTTAAGTACTGCCAATAGATGATAGCTATACAAATAGAGATAGATGATGGATAGATAAGGTGATCAATTGGTGATAAATGGTAGATAGCTAGAGATAGGGATGGATGGATAGATAGATAGATAGATAGATAGATGACAGATGTATTGGACTTTTATTAAAATCACATCAGAAAAAAAGTGATTTTACTCCATTAATATCCTCTTAAGGAAATGAAATAACAAGCTGCCAGAAGACCATAACTGCACACAACCCAAGACCTACATGTATAAAACATAATCTAACAAAGCTGAAAGCACAATCTCAGTGCTAAAAGCAAACAACAAACAAAGCCTATGACAATTCAAACAGCAAAGTGCATGAGAGTCCTGAGCAGATACTTCATTAAAGCAGAAACACAAACAGCAAACAAAAAACAAAAGACACTGGACATCATTAGCGGTTTGAGAAATGAGAAACTGTGGGCCATAGATAATCACCACACACCTATACCCTGTGGCTACAATGAAAAAAAAACAGTAGGAACTGGAGCAAATCCTGGTAAGGCTGCAGAGAAAGTTGTGTGTGTATGTGGGGGAAGAGAGCACAGTAATTTACACAAACACCCTGGAAAAGGGAATGCCATTTTCTCATAAAACCAAGAAGCTATTACTTATTCAACCTAGAAAATGCATTCTTATGACATGTAGCCAGAGAAATGAAAACTTGTGTTCACACACACACATACACACACATCTGTAAGAATGTTTGCAGTCAGGATATTTGTAATAGTATTCTAAGCGGCTCTTAATGGGCGAATGGATGATTTACTGCAGTAAATCCCTATCATAGACCACTACTTAGTTAGGCTCTAAAAGTAGCCAAAGAAGCTGGAGGTTGGGGGTTCACTCCTATAATCCTAGACACTCAGGAGGCTGAGATCTAAGGATTGCAGTTCAAAGCCAGCTGGGGCAGAAATGTCCATAAGACTCTTATCTGCAACAAACTACCATAAAACCCAAAATGGAGCTGTGGTGCAAAGTGGTAGAGCACTAGTCTTGAGCAAAAAGCGCAGGGACAGTGCCCAGGCCATGAGTTCAAACCCAATAACCAACCATAAACAAACAAGAATTAAAAATAAAAGTAGTCAACTGTGTCCCCATATTCAATATTCTGAAAAGGGCATAATTACACAAAGGAGACATTTATTAGTGTTTTCTTGGGCTAGAGTAACAAAGGGCACAGTTTTAAAGGGTAGTGTGCTAGCTTTATACAGGATGAAACAAATAATTAGGTCTTAAAATAGTAGTGGAGGCTGCATGGATCTACAAGGACCATGGCATTACACAGAATTATACACAGACGGCCAAGTGCATCTACATAAAACTGGCGGAATCTGAGATCTATGGACCATACCAATATTAGTTTTCTTGGTTTTGGTATCATACCAGAATTAATTAAAAAGTTACCACTGAATGCTAGACACTGGTGGCTCACACTTATCCTAGTTACTCAGGAGGCTGAGATCCAAGAATCAAGGTTCAAAGCCAGTGCAGGCAGGAAGGTTAGGGAGTCTCTTATCTCCATTAAAACTACCAAAAAAAAAAAAAAAGAAGTAGAGCTGTGGCTCAAATGGTAGGGTGCTAACTGTGAGCAAAAGAAACTCAGTGATAGTACCCAGGCCCTGAGTTCCAGCCCTAGAACAGCACAAAAAAAAATACCAGGAGGTATAAGAACATGTGCTTCCCTGTGCATATTTTTCAATTTCATATGATGTATAAAAATTTCAAGATAAAGTTATAAAATAGTATAAATATTAAGCTAGACATGGTACCACAGGCCTATAATCTCGGCTACCTGGGAAGTAAATGTACAAGGATCTCAGTGCAAAGTCAGCTTCAGGCAAAAACAAGAGATTTTATCTGAAAAAATAACCAAAACAAAAAGGGTTGGAGACCAAGCTCCACTGGTAGAGCGCTTGCCTAAGCAAGCACCGGACCTCGTCCGAGTTCAAATCGTAGTCCCAACAAGAATAAATTCATATTACACACTTGCCCATCATCCATGTGTTAGCTGTGTCTTCACTGCTGTGAACACCTGATAGAAGCCATGTTAAGGGAGGAAGGATTTATTTCACTCATACTTCCAGTCCATGGTTTCTTAACCCCATGTAGCACATTCAGGCAGGAAGAAACATACCTGAAAAGAGCCATTCACCCCATGATAGAGCAGGAAACAGAAAGAATGACAGAAAGCTGCCCAGGAGAAAGATACGATTCCCTGGGACCCTCCCTGAGTGACCTACTTCGCCCAGCTAGATAAATCTCCAGCAACTCCTAAAATAGCGCTAGCAGCTAGAGACCAAGAGTTGAGCCTGTGTGTGTGGGTGGATGGAGGAGATAGCTTATATTCAGACCATAACAATCCAACAATGGAGAGACAGAAAAAATATCTTAATGGGCTATAACATCATTATGAAAAGGACCAGGGAATAAATGCTCATGAAAATGTTTCTGGGGGTCAAAACAAAAAATCACTATGAAAGTTAGTTGATTCGTGAGTTTCAGAAATTCAGTCATTTGACTTGGCCACACACATGGCCACGGGGTCTTAGCTCTGTCTCTTGGCTTTTGTGCTCAAGGCGGGTGCTGTATCTACCACTGGAGTCACAGTTCTGCTTCTGGTATCCACAGCTCCATTTCTGCCTTCCACAGCTCCAATTCTTTTGGTTTGGTTTTTCGTGATTAATTGGAGATAAAGGGTTTCATGAACATTTCTGTTGGGCTGGCTTTGAATGATGATCCTCAGATCTCAGCCTCCTGAGAAACTGGAATGACAGGTGTGAGCTACTGGTACCCAGCCAAATCCTTATTTGGGTGGTGGGGAAGGGAATTATGAAAGGGGTGTCACTGATCGAGGTATTTCATACTCATAAATGGACATGCTGAATTGAAACCCCTATGTACAACTACAGAACAATAATACTAATATATAAAATGCAGTAACACTATGAAGTCATTTTTGCCCTGTCTTCACTCTGAAGCTAAGTAAGATTTCATAACAAGTGAGGTCCACAAATCCACAATACAGAGTATGATGATATCCATACCCTTCTGATGAGATCAGAAAGAATCACAACCTTCAAAGCCAGATGGCATCAGCTATGGGTCTCCAGCAAGCCATGAGTTGCCCAAACTGGTTCATACTGCTGGCCTTTCAAAAGACCATATAAAGTAGAGACTATCCATCTTCTGCTTCTTTAAGAACATTGCTCTGTCAGAGGCAGCACACATCTCCCCTACCAACTAAAAATGCATATGGAATCCTGTAATAATTCATTAGAGTCGTCTATTATGGATGCAACCATAGGCAAAATGAGAAGTATCCGCTAGTTAAGTGCTTGGAATAAGCACTCGGATGGTTTAAAAGTCAAGGTCTCTATCGTTTTTTAGCCAAAAGTCCTGTGGTGCAGACCCCATTCATCATTCAGTTGGTTTTCTCAGGACAGCAGGAGGGAGACAAGAATATAATTGAGGTTAGTCCTTGGGCTGAAATTCACAGCTTCCAGACACCAAATTCTTCCCAGTTTCCACCTAATTAAAGGAGTGCAGGCTAGTATTCATGCCCAGCAGGGCAGAATCTTTCAAAGTTTGATCCAAGGGGACCACTTGCAGGTGGCAGATTACGGGCACTTTATGGTCTGCACCTGCCCTCTCAGACCCTGTGAGAGGAGGCAGAGATGGAGGCCTACGTTGCTAAGAAGAGCTTGGGAAGTCCTTAATGATGTCAGCAGAGTCAGGGAGAACATTCGTCTCTCAAGTACCCACAAGGTTGACAAGGCTCCAAAAGTTGAATCTGAGAAACCCTTGAGCAGCCTGCAAGTAAATGATGAATGCCAAGCCAAGGGCCCTCTCTCCATCCTTGTACTTGGTGCAGAACCTAGCTCACCTGCTAGGCTCTCCCTGGCCTCCTTCCCCTGCATAAAACTGGGAAGTTGGGAGCCCAGCTGGGCATTGCAGTAGATGAGATCCTTTCTTCCCATTGCCCTCTGCAGAGATTCTCAGCTCATATGTGGTCTTTGCTTAAACCTTCTATTAGTTCAAGGTTTATTAGCCGACTCTTCAGCCAAAAGTAATACCATTGCCTCTTCTTTATAAAATTTAAAGCTCTTATTTTAATGGTATATGTTTGTATTTTATGGGGATTGAACCCAGGACATTGTACTTGCTAAGCAAGCACTGTGCCACTGTGCTACATCCCAGCCCCAAAACTCTTATGTTTGACTAGGGGTGGCTTTCACCATTAAGCCCAGAGATTGTATAAATACACATAGATATGATAAACGTGTGTGTGTGTGTGTGTGTGTGTGTGTGTGTGTGTGTGTGTGTAGATTTCTTTTTCTGATCCTGGTTCTTGAACTCTGGATCTGGGCTCTGTCCCTGAGCTTCTTTTGCTTAAGGCTAGAACTCTACCAATTGAACCACAGGACCACATCTCGCTTTTTCTGAGTAGTTTATTGCAGATAAGAATCTCACAGGGGCTGGGAAGGTGGCGCTTACCTTGCATGCCTGAGGCCCTGGGTTCGATTCCTCAGCACCACATAAGCAAAAAGAAAAAAAGCCAGAAGTGGCGCTGTGGCTCAAGTGATAGAGCGCTAGCCTTGAGCTGAAGAGCTGAGGACAGCGCCCAGGCCCAGAGTTCAGGCCCCATGACAGGACCCCCCCCCCAAAAAAAAGAATCTCACAGACTTTCCTGCCTGGGATGACGGGAAAGCTCCACAGCCTCTCGAGTATCTTGGATTAGAGGTGGGAGCTTCCAATGCCTAGCTATGTTTATAGATTATATAGATATTGATTGAGATGGATAGATAGGGATGATATATATGTATATATATATAGAGAGAGAGGCAGAGAGATGATATATCCATAGATATATATTAATATAGAGATAGGGAGATGATATATACTATAGATAGAGATGATAGAGATAAAAATGACAGATAGGGACAATAGAGGCCATAAAGGTGATAGAGATGATAGAGCTAGATACTTTAGCATTTTTGCAGGCATTTCTCAACCTAGTCAAGTTGACAATCAAGATTGGCCACCACATTACCTATCAATCATTTTCAGCCGGTGTAATAGAAAACTATCAACCAGGAAGATTGTACAACAAATCTTTCATCTCTTACAGTTCTGTTGATGGTAACTGCTCTCCCCCAAATACAACCCCAAAACAAAACAAAAACCAACGCCCTGGCAGATCCAGTGTCTGATTCTGCTTTTGGTTTGTAGATACCATCTTATCATGTTCTCACTTAGCCAAGACACGAGGAAGCAACAAGATTTTGTGTCTCTTCCTGTCAACAGTTCCACCTTCATGACCTAATCACTCATTCCACAGAGGTTCTGCCTATGGCAAACAGAGAGAGGCTCTGAAAAGTCTTCTTTCCACATGAATTGGACCTCAAACGTCTTCAGGGATCGGGGTGCAGTTCAGTGGTAGAACCTAGGTAGACCTAGCATGCCAGGTTTCTCCCAAAAAGCTCTCTGGCTTCTGGGAGGAATAGAAACCTTACACCCAAATGTCCTAAAGCTTCACAGTACCCCAGCATGCATGATTCAGGCCAGAGTCAGAGTAGATTCTCAGAGAAAACATCTGTCTAGGCTGATGTAAACTCCTTTGATTACATTCACCTCTGGCCACACACCCCCACAGCTTCACCTGCTCCCTTGAATTAAGAGCAGATGTGTTGTGGGTCTGCCACACGTGGTCCCTTCCAGGATTATCTGCCCCCAGATCTTCCCAAAGTCCATGGCCTGGCCTGATTTACTTGGTCCCCAGGCCTTAATCTGACAATTCTACCAAGACAGATTGCCTGACCTAAAGGAAGGAAGCCACATCAATTATAGTCTAAACCAAATCATGGATTGGTTACTTGCTTGCTTGCTTGGTTCATTGGTGACAAGGTCTTTCTATGATCCCCAGGCTGGCCTTCAATGCTTGGGCTCAAGTGAACCTGCTATCCCTACCTCCTAAACAGCTGAAATTACAAGTAAGTGCCACCACCAACAGTCAAAACCAAGTCACTCCTAAAACTAGAAATAAGAGCCCCAATGAACAGTTATTACAGGACCCCAGGCAAACACCTGGACTGATCCAACCCATGTTGCAAAACTCTCAGAGCCAGTCTCTTCCAAATCTAAGTTGTTATACCCCTGATACCTGTCTGTCCCCTTCTGCTCTGTACCATGTCTCTGTGACACTTACAAAGTGGCTGTCAAGGGCAGGGCAAAGTATGAGGTGTTGTTGTCCAACCTCGGTCCTGAGCAAACAAGCCATTTCCTCGCAAAAGCAATTTTCCTCACTTGTGTGCTTGGAGGAGTCAGACCAGATCACAATATCAAATCAGATGGCAGCACTCAGGGAAAAGTGATTACTTACTGCCTATAGATGCCTCTTAAAAGTGCAGGTTCTTACACTAAGCCCCCCACCCACCCCCGGCAAAAGTGTCTGAGCTAGATGAGTAGAATACCCTGCACCAGCCCAAGTGTATAATCAATGCTTCAGTTTCTCTGAAGTTTTGAGGCACACTATAGAGCATATTCCGCTTGAGTCTGTACTCTGTGTCACTGAAGTTTGAAGACAAGGAGAGGTATTCCCTTCTAATGCCTCATCCACAAATTGTATATGGCTTCCTCTCATGCAGATAGCTGATAAGCACAGATCCAGGATCCAGGCTAGGACCCAGGATCTCTGGAGAGCATCTTGGCCTTGCAAGTTGAAACAAAACATCCTTGTCCCTGCCCTTTCCGAGGGAATAGGACACTGAGGAGAGAAAGAATTTGCAAAAAGAAACCAATCAGAATGCTGTGGGACCCACCAATCAGAATGTCACCATTTGAAACAAGTATAATAGAGGCAACTAATCAGAGTGCAGCCCAGGGTATAAAGACCCACCGTCTTGGGGGAGGAAAGGTTGAGACAGAGATACGAGAGGGATTTCTGCCACAGGAACTCAAGGAGTAGTCTCATGTTGGTAGTCTTCTCAAAATGACGGTCAGATTTGTCTATCCTTATGAATCTCAACATGAAACGGGTTAGTCTACTGCGCTACCTGATATGGAACAACGTTCTTTCTTATGTATTCTACCGCTCAAGGTTCCAACATGGGCAGACAAATCATCTTTCTCATTTGTTCCAGTGAGCAAGTTTTATTCTGCACATGGAAAAGGAACACACTATGCTTTGCTTAAAGTGCATTCGGGAGAAAGTCCCCCAAAGATGACTAAAGCTCTCATCTTGCCAAATCTTGAGGTTTTACTCCTTTTACTAGCAGAATGCTTTTTTGAATGATTTTTTTCTTACCAAATATTCAAATTACTGTATGTCATTCCAAGCTTACTAAAATGAAAACATGCAGCCAGTCTTTAGAAAACCACATATGAAGACTATGCATGCTCAGAGCAAATACACACGGTCAACATTCAGCACACACAGCAGTTAACAACCAGTCAGGATGCTGTGGGACTCACCAATCAGAATGTCACCATTCCAAAGAATTATAATAGAGGCAACCAATTGGGGGGCATTTGTAAACATGACTTCTATGTATAGAGGTTGTATAACTACAGTCTTTCTCCAGCCCCCAAAGCAAACAAGTACTAAATTCTCAAACGAGGTCACAGGGCCCACAAAACTCCATCATCAAAAGCCCTGACCACTAAAGTACGACTGGCAACCTTATAGACACAGATGAATGATCACCTTGTATGTGAATGAATACACTAATAAACAAACAGACAAAAAAGAACTAAAGGAGGAAGCTATAGTGGCAGCAAACTGGCAGTGGGGCTGTAACATGGGCAGGCATTGTCAACTACAGGACTATAACCTTATCTGTTCTCTACCAGCTGCTGAGCCAGAAGGGCTGTGTGGGCTCTGCTACCTCAAGCAACAGCAAAACAACTCTATACCCCCAGGAGCTCCCGCAGCAGGTTCAGGGAAAGATGGAGCTGGCTGACTTTAATCTTACCGTGTGTTTCCCATACCCTCACTTTCGGGGAGCTCCTGACGATGGCCAAATTTCCCATTGAATTCCTGTCCCACATATTTATGACACCGACCCTTAAGATTCTGTTTGGCTCTGTGTTGAATGCCACAAGATCAATAAGCTCATCTCTGATCGTTGTGTTATTGGCACAGTGGGTTTTATAGCCCTCAGGCTGCAGGGGGAGGGAAAGGGGGCTGTAGGGAGTTGCTCTGTGGTCTGGCCTGATGCCACTTGTGTGAATGAAGCTAGCCTGGTGCTGTTCCCCACCCCACCCCCCTTCAGATGCAAAGACATCCCTGGGAACCTCCACCTCTGGCTGCATCTGGTCCTCTGCTGGAAATACCGCTCACATTCTTGCACATGTTGGGAGTTGTCACAATCTAAGTCCCCTGGAAGCAGTGTTCCCAGACTGGCAACAGCCAGCAAGGGATTCAGTCGAAGAAAAGGAAGGTGATGAACGAAAGTGAGCCACTAGGAGAATAATATCCAGAAGAGACAAGCTCACCTTTGAAGACTGAGGCAGGCAGAGTGGCCAAGAGTTCAGAAGTCAGAGCAGAGAGACAGACAGACAGACAGGCAGGCAGGCAGGCAGACAGACAGGCTGGCTTCAAACCTGGCTCCTCAGATCTCAGCCTCCTTAGTAGCTAGGATTACAGACATGTGTGGATGGCTGGGTTTACAGTGGGGGCCGATGACACAGATTCCTTTACCCTTTCTCCTTCTCTCATTTCTTCCCTCCTCCCACCCCCTTTTCATGTTACTTAGATATGAGAAAGAATAATGAAAGCAAAATGCACGCACTGCCATGGGTTTGGAGGAGTGAGTATACAAGCAAAGAAGAATGGAGAATAGTTTCTAGATCCATCATCTGATAGGAACTGGTTGATGGCAAGTTAAAAGGAGAATATAAATATGTGTGTGTGTGTGTGTGTGTCTGTGTGTGTATGTCTGTGCTGAACCTGGGGTTTGAACTCAGAGCCTAGGTGCTATTCCTGAGCTTCTTTTCACTCCAGGGTAGTGTTCTACCACTTGAGCCACAGTGCCTATTCTGGCTTTTTCTGAGTAGTTTATTGGAGATGAGAGTCTCCTGGGTTTTCCTGCCCTGGCTGGCCTTGAAGCACGATTCTCAGATCTCAGCTTCCTGAGTAGCTAGGATTACAGGCCTGAGCCACCAGCACCTAGTAAAATAAGTGTTTTGATCATCATACAAAACAAGAGAGAAATGAAAGGAAGAAGAAATGAGGAATCAAGAGAAAGAACCAGAGAAGCACTAGAGCCTCTCCCTTCCCCCTCACTGCCCAAAGCCAAGGTACCAAGACTTGGTCCTGATGCTCTGTCCTCTCTCTGATCTTCTCCCTGACCACTGGCTGTGGCCCCTACCCTAATTCCCTTTGTAACCCACAGATACCTTCTGACCCCAGAGCAGATCTAGGTAAACACGTTCCGGCCTCAAGATGATCAAAATATGACACATTTTCTTAAAGATAAAACCATGATACTTGCACAAACATAAAACGGACATGTATCTAAAGAGAGAACTCATCCATTAATAAGAGACTAGCATGGGCTCAAAACCAATCTAAGAAACATCTAGAAAGGCACACTTAGGCACAGCCAGGAAGGCTGATTTGATCTGTTTTCAGAGGAATGTTTCCACCAGACACCACCCAGGTGTTTCTTGATGGACTAGAATTATTTGCTCTGCTAGCACTTTTTCCTGAACTTACAGAGGTGAAAAATAGTTTTAAGACTCTCCATGGGCTGAGTCTACTACACAATGGTCACCATCAAGGGGTCACAGGCTTAGCAGAGCAGAGACACCCAGCTGCCTCTGTGGCCTCTTCTTTTTGCCTTTCCGAGTCTCTCACATGTATTCTTGTCAGTCCTCTGCCCTGGCTGCTTTTCCTGGCAAAAATACCCACTTCCTGATTCTACAGGAATTGCCACTGGGCCTCTCTCCTCACCTGGCATTGGCCCTCAGGGCCCTCAGCTGCCATCATCCCTCCCACCCCTCTGGAAGTACCTATTATAACCTTGCCCATGCTGTCTCCGTCTCTCTTTCTCCGGGTCAGGGTGTATGGTCTGCCTTGTTCACGGTTGTATCCTCGGATCTGATAACTGTGTATAACAACAGTGTGGGATCCCTTCCTTCAATATTGGTTGAACAAATGAAAACCAAATAGGACCAGCCGCGGAGAACTGCGGGTGAGGCTGAGCTGGACCGTTCTTCATTCCGGGGATGATTTTTTTTTTTTTGGAGATGCAAACATAGATTGTCTGGCTCCGCTCTCGTCTGACAAACAAGCTGCCGCTCCCCGTGCTTCCACCCATGTTATTTAGCAACAGCCTCCCCAAAGATTAGGTCGGATTGAATACCAGAGAACAGATACACTAGCAAGACAAGGCTAGCGCCGCCTTCTCTGAGATTAGCAGCAGGGAAACTGTCACTGTTACCTGGAAATTCCATGTCACATCCCCAAACAACCCCCATCAGTATTCAGCCCTCCTCTCAGACTCCCCAAGATCTCAGTTATTAGGACCACTGAACAGCAGCAGCACACCTGGTCTGGTCCTCAGATACCATGGTACTGTAGCTATCAACTATGACAAAGCCAATCTAAGTGGTCCTTAAGATGCCATTCCACACATACCTGGGGACACGTGTGGTACCTCAGGGAATAGATCACAGCCCATGGAGGAGGAATAGGTGGCCCCAACTAAGATGCAAGCCTGGCACAGCACTGGTGACTCACACCTGTCTACATCCTAGCTACTCAGGAGGCTGAGACCTGAGGATCATGATTTGAGCCCTAAAGTCCACAAGACTCTTCTTATCTCCAATTAATCAGCAAAAAGCCAGAAGTGAAGCTGTGGCTCAAGTGAAGTGCTAAGCTTGTGCAAAATAAAGCTCAGGAGCAGCACCCAGGCCCTGACTTCAAGCCCAGGACACACACACACACACACACACACACACACACCATCCATTAGTTTTCCTACCTGCCTGCATGTTTCTCCTCTGGCTGAGAACACTCCAGTGTGTATCAAGTCCAACCGCCCGTCTGGCACCCTGCTGAAAGTGAAGTTGGTTTGTCCAAGGTGCACAGGTGTGAAGGACTTGAACATGATGCAATGGCTTGGATCATCTAAGCTGTGGGAAAGCCATGTCAACAATGGTCCTTGCCCTAGCCAAGGCCCAAACACGAGCCTCCACTGAGGATCCTGGGTCCATGCGACAAGCAGGCCGGACAGAGCTTTTGGCGGTAATTCTCACCCTGTGGCCATGTGCTAGAGGGGAACTTCCCCACCCCCACTTCCTCCAGGAAATCCCACACACAAATCCCACAGGAAATGTGCCCTAGGGTTCTTGTTTGCTTTTCATTGGGCTTTATATTGGATTCCTTCCTCTCTTTCTCACTTCCCCTTCTTCTAATAGTGCTTCCCAGATCCACTACCCAAGTAATCTAACTACACTAAACCTAAGACCCTGGGGCGATGATTTGAAGTTCTGTTTCACTGGCACCTCACTAATGAGCGAGATTGAGAGCTCTTTCCGGGCTGGAGCCTGCAGAATTCTCCCCCACGTTGTCCGGCACACACTGTGTCATCTTCAGGTTCACAGGAAAGATAGCAACCTGCCAGTGTGCAAAGGTAGCCTAGCTTTTGCACAGTCTGCGAAAGGGGTGGTTCACACTCCATGTTGCTTCTCAACGGTGCTCATCCAAACCGATTTCTAGACCAGGGTGGTGACTGACTTCTATAATACTGGCTATTTGGGAGGCTGTGATCAGGAAGATCAAGAATCTCCAAGGCCAGTCTAGACACAAAGAGTTCATATTGTATTTCAACAGGAAAAAAGAAAGATGGATATAGTGGTTTGTATCTGCTATCCAAGCTACACTAAAAAGCTGAAATAGGGGGATCATGATCCAAGCGAGATCCTATCTCAACAACAACCTGAGCAAAGAGGACCGAAAGCTCTTTCAGACAATATAATACCTGCAGAGCCTTGAGTTCAAACCCACTACTACAAAAAAGAATATATTTATTATTATTATTATTACTACTACTACTACCATTACAGGACCAAGCATCCAAAAGCAAAGAAGCCCACAGAAGCTCGAGGTGGTCACCTGTTACTGCCAGGATTCAGATGTCTCTCCTGTCTTTTGACTCCAGCAAGGCTTTTAACTCCTTTGAAAGCAGGGGCAGCAATCAGGACACACCGTCCATAATTGCTACTCACTTTGAACAAAATGGTGTGCCGAAAAATCCTTGATCGGAAGCCTTCAAGTGAGGCAGAATTAAGTGATGGAGAAACTTCTGGGCTTGGCACTGGATAAAGCTTTTTGCTTTTTTTTTTTTTAATGAATGCCCATCCTCTCTTCAAAGCAGCCTGGCCAGCTGGCCAACAACACAAAACGGGTTCTCCATCCATCAAGGAAATACAGCAGCCTATTTCAGAAATGATGCAGAGATAGCTATTTTGCAATGCCCCAGCCTCTTCAAAAGCACAGAAAATGCATTCCATCTAAAAAAAAAAACCTCAAAAAATAAAACCATTAGTGTCTCACACGTGGGCACCAAGAGCAAACGGATGGCAGTGAGAAATAGGAGATGTGTTTGTGTGCCATCGCCAGAGACCATCAATGCCCCTAAGGAAAAAAAATGTGGCTCACGGCATTTTAACCCCTTTCCTTGAGGGGTTTGAGGGTATTAATATTAATGATATTAATGATCCACTAATGAACCTATGGGTTGCACTCAGTGTTCACATGGCCTACTTGGAAGCTGGCAGGAAATATTAAACTCACATCTCTTAAGATACCCACGTATACAGAATATCAGGTCAGGCTCTTAGTAAAGACAAGGTTTTACCTGCTATTTTAAGGGGTCATGCGGGGACGATTTCACAGTTGAATATTTTCTGAGTTGCCAATATGATTTCTTTCTCTGGCAGGTCCAAAGCTTGGTTTTTCCTTCTCCTAAGTCATTCCTGAATGCTCCCTCCCTCCCTCCTTCCATTCCTCCCTTTTCCCTTACCTTCTCCTCCTCTATGTCCCCTCTCCCTTCCCTTCTGCTATGTCATCTGTGCAAAAATATGTATTAAAGGGTCCTCTAGGTTCTCTGAGAGAGAGTTACTGAGAGAGGAAAAGAGGGGAGATCAATTTTCACCCAGTGGGGAACAACCCAAGGAAACACCCACCATGGGAAAGAAGTCAGGGCGTGCCAATGAATGGACTGACACTGCTGTGGGGCTGGGGAAGGGTGGGCAAGCATAGACACCGGGTGGGTATCTCCACCCGTATTTGGGGGCCTTGCAAGGTGAGGCATCATGAGTCCACATTTGCAACGGGCAACTGGCCTCCTCATCCCCTCACTCTGACCAACTTCAGAGTGCTGAATACTCCGTGTAGCCAGTATCTTCATCATGCTTGCCTGCTCTGGTCTTTTATTTTGCCCTACCATCACCACCACCACCATCATAGTCTGACTTCCTGAGGTAGCTGGTCTTCTCTGAGCCTGTCCTTCCCTGTGTGCTCTGAAGAAAGGCAGGGCTGACAGTCCCTCCCCTGGACCCTACACTGACCAATCAAATGAGAGGGAAAGCTATTCTGGGATTCCCAAGCTCAGTGCCTAAGCTGCCTGGCAGCACACCACCCCCCCACACACATACCTTGTTTCCTCTCAAAGCACCCCAAGTGTCCAGGCTGAGGACACCTGCACTGTGCAAAGGATAGAACATCTAAGTGGTTCCCTTCCTCAACTCTGGCTAAACTCCCAGACACAGTCAGCATCTCTGTCAGCCCTCCAGCCTTGGTGGCAAGCATCAGGGCCTGAGGGGTGTAGGGTTCACAGGGTGCAGAGAATTGGCCAAGTGGGACCCAGTCAGCCCACAGCATCATGAGGATAGCTTTATGCTAAGCCAGCTTACACAGTGTGCCTAATCTTGTTCATTCCAAACTGTGCTTCCTCGGGCAGGCAAGTCACACATGTAATAGTTCTATCAGGAAACAAATTCTATGTCCCACTATTCAAAAAGACTAAAGCAGAAACAAAGACAGGTTTCATGTCCCAAGAACCCAGAAAAACGAAAGGAGAAACAGGTTCGATGTCCCTCTACTCAGAAAAACTAAAGCAGCAACTAAGACAGCCTCACCAGGCTCCATAAAAGAGTCTGATGCACAAGGACACAGAGAGAAAAATCAACTGGAAGTATAGAGGAGCTATAAGGGGAACATTTCCTGGGTCACCACAATTGGACCAGGCACAGAGCGGGTGGCATTATTTCTTGGTGTCGTACATCAGGAAGAGACTGTTGTATCTTTGTTCCTTGAAAATTTAATTCTAAAAGAAAAAAATTAGTAACTCTCCATTAGCCAGGATGTTGGTATCATCAAACCTTTTACGTTTTGGAGTCAATCATCTTACACATACCTATACAACCCATTCCTTCTGGCCTCATTCCTGAGATTCTCCCATGATATCACATTTATTCTTGATCGAAGACAAAGGAGATAAACTGGGAATGAGGAAGAATAACTCTTCTTCTAAAATAGTGAAATTGTCATCTAGCTCAAAGTGGAAACCTGCATCATGACACCTTGAAACACAGCTGCCGTTCTCAACATTGCTATCTGCCAAGAACCATGCCAGGACTGTCCCACATAGCCACAGATCTGTCCTTCCCAACTCTGTGGAAGCTGGCACCTTCCACCCTTGGCAAAGGGGAAAGCTAAGACCTAAAGGCTGTAGAGACAATAGATATGATGGCAAAAGCTTATACTTAGAGTAACTGTATATCCAGGTTAGAAATTCTCCTTAACCACTTGCTTTTACACAGGCAACTTGGAGGCCCCTGTTGAGAAGCTCACAATTGCCTTCTCTCCATAGTCATAGGTTAACATTCTTACCTCCAGGACCTCAGAAGGAGGCTGTCTTTGGAGAGAGAGCCTCTAAAGGAATAATGAAATCAGGTGACCTCACCAGGCTGTGGTCACTTAGTCCAATCTGACTGGTGTCCTTGAAGAAGAGATTAAGATACAGAAATGCACTCAGAAAGGGTCATGTGGAAGTACAGCCAGAAGACCAAGAAACCCAGATCTCAGATTCTCTGGCCTCTAGATCTGTGAGCAAATAAATGTATGTCTGTAATGCTCTGTGGTACACCACCTCTGTTACAGCAACTCCAACAATCCAACCCAAACCTCCCAGGAAACATCAGATAAGATGCAGTCCACCCTAGTAATCTCCTAGGCTTCATTTATTCAAGCAAGGATCACTTACTCCGACCCTGAGCTTTTCTCAATGCTCAGCTTGTTTTATTTCAGAAACAAGTGACAGCAAAGGAGAAGAAGATATTTCTTCTACAGAAAAGACCCAGTCACTCCAAGGAAGGATGGCTCAAATGGCAAAGCGGGTGTAAGAAAGCGAATTGTCTCGACTTTGGGCAGTACAAAGTACACGATGGACATATTGGCAGACCCAAGGGTTCTTGGGATCTTAGACTGGCCCTCATGGGCAGTGGGATGTGCTCACATTTTTCTCTGAGTCAGAGAAGCTCAGGCTCCTGGCTCGCTCCTCCCAGACAGAAGTACAGACAGCAGCCATCTGTAGCAATTCCACATTCCTTTACATTAATCTGGTCATCACCATTCAGAATAGAGAAGAGTTTCTCTAGACTCCTTTACTTAACTATGTGGTTTGGCATAGACATTTCATTGCTTCTAGAAAAATACCCTGCCTAGATACTTGCTATTTGTGTGTGTGTGTGTGTGTGTGTGTGTGTGTGTGTGTGTGTATACCAACTGCCTTGACTAACTCATGAATCAATCTCTTATTTCTTGTCCTCAGGGGAAAAGACTATTCTAAACAACATGGGTGTCTATTGATATTACATGACCATGGAAAATTGTAAAGAATATGGTCAGCATGCTTCTTTGAGCAGTTAGTGTTCTTGAAACTCAGCCCTGGTTCCAAACAGAATTCTCCCAAAGCACAAATATAGAGCAACTCAAAGGAGATCCTAGGTCTAGATTGTGGAGTACAGCTGAGCACCCCTTGATTGAGCCCCTTCTGCTGTGGACTGTAGCATGTTGCATTCACAGCACCCAACAAAGCAGACAAAACCCTTATGTACCTCATATAGGGTCATTCCAGGCAATGTATAGAACTCAAGCTTGAATGCAAGCATGGAAAATACCAGCAGAGGGAGACAGAGCTGCTTCCCAAAAGCCTGGTCCCTTTGAAAGCCTTCCAGGGAACAATGGTTCCAAATTATAATAAGCCAGGTGCAGGTGGCTCATGCTCCTGAGGAGGCTGAGATCTGAAGATCACAATTCGAAGCCAACTTGGGCAGGAAACTCCATGAGATTTTCAATTCCAATTTCCAACAGTAAAATAGTAGAAGTAGAGTTGTGGCTCAAATGGTAGAAAACCATGGATGCCCTAAGTTTAAACCCAAGTACTGGAACCAAAAAAAGATAGATAGACAGACAGATAGATAGACAGACAGACAGACAGACAGACCGGATAGATGATATGGCCAGTGTTTGATACAATATTCATATATGATTGATACTTATATGCAAGCATAAAATCATTTGCCTTCTATGGATCCAATAGGCTTACCTGTTATACAGAAGAATATCTGGTTTCCAAATCTGGCCATCAGGGAAATGCACGTTCTTCACGCCTGGATATTCTGACATATTCCACTGCAAATAGTGATCTGTCCAAGACTGACACACAGAGACAACTGCCATTAGTAGCATTTTGCTTCCTGGCTTACTTCTGTATCTTGTAAGAGACTATTTTTAGGCTAGTTCAAAGTCAAAAAAGACTTCCAGACATTTATTTACATAACTGAACCGTTATCTATAAAATATAAGGAAAATGGGAATTAAATAATCCCTTTCGAAATGAGCATGAATAGCATAAAAATGACACTTAAAGCCTTTGCTGTCACCGTTAGCCACCTTTGGATGACAAGCACCAAAGCTAATGCTAAGCCTCTGTACACCTCTGGGTCCTCTCCTGCTGAAGTAATAGGTTTTTCCTTGCCAAATGAGTGACTGTGGTGCTTTCTAAATTTTCATTATGAGGAGATTTTGAACAAATAAAATTCACTTTATTCTAGGCTGTAGAAATGAATTCCATTTTTCTGTGAATTGCAAGAGAACCCTCAAGAAACTTCTAGAAGCCCAATTTGAGATGTGAGCTCAGAGGAGGCACCATGGCCTTGGCCATGAGAGGTAGAGTAGGGGAAAACGGAGAACAGCCCAGGACTCCAGAGATCTTCACAAGCCTGTGGCCTTAGAACCAAGTTTTACTTTAGTTTCTCGATGACCTTTGTCAAAGAAAGGACCGTTCACCAGTGTCAGTGGCTCACGCCTGTCATCCTAGCTACTCAGGAGGCTGAGATCTGAGGATCACAGTTCAAAGACCAGTGGGAGCAGGAAAGTCTATGAAACTCTTATCTCCAATTAACTACCAAAAAGCTAGAAGTGGAGCTGTGGCTCAAGTGTTGAGTGCTAGCCTGTGCAAAAACAAAACAAAAACTACAGGACAGCACTCAGTCCCTGAGTTCAAGTCCTAGTACTGGGAAAGAAAGAAAGAAAAGAGAGAGAGAGAGAAAGAGAGAGAGAGGAGGAGAAGGAAAAAGAAGGAAGAGAGGGAGGGAGGGAAGGGAAGGGGAAGGAAAGGAAAGGAAGGCAAGCAAGCAAGCCAAGCGCTGGTGGTTCATGCCTATAATCCTAGCTACTCAGGAGGCTGAGATCAGAGGATCGCAGTTCAAAGCCAGCATGGGCAGGAAAAGTCTGTGAGATTTTTATCCCCAATAAACCACCAGAAAACTGCAAATGGCACTGCTAATGGTAGGCACTCGTCTTGAGCTGAAGAGCTGAGGGACAGCACCCAGGCCCAGAGTTCAAGCCCCATGACCAATGAATGAAAGAGAGAAAGAAAGAAAGAGAGAGAGAGAAAGAAAGAAAGAAAGAAAGAACGAAAGAAAGAAAGAAAGAAAGGGAAGGAAGGAAGGGAGGGAGGGAGGGAGGGAAGGTGAAGGAAGGAAAGAAGGAAGGAAGGAAGGAAGGAAAGAACAAAGGAACGAAGGAAGCGATCAAGCTAGCAAGTAAGTGAGCGAGCCCAGGCCCTGAGTTCAAGCTCCAGTACTGGCCCACATATACAAAATAAGATTGGTTACCATAAAAGACATTGCATATTTGTGTCAGAAATCAACATCTAACCATTTATTTGAAAATTCTTCCGATCAACCATTTTGACCTGAAAGGAGGAAAGTGAGCCTCCTCCACCCTGACCCCAGACACTTCCTTCTCTTTGCCAGACATGGCGTCTGACTCACCTATGCCCACCCCGACGGTAGCAGCACCCTCGCAGCCCAGGCCTGCTAATGTTATGAGCGGCCACTTCCATGCGTTGGAGAGAATAAATGCAGAAAATTTTAAAAAAGGAAACAGTTCAGCAACAATTAGGGTTGTACAATCTAATCTTCTTGGATGCGAATGCTATTAGTGCCATAATTACAATGAGGAGGTTAAAAATAGACAATAAATAAAGGAAGGCTAGGACATCCAACGACAGAGAAAATGGTCAATATTCCGAAAGAATAGAAGGGAGATTTTTAAAAAATAGTTAATGCAAATCTCTGAATGGCTGCAATGTCTGTTCAGAAAGAGAAATGGTTCCTGTTATTCGTTATCATACATTAAATCAGATCATATCTGACAGGCCCTCTCTACTCCCAGAAAATCCATCACTGGCTGCTCCCTCTGAGGGGAGGCCAGAGGTAAGTGGAAAGATTGGCAACTCAGCTTCTGCAAGCTAGAAGAATCAAGGACAACTGGGCGAAGAAAAAAAAAAGATAAAATCAACACACTGTATGTCAAAGAGAATTCGATTTCTTCCCCCCCCCCCCCCCCGCCATTCTTCTTACTTCTCTGCCTTTCATTCTGAGTGGCATAGCCCAAAAAGAAAAAAAAAGACCTCAAAGTTTAAATACCCTGGAGAGGAGATTCTGTTGGTTCAGATTTTCCTAAGTGGAAATTAGCAGCAAGAAATGGAAGGGAAGAGAAAAGCCAGGGTGGGGAATTCTTCTCTGACTATCCCGCCTCCTGCCCTCATTTCTGCTTCCTGGAATCCGGCCCTGTTCAAATTCAAAATTGAGCTTCTTTGCTTCTTGCCTGTGTTTTCACTCGGGCAGGGTCAGGCCAGGCTGATCACCAGGCCAAAGGATGCAAGACCAAGAATTAATACATGCCTCTTTCTAAACAGCCCCAGGGGAGCATCTATGGCTCCCTTGGGGACACCTGTGAACCCCTGTGTCCACACTCTGGGCACCTAAGACACCAGGGTTGTCACTCTTGAAATGCTGGGCTCGGGCAGAGTACAGAGGCTCAGGTTTATTTGCTTTGTTCTAAACTCAAGCTTCTGGGAATGCCTGTAACCATAGCTACTCAGGGGGCTGAGACCTGGAGAATCACTGGTCAAGGCCAACCTAGGGAGAAAAGCTCATGAAACTCCATCTCCCAAATAACCAGCACGACACTGGTTTGGAAGCCTGACTCAAGTGGTAGAATACCAACCATAATCAGGAAAGCAAGGCAAGACAGGAGCCAGTGGTTCACACTTGCAATCATAGCTACTCAGGAGGCTGAGATCTGTGCATCACAGTTTGAAGCCAACCAATGGAGGCAGGAAAGTCCATGAGACTTTTCTCTCCGACCAATCACTAAAAGTCAGAAATGGAGTTGTGGCTTCAGTGGTAGAGCACTGGCCTTGGGCACAAATGTTCAGGAACAGCTCCTGGGTCCTCAGTTCAAGCTCAGGATCCCATAAACAGAACAAAAATAAAATAAAATAAAGAAGAGGAGAGGAGAGGAGGAAGGAAGGAAAGGAGGAAGGGAGGAAGGGAGGAAGGAAGGAAGGAAGGAAGGAAGGTAGGAAGGAAGGAAGGAAGAAAAGAAAGAAAGAAAGGAAGGAAGGAAGGAAGAAAGGAAGGAAAGGGAGGGAGGGAAAGGAAAAGAAAGGAAAGGAAGGCAGATTAGAGTGTGTGAGACCCCCGAGTTCAAGTCATAATACCAGCACACACATGTGCAATCACACACACACAATGCAGGAGTGGGGACAAGAATATTCCAGATCAATGCTATCATCCAGCTTCATAAAGAATTTGGCTTATTCAAACACCAGCTAAGGCTGGGACATGGAACAATCTTCCTGTTTAGAAGATTCTGGGCATTTCCTTGCCTCCCATTTTCCTAGAGCACCTGTGACACCCTGAGTCCACCCACAAGCTGGACCCTTGCTCTAGTTCTGGGGGCCCCATGCCCTTTCTGTGTTCACCTCTTTACTTTTTCTGACTTAATCTTCTTTAAATTGACCCATTATTATACATATGTATGAGTTTAGTGAGATAATTCAAGACATAATACAATGTGAAATAATCACACTAATTAGCCTTTCCATCTCCTTAAACGTTTATTATCTCTTAGTGGTTAACCTTTCTTTAAATGAGTTCATTACAAGGCCTTATTGTAAATGCGCAAAAGGGGGGTAAAGGTTTTAGATTTTCAGATACCTTCACATATCTACATAGCAGGTGCTCCCAAATGTGGACTGAGTAGGTCAATAAGTGTGTGTATGTGTGTGTGTGTGTGTATGTGTGTGTGTGTGTGTTGGTCCTAGGGCTTGAATTCAGGGACCAGGCAGGCCCTACCTCTGAGCTTTTTGCTCAAGGTTAGTGCTCTACCACTTGAGCCAAAGCTTCACTTCTGGCTTTTTGGTGGTTAACTGGAGATGAAGGTCACACAGACTTCCCTGTCAAGACTAACTTCAAACTGTAATCCTCAGATCTCAGCCTCCCAAGTAGCTAGGATGAGCTACTAGTTGTCTGGCTTTCCTTCATGTTTTATCTCTGGACAAAGACTCAAGAACCAAACTTGGGTCCAACCCCAATATCAATGTGTGAGAATGACTGCAAAAATTATGTGATGGACACTTGCAAAGTGCAGTTGGGTATGTTTGTTGCACATTCATGTGAGACAATGTCTCACTCAGTAGCCCAAGCTGCCCAAGCTCACCATCCTTCCTCCTTAGCCTTCTGAGTGCTGATATTACAGGTGGACACCACCACACCCAGGCAAGTGAGATGGGTTTATTTTTTTTCCAATTTTTTACTTTCAACAAAAATGAAGGGGAAACCAATCAAGTTGTCGGCCTGAGACACTTGAAAAAAACATCATTATTCCTAGCATATCATCTGGAAAAAATTCAAAGAACTGAATAACATTGCTTTAACAAAATCCCTCATTACTGACTCCACATGTTGCTGGGTCTATGAATAAAACTGTAGTAGAGCTGGTAGGTGACAATTTTATTGTTCTCTAATTTCTAGAAATAAAAAATAATCACCTGTGGGTATGTAAATTAACTGTGGTTGACACAAGCACGGATTTCCAATTAAAAAGTGTTTAATGATTTATGTACTAAGTTTATAATCTCTGTCACCTTGGTGAATTATGTTAGCCATAACAGCAATCTTCAATCAGCCCAGAAGAAAAAATATGTAAATCCTTCTAGCCTGAGGGAAAAATATGGTGTTTGGGTATTTTTTTTTTTGGCAGCCCTGGGGTTTGAACTCAGGACAAATGCTTTACCACTGTAGTCATACCTTCCACATGCTGTTTTGCTTTAGTTATTTTTCAAGGAAAGGTCTTATGATTTTGCCTGGATCCAGCCTTCAGACTGTGATCCAACATCATGTGTAGTTCATTGACTGAGACAGAGTTTCGCTAATGTGTTGGCCCATTTGGGCCTCAGCCCATGATCCTCCCAACCTCTTCCCCCCAAACAACCGAGATGACGGGCCTGAGCCACCGTGCTTGGTTTGAAAGAATTGTTCTTATTTAAATACTTAAAAAAAATTTTTTTTGTCAGTTGTGGGACTTGAACTCTGGGGCTGGGTGCTGTCCCTCAGCTCTTCAGCTCAAGGTGAGCACTCTACCACTTGAGCCACAGCACCACTTTCGTTTTCTGCGTGGTTTATTAGAGATAAGAGTCTCATGGACTTTACTGCCCAGGCTGGCTTTGAACCATGATCCTCAGATCTCAGCCTCCTGAGCAGCTAGGATGACAGGCGTGAGCCACCAGCGCCCGGCTATAAATAACATTTGAGGGGAGAAAAAAACCAAGATGGGGCACATGAATGAAAGATTGACAAGTATTAAATTATTTGCAACTGGACAGACAGGACAAATCCTAAAGGAGAACTGGATTACAGGTGCAGGTGCACAATGGCTGTAGTAGTGCACACTTATAATCCCAGCACACCAGAGTCTGAGGCAGGAAAATCATGTGTGAGGTCAGCCCGAGCTACATAGCAAGACCCTGTCTCAAAAAAAAAAAAAAAAGAAGAGTAAAATAAGCAAGAAAGAAAGGCAGGTACAAAGAGAAAAAGGCACTGTGTATAACACCTGATAACTAAAGAAAGATTTACTTTATATGGATCTTAAATGAATGACATGAACATAGAATTATTATGGTAATTAGATTCTACCTGAAATAAGAAAGGACAGTTTTGTGTTCGAATTCCCATCGTTTCCATTTGTTAAGTGTGGCATCCTTCCCAGTTAATTAAATTTAGAATAGAATCATGGAAGTAAAGTAAAAACAAAGCAAAACAAAAAATCCAAGCATACAGGCTGAGATGCCCTTACTGGGTAAGAAATGTTTCATATTTGGGTGATTTTTTTAATGGATGTTGAAATATTTGCATAGACTTTATTGGCTGAGCATCCCTAATGTAAAAAAAAAAAAAAAGATTCCCCAAATCTAAAATCTGGAATACTCCAAGAAATCGGAAATCTTTTGAGTGGCAGGCTGGCAATCAATATTCCTACGTGAGTATTGATTACGGATTTCGGAGCATTTCAGATGATGGATTTGGGGATTAGGGATGCCCAACCTCTATAGCCCTCCAAGCTTCTCACAGGAGTTGTCTGAGGAGCCAACAGCGAAGGCTTCCGGCTTAGGAATCCACATTCTGATTCTAACCCACCATGAGAAGGATCCGGAGCACCAGGCAACTGCCACTGGGTCCCAGGGAACAGCTACAGGACAGGTTGTGCTCACTGACATGCAGCCCTGCATGTTATGATTTGTCTTAACATGACATGGTTTTGGAATGTCCCCAACTCACACACACAGCAGTTAGGATATCCACTTGCACCAAGCCCTGATGTTTGTTTTCAACAACCTACAGGTCTTTGTGGATTCACTGTGGTAAGTCTGTGATGTCATGTCCCCAGTATTTATGATTGGAACATGTGGCATCACAGGGCTGATGGGCCAGCTCCTTGCCTTCTTGACCTTGAATCTCAGAAGCAAACATTGAGCGGACCAGAGGCAAGAACAAACCAGAAACACGAACAAACCAGAGGCAAGAACAGACCAGAGGCAGGGGGGCAGACGGGAGGCATTCTGTTTCACTTACCATTTGCAGCCAGATGTTGGTGGTTAAAACTTGGTTCTTCTCATCCTTCAAAGCAAAATAAATAAATAAATAAATACCAGTGGCATAAACGTGGTTTATGTGCTCTACAAAGGGAGGAATGATATGATTATTCATGTAGGAATCTGACTACTGGGATCATTGTTATGTGTGGAAATTGGAATGCTCCAAGAACTTCCAAATATATTCCAGCAGCGTTTCCCCAGGGTTGAACTTTTTCTATTTATTCCAAAGTACTACACATTTATTATCGAGCACTTACAAAGGACGGCAAAGAATAAAGAAGAAAATTAAAATCAAACAGCCCTAGCATCTAGAAATGATGTCTGCTCAGGACCTGGCTATTTTTCTTTTTCTTCCTCTTCCCCTCCTCCTCCTCCTCCTCCTCCTCCTCTTCTTCCTCCATTTCCTCCTTCTCCTCCTCCTTCTTTTTCTATAATTTATATACTTTTAAAAATTGAGTGCAATTCCAATTTTTTGCAGTTGAGTTTATGGCTAGAATTTATATCCTTCTCAACAAATATAAATATTATATGCTTCCCTTCCCCCCGAAAAAGAGGCATGGCATTCCTTTGGGACATGGCTGCCCATCATGTCCCAAAGGTATTTACTGAGGGGGTCATGGTTGTGTCTTGGCCCTGAGGGCTTAGGGCTGTTTTGTCTCTCATCTTCTATCAGGAAGCCTTGCCATGCATGGATGGTAACTCCTTATCCAGGTAACAGAAAGGCAGGCACTTTTCCAAAAGAGTCATTCACCCTTGGATCCTTCTGATTCTAGAACTCACTTTTCCGACATTTCCACAACACCTATCTGAATGTGGCCACTCTATCTATTATGGTGTCATGTCCGTGGACCATCCATGGAACTCAGGCATTGTGCAAACACAAGGCTTCTGCTAAAGTTTAGATCTTGAGTGTCTCCCAAAGACCCACGTGTTAAAGGCTTGGTGCCAAGCTAACACTATTGGCTGATGAGAGGTCTTTAGGTCATTGATAGTGAGGCCTTGACAGAGACAATGAAACTGCAGCTCCTTCCTTTCTTCTCCATTGCTTCTTAGCCATGAAGGAAAGCTGCTTCACTTCCCATGTTTCCACCATCACGTGCTGCCTACGATAAGTCCAAAGCAATGGACAGCAAGTTCAAAACTATGAGCCAAATGCACACCTTTCATTTGTCATAGTGCTAGAAGAGTTACCTAAAACACTACCTAAAGTAGACTCGAATCCAACTTTTCCTCCCAACTTAGATGCAACCAGCCTTGGGGGAGCCAAGCCTAGGACAGTCAATGGAAAACACACTGTGAGAAATTCATGCAATGATTCTACTGCTATTCCACTTGGCACCTCAATTCCACCTTCAACGACTCTATAAATTAGCCACTGATGCTGTCCAAGAAATGTACCTATGAAATGTCCTCATGAAGACCTGCCCAGAAGCTAAGCCCTTGAGTCACTACAGCAAGAACTCCATGGCCTGTCTCGCTAATGGGCAGAAAGCACACGGCATCTGCCCGGGTGTGGTCTGCAGGCAGGGATGCAAATGAGAATTAAATGCTACTCCTTGTGAAAATTTAAATGCATGGCAAACATATCAGGAGTTGGCAGGGATGCCCCCCTTTATCTAGCTGCCCACTCTAAAGAGGAAATGAGCAAGCTTGGGTTATTCCCACAGACAGGAGAGGGAACACGGGAGAATGTTCCAGAGGTCCTGAGCCAAGGGATATGTTCAAAAGCAAGTACGATTTAATTAGAGGAAGAAATATGTCTCCTTTTCCAAAATAAGACATATCAAGATGTTTTATTAAAGCAGGAAATAGTTTTCAAGCTAACATTTGTCTGTGCTCTGTACTGAGCAAAGGATCCTGATGGAGCCATCCATTTTCCCACCCAGGTACACTCTGGTTTTGCTTCAGTCTCTGACATTATGGAGAAGTGTTGCTAAATTCTTCAGGATGTCTCTCCGCTGCCACAACTTATTAAGAAGCCGTTGTTTTAATGGACTTAGAATTAGCGAGGGTTCCATTTAGGAGTCTTTGCTTTCTGTCTTTTTTTTTTTTTAAAGCTGCATTTGTGTCTTCTCTCTAGAGAAAGGCTTCTGTGGTTTGGGAGCTCAATTATTACCAATCTAATTAAAAGGCTTTCTTCTTTCCACCATCCCAATGAACAGAAAGCTCATTAGAACGACACTGGGTTTTTGCACCGGTATAGCAGCATGGGACCAACTCACGGTTTCAAACTGTAATCAACAAGCAGCAGCCAGACACCACCTGGCAGGGTAGGGATGCCAGAGAGAGCCTCTGTGGAGGCTCCCAGAGGAAGCCAGTGGAAGGATGCTGCCATGTTCCACCTGATTCTCCCTCCTCCCCTCCAGAGCCTGGAGCTCCCATTGGCCAAGCACTGTCACCTCTCACTTCCTATCCACCTGCTGCATGTAATGTATTCTTTCTCTCTCTCTCTCCCTCCCCCCTCTCTCTCTCTCACACACACACAATCAAATCTCTATCATACTGTAACCCCTGCAACTAGTTCTCATCCAACCTAGTTTTCATTCATTCAGTCAACATTTACTGAGCACTTCCAGTCTCTAGCCCTATGCTAGTCCCGTACGTACACAGAGAACGGAATACTGCTCTTGAGCTCTTCTTGGAACATGAGATGGGGTGGGGTAGGACAAAACCATATAATGGTGATGGGTCTCTAAGTAGAGAGACCAGGGTCACAGAGGAAAAAGCAAGACCCTTCAGGGAGGCTGATGGGGAGATGGACTTTATCCAGATTAACAAGGGCTGGTGTCTTTTTATTCTCTATGACCCTTTGTGCTTGTTTTTTGGTCGGCCCTGAGACTTGAAGTCAGGGCTTGGGCACTGTCCCTGAGCCCTTTTGCTCAAGGCTAGCTTTCTACCACTTTGAGCCACAGCACCAATTCTGGTTTTCTGGTGGTTCACTGGAGACAAAAGTCTTACAAACTTTCCTGCCCAGGCTGGCTTTGAACCATGATCCTAAGATCTCAGCCTCCTGAGTTGCTAGGATTACAGGTATGAGCCCCAGAGCCTGGCCTGTATGGTCTTTTCACAATACCTATGGGTCCCAGCCTTGAGCCTTTGCCCCTTGACCCTCAGTGACAGTCCTACTTGCCAAAGTCCCATCCAGGTGACATCTCCACACTGCTGTCGTCTGTGACCCCAGGTAAGGCCCAGCATCTACAGACTTGTCCCCTGGACAGTGAGTATTCCTGTCCAATTCTTAACTCTACCTCAAAGTTCACACAACAATAGTGAGCTTGAAAAGTGATGACAGTTAAGCCCACCACCTGCCCAGCACTCTCTCTGCATACTTCTTTCCCAGATGCAGCCTTTCCTGAATCCTCCCAGGCCAGGCTCCCCAAGGCCCTCTCCTGCTTCTTGTCAGTCTTCTGCATCAAGGACCAGCAGTCAGCTTCAACCCTACCCGCACTCCCTCAGCAGGGCTAGCGTACCCAGGCAAAAACATCTGAGAATGTTCCAGGGGATCTTGAGCCAGGGAGGATGTTCAAAAGGAACTACAATTTAGGTCAAGGAAGAAAATATATCTCCTCTCTCCAAAATAAGATATATCAAGATGGGGTGGGTTTTTTGTTGTTGCTTCCTTTTAAATGTACAGTTCTGATTTTTTTTTCCTTGTTGTTATAAAGATGACGTACAGAGGGGTTGCAATTTACTTAAGTCGGATCATGAGTACAATTCTTTTGGAACAGTGTCACCCCTTCCCTTGCCGTCTCCCCGTTTTTCCCTCCTGTCCCCACCCTGAAGTTGTATTGTTCATTTTCTACATAGTGTCCAGTGAGTACCACTGCTGCATTTGTTCACTCTTTGTCCCTCCATTTCTGTGTCCCCCCCCTTACCCTCCCAAAGACAGATAAATGAACAAACAAGATGATCCGAAAATAAAAGCAACAACAAAGAAAATAAAACCTCTTGTTTCCATTTCTTGGAGTTCAGTCGGATAAATATTATTTCATATGGTCAGAGGCACATAGGCATTGCGTCTTGGTGCTCTTCCCCTAAGAATATCCTTCTTTGGTCTCACTGTGTGTGACTGTCTAGAGTCCTGCATAATTTATCACGTCCTGTGTAGTTCAGATCTAGCTTCTGCATATGGGAGAAAACAGGCGCCTTTTGTCTCTCTGAGCTTCGCTTACCTCACGAGCAGGATCTTTTGAAGCAGGAAATAGTTGTAGAGCTAACACCGAAGCAACAGAGCCCCTGCGTTTGAGGGGCCTGCAGATGGAGAGTGGTCCACACTTGTCACTCTGGCCTCTCACACAAGATCATTTATTCAGGGCAGAGCAGAACTTGCAAGGGAGACCCACTTGGGTCACAGACCCACCTGGGGGGCCAGTTCCTCCCTCCGGAAAGTAGCTGCACAGAGGCTGAAGCCAGCCTCCTGAGCAGCCTCGAACCCATTAATAACACCAGAATCCGGAGGAAGAGGCCTCTGCACCCCTTCCCACACAAGCATGAGGCCATGCGGGCCAAACGCTGGGATTCTTCTTGGGGTGGGGGATGAAATTTCCCTCCTCGGCCCAATGGTTTCTGGGTAAATGACAGCATAAGCCCCTGAGAAGCAGCACCCAATGGGGTCTGGGGGCAGAGGTGGACAGGCAGTACGGACATGTAGCTTGGTCTGCTTGGCTCATATAGACAGTCTATAAACCCGGAGGCAAGATTGATTTCTCAACAGGTGCTGGATATCGGAGGGGGAGGGACAGGGGGAGGGGGGCGTGAAGGAATGATGGTGTCTGGTGAAGGCCTTCCTCATTCATATATGTCATCTTCTCCCTGTGTCTTCTCATATACCAGGGCAGAAGGGAATTAATACAGATCTACTGGTTTCTCTGTCTGTCTGTCTGTCTGTCTGTGTGTCTGTGTGTGCATACATGTTGGTTGGTGGTGAGGCTTGAACTCAGGGTTTGGTCACTGTCCCTGAGCTTTTTTTTTTTTTGCTCAGAGCTAGCACTCTACCACTTTGAGCCACAGCACCACTTCCGGTTTTCTGGTGGTTACCTGGAGATAAGCGTCTCATGAACTTTCCTGCCTGGGCTGGCTTTGAACCACCATCCTCGGACCTCAGCCTCAGCTAGGATGATAGGCCTGAGCCACCTGTGTCTGACTTGGTATCCGTCTCTTTTCTAAGGACATTAACCTCATGCATGTCCCAGTCCCTCCCCTAAGGACTTGCCTCCTGAACCCCATCTTCAAGGAGATGAGGATTTCATCGTATGAATGTAAGGGGTGCTGAAGTGTCCATTCACAGCTCTCTGAAACTGGTTTCAGCAGTTTGGGTTGACAGAGGAGCAGAAGCCATGCAGGCAGAAGCCCCTCAAGGCTCCAAGCAGCAGGTACTTGTTTCTGTGGCTTTTCATGGTCTCTCTCCTGAGAATCAGGAGTGATAAAAAGCTGCCGAGTGCTTCGTGGAGCTGGAGGGGCGAGGGGAGAGAGACCGTCCAATCGGTGGAAGGTCATGTGATGTTAGCATCTGTCACTGAGCCCACAGAGCTCTCCTGCAAGACACACGACTCCTGTCAGCCTCCAGGGGCTCCTGGAGAGACAAGGATCACACACAGCCCGTGATGGAGCTGGAAGGTCAAGCAGAATGCAGCACCCCAGTGTCAACTGGCCTCACTCCCTTCATTCCTTTTTTGAAAAAAATCTGGGCATGCAGGAGAGGAACAGGCTTTGATTTATGTCACCGTGGGCTTTTTTTTCTTTTTAAATCAATCTTTCTAAATAACTGGGCACCTGATTTAGAGTACAACTGTTTCTATGATGGGTAATACACTATCTTGCATTTCTACAGCAATTATTCTTTTGGAAGTTATGGGGACACCTTACTCAATGACATTGTACAGAGATCTCATTACCTTCCTCCCTCCCTCTCTCCCCCCCCTCCTTCGTTGATTCTGTCCTTCCTCTGCTGCATTTGGGTAGAAGCTGAGAAAATAAAACACAGAGCAATAGATCTAGCCATGTCTGAACCCTTGTTTGCAGAAACGACCTCTGGATGATATAAATCCATAGTTTTCAGCAAGGATGACTTATCTAATCTCATCCACCCTATTTTCATCCTACCATTAGAGGACAATAAACGGATGGTCTGTGATTTCCTCTGAGTCAGCACCCCATTAGAGCTGGCAAAGACGTGTATCCAGATTAAGAAACGAATTCATATGAACCAATCAGGAAAAGGTAGATAATCCACTGGAAAAAATGGGTGAGAAATGAACAAGCACTTTACCATAGAAGATATCATGAACATAATGCTGATTACTACCTCTAAAGCAGGTTATGTTTTTGTAGTATCTCTAACTTCCTCTGTCTCTTCCCCATCTCTTCTCTCTTCTTCATCTTATATGTCTTTCCTGTCTCTCTCTCTCTCTTCCTTTTCCCTTCCTCCCTCTGTTATCTCTCTTCTGCTCTCTTTTTCCTCTCCCTCTTCTCTGTCTTCTCTCTCTCCCTCTCACACACATACATATATATTTTGTAACCCATTTGAAACTTTTGATTATCTATGACCATACTTTTTTGTACTTCTTAATGAGCATTGTGGATGTCTTTCCAAATTTAATTTTATGATCAAGGTAATATAGGCTCACAGAAAGGCATTCAAACAGAACAAAGACATGTAAAATTAAATTTGGGAATGTATTCACAACTCAAAAGACTTAGAGAATTTCAATATCGCCTTTTTACATACAACGGTCACTGGTACTATGTGCCAATGGTCACTGGTACTATGTGCCAATGGTCCGGTGTTTTTATTCTTCCTGAAATCAGACTTAAAAATTGCCTAGAGATCAACATGTAATTTCCATAGTGGTCAGATGGATGGATGGTCGAATGAATGGATGGGTGGATGGATGGGTGAGTGGATGGATAAATACATGGATAAGTGGATGGATAAGTGGGTGGATGGACAGATGGACAGATGTAATCTGTTTTTTACCCAGCTATCCAGCTGGCTGGATAGCTGAGGATTTGGCCAAGGTGCTCTACTATTTCTCTACTAAGATTCTGGAAACCTCTTTTATAGCAGAATTCACAGATATATACTGACTTTCAATCTCCTGGGAAAGCTCTTCACACACACACACACACACACACACACACACACACACACACACACAGAGTGTCCATTTAGATCCTGCTGTGTAGACTCCATCCCCCATACCTAGCTCTCTCTTTCCAGGGAGCTAGAATGAAGTCAAGGGTGCACTGCCAACTCTTCCAACTGCAGCATGATTCCTTTTCCTTAAGAGAAATGCTTCCTGATCACCATCTCAGGCTCTCGATTGGAAGGAACTGAAATCCATGAGGTCACAAGAATGGAGCCTAACAGAGAAGAAGGCAGCCCTTGAGTGGGGATGTCACAAGTTGGACAACAGTGTTGACAGAAAGATTTGAGGAGAGAAAGCCATCAACCACACTAACAGCTGCCAGACATTGCTACTCTGTATACACAAAGCCTGCATGTGTCACCTTACTAAAAGCAAATGTGGAGTAGAGCCAGACACCCCCAGGAAGGTCTTACAAACAGAGGTGTGCCCAGCTGCTCAAGTGGACTAGATACCAGGCTATCCCAAGGAACCCTCCAGAGGGCTCTTCTATGAAAAGGCCATCAAAGATCTGACCTCCTAGAAGAAAGGTGTCCTGACAGAAAAGATCTGCAAATGAAGTAAGAAGCCAGGATGTATTTATCTGCTTCCTTACTATCTTAATTTAAATTTATTTTAATTGGTATCTAAAAACTTGCCTATCTTTGTGGGATGCCATAATCATTCCGTACATGTTTATATCTAAATATTTAACTTTTGTTTTTGGTGTCAGTCCTAAGGTATGAACTCTGGGCCTAGGCGCTGTCCCTGAGCTTTTCTGCTCAAGACTAGCACTCCAATGCTGAAGCCACAGCTCCACTTCCAGCTTTTTGGTAGTTCATTGGAAATAAGAGCTTCACAGACTTTCCTGCCTGAGCTGGCTTTGAACCATGAGCCCCAGATCTCAGCCTCCTGAGTAGCTACAATTACAAGCATGAACCCCTCCCATCTGGCTTCCAAACTTCTTGTTGCATTTTTAAATGTGCAGTGTACTTCACTAAGCTATTACATGATGTCACACCAGAACCTGCTCCAAAACTTCAGCCCTCTTCATATCCCTATAAACAAGACTGAGAAGCAGTAACTTTTCCTGCATTTTTCTTATCTGGTGATTCCAATATTTTAAAAAACACAGATTTATTGATTTAATAAAAAAGAAGAAAAAATATAAGTGAAGACCCTAGGAAAGGAATAATATAAAAATAATTTGTGCCTCTAGTAACACTGAAAATAAGAATTATGAAAATGTAAGCTGTGAACAAAATTAAAAAACTGAATAATAGTTACATGAATAAAGTATGATTATGAATAAGGAAGAAAAGTAATGAAGAGCCAGTTGCCAGTGGCTCACAGGTGTAATCCTAGCTACTCAGGAGGTTGAGTTCTGAAGATCAAGGTTTAAAGTCAGCCTGGGTAGGAAAGTCTCTGAGACTCTTATTGACAATTAACCAGCAAACAGCCAGAAGTGGAGTTGTGGTTAAAGTGGTAGAGCACCAGTCTTGAGTGAAAAAGCCAAGTGAGATGGAAAGGCCCTCAGTTCAAGCCCCAGTACTGGTACAAAAGTAATAAGTAAATACATATATACCTAAATAAACAACACAAAGTAGCAAACCTATTAACAAAGAAAGGCAGACTGACAGGCAAAACTAATATACAAAGTATCTGGAAAAAAATCCAAAGAAAGAAGAGCTTGCTTCTTTGGGAGTTCCTTATATAGTATAACTCAATAAAGACTAGGATCAAATTAAACGTGATTTCAGAAACAAGATAACAAAATAACACATTGAAATGAGAGAGAAGATGTTAGAGCTAAATAAATAAACTGCAAACCCAAATAACAGGAATACATGGTTAATAAATTAGAAACAGAAAATAACAAAATAGACACAGCTAAAAATTGAGTTACTGAAATGAAGGCAGAGCATGAGGTAATGACTCGGGCAGAGGGAACACATAAAGAGATGAAGTCAGCCTGTAGGCAGAGGCAGGATGTGATGTGAAGCCCCACAGCTGCAGCTCACCTGAGGAACAGGCCATGTGACACGGGAATCTGTGGGCCCAGGTGACACACAACCAGTTTCTGCATCTCACAGAATGGCAGACGCCAAAAACTGAAAGCTATTATGCTATAAACACCCACAAGTGCTGAAGTACAATGACTGTTTAAATGCCAATCTAGACTCACAAGAAAGCAAGGAAAAGCTTCACCAAAGAATTCAAAAGGACGTTAGCAAGAACATTATAAGCATATGGACCAAAGCTGGGGTATCCTATCTGTGACCTGGCATGCTCAGAGCGGGCCTTGTCCAATGCCTACCTGGAGCTCAGAGCAACCCTACACACACACACACACACACACACACACACACACACACACACACACAAAGTCCTTGGCCCCATCTACCCATGTGGTACTGCCATCTTGAAGAACCATTGGTAGAACAATAAGAGAAGTTGGTCCAAAAGTAAGCTATCATCCTGGGAAAATTTGGCCTTCCTCCTGATGGAGAATTCAAATACAAATGATCCATAAAGCACAGGAACTCTGAAAGCTATGGGAACTTCTGCAAGTGAAATGGCTCTCTACCTGGCACAATACCTGGAAGTTCAGCTATACAGGAGGCAGAGATCAGGAAAGTCTGAAGTTTGAAACCAGCCCAGGCAAAAAAAAAAAAAAATTAGCAAGACCTCATCTCAATCAATAAGCTAGGTAGGTAGTAGGCCAGCAACACTAGAGGGCCACTGAAAGGAGAATCTTGGACAGAAGCCAGCCTGGAGCAAAATCATGGTGCCTTACCTGAAAAATAACTAGAGCCATAAGTAGGGGTGTGGATGGGTGTGTGTGTGCGTGTGCACGCGTGTGTGCATGTGTAAGCAGGTGGTGCTGGGGTGAGGCTCACAGCATCGAGTACCTGCTTGGTGAATACAGGGTCCTGGGTTTAAACCTCAGTTCTATAAAACAAAAGCACACACACACACACACACACACACACACACACACACGCACAAGTTGTTCTAGACCTCTAAAACTTGGTGGCACCAACAACAAGCAACAATAAAGCAAACTGAACAAAAGAAAAGAACGAAAATGATCATTGCCAGAAACGATAATGATCATGTCTTCCTGATGCTAAATATAAAATATGCTAAGTGAAATATGAGTGGGAGATAGAAAAAAGGAACAACTCAGCAAGAAAAAAATCACCCAAAAAATCTCCAACAAGAGAAATACCAGAGAAACCTAAATGAGAATTCTTCCCTGTATCAGAGACAAAATAACCAAGTGAGCAGGAATAAATCCTACAAACGGAGACAGGGAAGATTCAAACATGATGAACATGATTAAATGTATTAACAATATCAAAAATACAAGAAAACTGCTGAGTGCCAGGAGCTGACACCTGTAATCCTAGCTACTCAGGAGGCTGAGATAAAAGCCAGCCAGGGAAGACAATTCCAGAGGCTCTTATCTTCAACTAACCAGCTAAAAGCTAAAAGTAGAAGGCTGTGGCTTAAATAGTAGAGGACCACCAAGGTCCTGAGGCCAGCCTCCAGTACCAGTACAAAAATACAAAACAAAAAGACAAGAAGGAGCTAGATGCACGATTCCATTGGTAGAGCACCTGCCAAGCAAGCCCTGGATTCAAACTCAGTACTAGTAAAACAAACAACAACAAAACAAACAAGAAAAACCCCAAGGATGGGAAAGGGTAACAGTAAAGATTACACACGTCGCACGCACATGTGTGCGCATGCACACACACACACACACACACACACACACACACACATATTTTCTAATGTAGAAAGTTTAAATAATGAAAGGGCTTTCCAGGATTAACCAAGTAATCCTCCATTTAAGGATATATAAGGTCCTCAAAAAAAAAAACGAAAAGATGAATCGAAAACTAATAAAACCGAATCATTTTTTTTCAATTCCAAGATGCAACAAGCTTAGAATGAATCACTTCCATACTTACAAGGGAAACACTGAGCAAACAGAGCAATCAATGACTCTTCTTGGACCCAACAGGGGTAGACATCGCACACAGGGAAATGTGAAGAGCAGGAAACACAGAAGTGAAGCCAAGATGTGCGTACTTGAGGCAGAGAGCTTTGGGAGCCATAAACTTGTAGCACCTGGCAACGGTGATGGATTTTTGTCTGCTGAGCAAAAGCAAGAAGCCCAAGGGCCAGAGTCTCTTGGAAGCTCCCAAGATTTTATGGCTTTTATCTCCAGGAGCTGTGATGAACAGATTTCTTTTAGTAAACACACAGGATTGCTCTGGGGCTTTGCTAAAAGCAAAGAAGGCATTAGCAAAAACAGATCTCCCCAGAAACTTCTCATAAGAAAGCCACTGTCCAGCTTTTTCCAGATCGTTAGCATACTCCACTCCAGCACTCTGTGGCCTTCTGGGTCACTTCAGGAAGAGAAGAGCTGCATACCTCTTTATGCTCATGAAGGACACAGGCCCAGTAACAGACAAAGGTTTAGCCACCAATTATAGGCCATCCCTCCACTTACCACTAGCCCAAAGCTCCAGCCTTCCTCGCTGAAGAAGTGGGCTTTGATGGCTCAGGTCAAGAAGGGAAACAAAGGCAGGCACTAGAAGCATATGAAACCTCTGGCATTCAATAAAGCCAACTATGGCCAAACCCATATAAATGGTCACATCAAAGGTGTGTTTGCCTCAATTCTTATTATCTTATAAGGGACATTTCTGGTCATGACAGAAGAAATGACTAGAAACTTAAAGCCAGTCAACAGCACTTGGAACAAATATTGAAACGATCAGATGAGAGAAAGTATGTTCAGGGGCTAAAGGAAAAAATGAACATACAAAAAGCAGATGTGATGTCAGTGTGAGAGAAAGGGGAACTGTGAGGTAGATAACAGGGAGAAAACATGGTGGACACCACACTAGATAGGTAACATCTGTCTCTTTGTGGCATTTCTTGTTCCCATAGTGCTTTGGGCTCCTGTTCAAACGTGTTTTCTTCCCATAATGCCCTGGGTGCCCACTCAACCAATAAAAAGAGTCAAGGTGGTGCATGCAAAGCCCAGGAGAGGACCCATACTATATAAACCTCCCTTGGAGAGGGTGCCACTGGATTCCTCTTTACCGCCATCTCCTGATGGAGAGTTTCTGCTCCTTTCTTTTTTTTTTTTCTTTTTCATGCATTTTAAAACTGTTATTAGAAAGGTGACGTACAGAAGGGTTATAGATACGTAAGTCAGGTAAAGAGTGCACTTCTTTTTTTGGACAAGGTCACATCCCTGCCCTCGCTCTCTCCCAGTTTTCCTCCCCAACCCCCACCCACAAGTTGTAGAGTTCATTTTCCACATAACATCCAGTGAGTACCGCTGCTGCATTTGTTCACCTTTATCTAGTCACTTTTAAATCAACTTACTCTGTTTACCTTAAACACTTTCCTGCCTTTTAATTCTTTAATGAGGTGGAAAGAATGAACCTGCCACTACAAGATATCATCATCTACAGAACGATGGAAAACAGGCAAGGATCACTGGGAAGTGAGATGTCAAAACTCTGCCACAGGAATAAAGAACACCTGCATGTAATGTGCTGAATGCCAACATTTCCTTTAAACATTTTTAAAAAGAAAAATAAAGCTTTTCATGGGCTCGTGAGTACATGGGTCACAACTATGAGAAAAAAATCAGTAAGCTTGATGATTTGTCACTGAAAGCATCAGAAGTGGCTGTAATACCAGCACACAAGAGGTAGAGGTAGGAAGATCATTGAATTTTGACCAGTCTGAATTACATAGTAAGACTTTGGTGTGTGTGGGGGGGGGAAGAACTTCAGAAACTGAAATACAAAGGACAGAAGAGTAGAAAAAGAAAAATGAAAAAAGAATAGCTTTGTTGGCTGCTAGTGTTCACATCTGTAATCCTAGCTACTTAGGAGGCTGAGATCTGACCATCACAACTCTAAGCCAGCCCATGTAAGAAAATCTGTGAAACTCTTAGCTCCAATTAACCACCAGAAAACCAGAAGTGATGCTGGGGCTAAAAGTGGTAGAGAACCAGCCTTGAGAAAAAAAGTTCAGGGACAGTGTCCAGGCCCTATAACTGACATAACAACAATAACAACATAACCTGAATAGTTTTATCCAAGAACAGCAGTATAATTCCAAAAGGTATACATTAACATATTAATCTATGTGTACTTGGATCCACAGAAGAAAAAAGATCCCAATATTTGAGTGGCTGAGAACTTGTCAAATTTATTTGACAAATACAAATCATAGATGCCTGAAGTATGAACACCCAGCAGAGTAACCATCAAACAACTTAAACCTGGACCTTACTCTGGCCTCAGAAATCAAATCACAATGGATCATAAGCTTACAGGGAACATGTGAAATGAGAGAAAAGTAGAAGAAAGTACAGACTTGAATATATCTGAGGTACAGATTTCAGTGTTGGGTTTTCTGAACATAGCACCAGAGGCATGATAATGCAGGCAAAGGAAAAACACTAGTACATTGGATTTATGAAAGTTAAACAAATGTTCTGTGAAAGACACGGTTACCAGAATGAAAAGATAAATTACAGACAGGGGGGAAAATCTTGCAAAAATCACATCTCTGATTTAAAAAAAAAAAAAGAAGAAGAATGTGCATCTAAAATACAGAGGGGAGAAGAAATCAACAATAAAAATACAACTTCCACAGAAGGAAAAGACAAGAACCTCACAAAGGAAGTGTCCAGATGGCCAATAAGCTGATGAAAAGCTGTCCCTCCCCATGTCATTGGGGAAATGCAAATAAACACAGAGCTACCACTGCACATCCTTCTGAGGGCTACAGTGAACTGTGAAAGGTGTGGGGGGAGGGGGAGTGCAGAATGTCAGGGACACTCACATACCTTAGGTGGAAATGAGAAATGCTGCAGGCACTTTGGAAGAGAGCTCATTCCTAATCCTAGCTACTTACAAAAGCTCAGATCTGAGGATCATGATTCAAAGCCAGCCTGGGCAGGCAGCCTCTTTTTTTTTTTTTTTGATCAGTTATGGGGCTCGAATTCAGGGCCCGGATGCTGTCCCTGGGCTCTTCGAATTCAGGGCCAGGATGCTGTCCCTGGGCAAAATCTTTTGCTCAAGGCTAGAGCTCTGCCACTTTGAGCCATAGCCCCACTTCCAGTTTTGCAGTGGATAACTGAAGGTAAGCATCTCATGGACTTTCCTGAATGGATTGCCTTTGCAACATGATCTTCAGAGCTGAGCTTCCTGAGTAGCTAGGATTACAGGCGTGAGCCACCAGTGCCCAGCTCACAAGACTCTTATCTCGAATTAACCACCCCAAAAAGCCAGAAATAGAGGTGTGGCTTCAGTGGTTGAATACCAGCTTTGAGCAGAAAAAGCTAAAGGACAGCTCTCAGGCCCTCAATTCAAGCCCCAGGACCAGTACCAAAAAGAACAGTAGAAAAACTGATTCTGCTTAACTCAGAACAGTTTAAGAGAAAATGGATTATCCCAGTTACACTGTGTATCCTCTATATAATTTTTTTTATGTCTCATCAAATTTAAGATGCCACTCGACTTTAAAAAACCTCTTATTTTGTAAGGTAAAATGTGAAAAATTTTTAAACGTGAGACAGAAAGAAAGAAAGAAGGAAAGAAAGAGAAAAGACAATACCTGATAATTTGGCAATTTCTTTCCAAGTCGCATTCTCATATTTGAAAAACACAAGATAGGATTAAAATGCTAAATGGGGGGTATTTCTACTAGAATCAACATTGATGTTTTCAAAACTGACCTGAAAGGCAGAGAAATGTCTATGTTTTCTGACAGCTCAAAATGCATGTACACAGAGAAGGCTCAGCACAATAGCCTAGAAGAGCATATTGTTAAATTTGAAGAATTGGAGAAAAAGTGGCTTCCATTTTGGTGACATCAGAGCATCAAGTGTAACTCAGGAAAAAAAAGCCAACTATCAGCATCTGTAGCTTCTCTGTCTTATATACTCCTTAATCAAGAATGACGTGAGGTACAAAATGGAAACCTTCTTGCAATTAGCACAGCACAAATTAGTTCACCAGAACAGAAATGGAAAGGCAGGTATTAAGACACAATGACATAGGATGGAGAGCTGGACCACACTGCAGCTCAGGGTAGACTGTACGCTTAGCTTATTCTTGACCTTGAATTCCAGCTCCCCAGCACCCTCCCTGAAGAAAATCATTGTTAGTGTACCCCCTCAGGGAAGTCAAAGAGCTGCCAATGGCTGAGAACAGAATGGGCATGGGTCACTGTGGGTGCTAGCTTTGCCATCGTGACTACCATATTCAGAAGCATAAGCATGAATCGTCAGTATGGCTGAAGTCAAATAAGTAACCTAAGGAGATTCCTCAGCCACTGTCACTATAGCCCAGTTCCACAGTGCCCGGTATGGTGGTTCATGGTTATTAAAGACTTGTCAGGTGCCCTAGAACAGAAGAATGGATCAAGAAAATGTGATTTGTGTGTGTGTAATTTATTACATATTTAAATAAATATGTAATAAATTTTTATATATTTATATAGCTATAGATGTGTATAGAGAGAAAGTTGGTTGGTTTTTATTTGTTTTTTTTGTTTTATTATTTTTTGTTGGGTCTAAGGCTTGAACTCAGGCCCTGAGCACTGTCCCTGAGCTCCTGTTGCTCAAGGCTAGCACTGTACCATTTGAGCCATAATGCCACTACTGGCTTTTTCTGTGATTTTATTAGAGATAAGAGTCTCACAGACTTTCCTGCCCAGGCTGGCTTTAACCATGATCCTCAGATCTCAGCTTCCTGAGTAGCTAGGATGACAGGTGTGAGCCACTGGCACCTGGCTGAAAGTTGGGTTTGATTGGTTTGTTTTTGCCTGTCCTGGGGCTTGAATTCAGTGCTTGGACACTGTCCCTGGGATTTTTTCCCCCCTTAAGCTATGGCTTAAGCCACAGCTCCACTTCCAGCTTTTTGGTGAGTAATTGAAGATAAGAATCTCAAATCTCACAGCCTTTTCTACTTAGGTTGGCTTCAAAGCTCAATCTTCAGATCTCAGCCTCCCGAGTGGCTAGGATTACAGGCCTGGGCCACTGGCGCACAGCCTTAGTTCATATGTCTATCAGAAGGAAGATTCTAAGTTCTGAAAAATATAATTAAACTTACAGTTCCCAAATGTATTTATAAATCCTTTTTGTTTCTCATTGAAATCTATAAATAATGAGTTATCTCCAGATCTCTAGGCTCCAATCCTTCTCTTACAGTCTTGCAGAAAACTAATAAATTACTCGTGTCCAAAAATATCTTGGCAGTTTATTCTAAGTAATCACTGTACAGTTTTGACACTAAGAAATAAACCCTACACCTAAATCCCATTTTTCTTCTAAGACAGAACATATTTGGATTCAGCGTATATTTAAATACTCTCTTTTACCCCGAACAATGAGAAGCTAAATGAACCAAATTCACACAATTCACAGCTTTCTTTTCTTTTGAGATGTACCATGATCTGTCATGCCATAAAGCCTACTATCCCAATTACCAAAAAAAAAAAAAAACAACAACTGTTCCTATCACAAAAATCGAGGGCAGAATTACTTTGCTACTTTTTTGTAACAGGGGATAAAATAGTCTGCATAAATTTCCAAAGTAATAACTTCCTTCCTAAATGACCGCTTGCTAAGTAGAAACCACTTGATCTGTCAGGGATTTTTTTTTAGTATAAACCCTGAAACTCTGAAGTGTTTAGGAAGAAGGAAGTCAGCATAGGCCAGTCTATGCCACAATCACCACTGAATTTCTATTCCACAGCCTCTACTTCTTTACCTCATTCCATCACTCAGGGACCAAAATAAATGGCATCTATTTCTGTATTTATTATAACCTAGGCCAACAATCTATTACTTTTCAATTTGACCCAAGCAATGCATTTGCTGGAACTCGATTCCATAGTCAGGTTGTTAGAGAGAATCAGGTTATGCAATAAAAAGACGTTCCCAGGAGAGAGGGGGGACAATACAGTTCTCTGGTATTTTATCAAGAGCTCTCACTACAGTGCCACTGAGAAATTCTTCTGTATCCTTTTTCACCCCACAAGACCCCCATCCCAGCCCCCTCTTACCCTCCCTCATGCGGCAGCACCCCCTAGTCTCTCAGGAGGAACTTCCCAAGCCTCATGTCAGTTTTTCCTTTGGGGTATGTATCAGTGCCTGGGAACCTGATAATTGGATTCTCCATTCCAGAGCAGAAGCAACAAGGACAGAAGGGAAAACAGCCATCTTTTCTGCTCTTGAACACTCAACCCGACAGAAACAAGAATGCAAATGGAGTCCAAGAAATTCACAAAGTAGTTTCAGCATTTCCAAGGACATGGGATCTATGGCTGCCTTGAGATTGGGGGAGAGGGGATTAAGTAAGTCTTTCTAGACCCTTCTTGAAGGAACAGATTGTCATTCACTGCGCTCATGTTCTTTCCTTTCACTGGATTAATTCTAGCATCAATTTTACAAATAAGAGACAAATGGGCAAGGGAACTAAAGAGAGACTTCTCAGAAGAAGAGATAACAAATGGCAAAGAAACACATGAGGAAATGGTCACCATCCCTGGTTGTAAAGGAAATTCAAATAAAGACAACCCTGAGATACCAACTTACCCCAGTCAGAATGGCCCACATCCACAAGTCAGCCAACGACAAATGCTGGAGGGGATGTGGAGAAAGAGGAACCCTATTATACCGCTGGTGGGAATGTACACTTATACAACCACTTTGGAAAGCACTCTGGAGGGTCCTCAGAAAGCTAAATATTGACCTCCCTTATGACCCAGTCATACCACTCCTAGGCATCTACCCTGAACAACAGGAACCAGTATACAAGGACACATGCATCTCCATGTTTATTGCAACACTGTTCACAATAGCCAGGATATGGAAACAACCCAGATGTCCCACCACAGATGAATGGATCCAAAAATTGTATCTATACACAATGGAATATTATGCAGCCATTAGAAAGGACAAAATAATGGTATTTGCAGGGAAATGGATGGAGCTAAAAGAAATCATGTTGAGCGAGGTAAGCCAAGAGCAAAGAGACAAATGGCACATGGTCTCCCTGATAAGTGGATGTTAAATGCAAAACGTAAGGTGATATGACAAAATTAACAAGGCTTAAGAAACAAAGGACTTCCACTCATCTGGTCGAATCACTACTAAGTAACCCCATGCTGCTGATCACATATATGGTATATATGTGCACACTGGAGGGAAACCAGGAGGACAACACAGAACTAGAGGGAATCAGGGAAAAACATACAACAGCGGGACCCATCAGCTGCACTGGACATTGACCAAAATGAAGTAAGCAACTCAGTGGCAGCGATGGGAGGGAGGGAACAAGTGGGAAAGAGGGAACAGATGATGCTATGCAAAACAAAAGAAATGTACACATCACCCAATGTGGAAGAAATAACTGTATCGCAAAGCTCATAGAACTCATAAATGTTATAGACCATGATATAATTTGCCCCATGAAAGTTAGAATGTGTTTGTGACTTTAACTAAGCATCACTATCACACAATACTGTGAAATTTGGGAAATTATGTAATCACTTAATCACAATAAAAATTTGAAAAAAAAACAACTAATGGACACAGCAGTCAAATGCTGCCACATTTCCACATTCTGATCACTCTCTCCCCTTCCCCGTGTGTGTGTGTGTGTGTGTGTGTGTGTGTGTGTGTGTGTGTGTACTGGTATTGGGGCTTAAACTCAGGGCCTGAATGCTGCCCCTTAGCATTTTATGCTTAAGGCTCACACTCTACCACTTGGACCATGGTACCACTGCTTGCTGCTTAATTGTACATAAAGGTCTCATAGACTTTCCTTCTCAGGCTGGCTTCAAACCTCAATCCTCAGACTCAGAACCTCAACCACTAGGATTCCAAGTATGAGACCTTGTGTCCAGCTTTTCTAGTTATTGTCAAGATAGGAACTCAAGAATTTTTTTCTGCTTCGGTTAGCCTCAAACAAGTAAACAAGACAGGCATGAGCCACCAGTGCCCAGCAAGAATTATTTATCTTCTCTTCTGTGATCCCCAAATTTCTCATCCTGTCCAGTTATAAATATTATCTGACTGGTTATTTCAACAATGAATATTTTTCTTACATCTTTTAAATCTAACCTTCTTTACTAAGAATTATTTGACCTTTTAGAGCAAACTTTAAATACTCTAAATAGATAGGCCCAACTAGAGGATAAAAAAGACAGAACAAAGCATGAGTAAACTAGGAAATAGAGCAATAGAAATTATCTAGTAGAAAGAGATGAACTAAGAAGGAGGAGGAGAAGGAGAAGGAGAGGAAGAGGAAGAAGAAGACGAAGGAGGAGGAGGAAAAGGAGGAAGAGGAGGAGAAGGAGGAAGGAGGAGGAGAAGGAGGAGGAAGAAGAAGAAGGAGGAGGAGGAGGAGGAGGAGGAGGAGCAGGAGGAGGAGGAGGAGGAGGAGGAGAGAAGAAGAAGAAGAAGAAGAAGCAAGGAGGAGGAGGAGGAGGAGAGGAGGAGGAGAAGGAGGGGAGGAGGAGGAGGAAGAGGAGGAGGAAGAGAATACTATAACAGAAGTTTTAATAATCTAATCATATAATTGATACCCAATTGCTATAAACCAACTTTGCTGGAAAGGCAATCCTTGAGTTTACCAGGTAAGTACTCTACTACTCAAGCTACATCCTTAGTCCCGTATCAAAATCAGTTGGCTACACTTCTGAAGATCTAATTCTAGGTTCTCTGTTGTATTAATGGATCTCTATATTAGTTATTCTACTTATACCACAATCTGGGATTATAAATCTTAAAATCCATTGGAATGATTCTTTACATTTTCAAAAGTGTTTGGCTATTCTTATCTTGCCCTGTAAATTTTTAAATAACCTTGTGTCTATCTGCAGACATTTTAACAAGAGTTCTGATAAAAATTGCATTAGGCCTGCATATCAGTTAAGGGACTGCTGACATATTTATTGTACTTATTATGTTGAGCCGTCCATTCATGAATATGTTATGTCTCTCCATTTATTTAGATCTGTTCTGATTTCTGTCATCAGCTTTTATAATCCAGTATACAAATCCAGCTTTTATAATACAGTATACAAATCCAGCACATAACTGTCAGACTTGCACATAAAGCAGTCTTTTCTTCTTCTCACCCTCATTTCTTTCTCCTTTACAAGCAACTGTAAATAGTAATATATATATTTAATTTGCTGCCCACATTGATTGCTAGTATATAGAAATAGAGCTGGTTTCAGTGTGTTAATTTAGCATCCTGCAACCTTATAAGAACTCACTTATGCTAGGGTGTGTGTGTGTGTGTAGATTTGGATGGAGGTACTTTCTCTGCTGACAATGTCTTCTGCAGATAATCACAATTTTATTTCCTCCTTTACTTGTTGTATGTCTTCCATTTCCTTTTCTTGATCTTAGCGAACTGGCTACTATTTCCAGCAGTGGGTTGATGAACAGACATGCCAGTAAACACATCTGCATCATTTTCTATTGATTCTCTTCCTATCACATCCACGCAGCTTTTTGTAGGTGTTGTTTATCTGGTTGAAGATGTTTGTTTCTGCCTGTGTTTTCTCTCAGTTTTACAACAAATAGGTGTTGAATTTTGTCAGAGGCTTTCTCTGCAACTAAAAAATTGTGTGATTGTTATATTGGTTGGCTTTCAAATATTAAACTAGACTCCAATCCCTCCCTACAATAAACCAGCTTGATCATGGTGTATGATTTTTTTTTCTGTACTGTTGAATTCCAATCTCCTTCCATCTCTTTTCTACTCCCCTCTCTTTTTTCCTCCCTCCTCTCCCCCCTCTTCTCTTCCCCTTTCCTCCCATCCTCCTCTATTTTTTTTTCTTGGTCCATCCTGGGGCCTGAACTCTGGTCCTGGGCACTGTCCCAGAGCTCTTCAGCTCAAGGCAAGCGCTTTACCACTTGAGCCACAGCGCCACTTCCGATTTTCTGAGTGGTTTATTGGAGATAAGATTCTCACCGCCTTTCCTGCCTGGGCTGGCTTTGAACCGCAATCCTCAGATCTCAGCCTCCTGAGTAGCTAGGATTACAGGAGTGAGCCACTGGCACCTGGCCCTCCTCTGTTTCTGAATGCTGCATATCATCACCTCATACCCAAGATTTCATCTGTGCTAGGCAAATTCTCTACTACTAACCTACACCCGTGCCCATCTTTCATTTTTTAAGTACTTTCTGGACTGATTTTTCATCATAAGTTAGCTCCTAACTGGAAGCAATGATATAGCATTGGTATTAAAATTCTTTCTTTAAACATCTGAGAAATTCAGTGAACTCCTCTGGGCCCAGGCTTAATTTTGAGAGATTTAAATGACAATTTTGGTTCCTCTCATGGTTACGGGGATTTTATTTCATATTGAATGATTTGTGATCATTTGTCTTTTGGGGAATAGATTCATTTCATCTAAATCATCCTACTTGTAAGTATAGACTTCTTCGTGGTTCTCTCATTATTCTTGGATGTGTGCAGGACATATTTACATCCTGTTTCATTGATGACATTGGTTATATAAATGTTTTCTCTTTTTATTCTTCATTAATCTTGCTTGAGCTTTGTCAGTCTCACTGATCTATTATACAGAACTAAGTGTTAAGTTTCATTGGCTTTCAATTGCTTGTTTTCAATTTTATTTATTTTCCACTGTTGTCATTAGTTTTCATTCTTGCTTTGGGTTTTCTTTTTATTCTTTTTTTTCCTTTTCTAGGTTTTCCAGATGGGATTTTAAAGTGTGTGTGTGTGTGTGTGTGTGTGTGTGTGTGTGTGTGTGTGTGTGTGTGTCTTAGGACTTGAACTAACTTAGGGCCTGTGTGCTGTCCCTGAGCTTTTTTGCTCAAGATGGTGTTCTCTCATTTGAACCACACCTCTACTTTCAGCTTTTTGTTGAAGGTAAGAATTTCACAGACTTTCCTGCCTGGTATGGCTTTAAACTGCGATCCTTAGGCCTCAGATTCCTGGGTAGCTAGGATTACAGATGTGCCAGCACCAGCCAGCTTTTCCCTTAACACACATGCACTTGGGGCTACAAATTTTCCTCCCCTGGTGTTTTGTTTTTGCCCCCACAAAATTAAATATGTGACAGTTCGTGTCCATTGTTGGAAATGTCACTTAGTTATTCTAATTTTATCCATAAATTATGTATACTCATTTTTTAAAGTTTTTCAACCTTTGGATGCTGCTGTGATTTGAATACGGTTAGTATCCCTTTCCCTCAATGGTCCATATGTTTAAGGATTGCTTCCAAGAAGAGCATCAGGAAGTGCTGTGGATCTATAAAGAGCTGGAGTCTGGTGGGGAAGGCCCTTAGGTCATCGGGCAGGACCTTGAGAGCGACTGCGGAGCTCAGTATCTAAGTCTCTTTTTACTTGTGAGACAAGTCCTTGCTCTCCCATGCACACAAAGGGGGCTATCCAATCTTGGATTTCAATGTATACAACTGCAAACCATAGCAAGGCTCACTTCATTCTCTAAGGACCCATGTCAGGTTATTCTGTTATAGTGACAGAAAACTGCCTAACATACACACACACACTTTTTTTTTTTTTTGCCCTTCTGTTACTGATTTCCAGTTTCTTTCAAGGCTGGAAAAATTACTCTCCATTGATGCAAATGTGTGGTAGTTTGGGCCCAGATTATGGTGGGCCTTTGTGCCTGTTCAATGCACCTTTAAAATAGAATACAAGAATATATTCTGATTCTCTTGAGCGGAACATTGAACAAGTGGTGATATCATTTAGTTTGTCTGTACTCTGGCTGAGCTTTCTGTGACTTCTTTCAGTTATTGAGAGAGAAGAGTAGAGTCCTCCAGCTATCATTGTGAATGTTTCTACTTCTCCCTTAATTTTTACCAGTGTTTTTTTCTCTACAGTGCTATCCCTTAGCTTGTTCACTCAGGGCTAGTGTTCTACCACTCAAGCCATACCTCTACTTCTGGCTTTCTTTTGCTGGAGGGAAGAGTCAAATTTGTCTTCCTGGCTGGCTTTGAACATGGATGTTCAAATATCAGCCTTCTAGATACCTAGGATTACAGGCGTGAGCTCCCAGCTCCTGATTGCCTTTATGTGTATTTCCTAGGTTGCATTTCCTCAATGGGAAAATGTAAAATCTGAGTGGCAGATTGCTGTTAATGTTTCAGGGACCAGCAATTGACAATTAGGCTAAATAACATTGTTTGGACCCTGGCCACTTGTATCTCCCACTCCACTTAGTGTTCATGGGGTTTGTGTTAGTTGCAATATAAGATGGAATGTGCCACACTACAATCCTTTCAGATTTGGAGTAACAGATTTGTGGGTGGAGAGCTTCATATCTGAAATTTCTTTTTCTACTTGGCTGTGCAGTGAATTCCAGAATAACAATTCTATTGGTGATTTAATACTATAGTCCCACTCTCTTCTCCAATCCTGTAGTTGACAATGACACAGAGATCATTACACATGCCTTCTTTTGGAGAATGATTTTTCACTATTCTGCTGGATGAATTTGAGAGTTTATTTTTTTAATCATATTTGGAACTGAAGGACATGATAGAGCTTTTCCATCCAAGTACTTATGTCTTCCTTCAACTCCATCATGCTATTTTAAATTAATAGCAATAATAATAATAAATTTTCTGCATACTAATACAACGCATTTACTCAGTTTCTCTTTTTGAGTTTTCCATCAGAACCAAATTAGAATTTATTCCTCTATCTACTTTGAGTCAATGTTTCCAAATATGATTTCCCATTGATGAGCTTCTGCATAAAGGCACATCCCGGGGACTAGGGTGAGAGGTACTTGAGCCTGTGAACCTGGGGTTACTCCATGTCCCATAACAGTGAAGCTTTCAAAGCCCATAGCATCCGAGAGAAGAGCTAAAATGGAGTGAAAGATACCAAAGGGCAAAAATCAGTACATCAGGATGAAAATAAAATCCCCACAGTCACCTACTTAAAGAGATTAACTGTTAGTGAATGCAGAAAATTTATTTTTTAAAAAAAGATCTTGCACCTAAACAAAAAACCATGCAAAGGTGGACTGGGTTCAAGTGTTCAGATGTTTTCTGCTCCCACAAGATAGTGATTACAATGTAACATCATCTCCCTTCATCAACAGAGAGATAAGAAATGTAGGTGCCTTGAAGCATTCAAGTCGATTATATTATTTCAAATAGATTGTATTGTTTTATGGCTCATTTCAAACACAGACAGGGAGATCCACACACCTAAAGTCACACCAGCAAAGCTCCTGACTCACAGGGGTGACCCATCTATGCTAGCTCGGCCTGGTTGGACCCCCCACTGCCCTTTCCAGATCCCCTCACAGACTTAATGATAAAGTCAAAAACTCATTTTCTCTCCCAAAAGAGTAGCACCTATTTCTGAAATCGGTGCAATCTTCTCAGCCCAAAAAAAGCTTCACGATGAATCCTATCTTGAACTTCATTTCCTCTTTCTGAGAGTAAGCTTCAAGCACTTCAAAGGTACTTCTTTCTAATTCGGGGTGTGCTTTTCAAGAGATATTTGGAAAAACCCAGGCAGCCGGGAGAGAGCTGCCTTTGTGCGGGTACATCAATGACCAGCTGCTCCTCATGATGCAACACACCACTGGAGAGACACATTTCCTGTCATGAATATTCCTTTCCAGTTTGTACTTCAATCCACTGCCCATAATTTTCCCTGTCAGAAACAATGGAGGGGCCATCTGTCCACTGCTACTTTAATGCACGCCTGATGGTTATTGTCAAAGGACTGCCTTGGCTCACTGTCATTGCACGAATCATTCCATGGACAGAATAGAATGGAAAATCCAAATCACCCTGTCCTGCTCTGAGTGAAAGGAGGCCAGGAGGAATTCCCAGTAGCTGTGTGATGCTCCACCCTGTAGACAGAAAGCTAAACCCCAAAGCCTCTTGTTCCTGGAGCCATGATCCCACAAACATGGCTCTATGGGCCCAGCCATGGGGGGAGCAGCAGCTGCTGCTTTTTCTACTCCATCAGAAGTCACAAAGCACAATGCTATTAATATGGAGAGGGAAGTCTCAAAGCCAGATCTGGAGAGAGATCTTCATGCTGGAAATATCCCAAACTGCCTGAAATTACCTAATGTAAAAAAAAAATTTACACATGGTCTGACTTGCAAATATTGCAAGTGGTGTCATGGAAGAAGAATCCTGGTTGATAGACAGTTTCCATTACTGTCATGAAATGTCTGAGGTAACCCATGTAAAGGGAGAAAAGGTTTGTTTATATTCCTGGTTTGGGTCCATGGTTGGACCTGAGGGAGCAGTGGTAACTGATGGCGTAAGTTTCATCCTGTACCATCTTGGACCACCTTGATGGCTCAGTGTAGGAGGTTTGCTCACCATGGTGACTGACCAAAGATAAGAAGGAGGAAAGAGTCCAATTTCCTCTTCAGGTATCTTCTGCAAATGTAAAATATGGTCCTAAGTGATCCTGTCACACATTTTCTGAGTAGCTACATTCTACGAAACATGTAAATTTTAATTCAAAAGAAAACTTTATCAGTAAATGTGGTCCTAAGAGCTCTTGAAAAGTTGATTTTTGTTTTCTTTTGCAGTTCCAGGGATGAAACCCCGGGGCTTTGCATGTGTTAGGTAAATGTTTTATCTCTGAACTACATCCCCAGCCCTTGGCCAATTGCCTTCTAAAATCTATAAGGTATTTTATTTAATAGATAAGCTTTGAATACTGAGTCAAGGCTTTTTCAAGTTAAACACACTCCAACTTTCATTTAAGAACTGTTTTTGAAATTAGTTTAGAAATTATAAAAAGCTTTTGCTTTCTGGGATACTTTGGAAATTTTTGTTTTGATTTTCTTTCAGAGTATATTGTAAGCCAAATAAAAAACACTCAAATCTGTCTCCATCTCATTGATGACCTATCCCCCCTCATTACTGTGATTTGAAGACATATTGCCCTTCCTTATAAACAAGATGCTAAATAGCAGGTCCCCAGTCTGAAGTTATGCATCAAATTGTAACCTAACAAACCCAAGAAAGAAGTTTTACCAGTATAACAAACAGCTAACTTTCAGCCAACCAACCACAAGCAGCCAGAGCTCAGCCAATCACAGGTAATCAACTAATCACACCCTACTCCAATAAGGTGAACACCTAGACAATCCAGTGATTCCTTTTTCTTTACTTTCACACTTAGCCTGCAAAAACTCACAGCTGGGTGCAACTTCTGAAATTCTACCAGTTCTGAGTGCTACCTGGTTCATGAATTATCCTTTGCTTTGATAAACTGCTAAATTTAATTTATCTAGACCTTTTTTCTTTTTTTTTAAACAAAATCCCTCCCAAATAGTCAAATAAAAGCACTTTAATCTTAATAGGGATTTACCCTGTTTTGACTTTTGTGTGCTCTTCTGCTGCTACTGGAGTTTGAACTCAGGGCTGTGCGCTCTCATACAGCTTTTTTTCATGGCTGATACTCTGCCACTTGAGCCATTCCTCCAGTCAAGGGTTTTTTTTTGCTGATTAATTGGAAATAGAGTCCTGAAGTATTTTCTGCTGGGACTGGCTTTGAAATCTCAAACTCTGATCTTAGGAGTCTGAGTAGCTAGGATTACTGGTATGAGCTACAAGTGCCCACTCAGTGTTTGGTATTTTAATAAAAGGCATAAAAATACAAGCTGTTTAATAATAAAAGGCATAAAAACACTAGAGGCTGTTTACAAGCAGCTGTCTTATGGGAATGGACAGTATGGGGAAATCTCAGGACAGAAGCCAGGGTTTCCCACAAGCCCTCTTTACTGTGAGCTCTGTAAATAATGTGGGCCATTTCAACATTTTTTGATATTAAAAAACTGCCAGAACCAATACATTCTCCCCCTCATATATACTCCTAAATAATGGAAATGCCAGTTGGGGCACAGGCATAGTAAATAATACGATGCCCAAATGTGATATGATTGACAATCATTCACTTCTCATAATGGTAATCTAATTACTCTAGAAAAACAAAATCATCGTATCATCAGACAAGATTCTCATTCAACTGCTTAAAGGTGATCGTCTTTACAGATTAAAATCAATTCTGGTTGTATTATAGATCTTCATGAGATTTTTTAAACTAACAAAATACTCTCCAAAATATAAGAGCTAAGAGCTCAAGGTCAACCAGGCAAAAGACTAAGTATAGTGGTACATGCTGGTAATCCCAACTATCAGCAAAGAATAAGGAGGAGGCAGGCCCAGGCACAAGCAGAAGACTTTATCTGTAAAACAAACTAAAAGCAAAAGGACTGGTGTTATATATCTTAAGAAGCAGAGCATTTGCCTAGAAAGTACTGAAAAAAGAACTGAGTCAGAGGTGTAGTTCAGTGCCTACTTAGCCTATGTATGGTCCCAGGTTCAATCACCAGCAATAAACAGGAAGGAAGGAAGGAAGGAAGGAAGGAAGGAAGGAAGGAAGGAAGGGAGGGAGGGAGGGAGGGAGGAAGGAAGGGAGGGAGGGAG
>NW_012267231.1:9961358-9979064 GCF_000151885.1 Dipodomys ordii | reverse complement strand
GAAGGGAGGGAGGGAGGGAGGGAGGAAGGAAGGGAGGGAGGGAGGGTGGGAGGGAGGGAGGGAAGACCCACAGCTATCTGTACTGCAAAACTAAAGAATGAAATATTATTATTACATTAAAAAATCTTACAACTGGAAAAAAACAATAGTGAAACTCCAAGGAAAAGAATAATTATCATAGCCTACTAACATATTATAGCCCTCTCACATTGCTCAGATGTGAACAGTGATTTCATAAATTTTAATGTGTTATAGATTAATTTTGTCCAAATTGATCATGTAATGTTTTTCAGAGAAATGTGGAAAGTGTAGTAAGTGTACAGAGGAGGAGTAAAAGGGAGAATTAAATCTTCTTTTTCAGGATCAGTAGGTCTCCGGGTGTTAGAAATAACTCTAAATCAAACAGTGATGATAGAAGCATTTTATTTAGAGACAGACATGTACATCTTGTATCATTAAATGAATAATCATAACAGTGTTCTTCCTAATAGAGGAAATTTAGAAACAATCTAAATATCCATCAATATAATAAAAAATCTTGTAACACGTGTACAATAAAAAAAATAAATAGTAGCCGGAAACCACTTGGGTGACTGGCAAAGATAAACAGTCAGATCCAATAGAGTACAAAATGTACACTTGCATATAATATTCCAGCTTAGGAGTATAACTCAGAGGTAGATCATTAGAATTGATCCCCAGCAACTGCAAAAAGTAAACATTATATTTTTTAAAAAACCACTCCGTAGAAGGTTAACACTAAACTCTGGTGCTTGAAATCAGATGAAAAGTTTTGTCCTGGAAGAAAGGAGGACTGTATTAAGTGGTGATATATTTGGTTAGATGGGTTGGATTCCTTTGTGACAGCTCATGGGGTTGTTTTTGACACTACACCATTTCTCATGAAATCTATTACACTACAGTCCAAATTAATGTATGTATGTATGTACGTGTGTATGTGTGTATGTATGTATATATGTCAGTCCTGGGACTTTGAACTCAAGGTCTAGGAGCTGAAGCCTAGCATTCTACCACGTTAAGCCACTTCTGGTTTTCTGGTGGTTATTTGGAGATAAGAGTCTCAAGGACTTTCTGTCCTAGGCTGGCTTTGAACCTCAGATCTCAGCCTCCTCAGTAACTAGGATTATAGACACAGGCCACCAACAACCAGCTACAGTTCCAATTTTCACAACAGAATTAAGGAAGAACTTCTAAAATGAGACTTGCATCTATGAGCCTCATGGTGGGTTAGTGATCACTTCAAATACCATTAAAACCTCTTTATAGAGAACACAGATAGCAAACTAATGCTTTCTGACTACTGATTGTAATTGCAAATTTTATTAGCTTGAATGATTGAATCAAATGTATGAATATACTCAATCAGAAAGCAGCCTAAGCTTAATTTTATAAGAGGTGCTTAAAAGTTTTATTTTCTCCGTTTCTTACTTTCTTTTTTTTTTTTTAATCTGAAACACCCGGTGTACTCACTTGGCCCCATGAGTTAAGAGAACTAGAAGCTGGGCGCTGGTGGCTCACACCTGTAATCCTAACTATACAGGAGGCTGAGATCTGAGTATCACAGTTCAAAGTCAGCCCAGGCACGAATGTCCATGAGACTCTTAGCTCCAATTAGCCACCATAAAACCAGAAGTGGCACTGTGGCTCAAGTGGTACAGCACTAGCCTTGAGCTGAAGAGCTCAGGGACAGCACCCAGGCCCAGAATTCAAGACCTACAGCTGACTAAATAAAAGAAAACAAAGAGACAGAGAGAGAACCAGAAGAAATCCTGTCCCCAGTTCATTCTCTTTGTATTCACTTTGCGCTTACCTTGGAATTTAGGAAGAAAAGGACTGAACAATAACATCTTTTTTTCCCCAGGTCCATCGTGGGGCTTGAACTCGGGCCTGGACACTGTCCCTGAGCTCTTTTGATCAAGGCTAGTGCTCTACCACTTTGAGCCACAGTGCCACTTCAGGATTTCTGGTGGTTCACTGGAGATGAGACAGACTTTGCTGCCGGGGCTGGTTTTGAACCATGATCCTCAGATCTCAGCCTACTGGGTAGCTAGAATTACACACAGCTAGGAGTTACAGGTATGAGCCACGAGCATCTAACTCAGACTCATTTTTTATTCAAATACTTTTGTACCTTTTCTTTAAAACCCTAAACCACCACCCCCCACCAAAATTTCCCACTCCTTGATTCTCCCACTCTGTTACATGGAGTCCCATGGCTGTGATAATTAAATTCTAATCTGATGTGTTGAAGCCCCTGCCTTCTCTTCTTTGTCTGTATGATTTTCCCTAACAACAAGCACTGAAATAATGACCCAATGAGGCCATACCTAGACCAACACTGCTTAGTAATTAAGCTTACTTGGCTCTCCCAAGCCCAGTACTTTGCCTATAACACCTAAACTTCATATCTGTACCCCCAAACATGGTTGTTATCACCCCATAGTATGCTCATGCCAGTTAATAAATCTCCTTATTCTGTCCTTCATCATCTGTCTTCAATTTTCATCTATGGGAGTGCCTAGCTCTGACATGTAAAACTCTTGGAATTAGGACCTAGGGGTGGGAGGGGAATCTCAAGACTTTGGGTTTCATTTGTTTAATTGACATCCTCAGCCAATCATCTACTTTCTCTGTGAGCTTCTTAGAACAAACACATTACCTTACTATTGCATTACACAAATTCTAAAACTTATAGACAACTGGAAAAGCTACACCACCCCCTGCCTTCTCTCTCCACAAAATAAAACAATCTAGTTTTCTTTCTTTACATTTCTCTCCCTGGAGCAGCAACACCAGCTCATTTCCACCACACGGGAATCTTTACAGACAATTTGCTTTCAGTGATCCAAGAGTAAATGTCCCAAGTTGAGTGTCGCTCACAGGTGGCATTCATTAACTATGACAACTGCAATTCCCGCCCCTCGGCCCTCTGCCACCTGCAATGGAGACAAGTCATCTGATGCATCTGCCATCTGATTCAGCCCTGGCCAGCCTCAGCCTCGGGCCTTTCCTATAGCCCATTCTCTGCTGCAGATCTCGAATCCATTTCTCACACTGGATTTTATATAAGCCTCTATCGAATTTCATATTAGTTCTTTGGGCTTGCCAACAGCTGAGATCCAAAGCTTCTGCTATAACTTTTAGCTTGATATCTTGAATGTGAATAATGTATGCTGTGATTATAGATACATATATATAGAGAGAGAGAGATATCACATTGTTATACACATATATCAATCAGAGCTAAGGGTAATAGACATGGGCAATATGTATGCAAACATACCATTTTATGATAATCCTGAAATTACTTTGACTGTTATAGCAGTCAGCAATGATTCAGGGACTCAGTGAAATGAATTGCATGGGAATTGCTGTCAGAAGGCAACACCAAATAAGGGGGAGGGAGGGGGTAGTGTGTGCAGTTCAGGAAAGCCTTAAATGTAATTCACAGCACCCAAAACTGAAGGTAGCAAATGCCTTTCTCCTTCTCCGAAAGATACAAACTAATCCTGATTTTTTTAATAAAGAAGAGAGAGAGAGAATGAGAGAGGAGATTTTCACTGGCATCTCTCCACAACAGTATCATTTCTCTTCCTGTAGCAGCATGTCAGGGATGAAACAGGAGCACGGAGAGCTCCTCTCTCTGGGGAACACCTTCAGAGGGAGTCCTGAAAGCGAGCATTTACAAGAAAGACTCCTTGAATAAAAGCACCCATAATTCTCAGCCCCTAACGATAAAAGAATGCTGTAGGTGTACGCTCCCAGAGCTGTAAACATGTTTGAAGGACAAAATAGGAGTTCAAGGCTCACCGAAGAGAAAGAACAGTCTAGTAAATTTCCTAGAGGGTCACACCGTAGTATGTATATGCAGGAACTAGCCCCTGTAGAGACTGAAGTTGGCTTCTCCATTTTTCAACCCCTAAATGGATTAAAAACTTGTAATGTGACACTGGGTTCACAGCAGGGTTGCTCAGTCTGGGCACTTTGAACATTGTGGATGAGATACATCCTTGTGGTGAAGGTCTATCCTATGCCCCCGTCCCCCAAAAAGCTTAGGGACAACACCAGGCCCTGAGTTCAAGCCCCAAGACTGGCACCAAAAAAGAAAATATTATTATGATAATAACCCAATTTTAACCTTGGATGTTTCTTCCTAGAATATGTTCTAAGAATGTGTGTGTGTGTGTGTGTGTGTGTGTGTGAGTGCGCGCGCCAGCACACACGCTCATCTTGGGGCTTGAACTCAGAGCCTGGGCACTATCTCTGATCTTTTGTATTCAAGGCTAGCACTCTACTAGCTGAGCCATAGCTCCACGTCCAGCTGTTCAGTGGTCATGGAGGTAAGTCTCATGGTTTTCCTTCCTGGGCTGGCTTTGAACCGTAATCCTCAGATCTCAGCCTCCTATGTAGTAGGGATGACAGGTGTACACCACTGGTGCCTGGCCTAAGAGTGTAATTTTTGTAAGTAATATTTGATAATATTTAGACTTATGGCATTTTAAATAGGCCGAAAAAGCACCAAATGGAAAATGTGATGAATCTCAACAGAGGGCTACCAAAGTGAAATCAGAGAAAACCCAACCTCTTAGAATACCAGGCTCCACAACCAGATCTGCTTTCCATAGCAGCAAACTCTAATCCATGGCCTTATGGTCTGTGACTAACCCTCCCAGAGAGCTAGCTCTGCCATCCTCAAATCTATAAAAGCCCCCCAAATCATGCATGCATAATTATGCTTTATATTTGTGCACAATTATATATTGATTCATATTATTCACTTTAAACACCTTGCCTTCTGGACATATTTTCCTGACATACATTTATTTTATGCAAATCCACACTTGCTAGAATGGCCTTTAGATGTATGTGTCCATGTGGCTGACTACATGACACAAACAGAGAGGACAAATAGTATGAAAATTACAGGCGAATGGGAACCTTTCATTTGCATTCGCTTCTAGATGATTTCTTTGGCATTATCTCATTTTCAGCACTGTGACAAACCGGTAAGGTCAATTAATGATCACCATTAGTCAAAGTCATGGGGGATCATAAAGGTGCTTTCACGGAGCAAATGTAGCTATGCATGTGAGTGCTGTTTCTATGCGCAGGTGTGCATAGCATGGCTAGCCAATCCAAAACACGTCTCCAACTTACCCCCTTCTCTATCCCACTCTCAATGGCTGTCCTAAGTTTGACTTTGCTGTGGGTTCAGAATTCCCCCCAGAAGCTCACGGACTATAATTCCTCAGCACAGCAGTGTTGGGTGACGATGTATGGGTCCTAAAGGCCGAGCCTTCACCAACAGAAGGGCTTTCTTTCATCAAGAACTGAGTGGATTCTTTTTATCACATTATGTTTCCTTTCTCCCCTTTAAGGGACACATGTGCTTATTACCTTAAAGTCATTGTGCAAAGGAGTTCCAATTCACACATCCGTTGATAAGGAGAATGCACCTTGATCGATGTCACTCTTTTCACCATTCTCCTCCTTCTCTCCCAACCACCACCTCCCATCAGCCCCTTAACTGGCCCCATTTCACATATGTTCATGGAATGTTAAGACTGCGCGCTCATCTCCTCTCTTCCTTTTTCCATTCATCGGTTCTCCCTTCCTTTGACTTCTCCCACCCCCCAAAAAAAATCCTGGGTTAATTCTCCTGCGACTTGATTGGTTACCCCAAGAACAGGTTATAAAGTCAGGCCTGCTCTAGTACATCGCCTATTTTGTACGTGCATACTTGCCCTCTGCTTTTTGCTATGAATTAAAACAGCACCAAGACCCTCCCTCTCCACACACACACACACCCCAAAAAAAAGCTGAGCAGTGGCTGGATTTTCTAGCTTCCAGGACAAAGGACCCAAGTTAACCTTTCTTTCTAAATGTTCCAGTCTCTACTCTTTGGTCATAGATACAGAAAACTGACTGAGAAAGACCTCTTGCCCACTTTTTGTCTTTACTCTGTTCCACATTCACTGCTATCAATATCTTCTACAGATCTTGGCTCTTCCCTCTGCTGCTCAGGAATTCCAAATACCTGCCCATTTTCTGCCTGGTCCTCCATCTTTGGGCCTGTGGAATAACTAGCACGGACCACAGGGGTAAAGCAACTCCTTTGAAGAGTCATGGTTTGTCTTTAAAATATATGCACATTTTTTCATCCTAATTTATAATTTATACTTCTTGGATTTAATACAAATATAATGGTTGGATTGTTTCCATTTCTAGGAAAATCTGCTGCAGCAAGCTGGTCTGGTGGGTCACACAATTCCTGCTCTATTGCTTCCTCATGCTCTCTTGAAATGCCCAGAATAGGGCCCTGGGCAAAAATGTGAATTTGGCAGAGATAGTCAAGACCCCTTACACGCTAGCATTCCCTTTCAGAGGAAAATCCTCAGGGGCGTTTCTAGAACACAGACTAACCAAAGGTCTGGTAAAACATTCGTGATCAATGTTCTATATACCTCTTTTGGCACTTCTCAATAAACATAAACAGTCTTATAGCAAAACTTGCAGCAAACATCCATCAGGACCTGAGTGAACCTTCTCTACAGCATATTTTCATCTTTTTTCCTCTCTCTGTTCTCATTACCTAGAAAGTTGCTTACTGGAAAACTCCTACTCACCTACACAAATGTATCCACTCACTTCTTTGATGCCCCTCCAACCACTGCATTTGAAAATTCCCTCTGCCGACATAGAGCCCTTTGGAAAGATAGTTTTGTTAAATTTTACATGTCACCTTGCACTTTCATGCTAGTTTCCATTGCCAGATCATGCGAGTTTCCAAAGCAGAAACCATCCCTTAATTAATCACCTCAAAAGCTAACAAAGTCTAGGAGCCCAACAACTATGTGTAAAATAAACTGAGGAAGTAATAAGTGTATCTTTGCTGAAAATAAAACATGTAGCATCATATGCCATCTTCCTTTTACTCCATCCAGGAAATCTCTGCTTATAATGAGGGTAAGTGGCTCACACCTGTAATCCTGGCTACTCAGGAGGCTGATCTCTGAGGATCAAAGTTGGAAGCCAGCTCAGGCAGGAAAGTCCATGACTCTTAGATCCAAATTAACTACCAGAAAACTGGAAGTGATGCTTTGGTTCCAAGTGGCAGAACACTAGCCTTGAGTACAAAAGCTCAGGGACAGTATCCAGGCCCTGAGTTCAAGCCCCATTACTGACAAAAGAGGGGGCAGAGGGAGGTTGGATGCCAGTGGCTCATGCCCGTAATCATAGCTGCTCAGGAGGCTGAGATATCAATATAATGGCTTGAAGCCAGCCTTAGTTAAAAAAAAAAAAGTCCATGAGACTCTTATCTCCAACAACAACAAAAGAGACCCAGAAGCAAGTGGAGCTGTGGCTCAAGTGCTAGCCTTGAGCACAGAAACTCAGGGCCAGCACACACACAAAAAATGGGGTGGGGGTGGGGAACGAGAATGATAATAATGTTTCAGGGAGCAACAATAATGGTCTTAAAATAGCCCAATACAAATGGGCAAAAAAAAAAAAAAAATCCCAGAACTGAATTAGCGCCAGCTGAGATTTTGCCACCTTAAGACTCCCTAAGAGAGCCAGATGTCTCTGTCCAGGGTGCTAAATTTTCAGCTGGAAAGATCTGGTTCTGTTTCCAAGACTGGCAGAAGCAGGCAGACCTGAAATTCAAATGTATGCATTTGTTGTTGTTGTTGTTGTTTTGCCTGATAGAGAGACTTCCTTCTCACCCAGATTCGTAGGACAGTCACATTCAATCTGTTCCAGTTCAGCCAGTGTAAGTAGATTAAGCTGACTCTTCTGCTAGAACTTGCTAGATCTGATGGAGGCAGCAGAAGCTGAGTGGATAAAAGACCTGGGTGATGCAGATGACTTCCCATCACCACGCTGCTCTCCCCCACCCCCGCCCCAAGCAACCTGGGGCTCTTGGACCAAACCTTTCTAGGCATAGGCTTCCTGACCCCTGCGTTGAGTAGCTACGTAATTAAGATGGAGCAACCCTTCAGTGAATCATCCGTGTGTGACAAACACTTTCTCTTTGTTAATCCTCTCAGAACCCCATGAAGTGGATATGATTAGTCTCATTTTCCACATGAGGACACAGGACTTAAAGAGGGGGAAACAAGTATTTTTCTCAAGGCCACTTCACAAACAAGAAGCATTGCTGGACTGGGAAGCTCAATGTGCTTGTTCACAGCTACACTGAGGGCCAAGGTGAGAGCAAGACCTTCCCCCCCTCCCAAAGCTCTCCATGAAATCTGGCTGCCCACGGCCATCTTGTTACCTGCCCCTTTAACACTGGAGTGGCAATGACACTTGGTGCTTAAGATGTGTGTGTGTGTGTGTGTGAGAGAGAGAGAGAGAGAGAAAGAGAGAGAGAGAGAGAGTGTACTAGGGCTTGAACTCAGCACTTAGACATTGTCCCCTAGCTACTTCTGCTCAAGTCTGGCACTCTACCACTTGAGCCACTGCTCCACTTCTGGCTTTTTGGTGATTAATTGGAGATAAACGTCTCATAGACTCTCCTGCCTGACTTGGCTTTGAACCTCGATCCTCAGATCCTCGAGCCTCCTGAATAGCATGAGCTATCAGCATCAGGCTTGTTATATTTTGTAACCTGATGTTTTATTTTTTACTTTTTCACATCACGAATCCTCACATAGGCTTTAATTTCCCTCTTAAGAGCCATGTTTCGTATTAATTCCTTAAGAGTATCTTCAATAGGCAGAGGGACCCAGGGTAAAATGCTGCAGCTTCTCTATGAGTGGAGAGTAGTCTCTTCTCCAAAAACGGTGTGCCATCGCCTTTGGAAGCCCGTTCTACTTACTCAGCTGAATGGCCCCGTGCTGTTATGCTCGAGCTAGCCAGAGCAAGGCCAGCCCCCACGAGAAGCTGTTGTGGATGACATGGCCAGCACTGGCTCAGGCTGACCCAGACAAGTAGGGGCTCACTTTCCAAGTGTGTGAGCCCAGCTGCCTCATTGGTTCCTCCTTAGGTACTTTCGTGTGAAAACGAACATCCTCATGAAGTATATTTTGAGGTATATTGCCAAAGTCGTCTCTACCCTCTTTAACGTATCACAATCGAAACTACACAGTCCATTGTGTTCACAGGGAAGTCAAGCCTCAGGATGCTTAAGCAAACTTGCTTCAGATCAACCCGCTAGGGACCAGCAAAACCATCCAGAAGTTACCAAGAGGACAGATAGAAATCTTGCAAGGAAACAGGGGCACTGCTCTATAAAGTCCTCCCCCCCCTTCATGCCTGGGACCTGCCTTCCTCCCCACCCCCCAATCCCCCAACTCCATTTCCCTTCACTCCATGTCAGCACTTCCTTTTCTGCTATCCTGACCCAAAATCCCCATACTTCCCCCTTTCCTGTAATCTACACTCGCCACTCTCTTCTCCTACATTCATCCTGGTAACTTTTTTTTTCACATTATCACCTATCATAGTATTACATCTAATATTTGACTCAGGAAATTGTTCACAAGAATATACATTTGACACTGGTGTAAGAAATAAGTCATCTGTCACCATGATTGTATTTCTGTAATTGTCATAATACCCAATGTCACCTGTCAGCTCAACCTAAAAGCCTTTTGGGGGCTTTTCGCATCCCCTGCTTGGGAGTTGTGACTATTTTTCATACTTCCTTCCTACCACTTTATTCCCTCCCCGTGAGTACCGTTAATTATCCTTTGACCCCACTTCACCGCCATCTGGGCAGCTTCAAAAAAGAACTAATGCCTTGTTCAGACCGGCCACTCACATCCACTTAGAATATATTAAACACTTTTGTTAAGCACCGTACAGAAAGATCTACCCGTGACAACTGAACATTCAAAACAGTCTGGAAGAACGAAAGATAGAATGACTGCGTGAATGCACAGCTCAAACGGTGGAAGTTGGCTCTGGGCGATGGGGTAAGGGGCCCGGGGTTGGGGTGTCAGCTGCCGGAATAGGACCCGTACTAGGCTATGCGTGTGTCTCCAGTGGGAACCTGGGATTCTGAGCAGGACCCGTCCTCCCCAGGAAACTAAACAAACAAAAATGTCCATCATCCAAAAGTTGCGGGGAGGTGGGTGAGGGGAGAGAGAGAAATCCCAACACCCACTTCTGATTGGACAGACTTCTCAGCCCCCCCCTCCGCCCCCTGCCCCAAGAAACGACATGCCAAACGCATCCAGAAGAGTCTAGAAGTAGCCGAACTGCCTGGGAAAAGCCGGAGTACCATCCGTTTCTGGCTACTGATTCCCAGATCCGGATACTTTGCGCCCCGAGTTTTTCCTAAGCGGAGGGACAGACAAGCGGTACCCAAGTACAGCCACGCACAGGTGGCTGGGTGTGTGTGTGGGGGGGGTGATGGAGCCCCGCTTGGTCACCCGCAGGCTGGAGTCACGGGGTGGGGTTGGAGCGGACCAGCTAGAATGCCCCCCGGGGGTCCAGGGGGAAAACCCACCCTCCCCCCTTGGCACGGGCTCCGGACAGTCCTGCAACCCCGGGTCCGCACTCACCACATCCATGATCTGCAGGAGGCTCATGGAGAAGTAGACGGTGAGCGGCTGCGAGTCGTTGGCCACGGGCCTCTCCAAGGGGTTGTAGTTCTTGACCAGCTCCTTGTACAGCTTCCTCTGGAACTCGCCTTGCAGGGACACTTTAAAAGAAGAAGAGCTGAGCGAGGCGGCACAAAGATCACCCTCTCCACCCGCCACCCCCGGACCCCGTCGCCTAGGCAGAGACCCGGGGGGGGGGGAAGCTGGTGCGGTCCGAGCGCGCGCGCCCACCCACCCGAGACCCGCGCCGCGGACAAGTGTGCCAAGCAGCGGGCGGAGACGGATTTCCTTACCTGGCAGGAACAAGGACGCGGCGAGCGCCAGCCAGACGCAGCCCCGCCAGCCGCGCATGTTGGGTCGGGATGATCCCTCCCCCGCCCTCCTCCCGGGCGCCCCGCGCCCCGCGCGTCCCGCCGGTCAGCCCCGGCCTGCGCCTCTCCAGCTCCGCTCCCGCGCCTTTAAAGAAGCTGCGCGCGTCCCCGCCGGCCCGCCCCCGCGCCTCCCCACGTGACGAGCCCCGCCCCCGCCTCTCCCCCCCTCCCCTCCTCCCTCCCCCCCTCCTCCTGCCTCCGCCGCCGCTGCCTCCTCCCCCCGCCCCCCAGGAATGGCAGCCCGCGGCTACGTGCGTGCAGCAGACCCCGGGGCGCGCGTGCGTGCGTGCGCGCTGGGGAGGCTCAGCATTCCGGAGTGGTTCTTCCCCCCGACACCGCGCATCTCTCCTGGGGCGGGGCCGGGGAGGTGGGGTCTCTGCCCCGCACCCCCACCCCAGTACACGCTGGGAGCCCCGGTGCCGGGACCCAGAGAGGAAGCGCGCCCTCCAGCTATTTGCTGGGTGTCTGGGCTCCGTTCTGAAAAGGCCTGCGAATGTCAGAGATTGGAGCCCTAATGGAAGAAGGCCCCTTCTCTTCTTTCCACAGAGACTTCAGACAGTTGGGAAGTTCACTCCGATCTCTAGCTGGGCTGGTAGGACAGCCCAAACTTGGTCTCGGCTAGGCCTTTTGTGTTTGTATCGTGCAGGTACTGGGACTTGAACTCCGGGCCCTGTCCTTTACCACCACCACCACCCTTCCCGCTCTATTTACCACCTGAACCACACACCTCCACTTCTGGTCTTTTTTGGTAAATCATTGGGAAGATAAGTCTCACAGACTTTCCTGCCTGGGTTGGCATTGAACAGTTAATCCTCAGATCTCAGCCTCCAGAGTAGCTAGGGCCGAGGAAGGGAAAGAAAAAGAAGAAAGAAAGAAGAGGGAGAGAGAGGGAGGGGAGGGAGAAAGGGAGGGAGGGAGTGAAGGGAAGGAGGAAAGGAAGGAAGGAAGGAAGGAAGGAAGGAAGGAAGGAAGGAAGGAAGGAAGGAAGGAAGGAAAGAAGGAAAGAAGGAAGGAAGGAAGGACAAAGCTGTCAGGAGTGCAGACTTCCAGAAGCTGAATGCAGAAAGGGAAGTGTGCAGAATTCCCTGAATCCTATAGGGGGCGCTGTCTACCGCTTTCCCAGACCCCAAGCATCTGTGAACCTCTAAGGGCAATGCCCAAGCTCATGAACTAACACAGGCACTCTAATCTGACACTAGGAACCAGTAAAAGGCTCACATACAAGTGACGGAGCTCGCAGAGATCCCAGCAGAAGAAATGAGGTACTGAGCCCTAGTTATTTGCTTAAGAACAGCAGTAAATTGTGTTTCCCTTTCCTTCAAGTGCCTTGAAGCAAGTTCCTGTGTGTTCACTGATACATGCACACTCAAACCGTCAGTGTAGGCTTTAATACATGTGCTAAGACGCTGAGTGTCCAGTGACTCATGCTTGTAATCCCAGCTACTCAGGAAGGAGGCTGAGATCTGAGAATGGCTGTCTTCAACCAGCCCAAGCAGGAAAGACAATGACTTCAATGAATCACACAGAAGCTACAAGTAGAGCTGTAGCTCATGTAATAGAGTGCCAGCCTTGAGCAGAAAAGCCAAGGGAAAGCACACCAGGCTGAATTCAAACCCCAGTGCTGGCACACACACACACAATGTGTGTGTGTGTAAGAGCCTCAAAGATTGAGATTTTGGAAGAAGAATAGTTCATACAGAATGGAGCAGTTGAGGCCTCAGAAGTGTGTTCTGTCACAGGAAGGGGAGAGCTGGTAAAGTTAGGGACTACAACATGTGAGCTGAGGGCTGGGAAGGTGGCTCAGTGGTAGAGTGCTTGCCTTGCATGCATGAGGCCCTGGGTTCGATTCCTCAGCACCACATAAGCAGAAAAAGCAGGAAGTGGTGCTATGGCTCAAGTGGTAGAGCACTTAGCCTTGAGCTAAAGAACTGAGGGACAGTGCCCAGGCCCAGAGTTCAGGCCCCATGACTGACAAAAAAAAAAAAGAACAAAAAAGTGAACTGATAGCAAAAGGGGAATTTGAGAAATAAAACCCAAGCACAGAATGCAGGGTGCAGACTGGCAGATTCTCCTTAACACACCACTGTGAATGGCAGGGTTCACTCTGCTGTACGCATCCTGCAAACCCCTGAGAGTCTGGCCATCCATCATGGAGGAACATGAAGTCCAGAGAACTCACTTCTCCAAGGTGGCCATTGGGATCCTGTTTCTGAAACCAGCACTGATTCCTTACCATGCCTATCAGTCAGCTTTCTATTGTGTCACCAAATACCTGAGGTAAACAATATGAATGGAAGGAAGGTTGATTGGTGGGCGCTGGTGGCTCACGTCTGTAATATTAGCTACTCAGGAGGCTGTGATCTAAGGATCCCAGTTCAAAGCTAGTCTGGGCAAGAAAGTCTGTGAGAGTCTTATCTCCAGTTAACCACCAGAAAACCAGAAACAGCTATAAGCTTCGCCTTCTAAACTTTCTGCCATCTCCTGATAGCTGAGTGAGCTATAAATTAACACAAGAGAATCCACTTATAATTAATTTTACAGAATTCATTTATAGAATTAATCCATTCATGAGGTCTGAGCTCGCAGGAGCCCATCTCTTCCAAACAGTAGCGGTTGAGGACCAAGCCTTCATCATGTGAGCTTTGGTGTTGCATTTTTTATTTATTTTAATAGAAATTGTATGATTATGAAGGTGATATACAGAGAGGTTACTGTTTCATAAGTGAGGTAATGATTACATTTCTTCATGGACAATGTCACTCCTTCCTTCACTTTTCCCTTAGTTTCCCCCTCCTGTCTCTGCCCACAAGTTGCATAGCTCCTTTTCCAGTGTCTGGTGAGTACCACTTCTGCATTTGCTCATCCTTCCCCATCTGTTTCTGCACTCCCTTTACTCCCAAAAAGAGAAAAACAAACAAACAAAACCAACATATTTCCATTTCCTGGAACTCGTTGCAATAAGTAGTATTTTAAATGGTCAGAAGTGTTAAAGAGTATCCTCCTTTAGTCTGAGTGTGTGTGTATGTGGCAGTACACTTAACACCGGAATCCAACATGATTACTGCATCCCATAATATCACAAAACTAGTGTAATAAGTCATTTTCAGATGAGACAACCAGTCAATAAGTACTTACGTATGCCTGTACTCTGCTGGCATCCAAAGACCCATAAGCACAAGCCAGTGGTTTGCAGTTAACTGATGAGTGTGAAAAAATAAATTCCAATCCCCATCATTCATGCCAATACATAGACGTGTGAGTTTGTTTCTAGTCACTGGGATTTTGTTGTTGTTTTTGTTTGCCTTGAAGCAAGTTCCCTTGTGTACACTGATACATGCACACTCAAACCGTCAGTGGCTTTAATATATGTGGTAAGAAGCTGTGTTTGTTTGGGGGTTTTGTTTACTCTTGTTGTTTGATTGTTTTGTTTTTTTTTCACTTGTAGAATAAAGAAAGTTACAGAAAATTCTGGAAGTAGAGCCAAATGGGCTATGCAGGCTCTACTGGCCCGCCCATTCTTAGCAAAAGAAACAGTAGGGCAGGCATGGTCATATAAACCAGGCTCAAGCAGTAGAGCACTTGCCTAGCAAGATGGAGTTCAAATCTCAGGACTACCAGAAATAAATAAGGTATTCTATTTATGAGTATTTATATGTTATAAATAAATGTTGTAAATATATTATTGTTTAGATAATAAATAGCAAGGAAAAGAGAAAAGAAAGAAAAGGTTAATAAAAAAAAACAAAGACATCACAGAAAAAGCAATGCATACTTTAAAAAGACCAAAGCCAGAAACAAATTCCAAGCTGGTATTGCTATGATAGCTAAGATCAAAGGCAGACATGGGATATGGAATTAAAGATGAAAATCTTGAAACTTGAACCTATTCCAGATTGGGAACCTGACCTTGTGCCTATGGAAGTTGGAGAAGTGGAATGTAGAGACTCACATAAATCTGAGCTTGAAAAAGAAATTCCCCTCCACATTTCCCAGGGAAATGGAAGGAAATATAGTTTTGGTTTGGATAGAGGATGGGAAAAAGCAGATGATCACACACATCAGCCACCAGTGTTGTAAGGCTTAAGAATAGGGTTCCAGTGCCATCTCCACGCGGGTTGGGATTCAAGGATTCACTGGAGGAAACACACTGACACTCCAAAGGAAAATGAGTGTTGAGCCAGGTGCAGATGGCTCATGCCTATAATCCTAGCTACTCAGGAGGCTGAAATAGGAGGATCACAGTTTGAAGCCAGCTGGGGCAGACAAGTCCGTGAGACTCTGATCTCCAATAAACTCAGAAAGAGCCAGAAGTGGTGCTGTACAAGTGATAGAGCACTAGCCTTGAGCACAGAGAGGCTCAGGGATAGAGCACAGGCCCTGAGATCAAGCCCCAGGACCAAAAAAAAAAAAAAGAGAGAAAGAAAAGAAAAGGACAATGTTCATGAAAATGAGCTCCAAAACCAACAAAACCATAAAGCATTCAAATGAAGGCCCTCATCAGCAAACAATACAACAAAATTCACAAGCAGAGTCAGGAAATTTTGTGCACCACCATTTGCAATAAAACAATCTAGAAAACATTATATAAGTAGTATAGTTAAAAGCTGAGCAGGGCAGGGGTGGCTCATACTTGTAATCCTAACTACTCAGGATGCTGAGATAGGAGGACCATGTGGTTCAAAGCCAGCCTGGGTATGGAAGTCCTCAATATTCCTATCTCCAATTAACCATCAGAAAAGCCAGAAGTAAAACTGTGGCTCAAGTGGTAGAGTACTGGCCTTGAGTAAAAAAAAAAAGTTCAAGAGTTCCAACCTCAGGACTAGCACCCAAAAAATATTTTTTTGAAAATGTTGATCATGGTAGGTTATTAGAGCTACAGTAAAAATCTGCAATTCTGGAGTTTAACACTGTTTGTTTTCTCTCCCACATCATGATCAAAGAATTTCCATGACTTTCCTGGTCACATACCCCCTTCCCAGGTCTTCAAGGAATAAAAGAGCCTTTCATCAACCACAGAGTGAATATGAGAGGAAAGAAGTATCTCAGAATAAATGCTGCGAACTTTTCAATATTGATGAAAAACATCAAACTGCAAATTCTCTTGATCATGGATTTGACATCTGTTGAATTTAATTTGCCAGTAGATATTAAAAGAATTTTCTATGTTGTGTACTCCTGTGGCATACTGCTCTATAATTTTCATTTATTATCAGGTTATTGCCTTATATTATCCAAGAATTATGATGGTGGCCCAAAATAAATTGGGAAGTGCTTACTCCTCGTCTGTTTTCTAAAAACACGAGTCGATTTCTTCCTTAAATGTTGGTAAGATTTACACATAGGCGAGAATTTGTCTTTGTTGTTTTAAAATCAAATCTGTCTACTAGACAGCATAAAATTCAGAGTTTCTTTGGGGAAAGTTTTCCTAATTTGTGTTTCCAAGAAATTTTCTCCACTTTGTTTGTGTTATTGGATTTCTTGGCATAACATTGTTTACCATATTTATTTACTTATTCTCCTATTTATGTCATTAGGTCATATACTAACACCTTCTCTCCATTCCTGCTTTCAGTAATTTCTGTTTTCCCTTTTGTTTTTGCGCTCAATTACACTTGCTAGAGTTAATCAATTTGTATGATTAATCTTTCCAAAGAACAGATTGTTGCTTTGTTCATTTTCCCAACTTTATTTTTTATTGATTTCTACTCATGTTTATTATCACCTTCTACTTTCTATAGGTTAATTTGCTTCTCTTTCACACATTTCTTAAGGTGCACATTGAGATACTAATTTTAGATTTCCTTTCAAACGTAAGCAAAGGAAGATGCAAGTTTCCAAATGAGTACTGCCTTAATTGCTTCCTAGTAATTTTGATATCCTATATCCATTTTTATTCCATAATTCATTTCCTAGGTCTTCCATAGTAAGTATCAAAATCTTGGTGGCTTAAGACAGATAAACTTAAATAAAAATTTTTTTCTATTGAGATCAAAATGATCTGTATGTGAGACTTTGGTTAGAATTCTTATCTTTTCTGCCTTCTGTCTGGAAATCTTTGCTGTTCCATGACTTGCATTGACATCATCCCTAATCTTTTACCTGTGTCCTTGTATGTTGTATGTTTGTGCCAGGCAGGGTGGTATGTGTCTATAATTAAAGCCCTCTGCAGGCTGAAGCTAAAGGATCAGGAGTTCAAGGGCAGCCTGAGGTACACAGGAAGATCCTGTGTCAAAAAGCTAAAAGCAAACTGGGCACTGGTATCTCACACCTATAATCCTAGCTACTTGGGAGGTTGAGATCTGAGGATCAAGGTTCAAAGGAAACCTAGGCCCGAAAGTTTGTGAGGCTCTTATCTCTAATTAACCCCCAGAAAACTGGAAGTGGAACTAAAGCTCAAAGTGGTAGAGCGCTAGCCTTGAGCAAAAAAGAGCTCAGGGATAGCACCTAGGCCCCGAGTTCAAGCCCATACTGACAAAAAAAAATTTTTTTGTTAAAACTAAAAGCAAAGCAAAACAAAAACTGACAAGTCATGTTAATTTAATTCATTTGCAAAACACCCTATTTTTAAATATGTTCTCCTGCACAAGTATCAGTAGTTGGACATTCAGTGCATCTGTTTGGAAGAAATAGAATTCAACTCACAACAGTATTAGCTGTATTATTTCTTTTTTTTGGGGGGGGGAGGGTCTGGTCGTGGGGCCTGAACTCTGGGCCTGGGCGCTGTCCCTCAGCTCTTCAGCTCAAGGCTAGCGCTCTACCACTTG
>NW_012267231.1:9943113-9956028 GCF_000151885.1 Dipodomys ordii | reverse complement strand
TTGCCTTGCATACTTGAGGCCCTGGGTTCGATTCCTCAGCACCACATAAGCAAAAAGAAAAAAGCCGGAAGTGGCGCTGTGGCTCAAGTGGTAGAGCGTTAGCTTTGAGCTGAAGAGCTGAGGGACAGCGCCCAGGCCCAGAGTTCAGGCCCCACGACCGGACCCAAAAAAAAAGAAAATAAAAATATTTGGGAAACAGATTTCATCTGTTGGCATCTTTTCATCCCTCTATCGATACACCTTTCTCAGCAAGGTTTTAAGTTTTTGTTTGTTTCTTTTTTCTGTACATATCTTTGCATGACCCCCATCATTTCCTACTACTGATTTTACATTAAAGTAGTTCTTTTAAACTTTTAGGATGGAGGCCTGATTAGCAGGTTACTGATTTTTGCAATAAGTCTGTTCAATCGGGCCAAGCTATGTTTCTCAGAATCCCTTCCCTCAAGTTATTCTATTATTGTTGTTTCATTCTTTGTGGTTCTTGTTGTTGGCTGGTGCAGACAGAGCCCCCACAGGATGTTGGGTGGGAGGAAGTGAAACATTAGCCATTTAAAGACTCATGCATGTTGGCTCAAAGCAGAGGCTGGATTCTACTTTCTCCAGCACCCACTTCAGTATTTTCAAAGGTTGGGCTATGAATGTATTTAGCTCTGTAACAAGCAGCCATTGGCTGCTTCTGTAGGATACTGAAATCAATAGCAAGATCTGACACAGATTTTGGTCTGTCTTTACTAGGTTTCAGCATGCATCCCTGAGTTCTGGCCTGTTCGCGCTCCAGCTGTGCAGACAGCTTCCCTTCCGCATCCCCTAGCCATGAACTTCAGACACCAGCATCGGATGGAAAGACAACAGCCTGACAAATGCTTTCCTCAGCTCAGGCTTTCAACTGACACTCAGACATACACACACACACACACACACACACACACACACACACAGAGAGAGAGAGAGAGAGCGGGAGAGAGAAAGGGAGAGTAGGGAGGGAGAGAGAGAGAGATGAATAGTTCTACTCCCTTGTTTGAATCCTGACTCCTCTCATTTTTGAGATGCTAAAAAAAATATGACCTTTGGCTTTCAGAAAGAATCTAAATCAATAGTCCAATGTGCTGGCATATACCACTGCATCACAGACTGGTTAAGTTACAAAGAAGTTTGTTTTAGTTCATAGTTCTTGAGATCAAGGTCATTTTTCCACATCTGGTGATGTCCTTCTTGCTGGAAGAGTCCTGAGATGGAACAAAGCAATTGATGGAGAGAAACATGCAGTGTGTGTGTGTGTGTGTGTGTGTGTGTGTGTGTGTGTGTATACACAGAGGTGACCCCTTTAACTTCCTTCTTGTTATATAGCCATCAGCATTAGTCATGGGGCTCTACTCTGATGACCTTTTATCTAAGCCTGTTTCATACCCCAAAGACCTAAGCACCATTATCAGTCATTTTCCACCTCTTGGTAAATGCTAGAAGGAGTTTTGGAGAGAGGTATGGATGGTATTCAAACCACAGCACTTCCTGAAACCTGTCTCTGGCCTTTTTCCTCTGTGTCTATTGCCCAATTCAAGCTCAGTTTGGATGCTGTTCTTACACCGTTTCCTCTCAGTGTGGGCTTTGTCCAGGAAGGGAAGCTTACTTATTATTAAATTTATAAAACAGGATCTGCTCTGGCCCTGAGACCTTACTGAGACTTTCTTGCCTTCACTTCATTAAGACAGAGCAACCCCATCCCAACGCCAGCTGCCTAAAGATACTGGCCAGCTAGAATTTCCAAAAAGTAATCACAGGCAGGATTGCCAAATAATTTGTGGGACCCAGTGCCTGGCAAGAAATTGTATTTTATTGTGATAGTGGAAACATAAAGTTACACAGGCAATAAAATGGCCCAGAAATGAGTGCATACATATAAAATTGGGAAATCTGATTCAGGCAAGTGGACTGTGTCCGGGTATGTTTCCTGCTTGTGATAGGGTAAAATAATTTGTCAGAATGTTTCCACTGAGGGGGGGAGAATTGTCAGAAAATACACCACCTCTCTGTAAAATATTTCTTACCACTGCAAGTGAAACCGCAACTATCACTAAAAAGTTTAATTTTAAAAGCCAGACTTTAAAGGCAGTGATTTCTGTTCCCTATGAATATTTTATCAGTGATTTTTGTTGGATTAACCTAAATATTTTTTACAGATTTAGATGGCATTGTAAAATGAGACTTGCTCTATTGCATTTTAACTTGTGGTAGTTATTGGTTTAAACGAATGTGATTCATTCTGTGCATTGACCTTGGTTTGGTAATTTTTGCTAGATTGTCATGTTTGTCCTTGTACAGTATTATTGGAATTTCTTCTTCTATGAGGTTTTCAATATAAACAGCATTGAAATTCTTAATCAGATTTTTATGAATGTATTGAAAATTATCAGGTGATTTTCTTCTTCACATGCATGTGAGGAATGAATTGCACTGGGAGATTTTCTGGTAACGCAATAATATCCAATGTGGTATCTTGTCTGATGGCATTCTTACCTTCCTGGGATAAACACTACATGCATAGTCATTTTGTTTCATTAATTTAAAATTACACTATTGGGTTTAATTAGCTTACACTCCATCTCTGATTTCTGAATGTATGTTCACCCGTGAAATCAGTCTGTCATTTTCCTTGCTCATAATTTCCTTGCTCTGTTTTGGTAGCAAGGTTGTTAACGCAGAAAATGAGTTTGAAAGCTTATTTTTCAAGTTCTGTTTTCTGCTTCAGATTTTGCAAAATAGGAGCTGCATGATCTCTTGATGTTCAGTAGAATTTTCCTATATAATAGTGCCTGGGTCTGCAGCTTTTGGGGCAAAGGGAGAATTCAATCACTATCTCAGTATTTCTATCTGTAATTGATGTTTGCAATGTTTTTCTTTCTTATGGTCTCAAATTTGGGATTGCAAGAATTTTTAAAATTAGATTTACCACTTCATCTGAATGTTATAACTAGGTTTTCAATGATTGTTTATAGTATTATTATTTTTTCAAATGTGTACTGGGACTGGGGCTTGACCTGAGGACCTGGGTGCTGACCCTTACCTGTTTTGCTAAAGACTGGCACTCTACCACATCTCTACTTTCAGCTCTTTGTTGACTAGTGAGAGATAAAAATCTCACCAACTTTCCTGCCCAGGCTGGCAGTGGTTATTTTTCTTCTATTTCCCTTTCCTGCATTGTGTTAGGTCCTTGTTCTATGTATGAGACTCCAGAGACTTGTGTTCTAAAATGCTGATGATCTTTCTAGTATTATTTCATTATCATCTCCCTTCCTTTCTCCTCTAATTCCTCATTCTCCTTTTCTTCCTTTCTATCTCTTCTCTAGAAATTGAATCTAGGACATTCTGCATACTAAGTAAGTAGCCTACCAACCTTCATTGAGAGAGCAAGAAACATTCCCAGCTTTATTGCTCCTTTCCCCACCCCACCCCAATTCCCCTCTGTTTTGTCTGTTCTCATATTTTTGTAATCCCAATTGTTTGGATGTTGGCCCTCCCACATTCCAAATTGATCATTTGCCTCATAGTTCATCAATCTTTCTTTTCTTTTTGCTACTCTCTGAGAGAATAATGTCACTCTGTCTTCTGCCTCTTTATCAAATATCTTGGTTTGCCCATCACATTTTTAGTTTACAAGAATTGTGGCTTTCTCGGTGATTTTTAAAAGCATCCTGCTCTTCTTCCATGGGTGCAGTATTCTCTGTTTTATTCCCTGGCTTCACTGCCAACAGGCACTTAGTATCCTGTGGAGTAGTAACTCTGAGATCATGACTCCATCTTCTTTCCCACTTCTAAAGTATTTCGACATCTCTTAATGGATGTCATCTCATTTGCTTTCTTCTTGTATACAGATGCTTTGCTTTTCCTCTTTATTTTGATTTCAGGGGACTTCTACACATAAATTCAACCTGCATGCTCAAAAATCTAGCATATTCATGCTATTTTTCCCCTGGATTTTGTATCTTATTTAACTGTATTTTTTTAAATTTTCAGATTATCTTGCCAGGTTAACCTATCTAATTAGCTTTTATTCTAATAACCAGGCTTGCTTTTGGAAATCATCTTCTTTAGGAAAAAAATTTTAATGGATTATAGAAGTTCATAACTTACTAAAGAAACTCTAAAAACTCATTATGAGCTGAGGTCATTAGCATATGTCAAAAGAACCTATTGGACAAGTTGTGGTGGCACATACATGTAATTCCAGCAATCAAGAGACTGAGGCAGGAAAGTCATGGTATAGAAGACACTGTTTCAAAACAAAAAAAAATAGTACAGGCCAAGTACCAGTAGCTCATGCCTATAATCCTAGCTACTTGGAAGCTGAGATCTGAAGATCGTATTTTGAAGTTAGTCAAAGCAATCTGGTCTCTGATGCTCATCTCCAATTAGCCATCAAAAAAAACTGTAAATGGCCAAATAGAGCAAAAGAGCATGAAATCTCTGAGTACACGCTCCAGATCTAGCACACAAAAGAATTTGAATTACAAGCTCACACCTGTCATCCTAGCTACTCAGGAGACTGAGCTCTGAGGATCACTGTTCAAAGTCAGCCTGAGACTCGTATCTCCAATTATCTACCAGAAAACCAGAAGTGGTGCTGTGACTCAAAGTGGTAGAGTGCCAGCCTGGAGCAAAATAGCTCAGGGACAGTGCCTAGGTTCTGAGTTCAAGTCCCACGGCCCCCCCTGCAATATAAATATAAAGTGTTCCTAGGAACAAGAATAGCCTATACGTGTAGCACAGGTACACAGAATGGCAATGGTTATGTCCTTCCAGTGAGGAGACACTGTTACTTGGCAAATAGTATTGAATAAATAGACTGATTCTCTGAGAAATAAAACTGGTTCCTCCTTTACACACATGTGCAAAACACAATAGCAACTTGTAACAATAGTTACAAGTCTAAGGAAAATCCACTAAACTCCTAGGAGATGGTCAGAAGACATTTGTGAGCCCAAGGGAAATCTTCAAGAAGATCTCAAAGTCAGGTACACTAAAGGGAAGCAAAGCTAGACTAGATGCATTCAGATATGGTGACTTCTGCTTCATGAAGATCAATTCAACACAGGAACGACAGATTAAGCTTCGCCCTTTTCTGTGTCTAGAACAGACAGAGCACTTTTGTAAATGTGCATGGAAAAGGTCAAACAGCCAAGAGGAGAAAAAATGGACTAGGAATGTGAGAAAACTCTTCAGATTGAAAACCAGGGAGAATACCTCTCGATAGAATGAAGAAGAAAATCTTACTGCTGTGTGTATAGGCAGACTTTGGCTATGAGAGCAAGGAGATAGGGTTAATCAAGGTGCCCTTTCTAACAAAGATGTGTAATGATGCGTATATATGTATATGCACAGTGAAAGTCTCAGCACCAAAGTAAATTGTCCATGTATACAAATTCATATTTGTGTAGTTAATGGCCAAAAGCATGGTTATTAATAAACCATATATATAACTCCTATGTGCATCTACATGTTGATAATGGGGGAATGCATTATGAAATAATCAATGCATAAAATGGCTCAAAAATCCTTTCTCTAGCAGTAATGTCTGCACATTGTGAAGGTCAGCAAGAGCAGTAGAGTGGAAATGGGCTGACGAATAAAGAAGAATGGAATCACTCACATCCTGAAGGAATAAGTGAGTGAAATGACACAAAAGGAGCTGTAGAGACTGGTTGTCAGTGTGCCATAAACAAAGATCTACCAACCAGTTAATTCTTTTCAGCTGTAGTAAACTAGTGAAAAATGCAGCAGAAGTGATGGAAAAGTCCTCTCCGAGGAAACTTGCAGCTTGGCTGGAGACTTGGATAACACATCTACGAAGATGGTCATTCTTCTGGGGAAGACAGTAATCTCACCACCCAAGAGAACATTACTATATAATATGACAGAAAATCCATCAGGGGAAAACAAGACGGTGACCTTTCAGCCGTCTTCCAGGGGAAAGCGATTTTCCTATATTCCATTAGCACTGAGATCGATGATTCGGGTTTACGGTATAAGATCTCAGATCCTGTGTTTGGATTACAGAAGAGACTTGAGATTGATGGAGGGCTTTGGGATATCCAGATCCAGCTAGCTTGTTGTTTCAACCACAGTAGAACCAATGGTCAATGGAATAGCATTCAGATGGCGAGAACAAAGAGACAGAACTGTCTAAATCCAGTAGTGAGAGAGGCCCTGTAGTGCTTCTGTAGGCAATATAAATTCATCTTTATGACAGTCCCAAGAGTCAAAGATTCTCCTTTCACATTTGAGAGTTGGGAGGTGGAAAAGGATGGGAAATTGCACAGGGCCCACTGCTGAAAGCAAGCCAAAGTTGTTCCCATCTAACTATTTCTGGCTCTTTCCAATACATAGCACTTTGCCATCATTTCTGAAAGACTAGAATTGGATCTCATTGTCTTCACGAATTCATCCAGTGCTAAGGATAGTATCATCTGACTAGACATGTGGATCACAGAGTTTCTTACTATCTGTAATCTTTTCTGGGAGGACAAGTGTACATAGGACACTGTGATCTCTGTTCCTAGTCTAAAGAGGATGGACTAGGAATAGAAATGGCAAGAAGGTAACCATTCTGATTGCCACAGGACTAAAGTACAGCCTGTAAGGAGAAAAATTTTCCTGGTGGGTATTGAGTAAGACAGGCTTATTTCCTTGAAATCTGAAGTGGGAGGTTTGCTAACAAGGGGCTCCTTAAAGTAGCTGTACAAAGGGGTTACCATTTAACCAGCCACAAAACCATTGATGCATACAAATTTCAGAATAAGCTCCCAAACTTTACTTCCCACTCGAATCATCAGGACAGCTTTAAAAAAAATTCCCATGATGCAACCTGAGACATCAGTTTAACTAGTCTGGGTATAGCCAAGGCTCTGCAAGTTTATAAAGATCCACAGGTGATTCTACCCATGCATGTATTCCAGACCCACTGACCCTCTCCCACCAAGATCCTGGGATTTAAGCAAAAGAAGAAGGGGAGCATTCTGTGGGTAGTTCCATCCTCAGATAAATCCACAGAAGACTGTTGGCACACCTGATGACTTAACAGTGAGTCTGCTTTTGTTTTCCTGAAGTGTTGAAGAATGAGGGCCAGTGACAAGGTTTTGCAGGTGGCTGAAATGGAACCCTGGCTAGAAAGAAGCTGATCTTTCTCCCTCCCCTATTATTTATTATTGCCGTATGTTAAAGCATCCCTGAAATTAAGTTCAGAGAATTAGAGAAAAGAACAATGGCTACAAGATCCTGGGAAGGGTAGAGGGGAGAGAAGATGGAGAAAGGATGGTTAAATTAACCGGGGCACAGTTGAATGGGAGGAATAACTCTTAATGTTCTATAGCACAATAAGATAACTGTGGTTGACAACAATTAGCTGTATATTTCAAAATAGTTAATAGAGTTCTTAGTGCTGCCCTCAACACAAGGAAATGAACGGGCATGCCTATTACCATGATCTGATCCTTAACCATTATATATGTATTGAAATGTAGTGTTACACCCTCATAAATATGAGAAGACACTATATGTTAAAGAATATAATAAAAATACTTTAAAATAGCTGATCATACATACAGATGTTCGGTTACAAATCTTGACTCTGGCATCTGCCAGTTGACTTTTAGCACCAAATCACTCTTGATTTTCATTTCTCACCCCTCAAATATATGAGATTTCTTCCCCAAGTAAACTCAGGTCTAACATGCCACTCATTAAAGAAATGTCTTCCACCAAGAGAGTTGGAAATTTGCTTTGGCATTGTTATTTATCCATTGAAAGGAGAATGGATACCATTTAGGTATTAATTGATAGAGCCAAGCTGTTGGATAATGAACACGGAATAAAGATAAGAGAGTGATTTTTCTCTAATTGACTCCAGGATTCTCGGATAGCAACTGGATGGTTTTAATATTGCATGACTTGGCAATTCTTATGCACAGATGACAAGGTACTGCAGCAGAAAAATTATTTTAACAATATAGAGGGGCGAGGGAGAGAAATCATGCTATCACAAGAAAGGAAGAGCCCCACACACACTCAGGAAGAGACAAAGGCCATTCTAGAAGTTTTCATAATATCTTCATTCTTTTCCCCATGAATGCACAGAGACAGAAGAGACCCAGCTGAACTTGGATGGCATTCTTGTTAGGCTGGAGTATTCCTAATCCATCAACACTGGATGAGTTCTATAAAGCAACTGCTATGTGTCTAATGAAGAATAAATGCTTAGTACCTTCTTCCTCTCCCTCCACACTTGTAATATACAGGTCCTTGAGAGACTTCCTCTAACAGTGAGATATTGCTGCTGTATGCATCCTTGAGGGACAGCAGTAGCTATTTGTGACCTTCATGGTCACATTCTCGTGACATATGAGGCCACTGTGCCAGCATTCCCAACTTCATCTTTGAGAACTGTTGACTTGAGGGCTCTGAATTTTTCAGGACTTACTTATTTATAGCCACAGAATATTTGACTCAAATCTGACATTTCCAGACCGAATAATTGTGAGCTTTGGCACAGGGGTCGTCTCAATATTCGGCGAGTGCAAATCCAGACATAAAGTGCAAGCATCATTTCTCACCAGCCTGCAGATTCCAGATTCCAGGATTGATGACTGTTCAGAGTCCATGATTCTATAATTTCTGATTTTTATGGTATGATTTTTTTCTCTATTTAGGCGAACGACGCATTTTATTTTATTTCATCTTTAAGTCGTTGTACAAGGGGATTCCGCTTCACAAAGCAGTCTGTTGAATACAACACATCTTGATCAATGTCATCTCTGTCAATTCTCACCCATCCCTCCCAACCCACCACTTTCCTTACTTTTCTTAATTTTGGGGGGGGGAGGGTCTGGTCGTGGGGCCTGAACTCTGGGCCTGGGCGCTGTCCCTCAGCTCTTCAGCTCAAGGCTAGCGCTCTACCACTTGAGCCACACAGCGCCACTTCCGGCTTTTTGCTTATGTGGTGCTGAAGAATCGAACCTAGGGCCTCAGGCATGCAAGGCAAGCACTCTACCACTAAGCCACCTTCCCAGCCCCTAGCTGTATTATTTCTTTGCTGTTCTTTTTCTGCTTTGGGGGGAATCTATTTCATAAGGAGGAATATTTCCTTCTATTTCTACTCAGATGGGAGTTTTTAAATATCATGTTTGGATGTAGAATCATACGCTTTTAAAGCACTTATTAAGATGGCATGTTTGCTTCTTTGTTTGCATGAATATTTTCAGTGGCAATCACTCTGAATTATTAAATTAACCTTACACTCAATGCAAAGACCCATATTATTGATTAGCCTTGCGCAAAATTCAAGTCCTGTCTACCACCATGCTTCACTAACGATTACTAAAAAAAAGAAACAAAAAAAATGCCTCCATTTCTAGGCAGCCCCCAGTCTTCTGACTTTGCTTCCTGAGTCTCCTGTTCCTACCCAGAGTGACTTCTGTCTATGTTCAGATGAGTGTTAGCTGCATAGAGAACAAATTATTAGCCTAGGAAAGCATTCTGGGTTTGGTTATTTTTCAGCTCTTATACCCTACAAATCAGATAGCCCATCCTTTAAAATTGCAGAAGTGTTTTCAATAAACATTCCTGACAAACCAGGCTTACTATTCTAAAAGTGATCTGGATCCAAAGTCAGTATACTCTTGAACACTCCTGCTGGCTCCTTGTTTAATCTCTTAACTGTCCATTTCATTGGCCATGATCTTCTATGTGTTTTGACCAAGATTAGGCTCTCTGCAAGGCAGGAGGAATGGATTATAAGCACTCTGGTTAATAGTTCCCTCCCATCTAGCAGTCCTACCTCTATAATGGTGCAGCCATTATTTGAAAATATTGTATAGAGGTTCCTTTTACCCTGCATCCTCTCCAGCATTTATTGTTTTACTTTTTCTTCTTCTTCTTCTTCTTCTTCTTCTTCTCTGACCCTGAAGCTTGAACTTAAGGCCTGGGCCCTGCCCCTGAGCTTTTATGCTCAAGGCTACTGCTGTACCACTTTGAGCCACAGCTCCATTTCTGGCTTTTTATAGTTAATTAGAGACAAAGTCTCATGCCCAGAGCTGGCTTTGGACATCAATCTTCGTATTTCAGCCTCCTGAATAGCTAGGATTACAGGTGTGAACCACTGGCACCCAGCCTATAGTTTTACTTCTGGAGGAAATGTCTAAAGCATGCTTTCCCCGTATCTTTATTAGCATAATAATTGTACAATGGGACTTCATTGTGATGATTCCATATATGCATTCCACATACCACAATCAAATTCATCTTGGCACTTCCCATTATCCCCCCATCTCTCCTGGGAATAATTTCAACATATTCTGTTGTTCTATTTTCATACAGTGTTATAGAATACTTTAACCATATTCACCAATTCCACACACACACCTGTTTACACACACACACACACATACACACCTAACTGGTACCCATCCTATGAAAAGAAGCTATTTTACATTGTTTTTCTTTCTTTTTTTGGCAGTATCAGTGATTGAACTTGGGGCCACGTTCGTGTTAGGCAAGAAGCTTCCAATGATCCAGGCCTCTGGTCTCTTTTTGTGTTAGCTAGTGCTCCACCACTTGAGCCACAACTCTACTTTTAGCTTTTAGTAGTTAATTGAAGATAAGAGTCTCATAGGGGTTCCTACCCAGACTGGCTTTCCAACTGTGATCCTCATATCTCAGCCTGATGAGTAACAAGGATTACAGGCATGAGCAACCCGCACTCAATCTTTTTTTTTTTTGTGAACCATTTTGAGAATATTCTGCCTATTTTATTGGGCAGAATTTCTTTTTTCCCACTGATGTATCTGTCTGAGTTCACAAATTCCTTTCACCTCCCGGATAGGAGCTGTTTATCTGGAAAACATACTGCAATTATCCTCCTCCGCTTTGTGGATTCATTTTCGTCTCTGAAAAATGCATTCCGACAAAACTTGCTAATCTCTATATTAATCCTGTTTATATATTTTTCCATTTATAACTGGTGCCCTTTGTGTCTTATTTAAGGGATATTTTCCTTCTCTACCGTCAGAAAGATATTCCTGTACATTTTCTTCTACGAAGCTTACCATGTTGCCTTCTACATTTAGATGTGTAAACCTGTATGTAATAAATTTTTATGTTTGTGGCTCTGTGCACTATTTCAGGTCTGAAAGTCTTTAGTGTGTGGAATATGACCAGCTATCTGCACACACATTAAGGCTGTGTCCAGACACCGATAAATAGCTTTTTTTCCTCCTAAGCCCTCATCTCTGCTATTGCTCCCACTTCCCAGTTTGCTGAAGTGACTCTTTTTTTAAACCAGGAAACTATCTAGTTTTATGATTACAAACTCAAGAACACCCACACAATGAAGGGAGGGGGAAAAATCCCACCTGGGATTGATTGTGCTCTCTTAGAAGTGAAACCCATTTGCAAATGTTAGAGGAATTTCCCCATATACATATTCCTGTATACTTCCTTGTTTTCCACTCGTGTTTTGATATTTTTTTCCTGGTCAAAGTCATATAAATACAAAAAGCAGTTCAGAACAAATACGCTACTTAAAGAAGTATAAGAGCAATGTCCTAGGCAGCTGGTGGCTTATGTCTATAATCCTACCTACTTAGGAGGTTGAAATCTGAGGATCATGGTTTGAAGGCAGCATGGGCAAGAAAGTCAATGAGATTCTTTATCTCATCTCCATTAAAATACAAAAAAAAAAAAACCAAAAAACAAAAAACAGAAATGGAGCTGTATGTAGCTCAAGTGGTAGAGTGCAAACCTTGAGCAGAAGAAGCTCAGGGACAGAACCCAGGCCCTGAGTTCAAGCCCCAGGACTGACACAAAGATAGGAAGAGAGAGAAAGAGAGAGAGAGAGAGAGAGAGAGAGAGAGAGAGAGGTCCTTACAATTTCACCCATAAATGAGAAAGCACCAAACACAGGAGGCTTAAGATGTCTTCCCAAGATAGACCATAAACTCCCCTAACGAAAGTATTAACAGCCTAGATTTTATGGGCATCCCTGATTCCTTTTCATTGTAATTTTGTTGCTTATTCAAAGAGTCATAAACACCGATTTAGCACAGCCTTAAACACATTTGTTAGCATTCTGTATAGTGTGTGTGTGTGTGTGTGTGTGTGTGTGTGTGTGTGGTGTACCAGTACTGGAGCAGAATCTCTGCTCTCTTTGGCTCTTTCACTCCAGGTTGGTGCTCTACCATTTGAGCCATGCCTTTCATTTCTGACCTATTTTGCTGGCTAACTAGAGATAAGAGCCTCACAGACTTTTCTTCCTGCACTGACTTTGGTCTTTAATCTTCAGATCTCAGCCTCTTGAGTAGCTAGGATTACAGGTGTGAGCCACCAGCACCAAACACACTATCTTTTTAACCTTAATGTTGTTATTGTTGAGTGAAGATTCTACAGTGCTCCTGTGGTATAGCTTGCATTGTCATATGCCCTCTAGGTTCTCTGCCAATGAGCAGCTGAACCAATACACTTAATCGGATTCAGATTTTACTTGAGAGGAAGATGCCTTTGTTAGTGCTGGCATGTTGGTTATCAAGAGGCACATAAAGTTTACTTACTTTTCCTTTCTGGGTGTAGCAGCCACCGCTTCTTCATGGGCAATACATAGATCTTTAATGTGTAAGTGTTGAGAAATGGTGCTGATGGCTCCAATTCCATAATTCCTTCTTCTGTAAAATCTGCCCTCACAGCTGCCATTTCATTCTGCAGCCGTAGTTGGCTTAGAAAGACAATGCAGATGCTCCTTTGTAATGTTTCAAGGTTCTCTATTTCTGTATGAGAGAGAGAGAGAGAGAGAGAGAGAGAGAGGCAGGCCTCTAATTTTCTAATTTCATAGAGCATCATTCACCAGAGGTCACAACCACAGAAAGATGAAATCCA
>NW_012267231.1:9921031-9940384 GCF_000151885.1 Dipodomys ordii | reverse complement strand
CCACATCCCCTCCAGCATTTGTCGTTGGCTGATTTGTGGATGTGGGACATTCTGACTGGGGTAAGGTGGTATCTCAGGGTTGTCTTTATTTGCATTTTCCTTTACCACCAGGGATGATGAACATTTCCTCATGTGTTTCTTTGCCATTTTTATTTCTTCATTTGAGAAGTCCCTCTACTTTGCATTTTTTGTTTGCTTTTTTTTTACCAACTTACCCCTTTCCATTTCTCTTCATTTATCTACCTCTCTCCCCTTGGCTCCATTTCACCCCTTATAAAGCCCATTTCCTGCCAGGCACTGGCAGCTCACGCCTGTAATCTTAGCTACTCGGGAGGCTGAGATCTGAGGATCACAGCTCGAAGCCAGCCCAGGCAAAAAAATACTCCATGAGACTCTTATCTCCAATGAACCACTCAAAAACCGGAAGTGGCTCTGTGGCTCAAGTGGTAGAGTGCTAGCTTTGAGCACAAAGGCAGCATGGACAGAGCCCAGGCCCTGAGTTCAAGCCCCACAACTGATAAAAAGTAAAAAAGAACCCATTTCCTGGTGCTCATTTTGTTGGGCTTTAACTCTGCTTTTGTAAAGAATTTCACTATTTGAATTCCCCCTGAATCAACCATATTTCTGTTGATGCATTTAAAACAAAAATCAGAAATTACATCCACTAGGCAGAAGACGTTCTTCAAATCCAAGATCAGAACCCATCATGATCTCTTCGGCCATGCTGAGTAACTTGATCCCCAGATGTCTCGAATCCTTGAGACTTCAGTTCTAAAATGCCAACTCATGGAGCAAATGGTAGCCATGGAGACAATTGAATTGTTACATCGCTATTAATTAATATTTATCCTTTTAAGAGGAAAATAGCGACAGTATAGCTAATAGTTGATAGAGCCAAGTTTTGGGATAATGAACACAGAATGAAGATAATGGAGTTTTTCTCTGATTGACACCAGAATCCTCAGATAATGGATTTTAATATTGCATGAGTTGGTGATTCTTATCCACAGCCAACGACATTCAACAACCTGGAGTGGGGAAAAAAGCTACACTCTCACAAGGAAAACAGACCCCAAAACACACTCAAGAAGAGACACAGACCATGATTAAGAATTCCCACAACAGCCTCCTTCTTCTCCCATAAACACACAGACACAAGAGAGACCAGCTGGACCTGGAGTCTATTTTTTTTCATAACTTACCTAGCTTGTGGTACTCTGGTATTAGCAGCAGAAAATAAATACAATAGCTTAACTAAAATGGCACTGAAGGGGAGGAACAATAAACTAAAAAGACAAAAGAAATAAGGATAGACCACTGGTGGAAAGATAAGCAACAATCCTGTTATATGTGCGTGCGTGTGTGTGTGTGTGTGTGTGTGTGTGTGTGTGTGTGTGTGTCCACTAGCACTCAGATATACTCAGAACTCAACCAGGTGAATCTTGAGCATAAGTTGAATAAAGTCTGGAGTTTAGACAATAGTGCTACATCTGGATTCTTCTCCTTGCTTTGGTCAGTGGATTATAACTGTCTAACAATTAGGGAGAGAGGGGTGAAGGAGGTGGCAGGATTTCTTTATTATTCATGCAATTTTTCTGTGGGCCTCTTCTAAAATATTAAGTTGGGGTGTCTGTGTTTTGGACAAATGAACACACCATTGTCTCCTCAAATCCTGTCTCTGTCTTCTGTCTCAGGGAGAGACACAATCCTTTCCCTAATCTCCAAACCAAATCTCTGGGATGTATTCTATCTCCTTTCCCGGTTGGTCATTTTGGTTCTAGAAAGTTCCACTGCATCTGCCTCTCCTCTCCTGTATAGCAGGCTCAAGCTCAGAGTGGCATTGTCTCTACAAAGTTCCTGATGTTGCAACTAGGCTATGGCCATACTGCACACAACACATTCTCTTTCTACCCTCTGCCTGTCTTCGATGCACTGTATTGCTGAAATTCTCCCCTGCCTGTCCACCCTCATACCCATCCACTTTCCAAATACACTACAGGACTCAGTCATCATGACCACCTAGTTTTTGCTTCAAGGTTTAGTCAAAGTCTGCCTCCCCAATACCTTAGACTATTCCTCCATTGCAAACACTTTTTAGAAGCATCGATTGCCCTCTAATCTCTGCTTTCACAATGTCGAATGCCTCTTTTGACTGTGGCCACATTGAGAGTCTGCTAGCTAGCATCCTTCTGTCCACCTCTCTCAGCTTTCTATTCCAAGAACACAGATCACTTCCTGGTACATTGGCAAAAGGGTGTCATTACATTGCACATGCGCTGTGCTACATTGACGCCTTGCTTAATCATATTACAAAAGCCATGGAGTTGTCGATGAGCCGGAAACAAGCCATTTTCCATGCCGTGAAGCAAGTCAAGTATTCACTACCAGCGAATGTGCTGCCATCCGACAGCCAAGAATATCCAATTGTAATTGACTTAAATGTTCTTTCCTTCTAAAAGGGACTTGAGTTCAACAGAACTTCAAATTTTCTTCCGCTTCCTTAGCAGAACTGGAATATGTACGCCTCCCGTTGGCAGGCGGGAAAGCTGTGCATATCAGTGCGACTTCAATCACTTTGCTCAGCAGCCCATGCAGAATTCATCTCTGCACAGAGCAGGAGAGAAAAAAGGCAGCCTCAGCAAAGCCAGGAAGGCCTGATGGGAATTAGCATGTCCAGGACTCTCAGTGGCACATCTAGTACAGAAGGAGGCAAAGGCCAGAGTCTGAATCCTAACTAAGTTCTCTGGCTCAACTGTTAGTCCCTCTAGTGTCTTGAGTGAAGTCAATGATAGGATCTTGAGCCTGTATATTCCTTCTCTTCTCTAGAATCTTCTGATATTAACAGCATCCATTTGTTGTGTGTGGTTAATTTTATGTGTTAACTTGATCGGGCTATGGATGCCCAGATTATGATCAAATCACTCTTTCTGAGTGTTGCCTGTGAGAATGTTTCCAGAAGAGATTTAATGTTTGAAAGGTGAAAATAAATACAAGCAGAACCCTCACCCTAACGTCAGTAGATAACACCCTGGGCCTGGGCGCTGTCCCTCAGCTCTTTAGCTCAAGCCTAGCGCTCTACCACTTGAGCCACAGTGCCCCTTCTAGTTTTTTCTGCTTATGTGGTGCTGAAGAATCGAACCCAGGGCCTCATGCATGCAACGCAAGCACTCTATCACTGAGCCACCTTCCTACCCTCTCTGTCGAATTTTAACCAATTCACCAAAGATAATCTGCGAACCAAAGGAACAGTTGTCCCAACTTTGCCTTCTTCCTTTCATCTTGACTAAATCAGGCATACCACCCAGGCACCTGTATGAGCACACTCATTGGTTCACACACAGCTCCTCCCCTCTCCCCCCCCAGTTGTTTTCCTGGGTGATTGACAGGGCCAGGGTCACATGACCTCCAAGGATCTGTTCTTGTCATCCTCTACCCTTTGTCAAGTCATCCACAAGAACAGGAGCAAACATGACAGTGTGTGTTCTCACTGACAAAAAGACCCAGCCTGAGAAGAGCCAGAGAGGCTGACGCAAAGCTCCCAGCACTGGGAACGATGAAGAACACGCTGGTCCAGACCCACGTGGCTAGCATCACTTCGCGCCATTGCCTGGACGTGCCTTAAGAAACAAATGATCCCAGCAAAGGGAAGACGGTCTGGAGCAGAGAAGAATGAGTTCAGGGCATGCAGCAGAGAAAGCACAGTCCGATGTTGTTCAGGCCAGTCCATCAGATGCCTCTGCTACTGGACAGACGTGTTTCTGAGATGCTTAGAGAAGGCATGTGCCCAAAGCAGTCACCTGCTTCATTTTGCCCTAATCCGATGATCCCCACCCCCCACAAGAAAACCCCCACTTTTTCTCACTTCCTATACTACCAAAGGATTTGGTCTGCTGGCAGGGGGCTCCCTGGAGATGGCAGCTGACCCTGTGTCCTGTGGAGCGTGTCCCATGTTCCACAGAGCACAGCTGCGCCCTTGTGTGGGATCTAGCATCAGGCAGATGCTGTTTGTGTGTCCACCACACTGGGATGGTCTATCATTCACCGTGAGCACTTCTGCAGGAGCTTTTTTATGATTGATGTGTAGACTCAGCTCCCAAGCCAAGTCTTCTCATCTTGTCTGCTTACTATAGATTAGCTGGAGCCACACTCTGCATTCTGAATGAGCCACAAACAGGCAAAAAAAAAAAAAAAAAAAAGGTCTCCAGGAAGGAGACCTTTCTAGAAAGTTCCTTTCCTTTCCATGAGCTATTTGCCTGGAATAGGCAGGAGGGGGTCCCATTTTACCTCCGCTCTGCTTTCTGGCTACCTTTCGAGCTGACAGCTTGAACGATATCTCCTGGTGGCCTTCCCGTGGCTTCATTCAATTTCCTGCCTTTCCTCGGCTAATCTTCAGCCTGTAATTTCCTAATGACTCGGCCTGACTGCTCGGCAGCTCGTTGAAAGGCATAGCCAGGGTCAAGATTCCCCCTGCCCGGGTTCTTTGCCTGAATTTTGTCAGCATTTCTTCCCTAATTAGAAAGCAGTGTCAGGGTCTCTCCGGGTGGCCAGCATTTTTATGAGGTGAGCATTATCCTTTCGAAAATAGAGCCAGAGGAGACTTTATGATATTCAAACCCCTGAGAGGCCCTGGCTTTCATGATGTCCCTACTAGCTCCCTGGAGAGGAATGAGGGGAGAGGGTGGGACTGTTCCCTGTACAAGCCAATAAGAATTTCCTTCTAGAGCATAACCCACCCGCCCAGTCTGGAAGGGACTCAATGATCCACGCATCCCTGGTCATTCGAACAAGCTTTCCCCTCACTTGCTTATACTTTTTAGACTCCCTTGACCTCTCTTGTAGCCTGTGGCCTGGCTGCACTGCTAAATAAATGTTTGCCAGATCCCCCCATTAATGTCACAACACAAAACTGTGCAGTGGCTTAAATGTAGTCCTCTGCGCAGACCCAATTCTTCCAAGTTAATGAGGTTAGGAGCCCGAGGCTGGTGCACACGGCATCCTAAGTAGCAGAATTTGGGGATAAGCTGTTATAATGCTATTGCTACCATCATTGTTACTAAACTGAGAGCAGTTTCTCCTGCCCTTTGCCCGTGGGGGGAAAAAAGATTTCCTGGGTAAGAGGATGTGTGACCAGATACACAGTCCCAAGATGGATCCAAAAAAAAAAAAAATCAAGAGCCAGCGGGACACCTGAACTCTAGATGCTTCTGAACTCTAGATGCTCCCTTTCCCCTGCATGCATGCCAGGGGTCCCTGATACCTCTTCTTCTCGAACCCTCACTCTAATCAATAAGGGGCCATTGCGCATCTGTGTCTCATCTCCCACCAAGAGTAATGCCATTAACTTTCATGAATTAAATGCATTCCATCACATCCACTTGGTCGCCATTTCCTGGATGCCTCCTCCTAGTCTTTCTCCCCTTTTGCACACACCGTGGCCTGTCCGATGTTAAAATTCAATATGTTGTCTAAATGCTTAAGCCCTTCCATTATTTAAACTCTACCACGTTTGTTAGGAGCTGACTCCTGTTCACCTTTTCCAACCCCTAAGTGTACCCACTTAACAAATCACCAGGATTATTATGACAGCATGAAAATTCCAGCGGATCCCAGAATACACCAGGCTGTCTCTAGCTGTACAATTACCTCTGTCTACCTGCAAGCCCTAAGCCACGCTAAGGAATTTTAGAACAAGCTCATTCTCTCTGGAAGCATATGAGGAGAGAAATCAGGTCCTTTTTCAATACCTGATGTTTTCATTGATCTGCACCCTGCCCAGAAATAGACTAGCAGGCATTCATAAGAGGTTTTACAGTGGTTTGCAAAAAAAAAAAATAGCACAAAGAAACTGAAATCATAGCACATTAAAACAAAACAAATTTTAAAAAGCCTCAAAAGGCAAAGCATTAAGACGAAGGGCTAACATTGCGCTCATTCTCATCACTAAGCATGTGCTAAATGATATACTATTAATTTGTTTTCAAAAAGCAAGCAAAGTTTATAGGTCTCAAGGCATTCACACACAATGAGACCCAAAGGATAGTCTTAGGAGAGGAACAGACAGGCTCAATGTCTGTGTGCATCAGATCATACACAACATTTGTTGAAATCAAATCAAGGAAATGGACACAAGTGGGGTTTTTTAAAGCTTTTTTCTTTTTCTTTCCTCATTGCTCTGTTGTTCATTTATATGTCTTTGGGAGGGCAAAGGGGCACAAAAACGGAGACACAGAGAGAAAGGATAAACAAATGCAGCAATGGAACTCACTAGACACCGTATTGAAAGTGAACTCTAGCACTTTAGGTGGGAGTGAGAGGGAAAAGCTGGGAGAGAGTGAGGGAAAGGGTGACATTGTCCAAAAAGAAATGTACTCATGGGCTGGAAAGGTGGTAGCGTGCTTGCCTAGCATGCATGAAGCCCTGGGTTCAATTCCTCAGTACTGCATTAACAGAATAAGCCAGAAGGGGCATTGTGGCTCAAGTGGTAGAGTGCTAGCCTTGAACAAAAGAAGTTCAGGGACAGTGCCCAGGCCCTGAGTTCAAGCCCCAGGGCTGGACAAAAAAAAGACTTATGAACATTACCTTCATAGTAACAATTAAGTTTTTTTAAAAATCTGCATTGGAAAGCTCAGAAAATCCATCATGGAGATGCCATACAATATAGCTCCAATACCTCCTCCATCTTGATGAACTGCTGCGAAATCTACTGCTTTCTGCAGATTCATAAAGTGCAGAAGGTGAGAGGTGAAGTCCTTGCAAAGAACACCATCTTTGCTCTTCACAACCCTGCAGAAGCAACAACAGCCAGCAGCTACGATCCTCTCTCCTTGGCCTTTGAAGGGAGGAGTTTCACAGCAATCTCACAGTGAAGTGGGCACCACCGTGGCTGTTGATTTTTCTATTGGGGTTCTCAGCTGAGCTTAGAAGCCAGAGGAATGGTTGTGTGGAGGGCAGTGGGTTCTGAAGATGACTAGGACATGTATCTAAGCCTTGTAGGAATCAAGATTAGGGCACAGATTGGATGCCTGTCCTCTCTCATCAGGCTCTAAATCGTTTTTTTTTAATGTAAAGAAAACACATATATAATCCTTCCCGAAAGAGACATTGCATCTGTATTAAAGTGGCTAGAAGGAGTCACCGGAATGCCAAGGAGCCACAAGGTAGAACCGCCAGCCAGAATGAGAAGAGACATCCAAGAACAAAGTGGTAGAGGAATTTCCCAGCACTAGATTTCCCCCACTGGATTGTACCATCTGCTTCACATTCCAACCAGAGCAATCCAGAAAAGAACAGGACTGTCTTTACTCAGAGAATCCCAAAGAAGGCAGCTGGCTGAGTCTCTTGTAGCAAGGGAAGGGATGGAAATGACTGGCTAAGAAGGAAAATGGCACACTACTGTCGTCAGGGAAAACATAGCAAGGTCTTCTTTTAAAAATGTTAAAAATTAAAATGTCCAATTGTCCAAGTTAAATGCTTTTTTTTCTCTCTGATTAAGTCTGAAAGTGTAGGATACCTGAAGAGTTTTTAAGTGTTTGTTTTTGTTGTTCTTTTAATCAATGGGTTTGCACCTTTAAGTTCCCTTGTTTTGTGAGCCCCCTTCTTTCTACATAGGGGTCAGGGGGTCTGGGCTGTTTACAACACACACACACACACACACACACACACACACACACACGTGTCCTTACAGAAAGGGTCCCCAGGGCACTGTCCAGCTGGAATCCCTTGTCTAATTCAGTTGTGATTACCAGTGCTCTGAGACAGAGAGTAATTCTGCCCCCTAGTGGCCATGGTAAAGATCATCACTCTTTAGGCCATACAGTTGCAGAGTGAGTAGATTGGAGGTGGGAGAATCCATCAGGAGTCTGGAGAGGAGTTTTTCCAGAATTCCCCTCATGTTGGCAGGGCTGGTAAAGCACAAGTGGCCCACAACAGCCTCCAGGTCTCCTGAGTCTGCAGAAGCAGGTAGACTGTGGGCCACCACAGAGCTTAGGCTTTCCTTCCTTTTTAGTGTTTCTGTGTGTGTGTTTAATTAACATACAACAACTATACACAGTTATGGCCTGTAGGGTGATACTCTGGTGTACACAATGGCTACTGATCAAATCAGAACAACCAGCATTTTCTTCTCCTTAGCATTTCACACAAGAGAGGGCACAAAGGCTGGCTGTACAATACTGGATAAGCAAACCTACACACAATGCCTGGTACCCACGCTAGACACACAAACAGACACACAAGGGCAAGTACACAGGGTGGGCACACAGTAAGAGCATGGGCAGGCCACAGGGCCAGGGGAAAAGTCAGCACACAAAGTTGGCTTTGAGCAATGGAGTAGAAGAATCCTTAACTATGCGCTCCCTCTCTTGTGCTAAGTAGCCAACTATGCTGTTGATGGCAGCTGCCCCTAAGCCCAGGCCCTTAGAAGTACATATGGCAGCAGCTAGGACCTCAAGCCGTTGGTGCTATGGCCCAGCGGCCTACGCAAGCTGCTGCAATTCCTAGTGTGGAAAATCCCAGTTTAGCCCATCTGTCTCCTATTGCTAGGCCTTGGAGTCTTTCTGAGTCTTTTTTTTTTTTACTACCTTCAAATGATTCTTCAGTGTAAAGTAATGTAATTCTGCATCTCCTTTTTCTTTTCTTTCTTTCTTTTCTTTTGCAGGAATAGCTTGGCGGAGCCGGTCCAAGGGCAAAAGGCTTATGAAACATTGGCAAATGTTGCTAATTATTTCCATTTTGTTTTTCAACCAGCAAGGTCTGAGAATGATTGATGAAGAAGCTGCAAGTGGGAAGGGTCAAGGGAAGGAGCATTAGATATGCATGCTCTTTTCTCTTTTTTGTATGTATTTTTATTGTAAAAATACTGTACAGAGGGGTTACAGTTACGTGAGTAGGGTAATGAGTCCATTTCCTCTTGAGCATTGTTATCTCCTCATTTGTTTTCCCCCTACCATCCCTTCCCTCCTCACCTCTCCTACTCCTCCCTCTCCTCCCCAAGTTGTAAAGTTTGTTTGCAACATAGTGTCTTGTACATCTCATTGTTACAATGGGTCATCCTGAATCCTTATTTCAGCATTTTGTTATTTCCCTTCCCCTCCCCAAATGAGGAACAATGTATATACAAGATGCAGGGCACCGGAATCAAATACAGTGAAAACAGGTCTTATACCAATGCATGCTCTTAACACCCGGAAAAGCAAGGACCCAACTTCCCTCCAAGTCCTTTTTTCCTCCCTTCAGCTGCACTTTCAGATTTGCATTTGAAACATTGGGCCACTAGATGGCATCAGAGAGCAAGGTACCTGAGCAACTGACTCTCAACAGATTAAAAAGAAATTACATTTTTCGTTAAAAATCCAGAGATTTGGCCCCAACAAAAATAACCTTTCCAGAATCTGGCTACTGTAGTACATATCTTAGGCAGTTCCGAATGATTTTTGTATATTTTGTTTTGCTTTTCCTGGTAGAAAAGTCAATAACTTCCAGGCTCAGAGGCAGTGCACGTGATGCTTTGTCCTTCAGGCTCAGTGACCTTGATCAGCGCCAGGCGTGCTTGTATGGAAAAACCTGAGTTGGGAAAAAGTTCACTAAGCCCAGGAGCCCATGAGTGGGATGATTGAACACATCCTTGCTTCCAGCACGGATAGCAGCAGTCTGAGCCGTTCAGGCTCTCCGTTGTGAGTGCTGGCCTGTCCACCGGGGGCCTCCCTGAGGGTCCAGGGCAGCTTTAGTGGTACTTTGGGGGAACAAACAGAAGCCCCATGGCAGAACCCATAATTCAGAGGACTCTACAGGAGTCCTGGCCATTCACCAGCCCTCTGGGGAGTCCCGATCTGCAGAACTAGGGTACTCACAGCTTTTGGGGGATAATTCCACCTGCAAAGCCTTCCCAAGTCTCCCAGTGTGAGAAACAAAGCTGCCAACCTCACCCCCATCTCCCAGGTCCACCTTCTCTGTCCCAGCCAGCAGCCCCTTTTCCCAGGTACCTGCCTCAGTCTTTCTAGAATTAGTTCAGCATGAAGGACAACGTCCATCTAAAAGAGCTTCTCTGAGCCAGATGCTGGTGGCTCCCACCTGTAATCCTAGCTACTCAGAAGGCTGAGATCTGTGGATCCTGGTTCGAAGCCAGTCTGGGAATGAAAGTCTGTGAGACTCTTATCTTCACTGAACCACCAGAAAACCAGAAGTGGAGCTTGTGGCTCACGTGGTAAAGTGCTTGCCTTGAGCAAAATAGCTCAGGGACAGCACCCAGGCCCAGAGTTCAAGCTCCACAAGTGACAAAATTCATTAATTAATTAAACTAAGTAAAATTAAAATAAAAATCTTTTCTGAGAGCACTGCAAGTATTTGGTCTGTTATTTGCTACCCAACCCCTCCAAAAAGTATATGGTAGCCCCCAATTTGGGGGACACATTTTAAGTGTTAAAGTGAGTGACTGACACAGAGGTAGTACAAACTATATATATTACATTTTTTCTTATACATGCATGTCTATGAATTCCTAAACTAGGTGTTGTAAAGATGTTCATGATAACAACTAATACTAAAATAGAACAATTCATTGTCAGGTGCTGGTAGCTCACGCCTGTAATCCTAACCACTCAGATAGCTAAGGTCTGAGGATTGCTATTCAAAGCCAACCCAGGCAGGAAAGATGGTGAGACTCTATTCTCCAATTAAAATGCCAAAAAAGCCAGAAGTGCAGCTATAACTCAAACAGTAGAATGCCAGCCTTGAGCAAAAAGGCTAAGAAGTAGCACCCAGGACCTGAGTTCAAGTCCTAATCCTGGCACACACACACATACACACAAACACACACACACACACACGAACAATTAAATCAGTATATCATCATAATAGTATATGAGTATGTGAGTATGGTCTTTCTCTCTTGACAAACAAAAGATGAATAATAGTTTTAGGCATGGTTAAGTGTAGGAAGCAGAATTGTGGATAACAGGGATAGTTGTGCCCCGCTTTATGTCCAGAGGTAGCCTCCAAGGGCAGCCCTGTACTTTGTAAGTGGCAAAACCCCTAAGCCAGTAAACTGTGAGCCTCAACTCCCTCCCCCCCCTCCATTAAATGAGAAGGCAATTTCCCAAACAAAAGCACAGAATTGGCCTGGCACAGGTACTGAGCAAAGGTACTTAGCACAGGTACTGAGTAACAGTACTTAGCATGCCACTCTGCCACACCCCAGCAAATGCCTGTTCCAGGCAGGAGATGGCAGCATTATGACTCCCAGGAGCGTGGGGTCACTGGTTTGTTCTTCCTGTGAGTCTATGGGGTGTGCGCTGCTTTTCTGGTGGTTGCGGAAAGCAACAAGAAAAGGCTGTGCCAATCCTCCACCCTCTCTGGCTGTAGGCAGACAAGAGTTGACCACATAGAACCACGTCCACCACTGGCTCGTGACTAAAGGACACATTTTCCCTCTGGAGTAGAGGACCATAATCCCTGAGAACAAGCAAATCAAAGCAGAGACCATCAACCATCACCTTCTGGCCTCCAGGGTGAGAAAATCCCATATGGACTACAGAGACTCAACCTAACACCTGTGAATGTGGCTATCGCTTCATGTTTGTGTCTCCCCCAATACAGATTAATTAATCAATCCCCACAGTATTAAGAAATGACCTTTAAAAGATACCTAGGCCAGAAGGGACTGGATTCTTATTTTATCAAAGGGCTGCAGGAAACAAATTAAGTTCTTCATTTCTGCCTTCCACCATTATATTGAAATTCCCCTCTCCATTTTTGATCATTTTTTCCCTCTATGATTAACTCCTGACGATTTTGTACACCTACTTCAGCTTTTGCATGTAGTCGTGGTACATGCCTAGAATCCCAGCCCTCTAGATGATGATGCAGGAAGATTGCAAGTTTGAAGCCAGGAGGGCTACAATAGCAAGTTCAAGGACAGCCTAGCCTTAGGGAGTGAGACCCTGTCTTAAAAATTAAAATGTGGGGCTGAGTATGTGGCTTAGTGGCAGAGCGCTTGCCTAGCATGCATGAGGCCCTGGGTTCAATTCCTCAGTACCACATACACAAAACTAAAAAATAAAAATGTATACAAGTAATATGTGTTTCCATTCCTCTCTTTCAGCCTAGCTCTATTGTTAAATTTGAAGTACATTTCTTACAGGTGGTAGATAGTTGGGTTATTTTTTAATCTACTCAGCTAATCTGTCTTCTAACATCTATTTAGACAATCCAACACCCATGTAATTATTGATATGTTAAGGCTTAAGTCCACCTTCTAATTTTTTGTTTGTTCCACAATTTCTATCTGGTTTCTTTTCTCTGCTTTCCTAAAGGCTACATGAACGTGTGTGTGTGTGTGTGTGTGTGTGTGTGTGTGTGTGTGTGTGTGGTTTCCCGCTCAAGCCACACCTCCAGTTCTACCTTTTTGCTGATTAACTGGAATTAAGAGTCTCTCAAATTTGTCTGCCTGGGCTGGCTTCCAGCCAAGATCATCAGATCTTAGACTTACTGAGTACCTAGGATTACAGGTGTGAGCCACGGCATTCAGCTTACACGAACACATTTTTAATAACCCCATTTTCACCTTTTTTTAAAAATAGTATTTTGAATCTGTTTCTTGGAAGGGTTTCTTTAGTGATTGTTTTCTACATTACTTTCAGATACATATTTTGATACAGAAAAAGATCAATCGCCCGGTGTATGTGTTTCTCAGTCATGACAAATGATTACATTAGTAATCATTCTACTTGAGCTCCTATAATCTTTGTCGTGGTTTTGGGTTTAGGGCCTTTCAATTTTTGATTGTTATTATAAAGGTGATGGACAGAGGGGTTACAGCTATAGAGGTCAGGTAATGAGTACATTTCTTTTTTTTTGGGGGGGGGTAGGTCGTGAGGCTTGAATTCTGGACACTGTCCCTCAGCTCTTCAGCTCAAGGCGAGCACTCTGCCACTTGAGCCACAACGCCACTTCCAATTTTCTAGTGGTTTATTGGAGATAAGAGTCTCATGGACTTTCCTGCCCGGACTGGCTTTGAACCATGATCCTCTGCTCTTAGCCTCCCGAGTAGCTAGGTTTATAGCCAGGAGCCACTGGCTCTAGGCGGGTTTAGATTTTTGAGACAAGACTCGAGGGTAGTCTCAAACTCATCATCTTCTTGTTCAGCTTCCTTAAGTGCTGATATGGCAGGCATGTGTCACCATAACCGGCTTGCTTGTGGCTCCAATCTGTTTTGTTTTTTAAATTGCTAATAAAAATGCTATTGAGAGGAGACTGGTTTTATGGTGTCAAGCTACTGAGGTAAATACTATCTTGATGAGGAAAGCTGACTGCTTTCCTCACCAGGACTGTGGATTCATTGGATACTTTGTTTTCCATTTAAACACCAAGTCTTCCCTGATGGTAATCCTATAGCACCAAGAACTGACTCCATTAGGATTGCTGGGTTTCAAATGTCAAAATAATAGGAATCAAATGATTTCAGGGGCGACTGTCACCCTCCATGCACACGGAGCCTGACAAAGTAGAATGAGGGACTCTAATACCAGCGCCAGCAGCAAATCACTTCTGTCATGTCTGAAAATGGATTTTGTTAAAATTGGATGCACTGCAGAGCGCCAGCAACCTGGCATTCTGAATTCTCTCACCTTAGTGACAAAGAGATGACAGAGGATGTGACAAAATCCTGTTCTTCTGGGTGGACAGTGGGACAGAAACCAAAGCAACCCTTTCTTCATTAAGTTGCTTCCTGGCTAACAGCCAAGCACCAATCTCTGTAGTGGCTCAAGAGGCTGAGATCTAAGAATTGGGGTTCAAAGCCAGCTTAGGCAGGAAAGTCCATGAGATTCTCAGCAAAAAGCCTGAAGAGGAAGTGTGGCTCAAGTGGTAGAGCACCAGCCTTGATTGTAAATTCTGAGCACAAATGAGAGAGGCTCTGAGTTCAAGCCCCACTTCCCAGCACACGCACACACGTGCACACACACACACACACTCATGCACACACTCAAGAGCTCAAATTTCAAGCAACATCATGACTCATCCTGTTGGTGTTGAAAATCAAATGCGTGTTTTTTCTCCTTCATGTGTGAGCAAAGGAGCCTACATCTGTCACTCACAAAATTAAAAAAAAAATTAGGATGAGCTATATTGACAACAACTGCACAACAAGCCTGCCAGCCTAGAAACATCCCAAATATTATGTCTTCTCCTTAACTCATGTACAAAACACATCGCCAGACATCTGAAGAAAAACCAGCTGTCCAGAGTAAAAGCAAGGACTGCAGTAAGCAGGCCCTGTCGCATTACATAAGTACCAGAAATTAACAAGTGAAAATATAAGTTTGATGAAAATAAATCCCTGAAAACAACTGAAATGTTTATGCATAGTATCTTAGGTTAAGTAATGATTTTTTTTTGTGGGTCGTGGGGCTTGAACTCTGGGCCTGGGTGCTGTCCCTGAGCTCTTCAGCTCAAGGCGAGCACTCTACCTGTTAAGCCACAGCACCACTTCCCATTTTCTAGTGGTTCATTGCAGATAAGAGTCTCACGGACTTTCCTGCCCAGGCTGGCTTTGTACCTCAATCCTCAGATTTCAGCCTCCTGAGTAGCTAGGATGACAAGGACGAGGCTCCGGATGCTCGTATTTAAGTCAACTCCTCATTCCTTTGAGTTTTCTGTCCTTTGGTAATTAATCTTTAGAAAGTCTTTTGAAGCTTTCTGTTCTAGTCAGATGTATATTACAAATATCTTCTCTGAATGTACAAAGCCCTGGGGCTCTTTCTCCTTGGCAATGCAGGAATAAATAAGACAACCTATCCATCAGTCCACCTCTGTAGGTATGTACATGTTTGTGTGGAGTCTGAGGTCTGTGCAAAGTCATCCCTCAGAGGGATCGCACGTAAACAACCAACCTGCTCAGCCAAGGGCTGCTTTGTCCTCTGAACGCAGGAGCAGGGCAGGCAAAGACCTGGGTGCAGTCAGCTGAAGTTGCTATCAGAGGCAAAACCAGGCCAAAGAGAGGCTCAGGGAAGACCAACTACAGGGCCCCAAGGAATCCGAGCAGGACAACACAACACAGGGGCTGGCCCCATCCCATCCATGCTGCTGGAAGCACAAACCACAGCTCCACAGTCTAAGACAGCATTTGGAATCCGCTGTGAGTCCTAGAACATGGGCAGATCCTCTCCTGTTCTTCACAGTGCTGTGAACGATCCACAGTGAGCCAAAGAGATGTGGGAATGGTCTCACAACACGTCCATCTACAATGCTTGGCAGCCTTCCCTAAGGCCTCTGACTGCAAGGATGAAGGCCTGTTTCATTCAATGTGGCTCATGAGGATGGCTTTCAAGTGCTTCTCTGTGACTGGACATAAGCTAACACTTTTCTTTCCCAGTCTTCAGGCTTGAATTCAGGGCCTGGGCATTGTCCCTGAGCTCTCACTCAAGGCTGATGCTCTACCACTTTGAACCACAGCACCACTTCCGGTTTTTCTAGTGGTTCACTGGAGGTAAGAGGCTCACAGACTTTCTTGCCTAGGCTGGCTTTGAACTGTGATCCTCAGATCTCAGCCTCCTGAGTAGCTAGGATTATAAGCACGAGCTACCAGTACCCAACGAATAACACACATTTTTATTAGAGAATTTTTAGAGAAATGTCCCAAAGCAATCTAGTCATCCAATCATTCTTACACTCACAAATAATTCTGTGTGTGTGTGTGTGTGTGTGTGTGTGTGTGTGTATACTGGAGCTTGGACGTAGGGCCTCACGTTCTTACTTGGCTTTTCAACTCAAGACTGGCCCACTCCACCACTTGAGCCACACCTCCACTTTGGGTTTTTTTATTGATTAATTAGAAATAAGAGTCTTTTGAACTACTTTGGCCTGTTTGACTCTGAGCCATACTTTTTCCGATCTCAGCTTCCAGAGTAGTTTGGATTCCAAGAGTGAACCACCAACACCCAGCTCACAGACAATTCTTTAGCGTTAGCCCCAAAGGTTATGGTGTTGGATTAATTGGCAGCTTCCAGAGTGTGAGGCTTTTACTTATTAAAATTGTTGTCTTGCTGGGTACTGGTGGCTCACGCCTGTAATCCTCGCTACTCAGGAGGCTGAGGCTGGAACTTCAAAGCCAGCATGAGTAGAAAAGTTAATGAGGTTCTTATCACCAATTAATCAGTAAAAAGCCAATAGTGGAGGGGTAAATTGAGCAGGAAAGCTAAGGGAGAGTGTCTTAGTCCTGAGTTCAAGCCCTAGAAGTGACACAAAACACCAATAACAAGAGTTTCTTATAATTGTCAGGAACTGGAATGATTTCTCAACTTATTTAATCCCCTGAAAAGCCTAAGAGGAGGTATTTTACCATGTGCTTGAGTCAGAGCAGAGCGGGGGCTTTCCGGAGAGACCTCAGATAGGCCATGGCTTAACCTCCACCTCTTCTGTCCCCATTTCCCTCTTGAACACTCCTGCCCTGGCTTGTGATTGGTCCTAGGCCTGGGTCCTGCGTCATCTGTGCATATATTAGAGAACCATGTGCCACTGCACCAGCCCAGCCCAGTCTTCCTAACTCCCTCCCCGAGACATCTCTGTCACCTTTTGAAGACCCACAGTAATGGTTACAGTGGTGCCTGGGCCCTGTCTGCCCTGCTGGTATATTTACCAATCAAGAACAGAGCTTTCTCGCATCTCATTTTCCTCCTCTCTGGATGGGGATGGGGGGGCTGTGTAGGACGTTTAGAGTTTGGATTCATTGCTGGAATAAATTGCTACTGCTCATAGTACTTGGCTATAAAGAGATAGGCGGGCTGATCACGGGTTTCAGGATGTTTATTGTGTAAGGCGGGCTGCCATGTGCCATTGAAAGGTTTTCTTTGGGAAGACCGAAGATCACTTAAAAGCTAGCCAATACCTTTACTGATCTACATTGGGTCATTCATTATTCACCATCAAAACAGCATCTTTATGGCTGGAGAGTTCTCAGAGTCTTATTTTTCTGTCTTCATCAAAACCATCTGCTTGTAGAATTTCATTTCTATTCTATAGACACCACCCCCCCCCCAGACAGCCCTCCAGGTGGAATCAAATCTGGCTGGTTCTGTCCTAATTCTCAGGAAAGATCAAATGAGAAGGCTGCAGACCCTGACACCAACACCAACCCCTCCCCTCTCCTACACACACACACACACACACACACACACACACACACACCACTCCTGTGGTATGTGTATTGCCTATTGAGAGATGCTCAGGAACCACAGAAGAGTCGTCTGTTGCTTAGCAGCTGGCAAAGGACTAGACCAGCATCCTGGCCCAGTGCCTCTCCTCCGGGAGAGCTGTGATGGCCTTGCTGGGGTTTCTGAGTTCCCTTCCTCCATGCTGATCTTGGCTCCCCTCCTCACAAGGTACTTTCTTCCCTCACTGGGTTACTGTAACAGAATCTGTAGCCTTGGAAATTCCTCTGGGAAAGTTGCTATAGAAACTCCGGGTGGGTGGGTGTGGAGGATGTGGTGTGAAGCCTCCCAGCTGATGAGCAGAGCCGTGGGCAACATGGCAGCTCAGACTCGGGACCCCCAGCTTTTCTCATCCAAGGGTGTGCGCAGTCCTAGAGCGTGGAGGAGGAAGACAGCCAACTCCTTTTCTGTTCAGACTCCAGGCCTGAAGGGCAAAGAGAACTTTGCTTGATCTGATTTGGGGAGAAGTCGAGGAATGGTGAAGTCTGGCTACTTTCCATTCAAAGATAGTGACACTGAGGCCCAGAATGGCCAACTGCCCTGGCTGTCAGGACATTAACAGAGTCAAAGATGGATGGAATCTTCCCTCCCAGATCCAGTGACCACTGGATCTCTCTCCCTTGGCAGGATACAGGTGAGGGGCTCTTGGCAGACAAGCAACTACATGGCACAGTCTGCCCTATAACATAAAGGCTGGGTTAGGGGAAGCTGCCTCCTCTGTGAGTGCCCCCTGGTGGACACAGCAGCCAGATGGGGCTTGGGAGCATTTAAACCCTACATGTTGATAAATGACTGGATTTTCACAAGGTTGCCTGTGAAATTGTCTCTTTTCACACCTTTCTGAAAATAAATCTTGTTGAAGGGAGGGTTTTACAGGAGAGAAATGACAGATATATCCTATTCTCCATGAGATGACTAACACGTCACAAATGTTCCCAGGCATAAGCTGGAAAATGTAGGAGATGCACAGGACTTAAGGCCTCTTGGCCAAGAGGAGGAATGGAAATCAAGGAATGTGTCTTTTCCAGGAAGTAAGACAAACCCTACTAAAGCCAGCATGACTGAGTACCTACTATGCATGTGTGACTTCATGTTAGAGATTGAGAAGAAACTAAGTCTAAAAGCGCTTTGTTGGAGTTTGTAGATTTCTGGTCTTGACGACAATAAATTAATAGAATATTTACACAAATCTGGGTTGTTTAAATTAAAAAGGTAAATATGAATGAGGTTTTTATAAAGGAAGTGCTTGTGAACATTATTTGAAACATTGAATATTAGGGTTGAAAGGTACATTTACAAGTGACTTATGACAGAAGATTATATAGCAGTGTTTTAAAGATATTGATGGAGGGGGTAACAAGTTTGGCCAGAAATGTACTCACTACCTTATGTATGTAACTGTAACCCTTCTGTACATCACCTTGACAATAAAATTAAATTTAAAGAAAGAAATTGATATTGAGAAATTGATCAGGGTTATGCTGTGGAACATCCCTGTAGTCTTAGCGACTCAGGAGGCAGGAATCAGAAGGACCACAGTTCAAGGCTAGCCAGGGTATGTGGAGGGGGGTGCTTATAAGAGTCCATTTCAGCTAATATATAGATGCGGTTGTATGCACCAGTCATCCCTAGCTTCATGGGAATCTGTGATGGGAAGATCATGGTTCTAGGCCTGCCCAGGCCAATATCTATATTTATATCTATAAACATGTAATCTAAAGAGAAAAACTAGCTATGGTGGCACAAATCTGTCATTCTAACTGTGGGAGGAAGTATAAAAAGGAGGATTACAGTAGTCTAAGCAAGCCCAGGGGAAAAAATGTGAGGCTGTCTCTAAAATAACAAAGGCAAAAGAACTGGAGGTATAACTCAAATGGTAGAGCACCTGCCTAGCAAGCATGAAATCCTGAGTTCAAACTCCAGTACCACATACAAAAACAGGAAGGCGAAGCAGAACCAGAAGAAGCAGAAACAGAAGAGAAGGAGGGGGAGGAAGAAGAAGAGGAAGAGGAGGAGCAAGATGAGGAGGCGGAGGAGGAGGAGGAGGAGGAGGAGGAGAAGAAGAAGAAGAAGAAGAAGAAGAAGAAGAAGAAGAAGAAGAAGAAGAAGAAGAAGAAGAAGAAGAAGAAGAAGAAGAAGAAGAAGAAGAAGA